>NW_022104553.1:21492707-21494784 GCF_000313985.2 Echinops telfairi | reverse complement strand
TGCTGATGAAACATTCCATGATTCCAAACTACAGACGCGTGTGTGTGCCCTCTTGACAGAAACAAAAGGGCAAGAGGCAGGCCTTGGCGTAAGAAAAGAGTTAACCCAGGGGGATCTCCTCGTGGCCAGCGTCATGGGGCGGGAATAGCTCTGCTATCGTGCATGCACTGTAAAGTGGATGCACCGTCGACGCAGTTAGGTTAAAATTTAACACTTATCATTTCAGCTCCCTTTGGGCCCATTTTGAATTTGTTCTAATTTTTAATATTTTAACTTTCTTTTGGATTGGGGTTTCTCTCTGATTTGTTTTGTTGTTGTTGTTTTATACACTCTTCTCTCTATGAAATCCAGGAGCAGTGAGTCTAGAGAGACAGTAACTGCATGGGTGCTTCCCCGGGGTGTGTGGCAGGGGAGATTGGGAGAGAATGAGGCTGGGAGTGGGGCTAATAACAATGACTACAAGAATGGAGAAAATGTTCTAAAAGTGATGCTGGTGATGATTGTACAACTCTTCTTGTACAACTCCATGCCAACTCACAACGACCCTATAGGACAGTGTAGAACTGCCCCTGTGAGTTTCCGAGACCATTAGGTTGTGTCTTTCCCCCCTAGGAGCGGCTGGTGGTTTCAAACTGCTGACCTTGCAATTAGCAACCCCTGACTAGTAAGCACCATGCCACCAACGCCCCTGCGGTGGGAGAAAGGTTTGTTCATCTCCCCTGCAAAGCACGGTTGCTCTCATGTGCCCTTGGGCGCATTCACAGGCTAGCTCCACCCCTAGGTGGATGATTTAATCTTCATGGGGGTTGACCTGAAGTTTGTGTGTTGGAAGTAGATGCTGCCACACCTGTGCTAGATCTGCTCCTTTTCCTAAATTTCACTCCAAAGCCAAGCTCCACAGGCACATTTGTCCCCAAAGGAGATTCGTCCGATCACCCAAGGCCCCAAGGAGGTTGACGGCTTCATCTTCCTCCCATGGAGTGGCTGGCCGGTTCGAATCACCCAGAGCTTTATCCGCTATGCCACCAGGACACTGCTGTTCCATCCTCACTGCCACCAAGTGGATCCCAATGCCTACCAACCCTATAGGACAGGGCAGATCTGCCCTTGTGGGTGTCCAAGGCTGTGAATCCTGATGGGAGCAGGATTCCAGCCTCCTGTTCTCCCGCAGAGCAGCTGGTGGGTTTGAACCACTAACTTTAGGGTCCCTGCTCCACTCTTGAACCTCAGTTTATCCACAGTGATTACCTCCTGGGTTGTTGAGAGGCTTCCACACACAGTGCTCTGATCCAGGATCGCTGTTGGACACAGTCCTCATCCGTGGCCCCAAAGGAGACAGAGCAGTGGGCAAAAAACGCTTCTTAAAGTGGCGTCTCACCTGAGCCCCTGCCTGTGATGATCTTGGGTGATCAGCAGCATCTCTCTTGGGGGGCCAGTGTGCCTGTGGAGCTCAGTTTGGGAGTGAAATTTAGGGAAAGGAGCAGATCTAGCGCAGGAGTGCCAGCATCTTCCAACACACAAACTTCAGGTCAACTTGTAAAACACACACACATACACACACAGGCTCACTGCCACTGAATCAATGCTGACCCATGTCGACCCTCTAGGACAGGGTAGACTGCCCACGGGGTTTCCAGGACTGAAACTCTTTATGGGAGTAGAAACGTTGATAATTCCAGCCCTGACTTGGGTCAGAGAAAATTCCCACCCACTTATCCCTAGAGAAGAGTGATGAGGGTCATGTTACCTTCTTTGATGAAAACTGTTTTTTTCTTTTTTGCCAACTTCCTTCAAAAAGGAGTGCTAAGTGTGTGTGATGTCTGCCACCAGGGACACAAAACTTACTAATAAATGATTTTCCACAGCCAGCCCCTTTTATTTTTCGATTTAGGTAGGGACTTGCATTTCAGATCATCAACTTTGTACTCAGTAGTTTAAACAACTTACGGACGCACCCTGCCCCAATAGTTGACCCTTCATCCACCCACTCCTTGACTTCTTTCCCCCTTCTTTTTTTTTTTTTTATCAATTTATTGGGGCTCATACAATTCATCACAATACATAGATCAATTGTGTA
>NW_022104553.1:21489688-21491602 GCF_000313985.2 Echinops telfairi | reverse complement strand
TCTTGTATTAGGGGAGTGTTCTTTCCCCCTTCTTACGGACTCCTATATTTCCCCCAGCTTAACACCCATCAGCCATCGAGGCCAAGGGTCAGCAGACTTCTATCCTGTCCCTCACAATGAAAAAATTACTTGCGAGTCATAGATATATTTTTACAAGCAAATGGAATCATAAGATCCTTGAAGTTATTTTTTAATTTTACTGCAGAGTCACACGTAGGTAGTGGAAGAGCCGCGGGCACAAGGCTCTCCAGCTACAGTGTGCCGGCCAGCCCAGGTCTAGCCAATGCTTCACCTCCTCTTCCTGGTCCTCCCCTTGCTCTGCAAACTCCAAAGTTTGTTCCTGTAAGTATGAAAGTCTTCCTGTCGTTTCTCTCTGATAGCGCCCTCAAAACTCATTGCCCCGTCAAGTCAGTTTTGACGCGTGGCAACCCTACAGCACAGGGTAGCATGTCCCTGTGTGTTGCTGAGACTACACTTCTTGGTGGGAGTAGAAAGCTCGGCCTTTGTCCTGGGGCGCACCTGGTGCCTTTTTCTAAGTATTCATTACTTATCTTTTTCCTAACTGGGACTGCTCAGACGTCTTAACTTTCTCTAGAGCAGTGGTTCTCAACCTTCCTAATACGTCCACCCTTTCACACAGTTCATGTGGTGGTGACCCCCCACCCATAAAATGATTTTCGTTGCTACTTCATCCCTGTCATTTTACTACTGTGATGAATCGGGCGACCCCTGTGAAAGGCTCATTCGACCCACAAAGGGGTTGCGACCCACAAGTTGAGAACCGCTGCTCTAGAGAAACGTAAAGGAGATGGATTTTCTTGGGATTGGCTCATGAGATTGCCCCGGCTGGCAAATGGAGATTCCCTAGGTCTGGAGGAAATGATTCCTGCAGTCAGTTGCAGTGACCCAGGTCAGTGACCCTTAATCCGTGCTGGGATAAGGGATGAGTTCTGGCACCACATCTCTTTAGAGTCTGGAAGGCGAATACATACCCCAGGGGGAGCCCTTTTACATTTAAGGGCTTCAATGGATGGGGGAAGGCCGGTCCACAGTTTGAAGAGCAATCTAGCTTAGACTCACTACAAGGTCGAGTTCAAACCCATCAACCCCTCCAGGAAGAAAGATGAGGCTGATTCCTCCCATAATGATTCCCCGCCTCAACAGTTTTATTGACATCTAATTCACCTATCATACAATCCAATAGTTCAATTACATGCAGAAGATTTGTGCAATCATCACAACCAGGTTTAGAACATTGTCGTCACTCTTGTACATATCATATTAGCTCTCCATTCCACCCCCAACCTGTTCTGCTATAACCCCACGAAGCCATTAATCTAGTTGCTGTCTCTGTAAATGCATCATCTTGTAAAGATTCACAGCCTCCAATCCCGCAGAGGTAGTTCTACTCTGTCCTCTGAGTGTGTTTTGTAATTTGGTCCTCTTTTCTTTTTCCTCTCCTTCCATTCCCTCTTTTGCCAGTGACCTCGTATTTTCCCTTCCCCTCTAACGGGCTTCCCATTTACACCTCCACCCTGATGGATGCGCTGACCTGGTGCCAGGCCCCGCCCCTCGTCTCGCCGACCACGCCCAATTATTTTAGCCACGCCCCCAGGTCTGCTCCATTCCTGTCTCCCAGCCCTGGGTGGCTCTGACTCCACCCCATTCAGGATTGCCCTCCACCCTCACCCCCCATCAGTGCTGGGTGCTGCACTCGGGAACCCCGGAAAGTGTGGCAGAGGGGCGACTGGATCTGCCTAGGACCAGAAACTCAGGCCCGGGACTGGGGGTCCCTCAGGTGACCTCCTGCATGCCCCCCACGTCCGTGGTTTGGTTCACGGGAGCCGGCCCTCAGAGCACACACCTAGGCGTTGATTGGAGCAAAAGTAAAATGAAATCTTTTTTTTTTTTTTT
>NW_022104553.1:21479668-21483432 GCF_000313985.2 Echinops telfairi | reverse complement strand
GGGTTCCCGACGTGGTACGTGGCCTGCTGGGCGCTCCCCTTTGTTTTGGCTGGGAGAAGGGGTGCGCTACGGGTGCAGGGAGGGCCCGAGTGACCGCTGAGGCCCAGGCCGACTTCTGCGCGGAGGGGAGGGCGGGGATCTCCCGGGAAGCCCGCGCGCGCTCCACTCGGCCACTGGAAAGTTGGTCTCCTCGCAAGAAATCTGGGCCTGGTGGAGGCGCCGCTGCCAGAGGACCCCCGGCCGGGCACACTCCCGCCCTGCCGTTGTACATGCTGGTGCCTGCGCTCCGCGCGGTGTCCAGGGCAGGCGGGTGAGCCCGGATCAGGGGAGACCCAGGCGGTTGCAGTGAGCCCAGACCTGGAGAAATCCGCACAGTCAATACAGCACTGCCCGCAAGCCTGGCAGTCCCCAAAGAGGCCCATGCTTTAAAACGAGACCTCCCCTGTCCCCCGTATGGCCCGGTGCTCACCTCTCTCTAGATGGGTGCTTCCCTGCAACCCAGATACCACCCACCCCCAGAAACCGCCTGCCCCCTCCTTGCAGGGTCTTTTAGGAGTCACCTGTGCACCCCTGGACGCAGAACGGGCCTGAAATGCTCATACCCACCCCCCTCCACTCCTTGAACTCCACCCTCACCTCCCAACGTGTTGCCCTCCCAATTCAAGGCTGCTCCGCTAAGCAGGAAATCCGCGCAGCGACCCGGGGTCCATCACTGCCCCAGCCACATCATCCAGGCTATGTTTGAGCCCCTAGTTGTAGCCCCTCCATCAAAGGCGATGCCTTCTCCAGGGACTGATGTTTCCCAATAACATCCCCAAAGCACTCAAAGTCTGGCCATCCTGGCTTTTAAGGAGCAGGAAATTCAGGCCGATCTTCCCCCGAGGCGGAAGTGTTCTTCCACCGTTCTTCAAGCACGCCCGTTCAGAGTCTCCCACAAGACATTCTACTTTTCCTGCTCAGTTCCACAGCCCTTGCTGCTTGTCAACTGAGGTTCAACGATTCGGTGTCGTGGCCTCGCAGAACTCAAGGACAGGGCTCAGGATGGTGGGGTCTGTGGTGGAAATTAAAGTTACAGTTCAGGCTACGGTTGTTCGGTCAGGACTTGTTCCAAAGTTCTTTCAGGCCCGCTAATCATTGCCCCCAGATGAAGCTGTAAGCCTCAACCCTAAGGCACGAAGCATCAGCTAGGGAGTGGGCTACCCCAATTAAGTGCCCAAAGGCGCCCCATGCCAGCCTCCTGTCCCCAAAGCACTAGGCTTTTCTTGCCTTTTTAAAAATAATTTTATTGGGAGGGTCTTACAAATCTTATAGCAATCTATCATTCAATTGTATTAAGCACACTGTACATATGTTGCCATCCACATTTCCAAAAACATTTCCTTTCTACTCGAGCCCTTGGGGTCAGCTAGCTTTTCTTGCTTCCTGAGCTGGGAAGGCCCACTCGGTCTCATGCTCTGGTTCTTGGTTCTGTGGCTGCTGTTCCTTTGCACCTCTATCAGGCTCCCCGAGTGTGACAGCTGCCTTCTGCATTTAGGAGGTTCATTGCGTGAGGATCTCGGGGGTCCAGAGGATGCACTCCACTCCCTGTAGTTGCTGGTAGAGAGATCCTCCCCACCCGCCCCCCTACCCTTTTATTTCTGAGAGGGCTTATTTTATGCCCAGCAGGAAGTCATCAGGAGAAAGTCCTTCCATGAGAGTTATAAACTGTGGCTCAAGCCACAGTAAGTAGCTCACTACCCTGCAGCTACCGTTCCTGATTCGCTTCGCAGCTTATCCTTCGCCTATAAGACACTGAAAATAGCAACTTAGGTTAGGCCCACCTTAGACTTCAACATCATCCGGCCCTTTGTGTGCCATTCTTCAAGGGGTCTAATAATGCCACAGATTTGCCCAAGGCAGCCTCACCTTTGATTTCTTGACTGCTTGGTTCCCCAGGCTTGGTAAAGGGCTGCCAGGGCCACATCTCACGTTTACGTGCTCCCAACTGAGCTATCCCTCCGGTGGACTGCATACCGGAACAACCCAGTCAGGCAGGCCTTAAGCACATTCCTCCCCGCTGGCCCCTGGTTGGGTGCGCCTCGGTTCCTTACAGGACTTGCTCCAGCCCTGTGACCGGGCCCACCCCAGCTACGGCGTGACCAGGTGTGCGCGCACTTTCAACAGGAAAACCTCCCGGATGTTGAGGGTGGTCCTGGCCCTCTGTGGGAGCCCTGGGCCTAGGCGTAGTGTCACAGGTATGCCCAGATCTTCACAAGTTTCTTGGCCTCCAGGCAAACCCCTGGCTCAACCTCCCACTTCAGCCCCAGGGAGCTCTCCGGTGGTGCAATGGTCAGTCTGCTCAGCTGCCACCTGCAAGCTTGGAAGGTTTGGCTTCACCCAGGGGTCCCTCGGAAGAGAGGCCGGGGGTCTTAGCCCTGGGAGGCACCGTTCCATAAAGGGCAATGGGTCGCCATCCCAGGCCCCAGCATGCTGTTCCACCGAGCTGGCGGCAGGCATCCATCTGGTTTCGCTCAGTTTGCCCAACAAAAGCAACAACTTGGAGGAAAGTTTGTTGGGGTTCCCTCCCCCCTGTGTGGGGGCACACCACTTCCTACTCGTGTTGCCTTCATGAATTTCTAGCAGCTGGGCGATGTTAGGACCCTATGGCTCAGTGGGGTAAGTGCTGAGCTGCTAACAATAAGCTCAGCAGCTGTTCAATCCACCGAGCCACTCTGCAGGAGCAAGATGAGGCTGTTGGCCCTCCAGTGATTTACAGCCTTGGGAACCCCAGGGAGCAGTTGTTCTCTGGCCTGGGGGGAGCCGCTGGTTGGCAGTGCGTTTTCACTCTGTTAGCTTTGGTTCAAGGCAAGGGAGAGGGCGGGGATTGTGCCCTTCATGGTGACTATGTGACTTTTCATGGCTTTCCCTCTGAAAGGTTCTCTCAATGTTTTGCAAATGCTCTGGAGACGTGATGTGCCGGGGGCCCTCCAGGGGTTGGTACCCTCACAGTTCCACACGTGTCTCCCACTCTGTGCAGTTCCTCCTCCACGATTCTGTTCTGGGTGCTTCTCCCTAAGCTGCCGAGCTGAAGGACTGCCCTTGAGTCCATCCCGGCTCACGGTGACCACAGGTGGCTGTGTGTGAGTGTGTGTGTGTGTGTGTGTGTGTGTGTGTTGGAGGGGGCGGGGTCCTGCCTGGTGGTGACCCTTCTGGGAGCAGATGGCCAGACCTCTTTTCTCGTGAAACCACCTGGGTTCAAACCCCTGACCGTTTTGCGTTGGAGCCAAGTGCTTGACCATCCCTTTACCAGGGCTCCTTTGCTGCAGGCTGCTTCTCCAACCCTCCCTGGAGCCAGGGCCTCGTTGGCCCCGCCCCGCAGTGGGGTGTGCAGACTGAGGTGTGCTGTGTGCCGCGGGGGCGGGGCAGGGAGTGTTCCTCCGCCCAGACAATTGGTTCCAGGTCAGGTCACAGGAGGGGCCCGGGGCCATGGAGGTGGCAGTTGAAGGGGACCGCGGTGTGTTCCAGCCCCAGCTGGGATGAGGCAGGGAATGCGGGCGGCAGGAGAGCGACATGGCACCCTGGCTTGGGCCTGGATGCTGAGAGGGCTCTTCTGGGGCCCCTAGGGGGCTTTCAGTCTCACCCCACCTCTCCCCTCCCGCACAGGAAGGCGCGCGGGTCTTCGGCGCGCTGGGCCCCGTCGGGCCCTCCTCCCCGGGGCTCTCGCTGGGGGGCCTGGCGGTGGGTGGACACAGGCTCAGCAACAAGCTGTTGGCCTGGAGCGGCGT
>NW_022104553.1:21467932-21478899 GCF_000313985.2 Echinops telfairi | reverse complement strand
TGTAACGGCCTCAGTTTTCTCATCAGTAACTTGGGGCCTGTGAAGCGCCTGGCGCTGTGACAGCAGCCTAGAGGGTGGTCCTTGTTGGTGGGTGGGAGTGGGAGGGGCTAGGGCAGGTCGTGGGGTGGGAGGTAGAGAGGTCGGCTTCCAGGGCCATTGAGTGGACAGCTGTGCCTTGACCACGCTTGTCCATGGCCATCCGCCCTTCGGCCCCGTCCGCTATTTAGGGGGAGTGGGGAGGTCGAGGTCATGGCCTCCTAAGCATGACCGCCCGGCTGCGCGTCCACAGGCAGGGTGCATGCTGTTCCCCCACATCTCTCCCTGCGAGGTGCGCGTGCTGATGCTGCTGTACTCGTCCAAGAAGAAGATCTTCATGGGCCTCATCCCCTACGACCAGAGTGGCTTCGTCAGCGGCATCCGGCAGGTCATCACCACCCGCAAGCAGGTGCGTGAGGCCCCACCTGGCCAGGGGGTGCCTGGGAGAGGTCTGCTCCTGCCCCGTGGCTCTCCTGCTGGGGTGCCAGAGCAGGAGTCTGGGTGCCTCTGAGGACATGCCAGTTGGGAGGTGGCCCTGCCCCTAGCTGCCCTGGGTGAGACTGGGGATGGAGCACGGGGGAGGGGCTGCAGGTAGGAGGGGCCCAGGGCTGTCCCCGCCCCCTCACCAGCCTCTCGGCTCTGCAGGCTGTGGGCCCAGGCGGGAACGCTGGCCCGGTGCACATGGTTAACAACAAGTTCCTGGCGTGGAGCGGAGTCATGGAATGGGAGGAGGTGAGCTCGCTCGCTTGGGGCAGGTGGCCCACAGGCCTGAGGGAGGAAGGCACCCCCACAGCATCTAACGGCCCCCTTTCCTACCCCAAAGCCCAGGCCTGAACCCAACAGCTGCTCCAAGAGGTGGCTGCCCTCCCACGTCTACGTGAACCAGGGCGAGATTCTGTGAGTGCCTGTCGGGGGGCGGACCGAGGGTGGGCGTGGCCCTGCAAGCTGACCCCTGCCCCTGCGCCCACAGGAGGACCGAGCAGTGGCCTCGGAGGCTGTTCATGCAGCTCATCCCGCAGCAGCTGCTGGTGAGCGGGGCCAGGCCGGTGGGGCCCCAGAAACCTGGGGTGGGTCCCCAGAACAGGGCCTGGGGCCAGCATTCATAGAGAACGGGAACATCCCCAGAGATGACCAGTGGGCAGGACTGGGATGCAGCGGTTTTTGGGGTGGGAAGGCCAGCTTGTCCCCGATGCTGGAGGCAGCGGGGACAGCAGAACGTGAGGGGACCCAGCACGGAGCCTGCTCCACCATCCCCATAGACCACCCTGGTGCCGCTGTTCCGGAACTCCCGGCTGGTACAGTTCCACTTCACCAAGGACGTGGAGACGCTCAAGAGCCTTTGCCGCATTATGGACAACGGCTTTGTGAGTCGGAGCGCTGGGGGCGGGGCGGGGGACAGGGTCGTCGTGGCCTCCCACCTGGCTCCCTGGGGCAACAAGCTCAGTCCCCTGCAGCCCCTGACCAACAGATGGAGAAACTGAGGCCCAGCTGGGGGCTCCATGTCCATTGCCCTCCATGGTTTCTTCAGTGCCATGGGGGAGCAGACATGGTCTGCATTCGGCTCCTCACCCCCGCACCCCATTCACCCTGCTCTGAGGGCCACTGCTGTGTCCCCACTGTGTTGCTCACATGGGGCTTATTAAGGTCCCCAGGCGGGCAGCCAGGTCACCCCCACACCCTCAGAACACCCAGCCAGCCTCCTGTCCATTCAGGTCTGAGGCGACATCCAAGGTGTCCCCTGTGCCCAAGTGGCCTCCAACCCACTTGCTCTCCAGACCCATGAGGGTATGGGGTTGAGGGGCTGACTGTGCCCTGACCCAGCCCCTTCTCAGTCAGGTGATAGGGAGTGGGGGAGAGCAAGAACATAGCCCTGGGTCCCCCCTCAGCATCACCTGGTCCTCCGTTCAGGTACACCCAGACCCCCTGTGGGAGGGGACTTGTTCACCCCGGGTCTGTGTCCTCTGAAGGACATGAGCACAGGGTGCGGGGACCTGTGGTCAGGGTGGGGGTCCAGCCCTAGCTGCCCCATGGTGCCAGGGTCACTGGGGACCAGTTGGGGTGTGCGTTGCCCGTGGGGGCGCTGTGTGTCTGTGGGCTGGTCATAGCATCACATTTCAGCTTCTTGGGCATCCTCCCCACCTTCTGAGCCCGGGAGGCATCCCCCTTCTGTGAGATGGGGTGGTGCCAGAGCCAGGGCAGCGGCCTGCTGATGCTGACATCCCACTCGTCCCCAGGCTGGCTGCGTGCACTTCTCCTACAAGGGCACGTGTGAGGTGCGCGTGCTCATGTTGCTGTACTCCTCGGAGAAGAAGATCTTTATCGGCCTCATCCCCCACGACCAGGGAAACTTTGTCCACGGCATCCGCCGTGTCATCGCCAACCAGCACCTGGTCCTGCAGCGCAACCTGGAGCAGGAGCAGCAGCAGCGGGGGGTGAGGCTGCCCGGCCCGTGTGCTCCCACCCACCGCCCGTGTCCCGTGCTGGCCCAGCGCTGCCCTAAGCTGACCCACCCTCTTCCTCCCACAGATGGGGGGCTAGTGCTCCCTGCCCGGTCTCCAGGAGCCTCGGATGAGGCCCCCACCCCACCCCGACTGGTGAGCGGCGCCCACGCAGGGGACAGAGTTGAGCCTCAGGGGCAACAGGAGGGCCATCTGGCCCAGACAAGGTGGATGGTGAGGAAGGCATAGGTCTGGGGCCCTGTTGGGAGCTGCCACCCAGACCCTGCACTGTCACCTGCCTGCCAGGTCAGATGCCTCCCAAGAGGGCCCCCTGGGAGTGCAATGGCCCAGGTGATGAAGGAGGGGGGCGCGACCTAACCCCTGTGTATTTCCCCAATAAAGCCTTTTAAAAACCTGCCTATCCAATTAGCTGCTCATTCCTAGTGTCCCTTCCTCTGGCCAGGGGAGGACTGGGCCCTGGGCAAGTCTTTCACAGAACCATGCAGCAGGCTTCTTGGTGGGCTGCTCTTCTGCAGAGGCCCCTGGGTGATGCAGTATAGACTTGTCCCCAGGTGTTGGGGGTAAAGTAAACAAGCAGGGATACGGCTGGGATTTAACTGCCCCTCTCCCCTGAGGAGCCCCAGTAGGGGTCTATGAGGCTGCCCCAAAGGGGAGGGGGTGGCACATAGGCTTAGGCCTGTAGGCCTGTCAGAAGTTGCAGGCCGGGCTGGACTCAGCTGTCCAGACACCCAGGCACCACACAGCTGCTCAGCCTGGCTCCACCCTGTGGGGACTCGAGGCGGGTGCCTCTCAGCCTGGTTGGAGCAGACAGCCCACTCAGGGGCCCTGCCTGGAGAGTTTCCCAGCCTACATCCCCACCCCCACAGGCCCACTCCTCTCTAGAGATTGGTCCTAGCCCGGGTGGGCCCAGCACAGAAACCGAAACAGGTGCTCTTGTAAGCTTCAGTGGGGTGTGCGGGGCAAACGCTCCACCTGTGCTGAGACCCCATCTGTGGGGAGCGGCACTGCTGGGGCCTGCAGGGCGGGTAGCCAAAGGTCCCTAGTTCCAGCCCCATCACGGGGTCCAACTTCCTGTTTTAAGGCTACCCCAGGTGTACTGGTGACTGGGCTCCCAGCCTTGATGATCCCTCGTTTGCGACAGCCCCCCTCCCCAGTCACGGCTACCCAAACGGGAAAATAATTCACTTTATTGCAGCGGAAGGGCTCAGCCCTCGGAGAACTGCCTGTACAGGCGCTCGAGGTCCGGTGCCAGGTGCAGCCAGAACGGGATCTGCAGCACCTGCGTGAAGCCCTCGGCCAGCGTCGGCTCCTGGAACTGCTTCCTGCGGCGGGTGGGGGACGCGGTCAGGCCGGGAGGGGGTCAGTCACCTGGCTCGGTCCAGCCCAGCCCCGGGGTATCTGTACCTGTAGCTGAACATGACCATGTCGGTCACAGGTGCATGCTGGGAGCCGGTCATCTCTCGGAACTGCGGGAGGAGAGGGAGATCAGGTGGGCCCGGGGCGGGGCCGGAGGCGGGGCCTCTAGGGGGCGGGGCCAGGGCCGGCGCTCACGCGGTTGTTGTGGCGCGCCTGCTCCAGGGTGGCAGTGAAGAGGAAGCAGCGGCAGGGGACTCCAGCATCTTGGGCGCACTTGGTGTACCTGCGCGAGCACCAGGGAGGCGTTGGGCTCGTAAGGTGCCCGCGCTGCCCTCGGGGCGGCGTGCCCCCAGCCCCTGGTACCTGGCCCGGCTGGCGACGTCTGCGTTTGTGTTGTCCACCACGACGCGCTGCCGCCGCTTCAGGGAGGTCTCGCACAGGCTCACGCAGCGCTGCCACGAGCCCAGCGTGTCCTGGGGGCCACAGCGGGGGAGGGGAGAGGTCACGGGCGGCGAGGGCCAGGGCACCCCGTGGAGGGAAGCCCCGAAAGCAGACAAGAGACCCAGAGAGAGGGGCCGGGGCCCTGCAGACACGCTGTGGGGCGCCGACAGCCTACCCTGTTGACGTGGATGTATCCGGCCGACACCAGGTGCTCCTGGAGGAACGTGGACTTCCCAGCTGTGGGGTGGGGGTGCGCTATCAGCGGGAGCCTTGGGGACCCGGGAAGGGCTGGGGGCCTCCTAGAGGTCAGGGATGGGACGGGCATCTCACCCCCAGGAAATCCCACGGCGACCACCACCTCCGGGTCGGAGCTCAGGAGGGAGTTGGAGTCCGGGAGCCAGAGCGGCCCTGAGGAGGTGACAGTCCTCTGGGGGGCGGGGGGCCGGACAGGAAGGATGTGACCTGCGTCGTCCCCACCTGTCTCCCGACCACCCGCACCGCAACTCACTTCCCACTCACCCACCCGGGCGTCTCACCGGGTCGAAGGCCGGGAGCTCGAAGCGGGCAGCGGGCCACTTGAGAAAGAACTCCTCGGGCGTGGAGAAGGGCAGGCCGAGGTTGAGGGCGAACTGGGGGCGAGGGCGGGGTTACGAGGGGCCCCAGGGCCTCCCGGGTGGGACGGAGTGTGCGCGGGCGGGGTGGGCTCACCAGGCGATCTGCACACGAGAAGTCTTTCTTCTTCCGCCCGGGGGCCCAGTTGGCGGGACGACCGGCTGCGTCTGTAACACGGGGAATGGGAATTGGTGGTGGTGGTGGTGGTGACATGGTCTCCACCAGCAACTGGGTGACAGCCAGCGGAGGCAGGGTGGGGGCTGGCAGTATCCACCTTTCCCCACGTTCCCCAGCGCCCCTCACCTCCCACGAAGTGGCTGTCCCCGATGGAGATGGGCACACCCTCGTTGGCCTGGGGGAAGAGGGCATGGACAATGGACGGTCAAGCGCTATTTGGACACTTCTATTCCCCAGAAAGCATTTTATGGCCAAGGCCTCTCAGGCGACCCCC
The DNA here is from genome assembly GCF_000313985.2 of Echinops telfairi. Lineage (NCBI taxonomy): Eukaryota > Metazoa > Chordata > Mammalia > Afrosoricida > Tenrecidae > Echinops > Echinops telfairi. The sequence continues at coordinate 21,473,544 of NW_022104553.1, read as the reverse complement.
CCCACCCCACGGCCCCCTTTCCTCCCTCCCTCCTAGTGGGTCCCCAGCATGGCCACCAGAGGGCTCCCAAACCAGCCTTGTCTGCCTCCCTGCAGTATCTAAACCCCAGCATTAAGAACCTGCAATTCTGTCCTCCCTGTGTCCCCAACCCTGACCTCTGCTCCTCAGCTCCGGCCACTCTGGCACCACCACTCCAAGCCCCCCCGACCCCCACCTCAGGGGACTTGCGTTTGGTACTCTGAAACATTCTTCCCCATCACCCTGTGCTCCTGTCTCATCGGCTTTGGATCTTTGCAAGTGGCTCCACCTGACCACCGAGCTGGAACACTGGCTTCATCTGCCATTTCCCCCTACTTCCGGCCATGCCTTCATGGGCCGGTGGGGGCCGGCGCATCAGCCCCTGGTTCTAGCACCAGGATGTATCCAACACCAGACGCAGCAGCAACTAGATCAGGGAATGAGGAGCGAGGACCTGCTTCAAGGGGTGGTACCCAGGGGCTATAAACGGAAGGAGGCAAGGGGGGGGGGGCGAGGAGGGAGTGCCCACAGGGCCCTGGAGAGGGTCACAGGCAGAGAGAGACAGCAGCTCACCTGCTCCTGTAGATGCTCCCACATGCCAACCACCGGCTTCCGGTACAAACCCGTATGTGTGGCCACCAAAACCTGTGGGTGACAGGGGCTCAGACCCCACCCTGGGCTCCTCTGCCTGGAATGCCCAGCATTCCTCAGGGTACCCGAGCTTCATAGGGTGCTGTCCCACCCCCACCAAAACTAGAGGGCACCCTGGCTCCAGGATGTTCGGTTTAGGTTTCTGTCACCTTTCCCGACTCACCCCAGGGTCTGCTCCCCCTGCCCTCCAAATCTCTTATGTCTGCTCACTTCTCAGGCTCTGGGCGCCCCCCCCCCTGAGTCTATTCCTCTGTCTCTGAGTCTCTGCCCCCTGCCCCCACCAGATCTCTGAGCCCCCGACATCCATACCTGGAAAGAGACCCCCAGCTTCTCTAGCACAGCTTCCATCTTGGCCTTGAAGTCCTCTGCTGACAGCTTCCCTCGCCCGATGCCCATCTGGTTGGTGAAGATCACCAGCTTTTGGGGGGGGGAGGGGTAGACAAGTGTCACCTGGGCCATCATCTCCAGGACCCCCTCCATACTCAAAGCCACACACACCTTGTAACCCTCAGCTTCCAGCTCCTGAAGCTTCTTTGGAATCTCTGGGTATAAGATCCTAGGATAGGTGGGGGAATGAGGGTGACCCAGGATGCAGGAGGTGCACTCAGGCCACCCTCCCTTCCCCCTTGTCCCCGGCCCCTCTCACTTCCAGTCCCGAGTGTCGGTGGGAAAGACCTTTCCAGAGCGGGTGGTGATGAGAGTCCCATCCAGATCGAAGCTGGCCACCTGGCGGCAGGAGACAGGCATATCGCCTTGTTGTCAGGACACCCTCCCTCCCCCTCCCCACCCAGGCTCCTCTGGTTCAGGCTCACTTCCTACAGCCTATCCCATGCAATGGGTGGGAAAACCTAGTCCCCCAAATGTAAATGGTGGGGAGGCCAGAGCCCGAAGTGGGAGCTTTCTGGGCTCCCATTTATTTCTCTGTGGGCTTTCAGTCGGTCAAGCTTGAAAATGGGACCACTATTTTGCCCACCCTCCTCCCCTGGCCGCCTTCACCTCGGAGGGTTTATCACCCGGAAAACAAAACATTGAAAAGGGAGGGGGTGACTCAGTAGTATTTGAGAAAAAGAGAACTGAGCACGATTTTGGTGCTACGTGCTTTTTGTGGGGACGTTCCTGGATGAGAGGGGTGGGGCTCAGAGAGGCTGCACAGTGCCCTGGGCTGGAATGTGGGGACAGCATTGGAGGCTTGTGAAACAGGGCACCTGTCAGCAACTGTGGATGGACACCACTGGGAGGAAAGGGTGAATCTGTCACCAGGTCCCCCGGGCACTGGAGGGCTTGGAAGATGAGCAGGATCTAGTGGCTTGCAAGGTGGTGCCTGGCAGGTTTGGGTTGTGTTCTGTCTGTCCCGGAACCCCCAGCTCGGACCCTCACCTTGCCCCGGGCCTTCACTCCTGGCGCTGTGAACACCAGAAGCTTCTCGAAGGTCTCCCAGCCTGAGGAGGACTTCCGCACCCGCTTTGGCTGTGGTTGTGCCCCATCTTCCTGGACTGTGGTCTCTGGCGGGGTACCTGGCGGAGTGTCGGGCTGGGACTCCGGCGTGCCGGCCTCTTCCCAGCGCAGGGTCAGGGGGTGGAGGCCGTTGACCAAATACAGCGTGTCGCCCACAGCCAGAGCGCCTTCCAACCCGGGGTTCAGCTCTTTGGTCCCCGCAGTGGTGGGGTTAACGCCCAGCTGCAGAAAGGAGCCAGCAGCTAGAACTGGTCCCGCCCCAAACAACAGTTTCCTCCAATCAGATTCCTTCGCGAAGGGTATGTGTTTCTCCCATTGCGAATCAGACGTTAAAGACCCGCCTCTTCATTCTGCCCAACCAACCAGGGCTTTGATAGTGCCATTAACCCTTATTAGTCACACAACCTCAGCCAATCAGATTTTTCCAAAAGGTTCCTTTCACTGCTGAATTGAGCTTCCACTGCCCCACCCACCCACCCGCCCGCCTTTCTGTAGGCTCCCCACCGGGGCTTGTGGTCCTTTATTGTGATTCTGATACCTGTTTCACCGCCACCATCCGGTTCTCACTGTCTGCCACCAGCTCCACTGAAAATGACAAAGCAGAGTCGGGCGCTGCACACTACTGTGACTGGCTCCCCATGACTGAGCTGACCACCACAGCTCTGGTGGCATAGCGGTTACACATTAGGCTGCGACCCCAAAGGTCAGCAGTTCAACCACCTACTTTTGTAAACAGTCTCGGATACTCACAGGGACAGTTTTACCCTGTCCTACAAGGACCCTATGAGTCGGCATGGACTCGATGGCAGCGAGTTAAGGGCTTACTCGGGTGACCAGCTCCAGATCACAAGATTGGGCTACCAGAAAGCCTCAAACCAAACCAAAGCCAGTCGTCGGGTCAAGTCTGACTTACAGCGACCTTATAGGACAGAGTAGAATTGTCGCTCTGGGTTTCTGAGGTTGCAGATCTTTACAGGAGTGAAAGCCTCAAATTTCTCTCTTGGACGGGCTAATGGGTTCTAACGGCTGACCTTTCTCAGATCACAGTCCACTGTCATCAGGGCTCCTACCAGCATCGTGAGTGGGGTAAAATGAGTCATATTTTATTTCTCAATGTAACTGGCTCACTGCTTGACAGCTGGCGGCCCCATGTTGTCTGCGCCCTCTGACCCTCAACCTGCTCTCCTCCCCAGTCCTCTAAGCATTCATTTCTGCCCAAGGCAGGTCTCCTAGAATCAACTCCTTCGATCCCCACAAATAGGTATGACCAATTCCAGGTCAGGTGCACGCAGGCTGCAGTGCTCCCCCAAAAGGGGCTTCAACATTGCAGCACAGCTCAGTAGCCTGGCAACTTTCCCGCCCCAGACATAGGCCACACCCCTCGAGGGCAAGGCCCCGCCCACCTTGGTTTCGCGAGCACTTCCGGTCGGTGATTTGAGTCAGGGGTCCTCGACCAAGGATGAGGGCTTGCCCGTCTGAAGGCAAGAAGATGGGAGGCGCCCCCCCAGGGGGGCTTTCGAGCCATAGGCGACCCTGGGCCACCAACTCGGCCATCCTGGGATGGGGCCTAGGAAAAAGGTGAATGAGTTTGAATGACAATTCTGAGCTCCGCCCATCCTCCTACCAGGCCCAACCGCCCCCACCCTTTGCTTCCTAAAGACCCCGACGGCCTGCCGGAAGTCCCGCCTCATCCTCCCGACAATGCTAAAGTGGTACCGGAAGTCCCGCCTCATACTTCCGACTATGCTCAAAGTGGCACCGGAAGTCCCACCCCTTCTCCCACAAACGGTTCGCAGTTTCCCGGGCGACAGCTCCAGCTTTTCTTCCCTGGATCCGGGAGCCCAAACTCCCAGGGCTTGAACAAAAGCGTGGCGATGGCCCCGCCGCTACTCTCACCTGTCACCCCTCTCGGCCTCAAGCTCAACTTCCGAACAGAGAATTCCCGTCAGAAAAACCTCCCCGCAACTCGGCTCGCCGACTTCCCAATTTCGTGGGAGACGGAAGTGACTCGCCCCACCCAGAGGGGCGGAACCGTCGCGTCTCCGACCCCCGCAGCTCCGCCCCAAACCTCCGTGCTTCCCCAGGAAGCGGACTTTCTTTTCTCGCTGCAAGTTGAAGCTGCCGACGGTGGAGGCGAATGCATTCTCGGTTCACAGGTTTAAAAAATAGAAAAAAGGATCACTGCAGCCACCACTTGTCTGTCAGTTGGTCGTTCGGTGGTGGCCTGTGTTGCTGTGCTGCTGGAAGCTCTGGCCCCAGGGTTTCCGAGGGCTGCAGGGCCCCCCCAAAGTGAACAGGTTCCAGCAGAACTTGCAGGCTAACAACAAACGACGAAGAAGGAATAGGCTGGCCATTTCTGAGGAATTAGGCACAGGAACTCTTATGGGACCGGGCAATGTTTCGTTCCGTTAGACATGGGATCGCTGAGTCGAAACGAACTTGGTTGTACCTAAGAAACGTCCACCGTTATCTAGTAAAAGGAGCTCTTGTGACACAGAGGGCTATATGCATTGAGCTGCTTGCTAACCACAAGGTCAGTAGTTCGAAGTCTGCTGCTCCACAGGGGAATGATGTTCTGTTTTTGAAAATTTGCAAATTAGGTGAGAGCTTACATCTCAAATCATCTACTTTATATGCAACGGTTTAAACCAGCAATCAAGCCCCCAGCCCCCCGGCCCCAATAGTCTACTTCTCCCCTGCTCCTAGATTTCCCTTTTTTCCTTAAGGGAAGCACCAGCCTTCACTTCACCCAGGTGACCTGCGATTAGATGGCTCTATCTACTTTCCCTCAGTTATAAGTCATTTCCGGTTGCTTTGCAAGACCTTATCTTCTTGTTTTTGGTGTAGTGTTTACGTCCTGGTCCCCGGTTCAAAACCACCAGCAGCTCCACCACGGGAGAAAGACTAGGTTTTCTGCTCCCGTAAAGAGTTCACGTCTCATCTCGGAAACGCACCGTTCTAGCCTGTCCCTGGGGTCACTATGAGTCATTAACTCAGCACTAAGTTTGGGGTGTGAGTGGGGTCGCATACAATATTTTTCCTTTTGTGATTGGCTATCTGTACTCAGCATCCTGTCCCCCAGATCCATCCATGTCAATGAGGTGTCTCTGTTTTTTAGTAATCCTGAGTATTGTATGGTGGATACTGACCAGAGATTCTTTATCCAGTCTTCTCCTGATGGGCATTGAAGTTGGTTTCTGTTTTCTTGCTACTGTGAACCACTAGTGCTGAGATGAACGCGGTGTGCCTGTCTGTTGGAATTAGGGCTCTTACTTCTTTGGGGCACTGAGCCCCCAGAGGGTGCACTGGGTCCGCTGGAATGTTTAATCCCAGTTGTCTTAACTTGTGGCCTGTCGCTTTCCACCAACAGTTCTCAGCTCTTGGTAGCCTCTCCAGTATTTTCTTTTCTGTTTGTTTTCCTTTAAACTTGGCTGGCACTGTTGATGTAAGGCTGTCTGTCCTTGTGACTGTCTTTCCTTGTGACTTCC
>NW_022104553.1:21463857-21466863 GCF_000313985.2 Echinops telfairi | reverse complement strand
AAGATGGAATCGAATGCATCAAGTTATAAAAGGAAAAAAGAAGTGCTATCGTCCAGTGTTGACCTAACGTACGTAGCCCTTGTTTATCCTTAGCTTAATTCACGGCATGTGGACTGTGTCCTGTCCCTTACCCCAGTTTCTGGGATTAAATTTTTTTTATTTTTTATAATGCATGCTTCTGCATTGTAACTGCTGCATGTGTGGTCTATGGTCCGACACGTTTACATCTTCTGACGACCTCGTGACTGGAGTCTTATTTTCATAAATGTTACTCAAGGTTTCGTTATCTGATCATGATGGTCAACATTCCAGGCGTGCCACCACTTTCTTTCTCTCTCGGTCAGTTTGTCCTGCAGGTCCTTGGCTGACGCCTTGTGAACATGGACGTTCTGGAAGCAGGCAAAAGAGGGAGACCCACCAAGAGATGGATGGACATGGACACAGTGGCTGCAACAGTGGGCTCAACCAGGCCCACCAGCGTGAGGCTCGGGGTGAGAGAGGCTCTTGGTCTGGGGTGCAAGGGGGTTGCCAGGCCTTGGAGCTGAGCCTCCCTGGCACCTAGCAACTCAAACAGAGTTGACATTTACAACGTGTAATTAGCTTGTGACTTGAGTCACGTCCACTCACTGCCTGGACTCCATTTCAATGTGGAATTTCTGAGCTTGTCAGTCTTAACCGGGAGCAGGAAGTCTTGTCTTCCTCCCCCAAAGGGCTGGCGGGTTTGAACTGCCCGTCTTGCGGGGAGTAGCCCAATCCTTATCTCTCCATGTCACCCGAGCTCCTCTGAGTCATGTAACAAGACAAACAACACAAAAACAACCCTCACTGCCATCACCTGGATTCTGACGCATTGAGAACCCCTGTGGTGGACCGGGCAGAAATGTCCCTGTGGGTTTCGGAAACTAACTCTTTCCAGCAGTAGAAAGTCTCCTCTCTCTTGTGGAGCAGCTGGTGGTTTTGAACTGCTGACTCGATATGCCAATGCCCCTGGAAAAGGATGAGATGTCCCCAAAGTGTGCACGCCCATGACTCCCCCGAACTGCATACTCCGAAGTATATAAACTCTATTTTCTTGTAATGGAGTGATCTCATTTGGAGTTGATGCATTTGGCTAAGTTAGGTCAATACTGGATAAGAGTAATCTTAATAGATTACCAAACTTTTTAAAAAATCATTTTTATAGTCGTTTTATTGACATACCTTACACCTTCCAAGATATGGCAATAAAACAGCTATAAAAAGAAGAATAGATTTAAAAAAAAGAAGAATAGATTGCACGGAGCTGATCCCAAGCGCTCAAGTAGAAAGAAAAATGTCTTGAAACTGATGATGGCAGCAAATGTGCTTGATGGATGGATGGATGGATTGTGGTAAGAGCTGTATGAACCCCTCCAATAAAGTGATTTAAAAAAAAATAAAATAAAAAGATCACAGAAAATAATAAAAGGCAGACTAGGGAAGAAAAGAAAAAAAGAATAGATTACCTAACTTCAACCACAAGAGAACCCTAATGGAGTTGCACACGGGAGCCCTGGTGGTGTAGTGCTTACGCAATCAGAAAGGTCAGCAGACGGAAACCGCCCGCTGCTTTGAGGGAGGAAGATGGGGGGCCTTGTTAACAGTTACAGTCTGGAGTGCTCCTAGGAGCAGTTCTCTCCTGTCCTGTAGAGCCCTTAGGAGTCAGCATTGACTCCAGGGCCGTGAACTTGTGGGAATGCAGTGAGCACTCCATATGGCAGCCAGTGGGGCTGTTAAAATCCTTGACGGTGTCAGCTGGGAATAAAAATCCCTCATTGGGGCTGGTAAATCCGGGCCCACTGCCGCAGGGTGTGAACCTTTATGAAGGCAAAGTGGCCATCTTAAAAAAAAAAAATTCCATTCATGCTTTTAGTCAAACATCATCTGCTCAGTGACACTTCCTGATTTAAAATCTTTGTCTTTCTCCTGCTTTGTTTGACGCCAGAGCCATTATACTCTTCTGACATATTAGTCATTTTCTTTCTTCTTTTTTTAAAAAATAAATCATTTTATTGGGGCCTCTTACAGCTTTATCACCATCCATCCATGCATCCCTTGTGTGAAGCACATTTGTACATAGGTCGCCATCATCATTTTCAAAACATTTTCTTTTTACTTGAGCCCTTGGAATCAGTTCCTCATCTCCGCCCCCCTCCTCCCCACCCCGTCCCCACCTCCGTCCCTCATGAACCCATGATAATTTATAATTTTTGTTTCAAGTCTTCCACCGACTGCTGCCTGCCTTCACCCAATTTTCTGTTGTCCATGCCCCTGGGAAGGGATTCTATGTCAATCATTGTGATCGGTTCCTCCTTTCTCCCCAAAGCTACCATCTTGAACTCTTTTCATTTATTCCTATTTTTTGGCTGGAGATTAAGAGTAAACCATCTAGTCAATGCTGACTCATTGCAAACTCCCCGCCCTGCCCATCCCCCCACCCCACACTTGTGGCTTTCTGAGACTGTAACCCTTAGCGCGAGGAGAGAAACCAGTCTTTCTCCCTGGGATCAGCTGGTTTCAAACTGCTGACCATTGCTGGCCCAAGGCTTAACCAGGACACACACACCCCCTCCGGACTCTCACTGTAGATTGACGTGGAAAGACATTCTTCCCATTTGAAGTGCATTGTCGGTCCAAGACACCTTCCTCCTCCCTGCATCCCTTCCTGATGATAGACACCCCCCCCATCTTTGATTGCTTTGAGCTTTATGTTGAATCGCCTAGAACAGGGGAATAGTTGTCTCTACTTGGTGGGCGGGGCACAGAAGTTAACACATGCAGGTAGCGTGAATACGTCAGCGTCCAAGTTTGATTTCTGTCTGTTTTATCTAGGGACGGTCCATGTGTCTAGTGGACTTTGGTGTTGTTTGAAAAAAAAAGGGGGGTATGAACAAGTTGGTTTCTCAAAATTCTATCACATGATGTCCATGTCGATCACCGAGTCACTATTTCCCAACTACCGTTCCGGGCTTAGCGTCCGACTTTTGC
>NW_022104553.1:21460976-21462752 GCF_000313985.2 Echinops telfairi | reverse complement strand
CCGGACCATTCCATCCCTCCACTGGATCTGGACCCTTTGGTTTCGCGCTGCACCGGACACGACCCTGGATTCTGACCCCACGCTCATCCCCGTGGAGAGGGGATCCGAGACCCGGAGTCCTCCCGCCCCCGCCCTTATGTGTCTATCTTCATTTCTGCGTATTGGAAAACCACCACCCAACTTTGCCGCGCGTGAATCAATGACACTCCACAGGCATTTGTCAGAGGTAAAACTCTTTTATTTTGAGTGCCCTCCTAACTTCCGACCCCTACCCCCATTCTCTCCCCCACACCAGGGCCGGAGAGTGAGGCCCCCTGCCCCCCACCTTGGGTGGACAAGGGCCCTTTAAGGCACCTGTGGAGGTGGGGGGGCAGAAGAGGCGGGAGCTGGTGCAAGGACGGGTTTCGATTGACAGGCTGTTGTGGGATGGAACCAATGACAGGAGGTGTCAGAAAGGAGAGCGGGCCATCCCTGAGGAAGGGCAAATTGTCAGTCATTAGGAAAAGGCGCCACCCCCCAGTAGTGTACAGAAGGTGAATGGAAGGCCCTGGGCCTTTCCAGGGCAAGGGAGGAGGGCTTAGCCACGCCTCTGGGGCGCAGAGGCCAATTAGGTGGGAGATATTGTGAAAGGGGGCGGGGGGAGTATCCGTTGGGGATATTGGTCGAACCTTTCAAAGGGCTCGAGCCAATCAAAAAACAAGGAGTGACCCCGTTACTAGGCAGGAGCAGATTGCTACGGCCCAATGCTGGGGCTTCACAGTGCTCTTTCAGGGATGGAGCCAATGCTGAGAGCAAAAATCCTGCTGCCAGGCGGAAAACCGCAGAGTTGACCCCTAGGTGTTTACAACTAGCCACGGCCCTGACCGGGGAGCAAGCCAATCTGTTAATGGAAAGGTCAGTCGCTGGACAAAAAAGGGAGAGACCCAATCAAGAGACTGGCCTGGCCCCCTGCTCCTGGGTGCTGGAGGGGCTGTGGACTATTAGGGCATCCCTGGCACAAGGGGATTAGTCAGGGACGATAGTCCTGAGGCCAGGGAAGCTTGAGGGGCTCAAGTCGCTCCCTGCTCTGCCTCGGATTGGTGGGCCCTGGGGGCGGGGCGGGGGTGTAGTGTGGGGCGGGGAGCCATGGTCCCCCGCTCCCTGGCAGGCCTCAGTATTTCCGCGTCAGCTTCTGGAAGTCGCTGGTGTTGAGCCTTGGACGCGGCAGATCCCCAAACAACTGGGTGTCCTCCGACTCCTGCAGCACCAGTGCGCGCATGCTCGCTGCGATGCGGTCCAGGTCGGGCGAGGAAGACTGGGAAGGGGGCCACGGGGCGGAGTCAGCCCTAAAAGGGATCCTCGCTTCATTTTCTCCCTCGTATCCCCAGCCAGCCACCGTCCTACCAGATTCAAAGACCCAACCAAAGCCAAGCCCTGTACCCCAGCACCCTCCTGGGAGCTCAGTGTCTGCCACCTCGAGCAGCCCTCCCGCCCCGTCCCTCCCCACCTTTTTTTTTTTTTTGGGGGGGGGATATCCCAGCCTTCTTGCGTGCTGACAAATGGGGCCGACTTCCTTTCTCGAAGCCCACCCATCCTTGCCAGGAGCAGTGACACTCGGGGGAGTCAGTGCCTCAGTGATGGTGGACAAAGACCCACTAGGGTGGGGGGCCCCGAGGGTCAGAAGGCTGGGGTTTGGGGGTGCGGAATCCGGGGAAGGGGTGCTCCCCCACTCCCGCCTCAGTTTCCCCATCTGCAGGAGATGCTCAAGACGCAATAAGAGGGTGCCCAGTCTTAGCA
>NW_022104553.1:21455425-21460419 GCF_000313985.2 Echinops telfairi | reverse complement strand
TGGTATCCTCGTCCATCACAAAAAGCCCTGCAGGTGGCAGGTGCCCAGGACAGTCGGTTCAGGGTCCCAGCATGACACGCTCACCTACCGCCCCCCAACCCCCACCATGGCCCCAGCCCTTTCACGCCTCAGGGCTTTAGTGATGACTGTTCCCTCTGCCGAAAACACCCTTCCCCATATTTGCTGGAGCCTGGCCGCAGGCGGGAGCAAATCTGGTTTCTTCTCCTGGGAGAAACGCAGCGGCTGCTGGGAGCCCAAGGTTGCCAAGGGCTACCTGAAAGCACAGGGTGAAGTCGCTGCCCAGAGGCCTCCCGGATCAAGTCGCGTCACTGGGGTTTAAATGGAGGCTGCCAGGAGGGCAGCTGTCGGGAGTGACAGACACAAAAACAACATGGTAACTCCTGTTTACCTAGGAAAGGAACCCTGGGGAGGGATCGATCCCTGGCTGTTAACTAAAAGGTCAGTGGGCTTCAAACCCATCAGGGACTCTATGGGGGCAAAGCCCCCAGCGGCTCTGTTCCTGTAAAGAGTTCTGTCTGGGAACCCTGATGGGCAGTTGTACGGGTCTAAGGGATTGCTGAGTCAGAATGGCTTCCCCCTACAGAGTCCTGTGCACCTTTCCAGGCCTGAGTCTGAGAGCCCTGCCCCGGGGAGGTCTCCCACCTCCGATGCTCCCTGAAGACAGCTTGGCTGGCCCCTCTCCTGGCTCCCCAGCCAGTACCCAGTCCCTGCACCACTCCCGTCCGGCTTCCCAGGCATTTGTCTCAGGGACAGAAACAGCTCCTCTGTGTCCATGTCCCTGACTCGGGAGGCAAGTCCCCCAGCTCTGACCCCCTCCCTCCAGGACTGCAATTCATCAGCCCAGCCTAGTCCCTCAAGCCAAGACCCCAGTGGGCTCTGAGTTGCCCAGCTGGCCCTTGGGACCCTGAGTAGGGAAACAGGCTAGAGGTGGGGGAAATGACTTGCCCAAGGCCCGTCCAGGAAACGCAGATGGGCATGCAGACAGCTGGCCCATGCTTGTTCGCAGCCAGCCCCTCAACGTCTCTCACCCCCGTTGTCGCTGAAGCCCATCTTCTCCCCCGAGGTCTCCACCTCTGCAGGCTCTTCCTCCTCCTCGTCTTCCTCCCGGGCCAGGGCAGGCCTCGGTGGGCTCCGAGGTGGGCTAGGCTGCTGGGGCACTGGTGGAGGCACCGGGGGTCGGGCAGCAGCAGCCACCCCATGAGCCAGGGCAATGTCATGGAGACAGCGTCGGGCGGCATCAGCCAGGGCCCCGCGGCCATGGGCTTCGAAGGTGCAGGGGCCCGGGCGGAGGGGGGGCGCGGCAGCCGTCAGCAGCACCAGCTCTGTGCCTGTCTGGGCCCGGAAGCGCTCAGCGGCCCCCACCACGGCATCCCACAGCTCCTCGGGGCGGCCTGATGCCATCCGAGTCCTGTGGGAAGACAGGTCAGAGCTGGGTTCAGGTGCCCCTGACCCTCCCCCCACCCCCAACCCCTCCCCACTGCTGTCATGGGCCAGAGGGGCTCAAAATCCAGAATCTTTTCTCCAAACTCACCCTCTCCAGCGGTTACCGAACTTAGGGTGCCCTTGAGCCCCAGCCCCATCACTCCGTATCTGCCTGGCCGGTCCCCACCTCCCCTGCCTCTTGCCTGACTTTGAAGCGATGGAGGAAACTGTTGATCTACTGATGCCGGTGGAAAGGAACATCTTTCCACCTAGGAGGACGAATCCCATCTGTTGGGACGTGTCTTCCTGAAAATTCTCAGCGACAGACGCACAGCCAGGGAGTCTATGGGACCACGGAACAGAACTGCCCCACAGGGTTTCTGAGACTGTGAATCTTCCCAGGAGCAGGCTGCCTCATCTTGCTTTCCCAGCAGCGACCTTGGGCTTGAACCACAGGCCTTATGACTAGCTGTATCCCGGCACTCACAGCGTGCCTCGAGGGCTCCGTAGCTTCTCTCAGCAGCTTGTACTCTCACTCTCTCTCTCTCTCTCTCTCCTGGCTGGAGGTGCCCTGAACCCCCACCCCAGCCTCTTACCTGGGTTTGGCCTCAGAGCTCGTTTCCTAAACAAGCAGTTGACTCTACAGCTCTCTAGCAAGGTCCAAGTGCTGGCTCCCTAGCCACAGGGCCCTAAAGGCCTTGGGGACTGTGGCCCCGCCCCTCTCAGGGCCCCGCCCACACGTCGTGGCCAATGGGGTCTACTCTAGCCCTACCGGCACCATGAGACCCTAATTCGTTCCCTACCCAAATCTCCTACACAATCTGAGTATCCGGGTGTCCCACCCCTTTGGGTTCCCACAGAACCTGAGTGATGTCCCCCTCCCCCCGCATCCCAGCCCCTTCCTCACCCCCTGTAGAGCCTGCAGCCTCCTGAGGGCAGGCCTTACCTAAGAGCCCCCAGCCCTGCCAGCCTCTGGGGCACAGATTGGAAGAGAGCATTCAAGGTGAGCGAGCTGCTCTCTGGGCCAGGTGAGCCCCCCTTGGGTAGCCAGTGGACTCCCCCTATGCCCATTGCTGGAGGGACTCCAATCAGGGACTCCAACCAGGGCCACAAAGTGCCTCATGTGCACAGTCAACAACACTGTTTCCTTTAAGTCCTGTCCCCCACCCCCTCTGAGAGAATCCCTTTCTACCTGATCCACCAACCAAGATAGGAGTAATGACCGCAGGAGTGGAGGATCCGCCCACCCCCATCCGGTACCATAGCAAGAGGGGGTACAGAGTGCTATGCACAGGCAGCCAGGTAGGAACTGAGGGCACCATGCTCCCTCACCCCAGCCCCACACTGGGCCCTCCCATAGCTCCTTCCCAAGGGCAAACTAAGGCCCAAGGCTATCAGGTCACTCGGGGTCACTGGGAAGATGGAGGGTGGGGACTGGGACTCTGAGGGGTCTATTCCAGAGCATTCTCACTAAAGCCACGCTGCTGCAGCATAGCTCCTTATCCAGATGGGGAAACTGGGCTCAGAGTTTAACAGGGACCAGAAGGCTACCTGGTTAGCAACGGTGAAACGGGTTGAAATGGGGCCTGCTAGACCTCAAAAGCACCTATGAACCCGGAGGTGATCCATGCCTCTCACACGCACGCACGCACTCACTCCTCCCATCACGTCACTTCCATCTGGCCTGGGGGAAGCCAGGCCTAGGGCGGAATAGCCACTGGGCCAACAGCACAGAGACTGGCAGTACAGGGTCTGGGCCGGAATGACGTGGGGGGCCCAAGGGGGAGGGCACTCGACTTTAAAGGGTACCATAATTCGGGCTGGGTCATGAAGTTCCCCACAGGTCCAAAGTAAAAGCACTGGGGAAACAAGGAAAAATAAAGAAGAAAAGGTAGAGTGCCCATACAGACCCCTCTTGCCAAAGCCTGGAGGGTGGGGTGGGGGGGTGTCTTTGGAGTCTGTCTCCCAGCTGGGGAGTAACCAAGACCTCAGAAGTCACCCTCCCCTGCAGCTTCGGAATGCCCCAAGGAGCCGAGCGGCTTGGGAAGACTCCAGAGAAAGATTCAGCTATCTGCTCCTGTAAAGATTTACAGCCTGGAACCCCAGAGAGGGCTGACATGAATCGGAATTGATTCGATGGCACTAGGTTTGGCTATCCCCAAGGAGGACTTACAGGCACCCTGCTGGCATAAACGGGGCGCTGAAGGAGCTGCTAACCACCAGGGTCAGGGGTTCAAACCCACCAAATGCTCCGAAGGAGAAAGATAAGGTGGTCTGCCCCCGTGAAGATGGCGCCTGGGAAACCGTAATCGAGAGGTTCTACTGGGGGTCAGAAAAGACTTAAGGACAGGGCGCTTAAAAAAAACCAATCGGTCTGGAGGCATTTAGGGGTGGGCGAGGCCTGCCCCCTAGTCTTGTACAGGTAGGGGATGAAATGCGAAGCAACGGGGAGAAAGTGAGGAGGCTGACCCCAGGGGGAGGTGTGGACAAGGGCGAAGAGAGCCACAAGAGTTAGAGATACACGTGAGGCCTCATCCACCCACCTGTCACCCTGGAAGCCCCGCCCACCCAAAGACTTGAAAGACTTGGGGAGGCACCTGCCCCTTCTAAGGCTGGGACAGGCTAAGGGTCCGTCCAAAGTCTTTGTTCCTCACTGAAGAGGCGCCGCCCCACCTCGCCTAGGGGTCCAGAGAAGACCCACAGAGCTCAGGGGGAAAAAAACAGGAAGTCCCGCCCAGATGGGGACCACGACCGGAAGTCCCGCCTTAAGGCGAGTGAGGGGCGCCCCAGGGCCCGCAGACCACCACCCGCGACCCTGTGGACGTGGTCCACGATCAAGATAAGGGTTATGAAGGGTCTGCAGACCGGAGGGGAAGGCTGTCTCCCCTCTCCCGCGGCTCAGAGGCGTCCGTTCCCAGCGCTAAGGGGGCGCCCCCCTTCCCAGCGTTGAGGAGGGTCTCTGGGCGACCGGTGTCCCCCTGCTGTACACAGGTCAAAGTTCTCCCGCGAGCTGCTCGCTCCCCCAGGGCCCCACCACCCCGGGACGGCCAAATCCTCCCCACACCGCGGTCCACAACGCCGCCTCCACTCACGTGCCCGTAGCCAGCATGGCCGGCTCGGCGCCGACACGGCCCTCAAAAGACATGGCGGCGCCGACGTCACTTCCGCACGCTGGACACGCCTCCACGCCGCAGGCTCCGCCTCCCTTCTCCCGGCCGCCCGCCTCCGAGGGGCTTCATCGGGGCCCCCGTGGGGCGCCGTAGCCAACAGGGGGTACCCGTAGGAGAGAAGAGAAAGGCTTCAGCTCACTCCGAAACACGCCGAGCCCTTCTCCCGGCCGCCCGCCTCCGAGGGGCTTCATCGGGGCCACCGTGGGGCGCCGTAGCCAACAGGGGGTACCCGTAGGAGAGAAGAGAAAGGCTTCAGCTCACTCCGAAACACGCCGAGGCCATGTCGTGCCCTCAAGAACTAGGGAGACTAGAGCAAGTGACCTCCCTCGTTGATGGTCCTCGCGCTGAAGCCACCTCTTCTCCAGCCAGTCGGGAAAGCCG
>NW_022104553.1:21449956-21455325 GCF_000313985.2 Echinops telfairi | reverse complement strand
GGGCCACCGTGGGGCGCCGTAGCCAACAGGGGGTACCCGTAGGAGAGAAGAGAAAGGCTTCAGCTCACTCCGAAACACGCCGAGGCCATGTCGTGCCCTCAAGAACTAGGGAGACTAGAGCAAGTGACCTCCCTCGTTGATGGTCCTCGCGCTGAAGCCACCTCTTCTCCAGCCAGTCGGGAAAGCCGTGCCCACCAATAAACCCGGAGGCCAGCCTGGCTGCGGCCGCCCCTATAGGCTAAAGGGGCTCCCTCCCCGCACCCTACTCTCCATCAGCATCAAGGCTGGCAAATATCCAGTACGGTAGCCTTCCTTGCTTCCGCGTGCCCAACTTCATCATGGCCGCGCAGCCTGCTTTCTCTGAACGGCGACCCAGGAATTCGGGGAGCGCTTCGTCCCCGGCGGGAATGGATGGCCCCATCCCGTCATACGACATCCCACAGAGCCTTTTGTGATGTACGACTCTTCTCACCTTTGCCTTTGTCAGCTCCCCTTTTCCAGCACCCGGCGGACGCGCCCCGCAGGCCGAAAGGGAGCACTGCCCCGCACTAACATGGCCACTCCAAGCGCCGCTTGGCCTTGCCCTCAAGCAAAATGGCAGCTCCTCGGCTTCCTGGCCCACATTAGGCCGTGGAGCCGAAAGGAGGCGTTCCAGGGCGAGCTGGACCGAGTGGGCCGGACTCACAGGCCCGCCCCCGTGTTTTCCTCGGGAGAGGGCGGTCCAACTGCGCCTGCGCCGTCGGGGCGGCCGGCCACGTGATGCGAGCTCGGGTCGCTGTCACCCCACTCGACAGGATGGTTTGCCCCAATCCCGCTCTAGAGCGAGCGGCAGCGCTACCACTCTCGGGACCGGAGGGGGCGTCCGCCCCCCGGATGTGACAACGCGGTGACGCGCAAAAGGAGAGGAGGCGGCCATGGAGGGACCTGGCTACCGGGTAAGCACCTGAGGGCTCACCTGCTCGCTTCTGCCTTTGTGGGACGCCTCCACCTGGCGGTCGACACCCCCTTCCGGCCGTGCCAGGGCTCCCAGAGCCCGGGCTGGGCCTTGGCAAACACGATTCCCTTATTAAAGTCGCCGGCACCCCGACGCGCCACCCCCCTGGGGGAGATCCACACCTTTTTGCTCCGCCCGTCAAACAGCTGAGGCTATTTCCCGGTGCCCGCCCCGCGGAGAGACGTTCCCTTGGAGCTCCGCCTGACGCGGCTTGCCCCCTAGAGCCCGGCCCCCTGTAGCGTGCAGGGCTCCCCGAAAGCCCAGCCCCCTGGAGCTCGCTGGGACCCCTTCCGCTGTGGAGTCTTCTCCCTGGCTCAGCGCCTCATCCCCCTGGTGCACCTTCTGGGTCCCTGGGGGTGTGGCCCGCCTTGGCCCCGCCTCTCACCGGGCCCCGCCCCTAGGTTGTGTTTGAGAAAGGCGGCGTGTACCTGCACACCAGTGCCAAGAAACACCAGGACGCGGACTCGCTCATCGCCGGCGTCATCCGGGTCGTGGAGAAGGTGGGCTGATGGAAGGGGTGGGCTTGGGGATTGGAGTGCCGGGTCAGGCTGTAGAAGGTCCAGGGTGGTGGGAACAGGGGAAGAAAAATGAGGACTTTTAGGTGGGAAGCTTTAGAAGGGCGGTTTGGGCAGCTTGGAGGAGAGCCCCTGTAACTTCTCCCTGTCCCTCAGGACAATGACGTCCTTCTGCACTGGGCCCCCGTAGAGGAGGCTGGCGGTTCTACCCAAATTCTCTTCTCCAAGAAGGTAGGATTCTTCCTCCCACCCCACCCTTCTCCACTGGTCCTAGGTTGGGCCATGGGAAGGCACTGTGGGGAGCCTGTACAATCCCAGACCTTCTCTTGGGGCCCGGGTCACCCCTGGTCAGTTACCAGGAACTCTGACCAGGAACAGGGCACAGCTGCGGTCTCAACCCTGAGCTCCTTGGGAGAAGCCATCCAGGGCCAAGGGACCAACTCCAAGGCGAGGACTCTGAGCGGAAGAGGTCTATATTCCTGCCTCCTGGCCCTGCACATGGCTCCTCTCATCATTGGATGAGTTTGGATCATGAGACTAAGAAATGCAGGGACAACAGCGACTGGACGAACCTGCCAAAGCCCTGTTTGGGTGCCACGTGGATGGGGTGCTTCCTTGGTCTCATCAGCATGGACAATAGCGCCCCCTGGGGCCTCTGGACTAATCCTGGCATGATGCCTAATTATTACCTCTAGTACAGATGCTTATAATTACCAGAGGGATGCCAAGTAATTTCTTTTCTCCCTGAAAAGGGAGTGATAGGGTCAATTGTTTTGTGAACCTATATACACCCTGCCATTTCGACTCCCAGCGACCCCATAGGACATGGTAGACCTACCCCTGTGGGTTTCTAAGACTCTTTATCGGCATAGAAAGCCTATTGTTCCTCCCAGGAGCGGCTGCTGGTTTTGACTGCTGACCTTGGGGTTAGCAGCCCTTGCTGGACATAAAACCCATCCCAGCAATTGGTAGGAGCAAGGGATTAGAGGCCCCCAGACTTTTCTCAATGGAATGGCACCACAGATCTACCCTGCCTGCCAACGTAGCTGCGACCTCATTTCCAGGGGCAGGAAGAGAGGGAACCCCTGCTGGGAACTGCTGAGCTCAAGAAGACCCTCCAGAGCTGCCTTTGGGGGGCAGGAAGCCACCCA
The DNA here is from genome assembly GCF_000313985.2 of Echinops telfairi. Classification (NCBI taxonomy): domain Eukaryota; kingdom Metazoa; phylum Chordata; class Mammalia; order Afrosoricida; family Tenrecidae; genus Echinops; species Echinops telfairi. Next base: position 21,452,665 of record NW_022104553.1, on the reverse strand, counting down.
GTTATGGACTGGCCCTTACAAAGACAGTGGAGACTGGCTGCCTCTCCCAGGGTGGGGAAACCAAGAAGAGAATGCTTCTCCATCTACTCGATTTTCAACAGGAAGCTGCCCCTCCTATTTAGAGCCCTGGTGGTGGCTGCTGGGCACCCCACCCACCCCCTTCCCAGCCACCTGCTTGCTCTATGATGTGCCCTCCCTGCATGGTGATGCATGTGAATCGCTTGGGTTTATGTCCCTGCCGCGGGTCTAGAAGCCCCCTTGACCCACCGTCCCTCATCCACCCCTCCTCCTCCTCACCCCAGGACTCCAGCGGAGGTGACTCCTGCCCGTCTGAGGAAGAGCCGACCTTTGACCCTGGCTATGAACCTGACTGGGCGGTCATCAGTACCGTGCGGCCACGGCCCCGCCACTCGGAGCCCACGAAAGGTATTGGCTGGTGCACCACGGTGGGAGTGAGGCGGGTGGGAGGGGTGGGAGGAGGTGCAGGTCTTGCCCTCAGCAATCCTGCTCCATAGGCCCTCAGTCAAAACGGCCATCCCTCTCTGGCTTTATGGGGTCTGCAGCCTCATTCATCCCATCAGCCTGGCCGGTTACCCATTGCCCTGGTGGGGGTTTGTTGCCTCCTCGAGGCCTTAGAGAACAGAGTGGACTGGCCCTGGAGGGCTCCCGAGGCTGTAAGATTTACAGAAGCAGATGACCAAGAGGAGGCCGGCCGGCTGGTGGCTTGCAACTGCCAGCCATTCAGTTAGCAACCAAGTGCTGAATTGTCCAGTCACTAGGGCTCCCCGGATTGGCCCTGGACACCTCCAAAATGAGGCTTGCCCTCCAAGGCTTTCTAATTGGTGGGGGCAGCACATGTGGTCTTTCACAGTACAGGAGTGAACCTCCCTAACGGGGCACACACGGAAAGCGTGCAGGAGCCAGAGGAGGCAGCCGAGAAAAGCTTCCAGAGTCAGTGCCTGACTTAGCTCTGAAGGACACGCAGCAGTAGAATGAGGGTCAGAGGTGAGACAGGGAGGGGACGAGGAGCCTCGGGCGCCTGCTTGAGGAGCGTAGTCTGTGTCCTCAGGGTTCCGGGGAGCCTGGGAACATCGTGCCAGGGGCTCATACCTGCCTCCCGTTCCCCCAGTGCCCTGCCCGCTTCCCCGCGGTTGCGTGTCCTTCCTAAAGAAATTCCAAGTGACCCACAGCTTCTGGAGCAGGCCCCTGGTCAAGCCCCAGGCGGGGCTCCCGGGAGCTGACCTGGTCCTTGCTGAGGGGCCACCCTTCGTTGACGTGGCCGCCCCTGGCTTCCCATGCCCTTACCCAACATGGTGTCATCCTCCCTAGGTGCAGAGCCCAGCTCCCCACAGGGCTCCTGGGCCTTCTCGGTGAGCCTGGGGGAGCTCAAATCCATCCGCCGTTCCAAGCCAGGCCTGAACTGGGCCTACCTGGTCCTGGTGACCCAGGCCGGAGGCTCCCTGCCCGCCCTGCACTTCCACTCTGGGGGCACCCGTGCCCTGCTCCGAGTCCTCAGCCGCTACCTGCTGTTGGCCAGGTGAGCTGCTCCCAGCACGTGGTGTCAGGACCCCTGTCCCTCCAGGTCTGTGCCCTGCCCCTTGGGGCCTCAGAGGCCACACAGCCCAAACTCCTTAAACCAGGGGAAGAGAGAGAGAGAAAACTTCCCGGATGTAGAACTCTGATCTCTCATGGAATCGAGGGAGAAAGGGGCAGAATTAACTTCAGAGGGTGCCCCGGGGGGGTCCATAGAGTTCACATGCCTGCTCAGTAACCAGAAGGTTGGTTTGGAGACCACGTAGAGGGGCCTCGGAAGAAAGGCCTGGTCACCTTCTTCCCCTAGAAACACCCACTGACCACTGTGGGGGCCAGGTCTACTTCGTCACACACGCAATTGTCCTGAGTGGTGATCAGCCAGAAGATGGTAGACTGGCTTGCTGGCCCCACAGTGTGATAAAGGGTCGCTTTCTTTTTCTGAGTTTGTATCTGAAGAACGGGGAGGGAGGAGTCGCAGTGATGTCAGAACCTGTCTAACCTCAGGGGATAATGAGAGTCAAGGCCCGCCCATGCTGCTGTGTGATCCCCCCATCTCCCCCTCCCCGTCAAGGCGGAGGTACAAGGTGGAGCTACCTCCTTGTCTCCAAACTCTCACCAGTTCTGACGCCAGCTGACTGTCCCTCCCACGGCCGTGGCCAGCTCTCCTTCTCTGCCAGGTCCCAGGATTCATTGCAAGGCCAGCCAGCACTCAACTCACAGACAATAATTGTCACAGTGACGGGCCTTCCGAGGGGAGGGACAAAACTACCCTACAACTGGGGATGAGGATCAGGAGGCGGGCGACCTCCCTCAGAACAAAGAGCACAGCCACACAGCCCGCCTGGGTTTCAGCACAGCTCTCTCAGCCCCGTCACCCCGGGATGCAAGCAGGGCCTCCTCTCTCTGCTGGGCAGACCTCCTCTCAAGACCTTGTGTGAGGCCCGGTTGACTAGAGAAACAAGCCCAGAGACACTCGTGTGTGTAAGAAAGAGCTTTATATCAAGGAGTGGTCAGTTATCAAGAAAACATCCCAGCCCAGTCCAGCTCAAGCCCATACGTCCGATACTAGTCCATAGATCCCTCTTCATACTCAACACAGCATATTCAATGATGCCAATGAGTGCAGGAAGATCACAGGCCGGTGGGTGCAGAGTCTTGTGGATCCAGTGGCAGTGG
>NW_022104553.1:21442546-21449379 GCF_000313985.2 Echinops telfairi | reverse complement strand
TCCTTCTGCTCCTCTCTGTCATGACTCTGCAGGGTTGGTAGCCTGGACACACACACACAGTCCGTGTGTCCGTTTCCAGGTATGGCCCTCCCACCAGGGCCCACGAGCTGACCAGTCCCCCTTCTTGGCAGGACAGAGACATTTGCTTTGCATAGTGGGCTATATGTCTTCATTTGCATAGTCTATCGGTCAGTGCTTGGAAGCTGCCTCTGGCCACTGGCAGTGGAATTAAAGGGTTGTGTCACCTGCCCAAGCAAGTGACCAGTAAGGCCGGCCCCAGAGACCTGAGCAGCAGAGGACCTGCTGGTGAACTGAGTTGAGAAGCGGATCCGGATGAAGCCCTGTATCCGGAGTCACGTCTGAACCCCACTTTGAACCTGTTGCTTCCCTCGTAAACTCCCTGATCCGTGTGGCCTGTGAATTCCTTTGCAATCACTCCTGGAACCCAGCAGAGAAGTGGAGAGTGCGTGGGAGGGATGACTGGTGTCAGAATTGGTGAGGAGGCTGGTTGGAGGTCTCTGACCTCCGCCTGCACCTCCTTGAGCTGATGTTGATGGTGAGTCTTCCCCCCTCACCCCCCAAAGCCAGGGGGCTTCTGACAATACCTCCACCGTGTGTCTACAAACGTCAGTCAACCCAGACAAAAGTGGGTAGAAAGCAAGCTGGGGTTAACCCCCTTGTTACCATCAAACCACTTCTTTCACAGAACTGGAGCTGAGATAAATCTTGTGGGCTTAAGGACAATCTCTCCAGCCCTTTTCCGATGAACCAAGTCTAAAGGCCACATAGAGCAGGCGTCCTCAGACCATTGGGAGGGCCGGACTATAGTTTAAAAAAAACAAAACTGAACAAATTCCTATGCACACTGCACATATCTTATTTTGGAGTAAAAAAACAAAAAAGGGCAAAAACACCCGGCGGGCTGGTTAAATGTCCTCGGCGGGCCACATGTGGCCCGCGGGCCATAGTTTGAGGACCCGTGACTTGGAGAAACAAATTTCTCCAACCTTAGTTGATAGAAATCATCTCACCACCACCCCACCAACCTCAAGTTGTCAGGGCTGCTTCTCTTTGGCCCAGCTTGTGTTCCCCCGCTCATCCCTGAATCAAACACCAGGCAAGTGGGGCGCCCTCCCTTTGGACCTCGGTGCGATCCAACTTCCCCCTTCATCCCTGAGCCCTGGGGCCTGAGAAGAGGCCTCCCTAAGGACAGCTGGAATTCTGCGACAAGAAGGGGCGGGAGTGCATGCAGGGCAGACACCGCCCTGCCGGCGAGGGACACAAGGCCCTTGACCTCTTGATTCCTTACCACAGTTCTTCACCTCTTCCTCACAGCTCGCCCCAGGATTCCCGCCTCTACCTTGTCTTCCCCCACGACTCCTCTGCTCTCTCCAATTCCTTTCACCACCTCCAGCTCTTTGACCAGGACAGTTCCAACGTGGTATCGGTGAGTCCATGCAGACCTCCGTGCAGAACGGACAGGGTAGGGCCTCCAGGATCAGCACAAGGGCACAGGCTGCCGTGGGGCGGAACAGAGCGGGGCAGCAGTGGGAAAGGTGGGAAGGGGTGGGCTATAGTGCGTGAGACCAGAAGGTGGACCATAGACACAGGAAGTGGGGAGGAGGAAGTGTAGTGGGTGGGACAGGAAGGAGGACGTTGTAGTGAGGGGGGTGTCAAGGGCTGGACTGTAGTGTAGAGAGGGAGATGAGTGACAGGGATACATTTTGGCCCTGCCGCCCGCCCTCCAGCGCTTTCTCCAGGATCCCTACTCCACAACCTTCAGCAGCTTCTCCCGGGTAACCAACTTTTTCCGGGGAGCCCTGCAGCCACACCTGGAGGGGGCCTCCTCCGACCTCCCCCCACCTCCAGATGATGAACCAGAGCCTGGGTTCGAGGTCATCTCCTGTGTGAGTATCTGGGTAGAGGTCGCTGCTCTCTGGCTGTGCTACTGGAGCGGTGACGTCCGGTTTCCAGGGGGCCTCTATTGACTCAGTAAATTAGGGGCGGTCATGGTACCCTCCTTGTGGATGCAGCGGTGAATTCAGGGGAAGTGGTCACAGCTGTGGCAGCCTTTCCCCCCCCCCCCCAAGCCCTGACCGGGTAGCTGTCATTACTGGGAGACCTTTCCTGAGTTGGGGTGAATGTGCCACTCAGCTCGAGAAAGAGGCACTTTCTGCACCCCCTCCACCCCCCACCCCCCTGAACGCTAGCCTGTACATCAGGGTACATGTCCAGGACACCTCCCCTTGAACTCTGCTCTGTGTCCACAGGTGGAGCTGGGGCCTCGGCCAGCCGTGGAACGGGGCCCGCCAGTCACCGAGGAGGAGTGGGCCCAGCACGTGGGTCCCGAGGGCCGACTGCAGCAGGTTCCCGAGCTGAAGGCCCGGATCTTCTCAGGGGTGAGGGGCTGGGGGCTGGGCTATGGGGACAAGGGCAGCTTGCCTTTGTGGGGCAATGAGATATGGCGGGGCACCACCCACTCTGAGCTGTCTGCTCTCTTCCGAATCTCTCAGGGTCTAAGCCCCAGCCTAAGGCGAGAAGCCTGGAAGTTGCTCCTGGGGTACCTCAGCTGGGGGGGCTCTGCCGAGGAGCACAAGGCCCATGTGCGCCAGAAAACGTGAGTGGGCCACACCGAGTCTGGGATGGCACTGACTTCCCAGCGTGGTGGCGGAGCTGGCGGGTGCACAGGCCCCAGTAGGCACCCATCCCTCAGGAGCACAGGGTCTCACTTGTCCTCTTTCCCAGGTTGGTCAGGGATGGGTCTCCCAAGTGGCCCTGGCACCAGAAACTCCCCTCCAACATGTCACCGTAGCTTCTTCATATTTGTCACACACACCCCACCTCCCTCCCTGACCCTCTCAGTAGGTGCTCAGTGGGTGACACAAGGCTTTCTTCCCTGTGCCATGCTGTTTGAGTCACCGCAGCTTTGAAATATGTTTGCAACCTTGTCAGGCTCTTTCCTCTGCCTTTCCGTTACCTACACACCTGCTGTGTACCTGGGATGCAGCAATGCCTGTGATGACCTGGCCCCTCCCTACCTGCGCCCACCCCTCTGCTTAGTTCTCCAGTGTTACTATCACATAGATACCACAAGAGAGGGGAGTGGGGGCTTAGCAAACAATAACTTATTTTCTCACAAATGTGGGAGGCTTTCCGAATTCAGGGTACTGGCTCTTGGGGATGGATTTCTCTCGCTGTTGGCTCAGGAGGAAGGCCCTTCTCTCTACTGAGTTTTTGCTTCTTGGTACCCGAGGGTCTCCAGGTGGATAAGTGGCTTGGCATGTACCTTCCTCATCTCTGTCGTTTTAAATCATCTCAGCTACACTGTATATATGAAGAAGCCTGCACTGTTAGCTTAACAAAGGCAACCCCTTCCCAGTGGGGCTGTGACAACCAGCATCCCTCCAAACTGCCTGACAGCTAGTGATTCTGACAGGGGACCCCGACAGGACAGGGTGAAACTGCCCCTGTGGCTTCCCGACGCTGTAACTCTTAGGGGAATGGAAAGCCTCGGTTTCCTCCCTCCGAGTGGCAGGTAGTTTTGAACTCCTAACCCTGTGGTGAGTAACCCAATCTGTCGCCACTACACCCCAGGCCTGAAAGTCAGGTCTTGGAGCACCAGGAGCCCCGGGGCCCAGCAGGTTACACACTGGGCTTCCAAGCACAGGGTCAGCGGTTGGAAACTACCGGCCCCATGGAGGGAGAAAGATGAGGCTCTCTGCTCCCAGAAAAATTCACGGCCTCGGGCACCCAGCGTGGCAGGTCTGCTTTGTCCTTCCTGTAGGGTCTGCAGGAGAAGAAACCAGTTCAGCGGGCAGTGAGGGTTTTTATTTTGCTTCTGTTTTCTCAGCAGGGATGTTAACACGTCCCTAGGAAACACCCATCGTTTTCTTTTAGATTTCATTTTTCTAAAGTCCCTGCCTATTGAGGCGGGGTGGACACCGTTCGATCCCTAACATCTCAGCTCCGGCTGTTGGGTGCTTCGGGCTTTCTGTAGATGCTTCGAGGACACGCTGTGTGGTGGGGATGCCTTGGCGGCAGGGGCAGTGACAGGAGTGACCGGGTGGCCCGCCTGGGTCTGAGGGCACCTGTGAGCTGAGCCTCAACAGTGCGCCAGGCCCCCCTGTAGGGAGTGGTCCTCACAAGGACCTCCCCCGCCTGCCCGCCCCGCAGGGACGAGTACTTCCGCATGAAGCTGCAGTGGAAGTCCGTGAGCCCCGAGCAGGAGCGGAGGAACTCCCTGCTGCGTGGCTACCGCAGCCTCATCGGTGGGTGCCCGCTGCAGCCACTGCAGGGGGAGGCGCAGCGCCGGGGAGGTGGGGAAGGAATCCGTCCAAGAGCCGCTGCCCACCAGCTGGCAGGGATCTCGGGACTCCTTCTTAGCCTCCGTCTCCCCACTGGTAGCTGGGTATAGGAGGAGCCCCTGTGGCGCGGCGGTTGGGTGCTCGGCTGCGACCTGAAAGGTTGGCAGCCTGCAACCCGTGAGTCGCAGCCGTGGCGTGGTCCCCGGGGGTGCGGCGTGCTGTGTGTGTACCCGGATGGGAGTGATCTTAGCTCGAAATGAGCCATAGGATGGGGTCTGCGTCCAGAGGAGGTGCGGACGCTGGGGGCCCCTCACCCCGCCCCTGCCTGTCCCGCAGAGCGCGACGTGAGCCGCACTGACCGGAACAACAGATTCTACGAGGGCCCTGAGAACCCCGGGCTGGGCCTGCTGAACGACATCCTCCTCACCTACTGCATGTACCACTTCGACCTGGGTGCGGGCCCAGCCGGGGAGCGGGGGTGGTGGGGTGGGGGCAGGAGCCTGGGGCACAAGGACTGACCCAACTTTGACCCCATCTGTCCCCAGGCTATGTCCAGGGCATGAGCGACCTCCTCTCCCCAATCCTCTACGTCACCCAGAGCGAAGTGGACGCCTTCTGGTGCTTCTGTGGCTACATGGAGCTGGTGGTGAGAGGCAGGGAGGTGGTGGGAGACAGGTGCCAACTTCCCCGCCGAAGAGTCACCAGCTGCTCACGTGTTCCCTTCCCCTCGCCCCCCCCTCCCCAGCACGGGAACTTTGAAGAGAGTCAGGAGACCATGAAGCGACAACTCGGGCAACTGCTGCTGCTCCTGAGGGTGCTGGACCCATCTCTGTGTGACTTCCTGGGTGCGCGTCTAAGGGAGCAGGAGGCGGGCAGGGCGGCTGAGGGCTGGGACTTGTGCCATTGGCTCCAGAGGGTGTTCAGGACGTTTGTCCCCGGTTTCACATATAAAGATCCTGACTCCTATCAGAAGCTAAAGCCCGCACGTGCGTGTACACAAAAGGATTGCCCTTTGGAGCAAGACCGCAGCAAATACAGACGCGTGGGCCACGTTGGAATGGCATCCATTTGACAATCAGTTGAACTCAGAAAACCAAATTCACTGCCCCCAAGTCAAGTTTCGACCCCGTGGGGCACCAGGATTGGCCCTGGAGGTCTGTGGAGCCATAGGGCTCCCCGGGAGCAGACAACTTCCTCTCCCCCCTGGAGCGGCCAGTGGGTCCAGTTTACTTAACCTGACCGCTTGGACATTGGACGTGGGAGTTTTCTCATGACGCTGCGGGTAGTTTCTTTACGTCATCATCTCCCAGAAATGCGCCAACGACTTATTTTGATGCTAGCAGTTTATGGAAGGGTAGACGAGGCCTGGTGCTGCCGCAGTTAATCGTGCGGTTGCATAGCCGGAAGGTCAGCAGTTTGAACGTACCCAGCTGCTCCTCAGGAGAAAGAAGGAGCAGGCCACTTCCGGGCTGTTGACCTGGCTTCCGGAAAGATGGACAGCGTTTGGTACCCCGTGGGCAGCTCTTCACCGAACCGTCTCCCTCCACGGGCTCCAGCACCCAGGGGTTGACGTGTGCCCTTGTGCTTTGTCTCCCGGCTCTGAAAGCAAACTAATGGCGCAGGACACGGCATCTGAATTTGGGCAGGCGATGCCCTGCTTCATTTCCGGAGCACAGCCTCGCTCGCGCCAGTGGGCGATCTCTAAGTGGGTGGGGGCTTTACACTGCGTGCGTCCGGAGTTGGTTTGGGACTTGGTCTGTAGTGAGCATCCGCCGGTGAGCCTGGCTGGGCATGTGGGAGGGGGACGCCCTGGCCGGACCTGGGCGCCCTGGCGGTGGGCTCACCCTTCCCTCCCTCCCTCCGGCAGACTCCCAGGACTCCGGCTCCCTCTGCTTCTGCTTCCGGTGGCTGCTCATCTGGTTCAAGAGGGAGTTCCCTTTCCCAGACGTCCTGCGGCTGTGGGAGGTCAGGGGCTGCTTCCTGCTTGGGGATTGGGAAAGGGGTCGGGGTAGGGGCAATGCTGGAGAGGGAGAAGATATGTGGCCTGTGGGAGGAGTCCGTGGGGCCCCACCTGTGCATTGACCCGCCCTTCTGTAGGTGCTGTGGACAGGGCTCCCCGGGCCCAACCTGCACCTGCTGGTGGCCTGTGCCATCCTGGACATGGAGCGGGACACCCTCATGCTGTCCGGCTTCGGCTCCAATGAGATTCTCAAGGTGAGACCACGCCCCCAACGGGCTGGGCTGGGTCTCCCTGGCTCCGTGGCTTCCCTTGGAGCTGTTGGGTGGGTTGAGTGCCCTCCTGACGGCTGGCAGCCAGGTGCCTCACCATTGCTCCACCCGGGTTCTTGACGTTACACACCACTTTCTCCAGATAGGCTAGTGGAGAGGATGGTGAGGCAGGCGGTGCATGCTGTGGGGTGGGGTGGCATGGAAAGGGGCATTGCTCTCTGCCTGGCCATATCTCGGGCGCCAGCAGCACCCCACAGAGAGCAGAATGGGGCCTCTAGCGGTGGGTGGGTTGGGGCGTGT
>NW_022104553.1:21436313-21442244 GCF_000313985.2 Echinops telfairi | reverse complement strand
GGGGCAAGGTGCCCTGGTCTGACCTCCCCCTCCCGCAGCACATCAACGAGCTGACCATGAAGCTGAGCGTGGAGGACGTGCTCACGCGGGCTGAGGCCCTCTACAGGCAGCTGACCGCCTGCCCGGTGAGCCCCGCCCCCTCTAGGCTCCTCCCTTCTGCCCTGGCCGGCCCCGCCTCTGACACCGCCCTTCACACCCGCCCCAGGAGCTGCCCCACAACGTGCAGGAAGTCCTGGGCCTGGCGGCGCCCGCAGAGCTGCACAGCCCCTCGCCCCCCGCCTCCCCGCTGCCACTGTCGCCCGCCCGCTCCCTGCCAGATGTGGCGCCCGGCGCAGACTCTGTCCCGCAGCCCGACAGCAGCTTGGAGATCCTGCCTGAGGACGAGGCCGACACCTAGCCGCCCAGCACCGGCTCCCGCCCAGCACCGGCACTTTACCCCTTCCCTCCGCCGCAAGGCCCCGCCCACCAGGGGCAGGGCTACACGGAGGGGCGGGGCTTCCTGTCGTGCGTCCCGCCACCTGCAGCCCAGCCGCCCTCCTGATTGGTTTATTAAACTGACACGTCTCTTGACCTTTTAAGTTTCATGTTGGGCTGACAGGTTGGTAGCCCCAGGCCCCCTCACCCTGTGATGAGGGCCAAAGCTGGTCACTAGAAATAGCTTTCCCTGACCATTTTCCTCTCCATCCACAGGGGGCGAGGGGGCGGGGGCGATTGGCAGGGAAACACAGGTGGGGCATAACTGAGGTGCTGTGGCCTGTGGGGACGCGGCCCAGGGCGCCCTGTTTCTGTGCGGGGGAGAGGAGTACAGAGAGCGCTGTCGGATCTGCGTCTGGACCCACCAGGGCGCCTTCCACCTCCTCTCGGCCTGTGCCCACTTGGATGGGGTGGCCCCTGCGCCAGGGAGGGGGCTGGGCCATGTGGCTTCCCCCCGACAATCCTTTTAATTGTGGGCCACCTGAGTGGGGAACTTGGTGGAGGCCCAGTGCTGGGTCGGGTAGGGGATGGCCTTGAGGGTGTGCTGGGCCTGGGGCTTGGGCTCGGCGCGGCTGTTCATCCTCAGGGCGGCCCGCAGCGCAGACTTGACAGCGGTCTCCACCCAGCCATGGGGCAGGGCCGTATGCTCACCAGCGAAGTAGACGCGGCCGTAGGGCATCGCCCAGTCAGCCTGCCCTTCCTCCTCCACCTTCTCCTTCTCCTGGTGCCACAGCATGGGCGGCTGCACCACGAAGCCGCCCTGGCTGTGGGGGTCCTCGGCCCAGCGCTTGACCACACCCCTGCCGTCCCACAGCCGGTACACCTTGGGCCCGTGCAGCGCCGCCACGTCGTCAAGCGCCAAGCGCAGCGCCTCCTCGGCGCTCAGGGAGGTGAAGGGCGCGGCCGAGTCCGACCACGTGTAGGAGGCCAGCAGCAGCGCGCCCTCCTCCGGAGGCGGGTAGAAAATGACGCGCGAGGGGCGGTCGGTGTTCGAGTGGCCGCCTTTGATGTTCTCTTCCCGCCAGAAGGGCTTGTGGAAGCTCAGGTAGACCTTGGTGGCCGGCACGTAGTGCAGCGAGCGCAGCGCGTGCTGCCGGCGCCGGGAGAGCAGCGGTGTGAAGGCGATGCGCCGCAGCGCGGGCCCGCTGGCCGTCAGCAGCACGAAGTCAGCGTCTAGCACCTTCTGGGGGCCCCCGTGCGACGGGGACAAGTACACATGCACCTCGTGCAGCTCCTGCTTCACCGCCACCACGGGCGCATGCAGCAGCAGGGGGCCCGACAGGGAGCTTAGCAGAGCGCGGGGCAGCAGGTCCCAGCCGCCCACGATGCGGCTGAACCTGGGGGCAAGAAGTGACCTGGCTTGTTGGGCTTGCCCCTCCTCGGGGTCCCCTGGCCCATTTGCCCTGTGTGCCAGTCTGTCCAGATCAGTTGCCCTCCACCCCAGGAACCTGCCCAGATGACGCTGAACCTGTGAGAGCCCTAGCGGCCCTTTTGAACCCACCCTTGCTGGTGGGCTAGGTCCTCCCTTCCCCTGGGTTTCTCAAGCACCGCCCCTTGCATGGCCCCACCCATCTGGCCTTGCTGTCCCTTCCATTGGTCGACTCCTGAACCTCCCAATCTCTGGCCGTGCCCACTCTTGGTTACTGTCCTATGCACTTGTCCTTCCGCAGCAGCTCCACCCACCTGTCCCGCCCCCTCCTCCTTACCCTTTCAAATCTCACCTCTTCTCCCAAGCTCTGACCCCTCCATTACTTACGCACCTGCGCTCTGCTGATACAACCCACGTGACTAGCCCTGCCCCTGTCTCCGCCCTCTCCTGGAAGACCATGTTGGTGAGCATTAGCCTTACAGGTAATGTTTCCGGGCTCTCTGGGCCTCAGTCCTGCAGTAACCGTCCCCACCACTAACAGGTTAATGGGCCCTCACCGGAGCCGGTCGCTGAGGCAGGTGTGGGCGCGCAGGGCCTCGGAGAAGCTGAGATAGTAGAAGCCGTCCTTGGCCATGGTGTCTCCCAGGAGCCGCACGGCCGGCTGGCTCAGATTCCCCTTCCCGAGGAGGTATTCCTGGGGGCGGGGTTGGCAAGGCTATGAGGTCTCCGCTCCGGAAAGATGGGGGACACTGAGCGTAGGGAGTCTAGGCTGGGGTCTAAGGAGTCCAGGCCCCAAACTGGTCAGGCAGCTGTTGGGGGGCCGAGGGTGGAGTATGGGGGGGGGAAAGGCTCTCACCAGGAGCGTGTGCCTTTCAAACATCTTCATGGCCCCTTGGCAGCCCAGTGACTTGATATCTTTGAGGGCCTGTGAGGGGCGAGCAAGTACAGAGTTTCATGGTGGGCCCCTTCCCAGTCCTGACCCTCCCCCCTGCCCCACCACTCCTCCCCTGCTGTGCCTGCAGCCTAGGCTTCCACTGAAACTCAAAGGTCACTCTCCCTGTCAACTCCGGAGTGAGCCCCACTGGCACATGACCACCCCTCCATCCCCACCCTGCGTCACATGCCTGTGACCTCGCCCGCCTCTGTCCTAGACCTGGAGCAGCAGTGCCTTCTGGGCTGGGCACATGTACATGTGGGCCACCTGAACCATTGGGGACGCAGACAACATCGGACCGTCTCTTTGCCCCCTGCTGTCACCTCTGGCAGGGACAGTGGACGAAGATAAGAGTCAGAGGGAAGCAGGGAAGGCTTCTTGGAGGAAGGGGCATGGAAGCAGGGTTTTGAGGGTGAGTAGGAGTTTTCCAGGTGGGAAAAGGCAGTCCAGGCTGAGGGGAGAAGTACAGAAAGGAGCCTGGGGAGGGGTGCAGAGGGGAGGAACGAGAAGAGCGCTGGTGTGTGAGGACTCGGGAAATAAATACTCCTTAGGGGTGGGAAGGCAGGAGGGGCAGGCTGGACTCTTCAGGACGCAGACCTGAAGCTGGGGGGCTGGGACCCTACCTGGGGCACTTGGGAGTCATGCGGGGCTTGGAGGAGGAGGAGCAGGTTCTGCTCTGGGTGTAAGAAGACTGAGAGGTACTGGGAGCCCAGATGGAGCAGCGAGTTAAGCATCGGGCTGCTGCAGTAATACATCACCCATTAAGCCACCTGGGCTCCTTGCCTTTAAAGATTCACAGTCTGGAAAACCCAAGGGGGCAGTTCTCTGTCCGTCCACTGGGGTCGCTCCTGAGTCAGAATCCACTCCATGGTTGGGGTGTGTGTGTGTTTGGTTTAAAAACCATTTTAAGGGTCCAGGGGAGAGGATAGGGCTGAGTTGGGGTCCGCGGCTTTGGGGACAGAGGGGATAACAGAGAGCAGAGTCGGCGCGGGTGGTCAGGGCTGTGGTCCGACGGGAGGGGGATAGGTGGTAATGAGGGTGGCACCTGGCATCTGCCTGTGACCAAGCCAAGGAGACCGGAGCTGCAGGCACAGTAGCCGGGGGCTGCGTGGGAGGGAGGAGCGGGGCCAGAGACCCAGAGGGGCGGTCTACCCTGTTGAGGGCCATCTGGTAGATGGCCTCAGGCGAGTGGCCCTTCTCGCGGGCCCGCAGGCGGTATCCCAGCTTCTCCGGCATCTTCTCCACCACGTAACTGCGCAGCTTCACGCCGCTCACCTCAGTCCAGGTGTTCTCGTCATACTGGATGAAGCGGGTCAGGTTGAGCCCCAGGCTCTTACACAGTTCGTGCAGTATCCTAGGACGGGAGCGAGGGGGCGCTGGGAGCGGACACAGCCAGGGGGGGCGGGGGCTAGGGAGTCGGGGTGGGGCCACTGGGCAGCTTCCCGCGTGGGGCTGGCCCTGCGGCGGGGTGGGGGTGGGCTGCTGGAGGCTGGAAGGCTGAGGACGGTAGGGTCTGGGTTGGGAGCTGGTCCTTGATGGGGATGAAATTAGAGCCAGGATTTGGGCTGGGGTCAGGGAGACAGGGTTGGAGATAGGGGCTTGGGAGGGGAGGACCCAGATGAGGGATGCTGCTGGCTGCCTGGCCCTGGGGTAACCGAGGCAGGTCAACCTGGAGCCATGCGGGCGCTGTGCGGGGCCGGATGCAGTAGGGCGGGGTAGGGCTGGATTGGGGTCCTAGCTGAGCCTAGGCACCTGTGTGAGCTGGGCATGCGCATGGCCCCCAGCTCCCCGATCCAGCCTGTCTTCTCATCCCGGTAGGTTAAGATGCGGCCCCCAATCCTGCTGCTGGCCTCCAGGACAGTGACCTGGAGCGGGGAGGAGGGGGAGATGGTGAGCAGTGAAGGACAGGGCCTCAGGTCTTCCCCATGACCCTTCCCTTCATACCCGCAGCAAGCAGCAGCACAGATGGTGGGCAGACTAACCGAGGGACCCTGTTTGATACTGAGAGACTGGTGGGAGAACACATCATAGCACATGGTCTGGAGCAGGAAGGCTACAGGCTAGCATGCAGAGGGACTTCCCAACGCCTAGGAGTGGGGAGATGTCCCATATGCATAGAAGTCCCTCCATGATTTCAGTTAGACCTCAGCAGGGACTTCCCATTGGGTGGAGTTTCCATCTCCACCAACCTAAGTTCCCCCCTGGGGCTTGGGAATGTTGGATGAGATTTCCAGTGGGGAAGTGGTGGGGGTTGGAGACTCAGGGTGGACAGGTGCCCTGGGGGGGGGTGGGGGAGTGTCTTCAGTGGGAGTTCTCCCCAGGTGAGGGGGCAAGGAGAGCTTCCCACCTCCCACCCTCAGCCTCCTCTAGCAGGAAGGACTGAAGATAGATTGACAGTAGCACATCTCACCTTGTGCCCTGCATCGCTGAGCACCTTGGCGCCCATCAGCCCGGCCACGCCAGCTCCAATCACGATCACCCTCTGGGGCCTGGTGGTCCGGTTGAGGCCCAGGGTCACGACCTTGAGCAGCTGCTCGTAGTCGGGGTCCTCCATGCACTTCTCGAAGGGGTCCTGGCTGTGGATGACTCTCCCGGCCAGGGGGGCCACCAGGCTGAGGGCGGCGAGGAGGGCAAGGAGGTCCAGGGCTGGAGGGGCAGGAGGATGGGGTCAGTGGGGGGCAGGGAGAGGTCCTTCCTCAAATGCCGGTGCCGTGACACTCAGGTGGGAGAGGGTGTCTGGGGTGGAGAATCTATGGCCACCGACATGCCCTGCCCACGGTCATGCCCACATTGCCACCTATATCTCTGGATGTGGGTCTGCTTCGGGTCCCCTACACAGGCAGGCCTGCCTCCCCTCCGCCCATCTCTCCCAGCCTCTTGGGCTCACTCCTTGGACTTTCCACCTGCTTCTCCCCCTGCCTCCATCCCCTGTCTGCTTTACCCTCAGTCTCCCCTCTCCTCCCCCTGCCTCCATCCCCTCTGACTCTCCATCCCCTGCCTCCTCTACCTCTCTCCGTTGCCAGCAGCATCCTCTCTCCTCGCTGCCCCTCACTGTCTGCAGAGGAGCGGTCCCCCCTCTGGTCCCTAAGCCAGCCAAGGCCAGCCCTCCCCGCCCTCTAGGGGAAGTGAAACCACTGACTGTCCTGGAGCTTCG
>NW_022104553.1:21428068-21436213 GCF_000313985.2 Echinops telfairi | reverse complement strand
GGGGCTGGAGCCTCACAGAGTGGCTCTCTTGGTCCTGTTACCTGTCCTCGGAGCTCTTTGGGGGTGGTGGTGGTGGGCTCGAGAGGGGTCGGTGGAAAGAAACCAGTCTATTTTCTTCTCTGGCCCCAAATAGCCCCCGGGGGTGGGCGGTGATCAGGTGCCCAGGTGCTCAGAAGCTCTTGGCTCCCCCCACCCCCGACTCCAGGAAGTGGGGATGTGGGGGGCCTGTGAGGCTAGCTGCAGTCTTCTCTGAGACCCTCATTGGGGCCTGAGCCCACGCCCTGAGCCTCAGTGTCCCCTTCCGTGAAATGGAGGCAGTGGGGCCCAGTGCTAAAGGCGTGGGCTCAGGGCCAGCGAGCAGGGGTGCGGGTGCTAAGAGGTCCGGTGTGAGTCGCCTGCCAGCTGGGAGGAGAGACAGAGCCTTGGTCTCTGAGGCTGGCATCTTCATGGGCACTTTCCCCTGGCCTTATGAAACTCGGGAGCTATGTCTCCCTGCAGGTCATGGGGGGGCTCTCCCAGGGCCCCTTGGCCTCCCCGCAAGGGGTTTTTTCCCCCTCAGTGGAGGGGCAGCAAGAACAAGGGGGCCCTGATCTCTGGAGACCCCACCTGGGGCAGCAGAGCCTCACAGCATCCAGAACTTAGGGGAGCTGGTGGGGGGTGTCAAGGTGAGGGGCTGTTGGAGGAGAGCTGGGGTGAGGGGCTGGGCGGAAGCCAAGTGCAGGGGTGGTGGTGGCGGTGGCAAGTCTTCTCTGGAACCACAGCGGTTATTACAAGGAAGAAGGGGAAATCCGTCTTGAAGCTGGACCGGGCTGAGGGGGCGGGTTGTGGTGGTGTCCCGTGGGTGCGTGTCTGAGAAAAAGAATGGAGCTGAGAAACAAACAGGAAAGTGAGGGTTAGCGTCCTCCGGCCTAGAGGCTGCCTGGGCTGGGCATCCTTAGGAGCCCCCATGCTGCGCCCACTGACCAGGCGGGGAAACTGAGGCTAGAAGAGGACTAGTGGCCAGCCCAATGATGGCTCAGAGAACACAAAGGCTTCCCAGAGATGGGGAGGGCTTGTCCCAGGTGTCAGGGCAGGGGAGCGGGGTGTCCCGGAATGGCCATGGAGGGAGCAAGAGCCCTACCATCTGGTTTGCCTCGGGGGTCGGCCAGTGCCAGTTGATGGGGGTCTCCCAGGGGCATCAGGGGGGTGTGCTGAGCACTGGGCTTGGGCTACAGACCCGAATTCCATTTCTCCAGGCTCTTTTGGAAACTCAAGCCTGTGGTCTCACCTCAACCCCTGCCGCTCAGTGGCCAGCCATGTGACTAAGAACTGCACCCCCCACCTCCCCACCCCCGCCCTCCCCAGCTGTCCTTCTCTACAGCTCTCCTGTGGTCCCCTTCTAAGCTACTGGGTGGGTTTGCACTGCCAACGGATGAGCTCTTCACCGGGGGGCCACCAGAGTCATACGCTGTTTCTCTGAGGGGACTTTAACGAGATGGTGTGAAATGGGAATGGGAAGATGATTTCTCCACAAGCCACCTCGTACTCACACACACGTCCCAGAGCGGTACGGGACGCTCACTGGTCTCAGAGTAGGGCCAGGCCCACCCTGGAGATGCCCTGAAAGGGGGCTGCACATTGGCGGGGGCGGCCGAGCAGGGTACAGAGACTTAAATGGTATGGTCCCAGGGGGACACTCACTGCATGGCTGGCTCGGAGGTGCCCTCGCTGCGCCCATGTCAGCCTGGGACAGATGTCATCGTTGCGGGGAGGCTCTGTCCAGGTCCCCTTGTCAGACCAGAGGTGCCAGGGTCCTGGGGGTGGGGTAGAGCAGTTGGTGACCTGGTAGGGCGGACCCTCCCACCCCACCTCTTTGCAAGATTTTTTTAAAAATTATTTTTTAATCATTTTATTGGGGGCTCTTACCAGAATCTATCCATTGTGTCAAGCATATTCTATTTGTACAAATGGTGCAACAATCATTCTCAAAATATTTTCTTTCTACTTGAGCCCTTGGTATCAGGTCATTCACCTCCTCCCCATGAAACCCTCATCATCTATAAATTATTATTTTTATGTCTTCCACTAACTTCTTGTCTCCCTTCATCCACTTTTCTGCTGTCTGTTCCTCTGGGAGGCAGTTATATGTTGAAATTATTTTTATCACACTTTTTATTCTTGAAATTTATTTCTGCTGGCAACCTCCACAGCCCAGCATATACCCAGCCATCATTTTTTTCTTTCTTTTTAAAACAGCTTTGTTAGCACTTCAAAACCACAATTTCAACGGCAACAATAACCCCTCCCTGCCACCGGACTCGGTTCTGACTCATCGTGACCCCACAGGACAGAAAGGAACCGCTCCTGTGGGTGTCCCAGACTGTAGATCGTTATGAAGGCAGACAGCCTCATCATTCTCCCTAGGAGCGACAGGTGGCCCAGAACCACTGACCTTGTGTCCCGCAGTTCAAATATAATCTGCTACACTACCAGGGTTCCTACTGAAAGGACGGCCGTCACTCACGTGGAGTGGCCCAGACTGCCTTCTGTGACATCTTCACGGGCAGGAGGAACAAGCTTCGGCTCTTGGGGGGAGTCCTGGGAAGCAGGACACAGGGGCAAGGAGCAAGCCGCTGCTGCTGCTGCTGGGAAAAGCGCCTCCTGGGCTCGCCGGACACCGTGCAGCCTGGGTCTTTGTGGTGTGAGAAATTGCAGCTCCTGGCACCCTCGGACACTTCTAAGGGCCCAGAGCCTGAGGCATTCTGGGAAGCCAGCTGCTTTGTGGCAGAGCCCTTTCTCACGCCCCCGTCCAACACGTCTGAGAGCAGAGGCCTGGAGGGTGGTTTGAGGGCCCTCTTGTCCAGCAGGCCTCCTCATCCACTCACCCACCCCCACCCTCTCCCGTTTGGCCCTATTTCAAAGCACGTTCCAGACATCCTCCATTCCAGAGGTCAGTCCTTCAGGCTGGTTCGCCAGCACCAAGGCTGATCCGCAAACTCTCCCTGTCCGCCTGGGGAGCTTTTCGGGGCCACCATGTTCCCCGTAGCAATGGTGACCCTCCGCCCTGGAGTGGGGCATGGGATGGCGAATGAACGAAAGCAGCTGTGTTCTAATAAAACTTTATTTGCGCACACACACACCAGAAGTGGGGAGGGCCAGGATTTGCCAACTTCTCCCATAAAAGCTACGCCCTAAAGAGCACTGCTGTTCATTCCAATGGCAGCCATCCCTTATTAAATCAACGGTTAAAATTCCTAACATCTTTTCTTTTTCCTTTAATGGTTGGGTGAAGTAAAAATTCCATTAAGAGCCACGTAGGTGCGCATGTGCATGACTGGGGATGTCTTTGTCATGAGGTGTGAACTTTGGTTCCGTGGGTTGGGGGCTGGAGCCTCACAGAGTGGCTCTCTTGGTCCTGTTACCTGTCCTCGGAGCTCTTTGGGGGTGGTGGTGGTGGGGTGTCTGGGTGAATCCCTGGTGTTTCAGGTGGTGACGAGTGGAGCACACCGAGGCGGGGTGGTCGGTAAACACAAGGCTCCTGAGGGTGGGGAGGTGGGGTCCTGATTCTGGCAGTTCCTCAGAGAGCTGGCGTCACCCCAAGAATATAAGGGTGCCCTGCCACAACACCCAGAGGGGTAAGAGGTTGGCCGGAGGGGAGGGAGGGGCAGCAGGTCAGGGAAGTCTGGTGTGCCGGAGCTGGCTCTGCCCCTGAGGACCCACTGATGGGTGTTTGCTTTGGTAAGCCGGCACTGAAAACGCTATTATAGCACCACTAACTCTTCCTAAGATGCTAGAACCATTGACTTGTAGGACAAGGGAATGGGACGTCCATTTAAAATACCCTGAAAATCCACAATAGAAGTACGAGCTGGAATGGGGTGCTCCGTGCGCCTTAGAAAGACACCCTCCCATACATGTAATTGTCGGAAAAGTAATTTCCTTCCCACGACAGTCTTTTTCACATTAAAACATGAATTATAAAAAAGTTCAAATAAAATCATAATTATAAATTATTAAGGGTTCATGAGGGAGGCAGGAACGGGGAGGGGGGGAGGGGGACAAGGAAAATGAGGAGCTGATTCCAGGAACCCAAGCAGAAAGCGAATTTTGAGAATGATGAGGGCCACGAATGTGTAAGTTGCTTTACACAATTGATGTATGTATGGATTGTTTTTTTTAACCCCCCCCTTTTTATAATCGTTTTATAAGGGGATATGTATGGATTGTGATAAGAGTTGTATGAGCCCCAATAAAATGATTAAAAAAAAAAAGTTCAAAACACTCAGGACCAATTATGAGAGTAGTGATACCAGGAGGGTAAGGGGATGGTGGGGGGACAAAGGGAGAACTGATCACAGTGATTGACCTATAACCCCCTCTCTGAGGGACAGACAACAGAAGAGTGGGTGAAGGGAGATATCAGTCAGTGTAAGACATGAAAAAATAACAATTTATAAATTATCAAGGGTTCCGGAGGGAGGTGGGGAAAATGAGCTGATACCAAGAGCTCAAGTAGAAAGAAAATGTTTTGAGAATGAAGGCAACAAATGTATAAATGTGCTTGACACCATGGATGGTGATAAGAGCTGTATGAGCCTCCAATCAAATAATTAAAAAAAAAAAAGTTAAAACAGGAAAACCAGAGCCCAGCAGCAGTCTCTCTGGAGTGGGGGCCGAGGGCGGTAGGAGGGTAGTGTGGAGCAGGACAAGACCTTGCTTGGGAGAAGGTTGGCACGGGCCTCCTGCCCAAGGCAGCAGTTAGTTCTGTTGGGGCGGTGGCTACACACTGGCTGCTAACTGCAAGGTCAGCAGTTGAAAACCACCCGCCGCTCCGAGGGAGAACGATGGGGCTTTCCATCAGGGTGGAGTTCCAGTCTTGGGAACCCACGGGGTCAGTTCCACCCTGATTTGTTTTTCTTTGAAGGATCATTTTATTGGGGACTCTTACATCTCTTATAACAATCCATACATCAATTGTATGAACCCTACTTGTATATATGTTGCCATCATTATTAACTTTCTATTTGAGCCCTTGGGAGAAGCCCCTTTTTCCCCTCCCTGACCCCCTCCCACCCTCGTGACCCCTTGATAAATGATGAATTATTACTTTCACCTCTTACACTGTCTCCCTGGAGGTGGTGGTGGTTATGTGGCCATCATTGCCATCGGGTTCCCCCCTTCCTTAACCCTTACCCCTACCCTCCTGGTATCGATACTCCCATTACTGTTCCTGAGGGGTTTAGCTGACCTGGAACTCTTATTGGTACCAATGCACAGGTTCCGGTCTGGCCGGCAGTGGGAGGCAGGACTGAGGTCATGACAGTGGAGGGTGAGTAAGCCCCAAGGGACAGAGGAGTGTTGGGTTTCGTCGATGACCTACCTGCTGTGAGTTTGGTTTTGATTTCTCTTCTGAGGCACCTCTGGCTGGACCCCATCCACCAACAGTTTGGTTTTACGGGGTTGCAGCTCAGCCCGTTAACCATTTGGGTCCACCAACAGACATCTGTGTTAACCATTTGTGTCACCTCTGATGTGAAACAGCCCTACCCAAGCCCTAAGCCCCAAACTCACTGCCCTTGACTCCATGCTGACTCACAGTGACCGACAGGGTAGAACTGCCTCTGTGGCTGCCAAGGCTGAGACTCTTTACTGAGAAAGCCTTGGCTGTGTGTTTAGAACTGCCTCCCTTGCAGTTAGTGATCAAATGCTTAACCACTACGCCACCAGGGCTCACAGCAACCCTACAGGGCAGAGTAGACCTGCTCCGCTCCCTAGTTTACGAAGCTGTGCTATTTTATGGGAACAAACAGCCTCATCTTCCTCCGTGGGACTGGCTGGTGGACTCAAACTGCTGACCCTGCAGTTATTGGCCCAATGAGTAACTCACAGCTCGACCACCCAAGGACTTACAAGGAGGTACCACCCCCCAAAAAAAACTGGAATAAAGCTCTGCTGGGCGGGGCTCTCTTAGGACTCATTTCCGCTGCTAGGCGAGCATCTAGCAACTCGCTCTTAGTGCTCCTAGTGGCGTCACCTGGGAAGGTTCTGTCTGGTCACACTGAGTTCTTTCATAAAAGCAGTTACACGCGAACCTCGATTTTGTGATGGCTGATTGAAGAGAACGGCGTGCAGCCGTGACGTTTTTATTCCCGGTCAGGAAAATGCTGCAGACACTGCTGGGATGTTGAACCCAGCTTACAGGGACGGTGCCCTGGGGAAAACTTAACTGGACGAGTGGTTTTCTCATTACAAAAAAGGTGAAATGTCAACTGATGACAAAGCTAGTTCTCGATGTCCATCAACTTCCCGGAGGGACGAAAATGCTGACAAAACTCGTGCACTTATGCTCGAAGACCAATAACGGACCACTGAAGAGATGGGGAAGTTATCTGGACTATCTCGGAGCTTGGTTCAGCGAATCTTAACAGAAGATTTGGGAATGAGAACGGTCGTGGTGAAATTTGTGCCTCGGGTTCTGACTGACCGGGAAAAAGAGCGTCAACTGGAACCATGCTCTGCTTTCGGAGAACAGCTCAGAAGAGACCCAGATTTTTTCCCCAAGGTCATTACTGGTGAGGAGACATGGTGCTATTCTTACAACCCGGAGAGCAAACGTCAATCAAGCCAGGAGAAGATGCCATTGTCATCTAGCCCGAAAAAAGCTATCAAGTGAAATCAAAGATCAAGATGATGCTCATTATTTTTTCATGTGAGGGTGATGGTGCACTTGGGAGTTCATTCCACCAGGTCAGACTGTTAAAACAAGTTTTCTATTTAGAGGTTCTGAAGATTGCATAACAGTGTGACAAAAAGGGACTGCTTTGTGGCAGACAGGGAACTGCTTTTGCCACCACGACAATGCACCTGCTCACACAGCCATCTTAATGCGTGTTTTTTTGGCAAAAAAAAACAAAACCCAAAAAACAAAAACCAGCATGCCCTCTTGCCCCATGCACCTTACTCACCTGACTTTTCTTGTTTCCGTGAATGAAGAGAGACGTGAAAGGACAGCAATTTGACGACATAGAAGGTGTAGAAAAAAATGAGGGAGGTGCCGTCAGCCACTTAACTCATCCAGACAGATGAGTTTGAAAAATGTTTCCAAGAATGGAATCACAGATTTGACAAATGTCTATGTGCCATGGAGAGTACTTTGAAGGTGATAGGTTGTTTAGTAAAAATATTAAATACCGTACATAGTTTTTTTTTGGGGGGTGGGAATTCTGATTTTTTTTGGTACCCCTCATATAAAAACTTTGAGTTAAGTCAATTGTTATTAACAACACAGGAGCAAATACGCCAAGCTCCTCAGTGGCTGGTGATGCTCTCCCGCCTCGCCCTGGAACCAGCATAAGAAAGTACCCCACTCCTGGCCTAGGGCTTGCATCGGTTGATGTGGTGCAGTATTTACACCACGGCCAATGTCAAGGTCAGGATCAGGTCCTCCCTTTAGAGGGTTGGCAACTGACCAACTGCCAGCACACCATCGCTTGGGGCTGTGTTGATTTTTCCTTTAATGTTACAGGAGATCTGAAAAGTTTCTTTTTTGAAAGTTGTTTTAAAAATCCCGTGTCTCATGATGCCAAACAGTGCCCTCTGGGGCAGGGGGACCCACCCACGCTGGGGGTGACAAGGTGGGGGTTGTATGGAAGCCCAGATGGACTGCCATTTGTCTCCCAGCACAGAGCGTTCCCGGGGAGGAGGGAGTCACCTTTTTTTAAAAGCCTCTGGCGCCAAGTGGAGTCACATTTGGAGTCTTCATACTAATGAGGGAGGAAGAAGTTGGGCAGAGAGAGAGGCCCTTGTCTGGGGTGGCCTGGAAGCTCATCGGTGGCTTTTCTTCCTAGAAAGGGAGACTGCAGTTACAAGGGGGGCAGCGGGAAGGTGGCGGTGCCTGGGGTGCCCCATGGTGGGGACTGCTTCCAGGCTGCTGGGGGGGGTGGGGTGGTGTCCTAGCTACTCCTCCCACACAACCATTGATGCTCTGAACTTATGGTGTTTCTAAGAGAGGAGGCACAGTGGGTTACACCTAAGTAGGGCTGCTAATCACAGGGCCAGCAGTTCAAACCCACCAGCCGCTCTCCAGTAGGAGAAAATCAGGCTTCCCGCTCATGTGAAGATTTACAGTATGGGAGACCCACGGGGGCAATTCTGTTGTTGGAATAG
>NW_022104553.1:21426411-21427886 GCF_000313985.2 Echinops telfairi | reverse complement strand
GAGGGGCTTCAATGGATGGGAGCCTTCAACTGACCACCAGGCCTTTCTTCTGAGGCACCCCTGGGAACTGACTTCCAGGCTGTGCCCACCCAGGATGACTGCACACAGGGGCTTTTGATGGTGACGGTTGGCTCCAGCCAGCTGCCCTTCCCTGTGGGCATTCTACTCTGGCCGCCCCAGTGCTCCAGGACCGGTTGATGGGTGGGGAAAGGGGCAGCCCAGGTGACTTCCCACTTTCCAGGGTGCTCAAGCCCCACCTCCACCTTCTTCTGGGGAGAGGGGTCTGTTGTGGGTCACAGGTGGCAGTAGGGGGTCACTATCATTGTGGGGGACAGAGCTTTCGGAGGCAGGCAGAGGGTGCGAGCTGCTGGGTACTCTCCTCGCTGGCTCCCCTCCCACCTGATGGAAGCCTTGTAGGCCCGAGATGGTCTAAACATTTTTAAAATTCAGTCATGACCAGTGAGTCACGGTGGCCCTGTGGGTCAGGGCAGAACTGCCCCTGTGGGTTTCTGGACAAACTACTTATGGCATGGCAATAGGAAGATGGGTCTTTCTCCCTCAGAGCAGCTGGTGGTTTTGAACTGCTGACACCTTGCAGTTGGCAGACCAACTCGTCACCCACTGTGCCACGAGGGCTGAGTGATAATGGCTCAGGTCCTCTGACCTGTATGGGCTTCAAAACGTGTAGCGGGTAGAGCTTAGCAGGAGGCCCTGGGGACCCAGTGCCTGGTTCACTCCATCCCCAGGAGAGCTGGGTCCACCTCCCCACGGTCCCGGCGTTGCCAGTGAGACAAGTATGGCCCATGACAGGCGTGGCACCACCCTGTGCCCAACACTTAGAACCAGCGTCACCTGCTCCAAGGGCCCACCTCCCCGTTAGGCAAGTTAGGCAATCTTTGATCACGGTGACTCAGTCAGCTGTTTCAGGGAGCTGGCGCCCCCTGCTGCCCGCCCTCCGGAAGCCTTGCTTCGCTCACCCTCGGTCACCCCATCACAGCTTTAACAACAAACTTGCTTTATTGAGAACAGGGCCAGTACAGACATGTCAGGGGCATGAAGACCTGTCAGTCTCACGCTGACTGACCAGGTTGAAATTGCTCAGTAAGACATATGTGGAGGGCTGTGGCCACCTCAAGTGACCGTGTACATGGTAGACAGGCATATTTGGGGGCCAACAGCAGCCCGCTTTCACCTTTGTGGTTCCAGGGACACAGGGTGTATCAGTTCAGGTTGTCCTCAAGTGGCAAAAGCCCGGGGAGCACCTTTCCTCAGTACCCTTGCCCCACCCCTTTGTACTGACACCCCACTGTACATGAGGGATAGAGGTGACTTTCCATCTGACAGTCCAAGTGGCTGGAGCCAGATGGATGAGGTAGGGGTGAAAGAGTCGAGGGATGAACAAGCAAGACCCCCTGGGGCCTGCATCTCCTGAAGGGGGTGGGGTGATAGGTTGTTTAGTAAAAATATTAAATACC
>NW_022104553.1:21424813-21426133 GCF_000313985.2 Echinops telfairi | reverse complement strand
TCGGCCGGGCCGCCGGCCGTGTTCAGGTGCTCGATGATGTCCTTGAGGTCCTGCGCCATGCGCTTGAGCTGCGCGTCAATGTTCTCGGCCAGCTTGTAGGTCTTCTCTCGCTCCTCGTCGGCGTGCTGCAGGTAGACAGTGCCGCTCTGCTCCTTGGCCGCCTCCTCCAGGGGCCCCAGCAAGTCCTCCAGCTCCTTCTGCTGCGACAGGATGAAGTCCAGCTCCTGGTCCAGCCGCCGCTGGTCCAGCTTCACCTTCTCCACCTCACGGTGCAGGGTGGTGATCTTCTCGCCATTCTCCATCAGCGTGCGATCCCAGGCATTGACCTGCGTGGCCTGCTGCAGGAAGTGGCGCTCCTGGTCCTCCAGCTCCAGGCTCCACTTGTTGATCAGGCTCTCCAGCTGCGCATAGGTCAGCACTGGGCTGGCAGTGGCGCCGGAAGGAGCTGTGGGGGCAGTAGTGCTGGGCAGAGCAGTCCCAGTGCTGGGTATCACACTTGTCAGCCCGACGGGAGCCAGAGGTTTCAGGTTCGGGGAGAAGGTGGTGGCTGCAGTGGTGGTGGTGGTGGTAGCAGCCGCCGTGGACGCCACCGTGGCAGTGCTAGAAGTCGTCCCAGGGCCCTTTAAGGTGAAGCCCAGAGGCCCGGTGCTGGGGGCCGTGGCTGCGGTGGTGGGAGGGCACAGTGAGAGGCTGGGGACAGTGGATGAGGCCGGCCCAGTGACGATGGAGGCGAAGAGGGAGGGCCCAATGGTACTGGTGGTGGCGGTGGCCGTGGGCGCTGATGCGGCTGGCTGGGTGGTTGTAGTGGCGGAGGCCGCAGACGCGGCTGGCAAGAAAGATAACCCAGCGAGGGCCGAGGGCTGTGCCACTGAGCCACCCAGGGAGCCCAGGCTGAAGCTGGGGGCCACGGCCGGAGCTGTGCCCCCGCCTCCGAGCGAGAAGCCCCCAGAAGAGGTGGTGGTGGTGGGCGCAGGGGTGGCGGTGGCTGTGGAGCCAAACACGAAGCCCCCAGGTGCTGGTTGGCTTGAGGTGCTGGCGCTAGCCATGGCGTTTCCAAGGGTGCTGCCGCCCAGTCCAAAGGCGCTGGGGTTGCCCGTGGCCTGCGGGGCTGAGGGGGTGCCCAGGTTTAACTTTGGGGGGTTCATGCCTAAGGAAAAACCTGTCGTTCCAGAAGCCGGCGTCATAGTGGCTCCGAAACTGAAGCCGGGGGTCTGGGTGGCGGGTGCCTGGGTGCTGAGTGTGAACAGACTGGTCGAGGGGGTACTGGCGGCCGGCTGGGAGGGCGTCCCAAAGTTAAACGCGCCGGCGCTGTGGGTGGAG
>NW_022104553.1:21410805-21424015 GCF_000313985.2 Echinops telfairi | reverse complement strand
CTCAGGGGAAGAGTGGAGCCTGTTTGGTGACCACCACTCTTCTGCTGCCTCTGACATGCAGTGATGGCTGTCATGTCACTGGAAGCTAGCCCACTGATGTTTCCAATACCAGGGGTTTGGTCACCCAAGGGGGCCAGGTTTCAGTGCAGCTTCTTGACAGATTAGGAAGACATGGGGATCCACTGCCCAGAACTAGCCAAGAGAACCCCTGGTGGCCACAACAGAGGGCCCATGTACACAGGGCCGACCCCACAGTTTCAGCCTCCACCCCACTCCTGGCACTGCGGGACTCCACAGAGCCTGGAGTCTCCATGGTGCTCTCTTAGGGCAAGTTCCAAATGCAAGGGACATTCCCGGCACTGGTGATGCTGTCCCTGATGCTTCCAGAGGACTTTGCTAAGATCTGGAGGGAGGCTACCACCTCACACCTGCTTCTGGGGACGCATAATAGCAGCTAGCCCGTGCCATGCTTTGTTCTGGCAACCATATTATTGCCTCGGGTTAGTCCAGGGGTGCCCATCTGCTCCGGGACAGGTGATGGCCCAGAAAGCCCTCAGGCAGCTCTGCTCTGCGACATTGTCATGAGCTGGAAGTCACTCACAGAGGGTAACCTCCATGTTATCCTCAGAGGTTCGCAGAGGTGAAGGGACCTGCCCTACAGGGGAAAGCAGGCCACCTCCGCCCCTCAAGGGAAACACTATCATCTCATGACCCCTGGCGTCCACCCTTCCTTCCCTACACCACCCTCCACCTCCAGAAGCCACTAGCAGTTACTTTCTCCTTCCCAGACGGGGAGGCACATTGGAAGGTCCCAGGTGGGCGTGACAAAGAACTG
This sequence comes from Echinops telfairi, assembly GCF_000313985.2. Classification (NCBI taxonomy): domain Eukaryota; kingdom Metazoa; phylum Chordata; class Mammalia; order Afrosoricida; family Tenrecidae; genus Echinops; species Echinops telfairi. The sequence goes on along the minus strand of NW_022104553.1, from coordinate 21,423,180 downwards.
TACCCCATAAAAAGGTGGCTGTAAGTCCTACACGGGTGGTTCTAAACCCACGTGGGAATGAGAATCACAACACAACAGGATGAGTATGGGTGGGTCTGGGGCCAAACCCTCCTCAAGACAAAAGATGAAACAAGCAAAATACGAGATGCGATGATGAGGTCATTCGGAGTCAAGAGGCCCTGAGGAGCCAGGAAGCTGAAGCCAAAGGGACTAAGACCTTCTCCCAGAGCCCACAAAGAGAGGGTCCTCCCCCTAGAACCTGAGCCCCCAACCCTGCCTTCTGACTGGGAAGTATGCTGTGTGTGTCAAAACCACCCTGCAGCAAGCAGAGAGGTGGTGTGGCTGCAGGGGCCAAGGCAGGTTCTCGGCCTGCCTTTCTTTACCCCGATGGTGGACACCAAGCGGGTGGACTGGCAGAAGACGGGGCTGGGGAGACAGGAACACACCTGCGGCCCCTCCCCAGCCTCTCTTCTAATCACAACCAGCTTCCCTAGGGAGCACAGCAAAGTCAGCAGGGAGGGTCCTGGGCAGGTCTCTGGTAGAGACAGTTGCTATGGATACTGTTTCTCAGGCAACCAGGTGAAAAGGAGTCCAAAGTGGGGCCAAGTAGCTTCGGTTTGGCCCTGAGACTAGAGCCAGCCACAACGCAACCCCCTTCCCTGCAAAGGACCCTGGGGATGCCAAGTCCTCTCCCTGCTCCCTGGCTGAAGGGTAGACCCCCCCTGGTGCCAAATCCCACCTCTCTCACCGACTTCCTTCCTCTGGGTCTTAAAGAAACTCCTTTGACTTGGGACCTGGGTTTTCAGGGGTGGGTGGTGGCGGCAAAGTCTGGGGCCCAGAAGTATTTGTCTCCATGAAAGGCTGACCCACAGGAGCTCTGCCACCTTTGGGCTGCAGCCTACAGCCAGGTCCCAGTGACAAGGCAGCTCAAGACAAAGTATCACTGGAGCCCCCGGGCACCCCATCACCCACTCCTGGAAGCGCCTTACCCAGAGCCCTCCAGCAACCGAGGGAGGACTCAGTAAAGGCCGGTGCTCCACTTCCCCAAAAACCAGCCGGTGCTAAAGCTCCACTCGCTGCCCTGCCAGGCAGTCCCCTCTGTCCAACAGGGGGCTCTGTGCTGGCTCCCACTGCCTGGCCCACAGCTGGACACCGAGGTCCCCCCCTTTGCAGAACATGCTGATGAGGCAGAAAGGGGTACACAGCACACTGCCCAGGGCCACTCAGGGTGCCAGTTCCCCTCCTACATGCAGGGTGGACCCAAACCTGAAGAGGCAACTGAGGCTGCACGCCAGCCCCCAAGATGTCCACAGCAGAGGACATCCGGGACCATGGCTGCCGACAGGACCAAGGACCCTGTAACAGGGAGGTGGGAGGTCAGAGCTGGAAACAAGCCATAATGTAAAGATTGAGACAACAGGTTGAGGTGATGGGAAGAGGGGGCTGTGCGCCAAGAATGCAGGCAGCTCTCGGAAGCTGCAACAGGCAGGGAGACAGACCCCCGCCCCCAGTGCAGCACTAACATGAAGATCCCCAAACCAGTCACGCATGTGGGTCAGCTGGTGCAGCTCTGCGTGGGGCCTTCTAGGACTCAGGCTACAAGTGCTACAGCCACTGGAATCGTGGAGAGCAGTGAGGGGAGGGCAGGGGCTTGAGAGCTCTGGGCTGACACGTGGCCGGCCGGTGATCGGCATACCCTGCCCTTTCCTCCCTGCCAGGCTGGTGTTGGCCTCCTACCCTTATTTACTGGGACACCCACCCTCAGCCCTGACCCCAGGGTCACGCCCTTGGCTTCTGACCATAAGTATTTCCATAGCCCAGGTAGGTGACCACATGATGGGGTGTGGGGACCATGTGCGGACGGGAGGGTCCTGCCCTTGCCGTCTTAGTGGGGGGAACACAAACACACCTCACACCATTGGTCTGCAAGGCAGGCATGGGAAAGGCAGGGGCAGAAGCAGGATCAACCTGAGCTGACCAGTGTGCTCGGCTTTCCCCACAGCCACTCCTCATGGTGCAATGGGTGCCACTCTGGGCTGCAAACTGCAAGGCCAGGGGTTTGAGCTCAAGGGGCTCTCCACGGGAAGCATAAGGCTGTCTGCCTGTCCCTGCAAAGACTGACAGCCTATGGCTGGTCGGCACTGGGGGGGGGGCCCCCCCGCCCGCGCGCAACTGAGTTGCAAACACTGTCATTTGCCAGGGGTCGGACCAGCCGGTTCTGACCCAGGCCAGGCCCATCTGTTGTACACCTGGCTGGGAGGTGGTAGTAAGAACCCCAGGAGGGCAGTGGGCATGGTGGCTTCCTGAGAGCTCACCCAGGGGCAGGGGCCCTAACAACTTGAGAGGAGCCAGGGTTGCATGCTCCTGCTAACAGCGTGGCTGTGCTGCAGAGCCCCTGGCCCCTGAAACCCCACCCGCCAGCTGTGCCTGGGCCTCCCCCTGATCCCCAGCTGCTAGCAGGAGCTGTTGCCAGGTGCTCTGGGCCCCCAGAGAACCACCCCCACTCCCCCTCTCATCAAAGAGCCAAGGCTGATGCAACCTGCCTGCAAGAGCCGCCTCACTCTCCAAGCCAGGCCCCTCCGCCCTGAAAAAGAGTCCCCATCAGCCCCACCCAGGCTTTCCGAGGTCATGGTCTTTGTGGACGCAGAGCTGCAGGGTGAGCTTCACCTGCTGACCTTACCAATGGTACCGACCTGGGTTCCTGAAAACCCAACCCAGAAAAAAGGAGTGGGGTCGGCCAGGGAAGGGCACCCTAAATCTGTAGTGGGAACCCACAGGATGTCCCTTCCCAGCCTGGAGCTGTAGTGTCTTACCAGAGGGAGAAAATTGTCCCTCCTTTGCCCTGCAAGTGGGTGGGACCCGTGGAAAGTGACCTAAGAAAGCCCCCAGGTGGTGTCCTTCCTTGCTCCAGGAGCTAGTGGGCCACAGGCAGAGGTGGGAAGAGGCGGCCAACAGTTTGGCCCCAGCCTGCAGTGGCCTGGAAAGTGGGGAAGGGGGTGGCTAAGGAGGAGCACCGGCCTACCTGCCTTTTATTTAAGCCAGTATTCTTAGTTTTTTGCTTGTAATACATTTTTGTTAATAAGTTAAAAACAAAAACAAAACAGAACCCCAAACCCCCAACCCAAACCACTGGCTGCTATCGAGTCCATTCCAGCTCACGGCGGCTCAGCAGATACCTGCCCCATGGCGGTATGTCACCCCGCAGAAGCAACGGCCACAGTTTCCTCCCTTGGGGCAGCAGGGGTGTCCTTCCCCATTTAAAGGGCCCATAGTTCCAGCCTAACTGCAGGATAAGCTCCCCCTATGGAGGCCATTCCAGAAAACACCCAACCTGGTCATAGCACCTGAGCCAGGAAGTGGTTGAGCAAGGCCCTGAGCGGTGACACCATACCTTAGTCATGTAGGGTGCTAATGTGGGCATGGGCGCACAGAACACACACAGGAACAGTCCAACCCCCGCGACCTTTATAACTGCTATAATTCTACAGTTCTACGCAACAGAAAATTAGAAAAAGAAGAAAATCTACTTTGCAGGGGCGGGAGGAGGGGGAGAAAGTAAGGGTCTCTTGTACGGTTCACATAAGCCAGTGGTTCTCAACCTTCCTAATGCCTCAACCCTTAAATAACAGTTCCTCATGTTGAGGGGTAACCACCCCAACCATAAAAAAAATTACTTTGTTGCTACTTCATAACTCTGTTTGCTACTGTTATGAGTAGGGCAAACCCTGTGCAAGGGTCGTTTGACCTCCAAAGGGGTCACGACTCACATGTTGAGAACCGCTGACGTAAGCAAGATGGTCAGGGCCTAGCACACAGACTGGCACCTGGGACTCGGGATGGCATCAGCTACAAAGTGACTGCTCAGACACTGACAATCAGGGCTGTGTGGAAATAGAGACCATTGCTCCCCACCCCCCAAACTGTCCTATCAAGTTCTGTACATAACCCAGAGGGCCCTCTCAGAAGCAGCAGAGCGAGTGCGTGCGCACCGTGCAGTTAAGGGACACAGGGAAGTGCTAGCAAAGTAGGGAGGGCCCCCCTCAAGACTCTAACCCTAACTAACCTCCACCACCTGGGCTGGTCAAAACCGCCATGGAGGCGGGGCAAGGTCCTCCTGACACCTCTTTATCTGAGAGCACCCACTGCGCTGCCCCCCCCCCATGATAACCCAACACCACCCCAGTAACCACCAACCACCACGGAGCGACAGCACCTACTGGGGACCAACACATGGAACTCCCACTGCTCTGGGGGATGGGTGCCAGAATGGGTCCCTTTTCACCCCGAAGAAACAGGCCACAGGGTAGTCAGGGAAACTGCTAGGGCCACGGAGCTGGAAAGTGGGGGCGCGGGGAGGGTTTGAACCCAGACAACCTGGCTCTCCCCAAGTCACAGCTCCTGGGCGGGCCCAAGGAACCTTGCTAAGGGAAGGTGGTCAGATTTCAAGAGGGACTTCCGGCAGCCTGCCCCGAAGCCACCTTTTCTGGGTCTTGACGGAATTTCAGCGACGGCCGGGACAGCAGATGGCCGTGGGGTGGGAGGAGCGAGGAGGAAAGCAGCAACGCTACAGCCCCTTCCTGGGAGGGGGTGTGTGTGTCCAAGATGGGGTGAGGCGCAGGGACGGGCAAACCAGAGAAATGGCTGGAGGCCTGAAACCCAGTTAGGACGGAGAGAGAAGACTGGAGGGGGGCACGTGGGCGAGAAGGATTAGGACTCACACACCAAGACCCGCCCCGCCCGCCGCACTCGGGTCGGGGTTCGGGGACCGGGCTCCCGGGACCTCACCTTTGCTACCTGCTCACCGAGCCCCCTACCATCCAGGGACGCGTGGCCCAGGGAGGCTCAGTCGTGTGCCCAACGCCACCCAGGGGTGTGATCGGAGGCTTCCGTGCCAGGAGCGGACCGACAACCTCTCCCGCAGCTTCCGGCTGGGCAGCACCGGGGTACCGAACGGCTGGGGAGTCCCGTCCGGACCCGGAAGTGCTTCTAGGACGCGGGGGGTGGGGGGAGGGCAGAGGGTTGACACGTGCGGGCTTGGGGGGAGGGGGGGGAGAAGCCGGGATCGGGACCCAGAGTCAGGGCAAGAGGGGTCCGAACGCCGGGACCGAGGATTCCTGCTCCCAGAAGGGAGGGGGCTGCACCCTCGGATCGGGTCACGGAGGAAGGGACCCGAAGCGCCTCCCGGCTGGGGCCGCACGGGGGCGGAGCGCGGAGGGATCCGGGCAGCCCGTGCTGCGCCACCCCCGGTATATCTGTCCCCAGTCCCCGGGGCCACCTCATTTCCCGTCTTCACACTACCACCTCCTCACGTTGCCGCGAAGCCGCCCGCCTCTGCCCGCACAGCCCCGGCCATGGCCCTGTAGCCGCGACCTCTCCGTGCCCCCCCCCCCCCCGCCGCCGGTCTCCGCGCTCACCGCGCCTGCGCCCTCCGCTCCCGCCTTCTTTCTTCAGCGGAGGCCGCCGCCGCCTCTCCTTGCCGCCGCCATGGAGTGAGTAACCGCTCGGCCGTCCCTCGTCAACCGCCTTTCCCGCCCTTTCCCAGCGCGCGAGCCAGACCGGAGATGTGGAGCCGCGAGTAGGGACTCTCGAGCGCGCAGGCGCGGAAGTCGAAAGAGGGAGCCCGTGCTGCGCACGCGAGCATGCGCACTCAGCCCGAGGTGGGGGCGGGAGGGCGTTTATTCGGCGCCTGCGCACTAACTCCCCGAGCGCCGTTGCTCCTGCGCAGTGGCTCGCCTGAAGCCAGAGTTTTCTACACGCAGGTTGGGCGGGCGGCCGCCGCGTGTGCGCACAGATCCTAAAGGGGATGGCGTTGGGGAAGCAAGAAAACAGTTTGCAACGCTAGGTGGCGCATCACGCACCTTCGCCCTCAGGAGAGAGCGGCGTGTGGAAGGGTGGGCGGTGGAGGCCGTTCCCCAAGAGACCCTCCCTTTTTGCTCCGTTTTCCGTACCGCGCGGGCGCGCAGCCCCGCTTCACCGCATTCCCATCAGGCATTACCGGGGCGGGGGCCTGGCTTAGATTGACAGGCCCGAAAGCGGGCCTTGGGCGGCTACTGGTTGATAGAGGGGGCGGCCAGAATCACAGCCGTCGAGAGGGGCGGGGCCAGCCGTGCTGAAATAGGCCTGGCTAATCGAAGGGTGGGGCTTCTCTGGGAGAAAGGCGGGGCCTCTAGGGACACCTCGGGAAGGGGTGGGGCTAGGACAATGGATGGGGGCGGGACTTGTGGCACGTGGGCAGGCGGGGCGGGGCAGGTGTTTCACGGCCTGATTTACGAGGGAAGAGGAGCCTGAACGCAGAAGAACAAACGAAAAAGAGGAATTCCCCTGGGAACTGATTTCAGATGGAGTGGGGGGAGCCTGGGGGAAAATACTCAGGATTGAAGCGTTTTAGTTTTTTTTGTTTTTTTTTAAATGATGAGGAATATTACTGGGGAGTGGGGTGGGGTGAACCTGAGACTCTTCTTGGGAGTGGGTGGGGCTCAGGGTTTAGGTTTCCAGAAAGATAGTAGTCCCTACACTATGTGGGGGTGCCCCTTCTGTCTGCCCTTGGCTGGTGGGTTGGGCTGGCTGCTGACCCTGCCCCCTTTGTCTCTCTGTGTAGGTCCTCTTTCACCTCGGTGTCCACCTGGGTCCACCTGAACCACCGCCAGAGCCGCCTCCCAGCCGTTGGTGTCAACTCCTTCGTTGCCGCCTGCACCCAGCGCCTCCGCCCCTACAGCCATGTCACTGTTGGCGACCCTGGGGCTGGACCTGGACAGGACCCTGCTCCCAGCTAGCGGGCTGGGCTGGCTCGTAGACTATGGGAAACTCCCCCTGGCCCCTGCCCCCCTGGGCCCCTATGAGGTCCTTGGGGGAGCCCTGGAGGGCGGGCTTCCAGGGGGAGGGGAGCCCCTGGCAGGTAAGGGACAGTGGAGAATGGACATAGGATGAATTAGGGAGGGGGAGGAGGGGCAGGAGACGTGTGAGAGTATGCCTTCATTCATTCTGTGAACACTTGGTGGTTGTTCCCAGCACTCCTTGTTAGGAGCTAGCCGAGAGCCAAGTTCAGGGACGGCATATTGAGATGTCGTGGGACGCAGAAAGTATCAAAGTGGGACCTAGTTTTAGGTAGCTAGGAAACCTCCAAGCAGGTGACATTCAGCTGTGGCCTAAAAAAAAAAAAAGGAAGGTACCAGCCAAGAAAAGGCCCACGGGAAAGAAGAAAAAAAGTGTATAAATACAATTTAAAAAAAAGAAAGATCCAGGGGAATAGCACTTCAGGTAGAAGGAACAGCGTGTGCAGAGACCCTGTGACAGGAATTGCTTTATTCGTAACTGTCTCCCCCATGCTTGGCACACAGGAGACATGTATTCAGGTATTAGAGAGGGGAACCTGCTGTTGTTGTTCATGGCTGAGGGCCTCTAAGAACAGGCTAAAGACTGGAGTCGAGAAACCACTCAAAGAGAACCTAGCTCCCTGTTGCCATAGAGTTGGTGCTGACTCATAAGCAGCGCTATAAAACAGAACTGCCCCAGGAGGGTTTTCAAGGCTGTAATCTTTCAGGAGCCGGCTGCCAACATCTTTCTCCCATGAGAGAAACCACAGGTGTAGGCTCCTTAATAAAGAAGATGTTGGGATGGTTGATGAAAAGGTTGGTGGGTGGTTGGCTGGCAGTCTTTTGTGGGCGCCGCTGGTGGGCTGGCCATTTGGTTGACTAGTTCATTGTCTGGTTAACTGATGGGGCACCACCGTTGGTCGGTCGGTCGGTTGACCAGGTGATGGGTTGGCCAGTGCTTGCTGGTTGGTTGACTGGTCTGGTTGAGTGATTTGGTTGAGAGCTTGACTGACTGCTTTGTTGATGGGTGGATTTCATCGGATGATTGGCTGCCAGGTGCGAATTGACGAATGAATTATGTGTGAATGAACGCATGAGCCTGCGTGCAGGAGCAGGAGGCGGGGGCCCAGGAACTCAGGGTGCTCTCGGTCCCCTCTTCCATCCCCTAGGTGACGGCTTCTCTGACTGGATGACTGAGCGGGTTGACTTCACAGCCCTCCTCCCTTTAGAACCCCCTCTCCCCTCCGGGGCCCTCCCCCCACCATCCCCGCCCCCACCGGACCTGGAAGCCATGGCCTCCCTCCTGAAGAAGGAGTTGGAGCAGATGGAAGACTTCTTCCTTGATGCCCCACTCCTCCCGCCCCCCTCCCCTCCTCCACCGCCCCCCCAGGCGCCTCCTCTCCCCCTACCCAGCTTTGACTTCCCCCAACCCCCGGCCCTGGATACCCTCGACTTGCTGGCCATCTATTGCCGCAGCGAGACGACGGGACAGGGGGATGCTGGGGGCTTGGCACCCCTGGCCCCACCCCAGCAGCCCCCTCCTCCCCCACCACCTCAGCCCTGTCGCCCAGCCCCCTACCCCAGCCCCGCGACCACCACCCGCGGGGACCGCAAGCAGAAGAAGAGAGACCAGAACAAGTCCGCAGCTCTGAGGTACCGCCAGAGGAAAAGAGCGGAGGGCGAGGCCCTGGAGGGGGAGTGCCAGGGGCTGGAGGCCCGCAACAGGGAGCTGAGGGAGAGGGCAGAGTCAGTGGAGCGGGAGATCCAGTATGTCAAGGACCTGCTCATCGAGGTGTACAAGGCCCGGAGCCAGAGGACGCGCAGCAGCTAGATGGGCAAGAGCCCGGGCCTCTAGGGCCCTGCCCTTCAGCTCTTGTTTTGGGGGCCGGGGTGGGAGCCCCCTCTACCACCAAGCCAGACCGCCCCCACCCTCTCTTCCCTTTTATCTTTTTTAAGTTCCATCCCCTCCACCATCCTCAGACCTGTGGCATGTTCGGCCTTTGGTCCCTGTCTGCATCCCCCCAAGTCTCAGCTGAGGTCCACCGGGAGCCCAGGGAGGAGAGCAGAGGTTGGAAACAGCCTCCAACATTGGTTGGTTTCCATGCAAATCGTAGGTGGTGGGGTGGCGTGGTCCTAGGATAGAACCTAGTGGTGGGGCCTGGGAAGCTGTGCAGAATTACTAGGCGAATGAGAACAAAAACCGAGGGAGGTAAGTCAGGAGGGGGGGTGTCTCAAGACTGAGACCCATTGGGGAAAGAAAGAGAAAAGCAAGCCAAGAGACTTGGCTGCCTTTGAGGAGGGAGTTAAGAGGTGGCCACGATCACAGAGTGGGTAGATGTACAGGCAGTGGGGGAGGAAAGGGGCCAAGGGCAGCGGGTGCCCTTAGTTGGTAGCTGAGTGTACAGTTTAGCTCTGGGTGGACATCAGTGTTTCGTGAAGGTGTTGGGGGGCAGGGCTGCCATCTGGGTGAAGGAGGGTGGTGGGGATTGATGCTTTGCGGGGAGGCAGGTTGTGAACCGAAATAAAATAAAGACATTCCCCTTGGTCTCCTGTGTCTTATCTGTGAGAGGAGAAGTCGGGGAGTGGTCCAGGACTGCTCTAAGGAGCCACTTGTAGAGTCAGACAACTTATAATATACATAGGCAGCCAGAGAAAGGGTAGCCAAAGATGCTCGCTTCCCATGGTCCTTGTCTCAAACACCAAAAAGGATGCCCGCCTTCCAAGACGAGCTGATGCTTACACGTTGGGGGGCCACTTGTTGAAGACCCCTTTTTCTCCCGCAAACCTCTTAGAAATAGAGACCTAGATAGGCTCGAAGTCACTCATCCAACCTCCAACACTCACTGCCATCCAATCATGCTGACTCATAGCGACCCCCTGTGGGTTTCCAAGACTGTAACCGTTTACAAGAGGAGAAAGCCCAGTCTTTCTCCTGAGGAGCTGCTGTTGGTTTCGAACCTCCAATTCTTAACCACACCCACCAGCCACTCCTGTCCTGAAAAGAACACCTAACTGGATCTACCTGGCTTGGAGAACGCTTAGTGAAAGAGAGTTTGAGCAACACAAGTGTTCGCTCTCTTCCCTTCCTCCACGGAGCATAGAAATGGAACGTGTATTGAGAGAATCGACCCAAATAACCAGTCGACCTGTCAACGAAGCACGTCAGTACACCAACCAATGAATGAAGCAGCCAATGCACCACTGAGTTAATCCAACCAGCCAACTAAGGAATGAGCCAATCCACCAAATAACGAAGGGGCAGTTCTATGAACAGTTCATTTGCAATGAAAATATAAAACCATACATGCAGTAGGCAAAGAGGTCCATGCCTTAACTCCTGGAATCTGGATGTAGGTGTTCACGTGGCAAAAGGCACTTGACAGATGTGATTCATGACAGATCTACAGATGGGAAAGATCTCTTGGCTCTGTGTGGGCCTAATGTAGGTACGGCAGGGTCTTTATAAGGCCAGGAGGGATTGGGAGAGACCTCACTATTGACTGAGGACAGACAAACGGGTCATGAACCAACAAAGCCCCTGTGGAGAGTTGGGTGTCCTCTAGAAGATGTAAACTGATTTCCTCATAGATCCCCCGAGAACAATGTCTTGCCAGCACCTTGGTTTCCCGTTTCAAGGCGCCCTGGTGGCACAGCGGCTTGTTGGGCCGCTTAACCCCAAGGCCAGCACTTCAAACCCACCAGCTGCTCTGAAGGAGAAAGACAAGGACGGCCGTTGGCGCCCATGAGGATTAGCCAGTGTGAGAAACCCAAAGAGGCAGGTGGGCTCTGCCCCCTAGCCATCGCGATGAGTCCGTCACAATTGCCTGGGTGGTTGTGGGTAAGGCTCACTTGAGTAGCTCTGGTGGCTCAGTCCTGAAAAGCCATGGTTCAAGCCAACCAGCTGCAGTAGCTTCCAGAAAAATCCACAGCCTGGGAAACCTAATAGGGCAGTGCTACTCCCCACACATGGGGGCGCCTTGAGCCCCAACGCCTCAATGAACAACTGATGCTCTTTGGTGAAACGATGAGAAATCATTTCTTACTGCATGTCTTGGTCAGCAACATTTGAAAGCTACAGGTAAACAGCCCTTCGCGTGCTGACATTGCTCTCTTAGCAACTGTGGGGTCTGTTAGCCCTGGTGTTAGAGTGGTTAAGAGTTCAAAACCACCAGCCAGCTCCTCGGGAGAAAGATGAGACTCTCTCTACTTCCCGTCCCATAGAGTTACAATTTCAGAAAACCACAGAGGCAGTTCTACCTTGCCCAATAGGGTCGCTATGAGTCAGAATTTACTTGATAAGTGTGTATGTGTGTTTCCTTTAAAAAAATATATGCGATTGGGTTGATTCTGACTCTGATTTTAAAAAAATTAATTGGAGTGTTGGTTTGTTTATCTCTCATATTAAGTCTTTGTGGGCGCAGAAAGCCTCATCTTTCTCCTGAAGGGCAACTGGCAGATTCAAACTGCTGACCTTGCGGTTGGTAGCCCAACACCTGACTCACTTCATCACCATGGCTGCTGGTTGCTCCGGGATCAAACGCTTCTGGGATCGCCCACAGCACTGTCATAGCAGAATTCTACCTCCAGGTGGCCTCCGTGCACCACCCTGAAAAGGTTTGGCTGCGTCCTGGACCCAGATTGGCGATTTTCCCATCACCCGTTGCTAGGTGAATGCTAGGCTCTTGTTTGCTGGCAGGAGAGGCTCGGAGGACAAGAAGGGGCTTTGTTAAGTGCAGTCCCCCCTGCCCCACTCCCTCCGCCTCTCATCCCACAACTGTTACCCTTTAATGTATGCGGTGGGCCAGACCAGTCCCCTAGAGCTCACTATTCATAGAGCACTTAGAAAAGGGTCTTAGCGTAGCTTTGTTGGATCGCCTGTTAAAAAATTCCCATTTTATGGGCCAGAGGGGGTGTGTGTGTCTTACTAATTGACTCCTTTGCCCTGAGACCAGAAGCGCTGGATGGTGCCCGGCTCCCATTTCTAGACTTTAAAGGGATTTAGAAAATGTTCATACTTGATTTTATTTCTGGCATTCGGACCTTGGCCCTAGCTGCACCTACTGGACAGTGATCCGAATGCCCTGCTTGGAATTGTGCGACCCTGTGCACCCTCGTTTGTTGTCATTTCTCCCTCGGTCACACAGACGCCCTGCCCCCTAGACTTCCTATCAAACCCTCCGTGCCTCTCGAACCTTTCGTTTTGTTTTGGTTATCCCTCCCGGCGTTTGAAATGAACTTGCCTGCCACGAAACTTCATCCAAGCCCATTCCCGGTTGACTTTGCCTCCTTATTTATTTATTAGCCACTCAGGTTTAGATCTGAGGGGTAATGAGTCGGAGGGTTTTTAAGGCTGTAAACCTTCACTCTCTTTTTCTAAATGTTCGCTGTGTTGGCTTTTAAAGAAAACCATATTCTGTACAGCTCAAATCAGCCAACAGTATCTGGTTAACATCCCCCTAAAAGGCAGTTGTTTTGTTTTTTCCTCTCCCATCCACCCTCCCTTCCTTATTTCCTGCCTCTCCCCTTTACCTGACACCCCCCCCACTCCACTATCTCCCCTTTA
>NW_022104553.1:21405192-21408776 GCF_000313985.2 Echinops telfairi | reverse complement strand
ACCCCAGACGCTATATCTTTTGATAGCCGGGCACCATCAGCTTTCTTCACCACATTTGCTTATTCACCCGCTTTGTCTTCAGTGGTTGTGGGGCCAGGGTTTTCTTCCACAGGAGATACGATGGATGACAGAACGTGTGTCAACACTTGTCGGGGGAGCCAGCCCCTAACAAGTCATCACAGGCCCGCAGGCACAATTGTGCGGCGATAAGAAGTAAAGATTATAGTAAAGCCAGGGAGCACATGAGAGAGAGGAGAGTGAAATGAAGTAGTCAGACACATTTCATGACCATGCTCACTTCAGCTCCTCTTGGTGGTACAGGGCAGGAGGGAGGGCAGGAGCGGGCAAGAGCGGTTTATTACTAACCAAGGCTTATATATCTTTTGGGGGTGTGCAAGCCCCCTAATTACAGGTAAGGACATAGGTCACTGGAAGGGGTTGTACTATAGGTAATACAGTGATGAGAGGGGGGCAATCTAGGGATCTACACATAATAGGAAGGGGAGGGATTGGGGGCACACATGTGACAAGATGGGCGGATTCCTGATTCAGGATGGCAGCCTAACTTTGGATGTCACCGAGCAGATTTGACCCCTTCTCTGGCTCTCCATGGAAACCTTTATCAGTAGGGTGTGAACCCCACCTACAGTGGACCAGACTGATGGCTGAAAGCCTTCAGGGAGATTATCTCTAAGCATCTGACCTCCCACCATGTGCTGGCAAGTAGCCTCTAATGCTTGGCATATCTTTGGGGGGAGACAAAGTTGGGGAAAAGTCTTCCTGAATCAACTCTTGGAAGTGTGTTATGTTTCTGGAATCGGTAAACACCTTGGTTTTTGGCTTCCCACGATGAAAGAATTCACGCTGAAGCCTGGTCTTGTAATCCAAGTGGGTTTTTATGAAGGGCAGGCCAAGTTTCAGGTTTGACAGTCTCAAAGGGGTTCACAACTGGGCCTGAGCAACCACATGGAAGGGAGCACCCACACATGTGGGATTTAGGGGGAGCCCGGCAGGACAGAAGGCAAAGAACCCTAGAGGCTAGGAGCATGTGGGCCAAGATGCTTTGGGCCCCAGGAGGCCTGGGAGCTTGGGCATCTGCACAGGGGGTTGGGTAGGGGTGGAGGTGGGATGAGGGTGGGGGACCCTCCCCTCCACTGGCCTCTGATCAAGAGCACTTCCCAGAGAGTGCTCCCAGCATTTATTCGGGTCCACTCCCTGGCTGGGACAAGCCCTGGTTGAAGGTATTGGTTGACTCCATTGGCTGCGCCAAGCCCACCTGGGTGAGGTCATGATCCTGGGTCTCATTTGGACCGCCCAGGTGTACCTCCCCCTTGGCTGTGCGGTTTGAGAATGAGCATGCTCTGTTCGGGGTCTTCAGAGGCATCTCATGGTTGCCTGATTTCTTCAACTTCCTCTATGGGGGCTTTGCAGGCATGGGAGGGACAACCCCCTGTGCCTAAACTAGCTACCTAACGTAAGTACCTGGGTAGAATGCAGACAGTCCATTACATTATCTATGGAAGGGATGATTCTCCGGGCAATCTTCAGTAGAAGTCAGGTGGGCAGCTGCACTTGCTGGTTGCCTTGGTCCCCCGTGGTGGTTGGCTGCAGGGCGGCTGTCCCCTTTCCATGGAATTCCTTCTGGAAACTGGGTGCAAAATCTGCAGCCATGGGTCCCACAGCGTTTCAGGATGCATACGTCACTCTCCGTGGAGGATTCTGGGGTAGTCTCATAGGTGTTTCCTGACGATTTCCGAGCCTCATTGTCTGGGCCCAGTAAGTTTTCCAGGAGCAGGTAGACCTGGTGTTGTTCCTCCGCGGCTGCCACCACTGCGCTTAGGCCAGAGAGAGGAGGAGGGAGAGGTGACAGGAGCCAGGAGGCGCACTGATGGGCCGGCACTGCTGTCTGTCTGTCTGTGGGTGGGGGGTTATTTGCATCGCCAGTCTGGACCTGGAGTCTCGTAGGCTTGGACTCGAGGCTCTCGCTTCCCGGTGTAGGTTCCCTGGTGGTGTAGTGGGCTCCCAGTTGCGCTCCCAGCCACAGGGTCAGCGGTTTGAAACCACCAGTCTCCTCCAAGGGAGAAAGATGAGGCTTTCTACTCTTGGAAATAGAGACAGTCTCAGAAACCTACCAGAACGTTCCTAGTCTGTCCTGGGACCCTGATACACCCCAAACTCACTGCCATTGATTCAAGGTCCACTCCTAACGACCCCCTAGGGCAGGATAGAACTGTAAAGGGCCGAGACCTTCTAAAGATGCGATAGACATGTCAGAAGACTTCATCAAAAGAGTTCAATGAGAACCCACAGATTGGGGGTGCGCTGGGGAGAATTAGTCATGACCCAACAGATAAAGGGCTAATTTCAAAAATCCATAGAAAATCACAACACGTTAATCAGAAAAATACAAATAACTCGGTCAAAAACGGAAACAAGACACGCAGTGGATTACAATTTACTAAATAGACCAGTGGTTCTCAACCTTCCTAATGCTGTGACTCTTTAATACAGTTCCTCATGTTGTGGTGACCCCAACTATAAAATTATTTTCATTGCTTCTTCGTCACTGTCATTTTGCTACTGTTATGAATTGTCATGCAAATACCTGATATACAGGATGTATTGGGCGACCTCTGTGAAAGGGTCGTTTGACCCCCTCACAGGGGGTCGAGACCCACAGGTTGAGAACCAATGAAGCAGACAATTTACTAAAGGTGACATCCAGGCGGCCAACAACCACGTGAAGAAATGTTCAATTCGTTCTAAATAAGAGAAACTCAAGTGAACACAGCCATGAGATCCACCTTACCCCAACACTTTCAGCCATCATCCTAATAAATCAGAACATGATAAACGCTGGAGAGGACGTGGGACCCTGGTGGCGTAGTGGTTAGGAGTTGGGCTGCTAACCACAAGGTCAGCAGTTCGAAACCACCAGAAAGACACAGCTTTCTACTCCTGTCGAGTGACAGTCTCCGAAACCCACAGGGGCAGTTCTACCTTGCCCTTCAGGGCTGCTGTTCGTCAGGATCGACTTAATAACAGTGAGTTATGTTTTGTCTTGAGAGGATTTGGAGAGATCGGAAAGTTCATTCAATTGTTGGTGGGACTATCGAACTGGACAATCATTATGGAAATCAGGATGTCTCTTCCTTAATCAAATGCAAATACAAGCACCTGGCGATCCAGCCATCTCTCTCCTGGACATGTAGACTAAAGGACACAGCACGGACAGGCCTAGGAGAGCATGGATGGCCAGCTAGGAACCTCCCAGCTAGGAACCTCCCATGGCAGGTACCCAGCACTGACACCTTTGTGCTGACACCTTTGTGCTGAGTGATAGAGAAGAAGATGATGAGGTCAAGGTGTGAGGGGCTGGGCTGGGCCCATCTCCTGGGCCTGGGGCTCAGGACCTTGACTGGATTGGCCAACCCCCCATGGCCCCCTGGAGAGAGAGGTGCTGCCAGATGAGAAACGGGAAATCTGAATGTTGCCTAAGCCCTCCGGGCCTCTGCAGGACGGACTTGGGAGGAGATACAGAAGGCCCAGGCTTGTCTGGGTTCTAGCAACCTGCCCGCCTCCCC
>NW_022104553.1:21403176-21404441 GCF_000313985.2 Echinops telfairi | reverse complement strand
TATGGGAGTGGACCAGGCCTCCTTTCTTCTGTGCACTTCTGGGCGGGTTTGAACCACCAACCTTGAAGTTAGCAGTCAGGTACACAGGGCTTGTCCCTCTCAAGGACTTTGAGACGATGAAGACGTCCCTAGTTCCCCTTCCTGGGCTCCCTCTCCTTCCTGAAGGGCCTACTCCAGAGCCCCCGCCACCCCCCTTTACCGGCTTCAGGTGTTCCCAGCCTCCTGCCCAGCTGCTTCCATCTTTGGAAGGGGAAGTAGAAAGAGGCAGGAACTCTGAGCTCCTGAGCTTCCTCTTCTGTGGACAGCCTCTGCCCCTCCCTCCCTGGGGCTTCCTGTTGGAGCTTCTTTCCCAAACAGACAGACAGACCTAGAACCGGACGGTACCCGGGTCCAGTGCTCCAACTGTAGGGATGTCGCTGCTGCTGCTGCTGGCTCTGCTGTGGGGGGCTGAATGTGTTGGGGGCCTGGGTGTCCAGGCTGGGGCAGCGGCTGACACCTGGCCTGGGTTGTACCAAAGGCCCCAGCGCTTGCATGACAAATACCAGCTGCAGGTGCAGCCGTTGGTGACGGTGCAGGAGGGCCTGTGCATCTTCATACCCTGCCACTTCACTTACGCACGGGAAGGCTGGACTGACTCTGACCCAGCTTACGGCTACTGGTACCGGGAGCAACCTAAGGGGCTAATGGCAAGCAATAATCTAAATGCAGGGATTTACCGTGAAGCTCAGGGCCGATTCCAGCTCCTCAGAGACCCCCGGAATGGCACCTGCTCGCTGGTGATCACAGATGCACGGAGAACGGACAAGGCCAAATACTACTTTCGAGTGGAGAGGGGATCTATAGCTAAATTTGATTACAAAGACAGCATGATGTCTCTGGAAGTGACAGGTATGGAGCCGGCCGAGCCGGGTGGGCTGGGGACAGAGTGTGAGGACCGGACCATGGGCCTGGGGCTAGGACACCCCTCTCTCTGACCCAGGCCTGACACAGAAGCCCGATGTCTATGTCCCTGAGACCCTGGAGCCTGGACGCCTGGCAAAGCTACTCTGTCTGTTTCCTGGGGACTTTGAAGGCTGTCCGACCCCCACATTCTCCTGGACAGGGTCAGCCCTCTCCTCTCAAGGACCCAGACCACAAACCTCTCTCTTCTTCTCTGAGCTCACCCTCACGCCGAGACCCCAGGACCACAACACTGAGCTCACCTGTCGAGTGGGATTCTCCAACAAGGGAGTGAGCGCAGAAAGGACCATCCAGCTGAGGGTGGA
>NW_022104553.1:21391035-21401476 GCF_000313985.2 Echinops telfairi | reverse complement strand
AGGGTCCCTAGGGCTGGAGGGTGGGACCCAGTTCTAGGGGGAGGGTGTGTTGGGATGGACGGGAGAACAGGTGGCACAGTGGTTACGCGTCATGCTACTAACCGCAAGGTCAGCTGTTCAAAGCCACCAGCGGGAGAAAGATGGGGCTTTTTACTCCGGTAAAGAGGTTTCACTGCCATCGAGTCGATGCTGGCTCCTAGCAACCCCCTGGAACTGTCACCCCCGAGACTGTAACTGCCTGTAGGCGTCAAAAGCCCAGTCTTTCCCCCACCCTGCGGAGCTGCCTGCCGGTGGCTTTGAACCGCCGATCATGTGGATCAGTAGTCCAGAGTCACAGCGTCAGACACCCAGACAGAAGGGGCAATCCCACTCAGTTCTATAGGGTCGTTGTGAGTCCATACGGAGTGGTGGCGGTGAGTTTGGTTTGGGGGAGGGACTCGAGGGTCCTGGGACACAGAGGCTGCCCCTTAACCCTCCCTGGTCCGCAGGGAAGCCGGACACTGCCAATGCAAAAGGATATGTTCAGGGGGTCGCTCTGGGAGCTGGTCTGGCCGCCCTGAGCCTCCTCGGCCCCTGCCTCATCTTCTTTGTGTAAGTGCCCTCTCTTGGGATGGGAAGGGGTCCAGGCTCTGGGGTCCCCAGGAGCCCCCCGGGAGAGGGATCTGGGCCGGGCAGTCGTTGCTGGGGAACTGGGTCTTGGCCCAAGATACTTGAATGAGTTCCCTCCTGGGAGCCTGGGTGGCCGTAGTGGTTCTGGGTCGGGCTGCTAACCACAAGGTCAGCAGTTTGAAACCACCGGTGGCTAGACTGGAGAAAGACGAGGCTCTCTACTCCCGTGAAGGGGTTCCAGTCTCGGAATCCCATGCGGGCAGCTCTACCCTGTCCCCGTCCAGTCGCTGGGCTTCTGTGTCTCCTCGGTGGTAGGGAGTTTGGTGTTTGAGTTGGCGCACCTGTGTGCTTCAGCGGAGAACTGTACTCCCAATGGTTTGTGATGGCTGACTGTTCTAAAAGTAGATTGCTAGGCCTTTCTTCCCTGGCGCCATGGGGGTTGGCGCTGTGGGGGTGGGGATGACCGCCCCCCCATCCCCAGTATAAACTATTGGGTCACCCAGGGCCTTTAAGGACTTGAGAGGCAAACACTCCAAATGAATGCAGCTGAGTGAGGTTGATGATTCCCTTCCATTCCAACTCGCGCAGGTCAGAGGAGAACTTTTGGCTGGTATTGCCTGTTCTTGCAGGCACCTCCCACTTTGAACCATCAACTCTTTGGCTAGTGTGGGGAGCTTGACTCTTTGTGCCACCCAAACCCAGTTAATGCCATGACCCTCCAGTCAATGCCAACTCGCAGAGCCCTTCGTTCGGGGTTCTGCGACTGTAAATCTTTTTTATTTATTATTTTAATATTTTAGCAGCTTGATTGGCATCTAACTCTCACACCATAGAACTCGATAGTTCAATCGTATCGAGGACAGCTGTACAGTCCCCACCGCGATCCGGTTGGAGAACATCTGCTTCCTTCGGATCCTCAAATATATTAGCTCCCTCTTTCCCGGAAACCTCCCCTGCCAGACCCCCAAGGAGCCATCACCCACTTACTGTCTCTCTAGATTTACCTGTCCTGGATTCCATAGAACAACATTTTTTAAAAGAGATCAAATGACCCCTAATGTTCCTTTCAGTCCTCAAAAGCCAGTGTTGCTTCCTTAGGGCATTTCTGAGATTTTAAGCCCAAATACTGGGAGAGGCTAGGAGAGGACCAGACTCAATGGTGAGCTTTATCTTCTACAAAGCTTGCTCTAAAAAGTATCAATGTTGGAGGGAGTGGCATGATTTCAAATCCACCTTGAAGCCAGGCTATCCTGTTCAGGTTGGCTTGCAGTCTGGGTGAGTTGTCCCAGTGGAGGCCTGGGCCAGGTGCTACCAAGGTGTGGGTGGCACTCCGGGTCTTTTACAACTCCACACAGGGAGGGGCTCTGAAATGCTGAGATCCGGGAGGGGCCCGATGGGATCGGAAGGAGCAAGAGGATTCAGGTGGACTCTGGCTTCCTTCCTATGAGACTCGGGCCAGGTGTTCCTGAGCTCGAGACCTGGAGATCCCCACCGTCTGGACTGGATGTTAGGAGTCAGGAACCACCCATCTTTCTGGCCGCGGAGTGAGGGCCGCTCTCAGCCTGTAAATCTTTACAGAAGCAGGCAGCCTCCTCTTTCTTCCATGGGGCGGCCGGTGGGTTTGAACCCCCCATCTTGAGGTTAGCAGACCACTGTGTCCCTGACGGCACTGCGGGGGGTGGGGGGGTGGGGGAGGCGCCTGAAAAAGGAATCCCTGAACAACGTGACAAGTATTCAGCGCACGTCGAGTTACACACGTTGAAGTGGTGGCAGTGCAGGTTTTGTGGTGCATGTGTTTGTCACAATACTGACAGGAATAACAAGCGGTACAAGGAAGAAGATGGTGTGCTAGAATGGAGGGTGGAGATCATTGTACAGCTTTTCTGGATAGGATTAAATTCCTCGATTGTATGGCCTGTGGATGAAGTGCTAATAAAAACGGCTGGGGATAAAATGAAGCCCCTGGCAGAGATTCTAAGAGCCCCTGGGTGATGCAAATGGGCAAGTGGTTAGTGGTTCTAATCCACTCGGAGGCGCCTCGGAAGAAAGGCCTGGTGACCTGCTTCCGCAAGGGCACAGAGCCTGGACACCTCGCCTAGCTCGCCTCTGCTCTGCTCTGCACACGTGGGCCGCTGTGAGTTGGAATGGACTCGATGCGACCTGGAAGTGATTCAGAGCAGGGACAGTCCCCCCCCACCCCCTGAGCCCAGCCGACCCGGAAGGGCTCCAGTTCTCCTAACACAGGTCATCAGGCTGGACGTGACGGTGGGGCCAGGCCTGCCAGCCTCTTAGGGGGGCGTCCTCGTCCCAGCCCAGCCCCAGCAGTCACCTGCAGGTCCTGGGCTCCTCCCTCAGGGTGAAGAGATACAGGAAGAAGACAACCACGATGGCAGGACCCGAGGTCCCCTCCGTCATGGGTACTGTCCCACAGGTGAGTGACAGCCCTCTGTCCATCGAGGTCCCATCCGGGTTACCTCCCGGGATGGCCATCGCCAGCTCCTCTGTCCTCTCGTCCCAGTGAGCGTTTTCTCTTGGCCCCAGCATCACAGCCACCCAGTCCGGTGGCCCAGGAGCCACCCTTCCCCTGCCTCCTGTCTTGTCTCCCAGAGCTCTGGGGTCACCAAGGCTTGTCCAGCTAACAGGCCTTCCTGTCTCATCTCCTCGTCTCTGGCTGGACCCCCGACCCACTCCCTCCTGCTTCCCCAAGAAGAAATCGCAGAAGGCTCTCCCCCAAATAGTTCCCGTCAATCCCAGAGTTCCAGAGAGCCCCCAGACCTCCCTCACTCTGGATAGGAACTGCAAATATGGGGTCACCTCAAGACCACCCCCATTCTGACATCATTCCCTTAACCCGCACCCGCTGGCCCAGCGGGTTCTTCTTGTGGCCTAGAGAACCCAGTCCAAGCTCCCTCATTCCCCTGAAGCCCGACAAGATCTGACTTAGAGGTGTGTCACCTCCCACCCCACTGCCTCCCACTCACCGTGGCCCCCACACTGGGCCCCAGCCCCAGCCACGGCCCTCTGCTCCCAGCCAGCTGGTGACTTTTGGTGACTTTGCATGAACTCAGAGCCCTAGTGGTCCAATGGCTAAGAGCTTGGCTATGAACCGACAGGCTGGCGGTTCAAACCCACCCAGCGGCTCTGCAGAAGCCCTACTGGTCATTTAGACTACGGAAACCAGATAGGGCAGTGCCAGCCAGTGCCGTGAGATCTGAGTTGGAATGGCCTAGACAGCCTGAGGTTTGTTTCTTGGCAACACAGTTTCACAACTGCATCCACACGCCTGAATCTGTGAAATACTGAGAGTTCCCCGAAGGGAGCGACCCCCCAAACCCCAACCCCATTGCTATCCACTTGGTTGCAACACATAGTGGCTAAGAAAAGGAGGCAGAGATCGCATCTGACCTCCTCTGGCTTCAGTAGCAACAAGTCGGTACCAGCCCAGGGTGGATTCCCAAGGCAAAGATCAGGCAGGCATTCCCCCGCCCCCATCCCCTAAGCTAGCTGCTTTACATTATGCCCACACCAGCTGTCCCTCCCAGGGCTCTGTGCGCCTCTGCTGGGTTCAGAAATCCATTGCAAAGGCCAGACAAAACGCACAGACAGCACTAACAACTACGGAGGAGGGACGAACAAATCCTGATGGGAAACGTTAAGGATACAGTTCTTGCATTTTCAGCAGGCTCAGCCATGCCTGCAGGTGTGCCTCTCTCTGGCCCCTGCCTCTCAGCCGTGTGACTCCTTGGCCTCTGGTCTAAAACTTACTAGGTTCTGAAAAGCGCCCAAAGGGCGCCCTACTCTAAAACTAGCTTCTTGCCCAATCTGCTTCAGAAGGACCACACAGCCCTGAAAACCACAGGGAACGGTGCTGCTGTGCCGCCAGGCATCAGCAATGACTCGGGCCCCAGCCACAGACAAGCCTCTCTGCTCCCAGTCAGCTGGTGACTTTTGGTGAAGTTGCAGGAGCTGAGAGCCCTGGTGGTTCAATAGTTAAGAGCAACTCACAAGACCAGCCTTGCCCCGGGGGGCGCTTGGGATCCGACCGTTGATCAGCGAGGCTCAGGCGGTGCCCTTCTTGCTAGGTGCTGGGTGTGCCCCGGCCACCAGGCCACCCTGCGTGACAGACCAGTGTCGCCTCATAGCGTTCCCTATGCTGGAATTCGTTTTTTCTTTGCTTCGCCGCCCCACCCCATGTTATAATCTGTTTTTTGTTAATCATTTTATTGGGGGCTCGTACAGCTCTGATCACAATTCATCCATCCATTTATTGTGTCAAGCACATGGGTACAGATGTTGCCATCATCCTTTACAAAACATTTTCTCTCTACTTGAGCCCTTGGGATCATCTCATCACCCTCCCTACCACGCACCCCTATGTCATCTTTAAGGGAACAGGTGTGTTTTTTCCTTAGAGCCTCTGGGTGGGTTCAAACCATGGGCCATTGTGCCAGCGGGGCTCCTTGCCCATCTTGATTACACTCACCTATCTGCTGACTGCCTGGAAAGATGCAAATGTAGGCCAATAAGCAGAGCAAAGACCACAAGCTCCGCTTCCTGGTTCCCTTGTGGGACCGGCTTGCTTTCTCCTGGCCTGGCCTCCCCAAGACCCTCCTTTGATCTCATTCTCCTCCTTTCCACGCAGGGTGACCAGAAGGAGTCCGGGCCAGGCGACTCCGTCCCAGCAGAGACCACCCTGCCCTCGGGAGAAGACCAGATGCTCCATTATGCCTCGCTCGTCTTCCACGGGCACAGACCCCAGAAACGTCCGAGCCAGGAGCCCGCCACCGAGTACTCAGAGATCCGAAAGTGAGGACGGAGATACTATTTGGATGAGGACGGAGGGGTGGTCTGTCCAGGTCACACCTTGGAGAAATTGGTCCCAGCCTGTGCCTTCCCTTCTGGAAGGTTCCACGGTTTCTCGAGTGGGTAATACCTCGGTTCTTGGCTTCGCGCTGTGAACGAATTCACGCAAAGCCCGCGGTTTGTGATCCAAGTGAGTTTTTAGGAAGGGCAGGAGAAGTTTCAGGTTTTACAGTCTCAAAGGAGTACACGCTATTTCAGGGAAGCGCACCGAGCCACACGTAAAGCCGGGCTGGGTCTCACAAGGGACTGCAGGTCCACACATAGTGAACCGAGGCCAGAGAGACCGCGGCATGACTGGAGCAGGGTCAAAGAGAGAAGGGAATCCTCTCTGACCCACCACAGGTTATTTCAAACCTCTGGCTGGGGAGGTGTGGTTGAAGGTCTTGGTTGACCCCATTGGCTGAATCAAGCTCACCTGGCCAAGTGTGGGCCACTCTGGTGTAATGCCCACCTGGCTGGGGGATGGGGGCGCCCTGAATTGGAGCATGCCCAGTTAATGTCTTTATGGGTGGCTAATGGTCACCTGATTCTTCTTCCCCAACCTCCTGTAGGGGGCCTGTGCAGGCATGGGAGGGACAAGCCCCCTGTCCCTGTCTGGCGACCGAGCACCACCAGACCATCAGTCTCCTTAACTGAGCGGGTTTCCAAAAGCTCCCCAGAAACCTGCCCCTCGGCTTCTCCCCTCCCCCGCCACGAATGGACCCAAAGCCCTCTGGTCCAGCCTCTCATCTCCTCATTCCCAAGTTTCTTCTACCAAGCACCCTCCCTTCAACGAAGCCCCTGCCCCCACAACCCACAATCCCAAGCGGTTGGGGGTGGGGGGAAGGGAAAGATGCACCCATGAAGATTGTTCCAGAGCACCACCTCCCAACTCCAGGTGGGGCTGGACAGCGCAGGACTTCCCTGGGGAGGGACCTCTGAGGGGGTGGGTCTCCTCACCCCAGAGCCCTCCATGTGAACTGAGTGGAACGGCTCCTCGCTTAGGGACTATTTTGTTATCTGACGTTTTGCATGGATGATAACAGTCACAGGAAAAAAACCTACATCTGCCTATTTTGGATATGCATGAGGGATGCAAGACCAGGGTCACGGCTGCCGAAGTGAGATGAACGTGGAGCTGACAGCCACATGGCGAAGGTTCGGGGTGCATTTGGCAGTGCTGTCTTGATGGACGCCCTTTGACAGCCCTGGCTCAGTATCCTGAGGTGTTCAGCGCAGATGATGATGTAAGCTGGCAGCTGTGTCCTGGCGGTGGAACTTAGCAGTTGCCCACATCTTATCACTGGTTGATCAGGTCTATCCCGATAGACCACTGATGTGGTCATCTGTGGGGTACCAGCCCCCACAAATCGAATGGGTCCAAGGAGCAGTTGTGTCACTGAAGGGTAAAACTAGAGAGACATCAGTCAAGATAAGGCATGCAATCACTCACCTCCCAGACGGCCATGACCTCAGCAGGCGGTCCGAGCAGAAGAGATCCTATATTTCCAGTCACGGTTTGTATACATTTAGGGGATGTGCAAGTCACCCTGATTACAGGTAACTACCTACATAATAGGAAAGGGACGTACAATAGGCACAGGTGCGACAGGAAGGGGAAGAGCTAGGGGTGTACAAGCAATAGGAAGGAGAGGGACTAAGGGTACACATGTGACAAGATGGGGGCGCTCTAACGTCAAGATGGCAGCCTAACCATGACCTTCTTTAGTAGGCTTGACCTTGACTTTGAGCTCTCCTCCAGGGGAATAATCCACTATCCTTATCAGCAGGAGTGGGCCCCACCTAGGGTGGGACAGACTATGGGGTCTGATCTCTCTAGATGGCTGATAACCCTCAGGGACATAACCTTTAAGCAGTTCACCTCCAAGTGTATAGTCATGGACCATGTGTTAGCAAGCAGCATCTTAGGGTTGACATCTAAGATAGGGGGACAACCTGGGGAAGAACCTTTCAGCATCCCACAGTCATTTGCATTTCCCCCTACTACTGATCTTCCCCACTACAGCCTGGTCTTTGCACCCTAACCCCGTTGCCAAGACTGCAAATCTTTACCGAAGCAGGTTGCCACCTCTGTCCACCGAGCAGTGATCAGCCAGGTGCCTCACCAAGGTACCACCAGGGCCTCCCCCAGAAAGATGACAACCTTGGACATATTTTTTTTGGCGGCAAGGTGGGGGGCAGTTCTCTTCATTCACCCCGTGGCCACGTTGGGTCAGAACTCACTTGGTAGCCCCTGACAGGTTTCACAGTGGAGGGGAAAGGGGCAGTCCATGGTTAGCCTAAAAGTCGGTGGCTCCAACCCAGCAGTGGCCCTGGCCATCTGTCCCTCTAAAGGTGACAGCCTAGAGGACTTGGTCACAGAGGGTTGGGACAAGTCCGAAGCCCCTTGATGGCCACCGACAAAAACAGCAATCCTTACCCTCTCCCCTGGGAGTTGGGGAGGGCAGGGTTTCCTGACAGTGGCCACCAAGGAGGCTGGGGGAGGCCCAGGCACTGTGGTTGCTGCTGGGAGAGGTCCGGTTGAGTCTGACTCATCACTACTGCGTGGGTCAGAGCAGAGTTGCACCCTGGGGTGGGGGCGCATCAAGAAGAATTGCACCCTGGGGTTTCTGGAACTGCAATCCTTCCTTTCTTGGGCCCTCGGCTGAATCTTCACAGACCCCCAGGCTTTCTTCCTCACAGCCCCTGGGTGGGTTCGGACCATGAGCCATTGTGCCAGCTCCTTGCCCATCTTGATTACATTCACCTATCTGCTGACTTCATGGAAAGATGCAAATGTAGGCCGAATAAGCAGAGCAAAGACCACGAGCTCTGGTTTCCTGGTTCCCTTGTGGGGCCTGCTTGTCTTCCGGCCTCACCATGACCCTCCTTTGATCTCATTCTCCTTTCCACGCAGGGTGACCAGAAAGAGTCCGGGCCAGGCGGCCCTCCAGCTGGCCCTGCCCTGGCGCTGGCCACCCCGCTCTCAAGAGAAGACCCGGCGCTCCATGATGCCTCGCTCGGCTTCCACAGGCATAAGCCCCAGGAGCCTCAAGACCGGGAGGTACCCAACAGCACCGCGTGCGCAGAGAGCAAGATCTGCCAGTGTGGATTGTTCCAGAGCCTCGGGCTGGAGGGCCTGGGGCTTCCTCGCGAAGGGACACTGGAAGGGAGGGCCACAGGCAACAGCTGACAGCCAACCGCCCTCTGTGTGAACAGGGGTGAACCGGAGCCTCATCGAGCGAGTGTCTCGCGATTTGATACTACCATTTATGACTACCGTTTAAAAGAAACATAGCATAGTCAACTCTTTGGGGACCCGATGGCACGGCGTCAGAAAGCAGTGGCCACAGCCCGGACAACGAGACAAGGAGGTCCCAACAGAGGAAGCAAGAGGCCTTGTATCGAGTGCCAGGGAACCAGCGACTTGAATTGGGACCTCCAGTCTGCAGAATTGTGACAAAGAAAATAAATGTCTCTTCTTGGAAGCCTCCTCCTTGTGATGGTGTTAGGTAGCAGAACGGGGACCAGGGTGTCCACCAGGCACGTGCCAATTCAGGCTCCAAGCCAGGAAGGGGCGGTACACCTAGGTGGGCGGGTCACTTGGATTGGCCCAATCTAGGTCAGGTGGGCTTAATTCAGTCAATGGGGTCAACCACGACCGTTGACCACGCTCCAGCGGAAGACGTTAAAAAAGGTCAGAACTGGGAAACCACCTTCTCTTTGCCCACGGCTTCTCTGCCTTCCAAGAGAGTCTGCCCGTGGTCCCTCCTATTTTCTCAGGCCTCGGGCCGCCACGTGGGCGTGTGTAGCCCCACGAGGTTGCCCGTTTTCTCACCTGTAAAACCTGAACTTCTTCTGTCCTTTATGAAAACTCACTTGGGCCCCAAACTAGGCTTCGGCGTGAATTCTTTCTCGTTGGAAGTCAAGGACCGAGGCATTTCCCACCCGAGGAAGCGAGCAGGATGTGTGTCCTGGCAGCCCAGGAACACGGAGAGACTGTAAGACCGTCTTATTGGATCTCGGCTACTGATAATCGTGAGATCGACCACCAGAGTTCGAATTAAGAGAGTCTTTATTTATCTGGCCAGTGACTGCCTCGGCCCAACACAAGGGCTTGAGAGAGCAGCCCCTTGCCTGGATAGAGTTGGGCACTTGTACTTTCACAATTCTACACGAAGGCAGTGAATCAAGCTACAGTTTTTACACAAGGCGGTTAAGTAAGCATTTCCAGCACCCTCACGTTCTTCAGTTCTTGCCGGCAGCCTTACCTCTGGGTGTCACGCTGAGGCATTGTTTTGTTAGCAAGACTTGCCTTTCATATGGTAATTTATGGGTGACTAAAGGCAAGCGAATATTTACAAAGGGGATAGAGCATTAGTTAGGCTTAGATTGGGCTCCCAAAACCATCCAGTAGAGGTTCCTAATACCAGGTATCTATCTGCCCAAGATTACCTTGTGTCCCGGGAAGCCTACTGGTTTAAACATCCTGGCTCAGCTGGAGACCACAGGCTTCCATTAAGACAGCATTCTAGATCATTGTCAATCTGCCCTGGATTCTTTTGTCCCTCCCCTCTGCATAGATCACCCTGGGTGCTTTCTCTTTAATACCTCCTGTGCCCCTCCCTCATCAAGAGCCCCTGGGTGGTGTGAATGTTTAAGTGCTTTACTCCCAATCCAAAGATTGGTGGGTCACATCAAACGTGAGGTATCTCAGAATAAAGGTGGATGTGGGAAACAGAAAAGTTATTCCCCAATTGTCCTCCAGGGACCAATCCACTATATAGCCATTGGCCATGTGTTAGCAAGTAGCATCTTAGTGGGTTTGGCATATCATATGGGGGGGACAACCCGGGGAAAAACCTTTCTGTACCCCACAATATATGAGTGTATATGTATACACACACACACACACACACACACCAAACGTTGTCAGTGTGTTGTACTGTGCGGGGTTGCTTGTCTTGTGATGCTGGAAGTAATATCACTA
>NW_022104553.1:21371839-21389327 GCF_000313985.2 Echinops telfairi | reverse complement strand
AAAAAAAAAAAAGAAAATTGATAAGGTAACTCTAACAATGATTTTTAAGATATCACAAACGTAAGAGTACGAATAGAACTAAGAAATCCAAGTAATAGTTATGGATTTTATGAATATCAATATCCCATTGATGATATTTCACAATAGTATTTAAAAGTATTATCATCCTGAGGAGTTAAATAAAGCACAGTAGTAAATGTTTTATTTCTTACTGCATGTGATCTACAATTATTTCAAAGTAAAAAGATTTAAGTAAAAAATATATTGAAGTTTGAAATAAAAATGGCATCTGATTGGAAATAAAAACCAATCCACTGGTGGATCCTGACTCATAGCGACCCTATTGGACAGAAACTCGTTGGGTTAATGAGGCTGTAAGTCTTCACAGGAGCGGATGGACAGCCTCATCTTTCTTCCGCGGAGTTGCTGGCGGCAGACGCTGCCCAGTTCTGAACTTAGACCCACACCTCCGAATTCCCGGGCTTGTCTGGATCAGTCCATGCAGCTTCAACATTTTCTGCACAGCTGTCCGAGTATTGCACCCTTTCTAGAAAGTTCTGGGTCGCTATGATTTGGGGGGTTTGGTTTTGATTTGTTTTCACAAGCATCTGTGACTTGCAAAAGGACTAAGAATTAAGACCACAGCTTTATCCCGGGAGGGGTGGCCTAGGTGACAGCGACTCGGCCCCACGTCCCACAGAAATAAGCAGGGACCTAGTTGTCCAGGTGGGGCGTTTCTCAAAGCCTTAGAAAACCCCCGTTGACCGCAGTAGCCACGTCCGCTTCTAAAGCCACGCACGGGAGGACGGGTCAGGCCAGCCACCACTATCCTCTTTTTTCGATCCTCGCCTCCTACTGTCGCGTGCACCTCGGTCTCGGGAGACATCCGGGCCTCCTCATTTTCACGTCTGCACTTGGGTAGGGGTGGGGTTGCCCAGGAGTCTGTCGCCAGACCCTGGACCCTCAAAAGAGCCTGGGACTCAAATCTCAATTGCCCCTCAAGAAATTCCCGCTGGGCAAGTGACGCTGCGCGCGTTTCCCCAGCCCTGCGGCGGGACGCTGCCTGCACAGCTCGGGAACTCCATTTCCCAGAAGCCTCCGCGCTCCGCCCTTTTGGAAAGCCGCCTGGGACGACTGCGCATGCGCCTTGGTGGAGCCAATTGTAAAACTGCGCGGAGAGCTGGTGCGTCCCCGCGGCTCCGCCCGCAGGATTCCTTCCGCCCGCAGCTCCGCAACGTTAGTCCCCTCGACTTTGCGGACGGACGCGTTTCCATGACAACCGAACGGTCGTCCACTTCTGGTTCGGGAAAACCTCAACGTCTCCGGCGAGTAAAGATCGGACTGCCAGGCCACCCAGTCCTGACCCAGTGTCGGCCCTGCTCCACCCGCGCCCAGCCCACTGGCGCTCCGCCGGGGATCTAAATTCCGAACGAGGGAATCGAAACGAAGGCGCCCGCGGAGGCTCCTGGGAAATCGAGTCCCGGCGCGGGCGCGGAGGCTTCTGAGCCGCGGCTCCAGAGAAGCGTCTCGCGGCACCGGAAGTGGCTGCGAGGAGCCGCGCGTGCGAGGAGCTGGCTCTCCGCGTCGCTCCGGGCTGGCGTCGCGTCTGTGAAGCGGACAGCCCGCAGTCCCAAGGTGCGTAGACCCTGGAGCTGAAGGGACGGCGGATTCTGTGGAGGGCTGGCGGCCCGGACCTTCTGCGGGGCTCAGGGGGCGACTGGCTCCGAAGGAGGCGCGTCGCGTCGTCTTCGGGGCAGGTGTCTTGGCGTCTCGGACGCCTGTCTAGGACCCGATAGTGGGCCCGACCCCTCTTGAAATCATGACTGATTGACAGACGGGGCCTCCGAGGAGAGCGCTTTTACTTTGTCTTCGAGAAAGCGGGCTGAGGGAAGAGGATGGGTTGACTGGTCGTTGGGCAGGGCTGCGCAGCGTCTTAAAGGATGCACGGAGCTCTGTAGGGACTGCGACTCTGAGGGATAAGCATGGAGGCGTCGTGCTGATGTTTTCTAATTTTAACTAAAGTGCGGATCCCGAGTCTCTGTCTGGCTCCCCTGGGGCCGGGATGGTATTGGAAATCGGAATTGTTCCCGTTTTTAGAAAGTTAGAGGGTCCATAGTTCATCACTCACCCGCCCTCCCTCCTCAAGTAGGGAATGGGCTGGCTTTGTGTTTGCAAGCATTTCTGCGGTGAACATACGGAGGGAATGCAAAAAGTTCATGGGAAATTTCTACCGTCTGCGTTCCACTTTTCCATGAATGGTTTAAAGCCTCGCTGCCTGGAATGGGATAGAGATGCTCAATTGCCTTGGTGACAATCCAGGTCAAGTCTGTGTGCACAATGCATGAGTAAAGTCAAAGTTGGAAGAGCTCTCAGATTTCGGAGCTCCTCATAAAGGTCTCCTCTAGCCTCACCCCATTTTTATACCTTTAGGAAATAGCCTGAGCGAAAGCTAGAAATCTTAACTGCCTATGGGCTCCATTTCAGAGATTGTGAAGACTTCGCGCTCAAGGTTTTTTAATTGCTTTTTTAAAATAAGTACTTTTATTGGGGGCTCTTACGTCTCCCATCACAATCCATACGTTCATCCATTGTGTCAAGCACATTTGTACATATGCTGCCATCATCATTTCCACAGCATGTTCTGTTAGAGCCCTTGGTATCAGCTCCTCGTTTCCCACCCCCTGCTGCCTCCCCACCTGCCTCTGAAGTTGTTTTGACTCAAATTGCTCTGCCAGCTCTGTGACCTTGGGCTTCTTGTCAGGGCCACAGGCACTCCCTTCTTTCCCAGGACTGAGCGTGTCAGGAATGTGGACAGAATAGTGAGGTGAAAACCGTAGGCAAGGGTTTGAAGCTCTGATGTCTGTGAGGGCCAGGTAGAAAGACGGGTTAAAGGAACGTTCTGTGTGTAGGAGCTCTGGTGGTGTAGTGGTTATGCATTGGGCCGCGAACCCCATGGGAGAACGATGAGGCTTTCTACTCCCATAAGAGTTATCTTGGAAACCTACAGGGGCAGGTCTTCCCTGTCCTGTAGGGTCACTGTGAGTCAAAATTGACTAGATCAGTGAGCTTCGTAATTGGAGATACAGCTAGGTAGTTGCCTTTCCTTATTTTTTTTTAAAGAAAATCACTTTATTGGGGGCTCATACAGCTCTTCTCACAATCCATACATCCACTGTGTCAAGCACATTTGTATATTTGTTGCCATCATCATTTTCAAAACATTTTCTTTCTCAATTTTTCTCCCTCCGGCCCTCCCTCCAGCAGTTGCCTTTCAATAGACTTCAGCAAACTGGCCTTGAGGACCTGTAGGTTCTGTGTTGCCAAACCCCAGGATTAAACAAACAAACAGACAAACCCCAAACAACTTGGAAATTGGACTTTAGGTGAAATCTTTCTTATGTTCAAGTCTGGGGGTTGCCGAAAAAGAACTTTCTGCCAAAGCATTCTAATCAGTCAATACTGGTTGAGCCACATCTGAGTCCCTGGGTAGGATAGATGGTTTAGCATTTAAAACCTAACCGGGCAGGAGGGGGGATTAACTGAAAAGCTAAGGACTTTGAATTTACTGAGTCAACTGGACGGTAGGGTGGGCAAGATCTGGTGATCTCCTGAGAGCTATCTAAAACAACAAATACCCAAGGCCTTTGGGTTGATTCTGACTCACAGCAACCCTGGAAGATAGGCTAGAACTACCCCTGTGGTTTCTGAGATTTTAAACCTTTACAGGAGCAGACAGCCTCATCTTTCTCCATTATAGGGACTGGTGGGTGTGAACCGCTGACCACGCGAGTTGAAGCTCATTGCCTAACCCACTACACCAACCAGGGCTCCTTCTAAAAGAGCACAGGTATTGAAATCCTTGTGGAGCACAGTTCTATTCTTGACCCAGGGTCGCCATGATGTGGCGTCAACCCTACGGCACCTGGTTTTGTGTTTGAGTGGTTTTTGTTTTTGTTTTTTTGTGGGCCGAATTATTCTGAGAAGTTGTGACTTATCATCTCTCTCATGAATGAACACATTGTTCAATAAAAGTTAATGCTATTACAGTTCTCCTCCATTCCCATATCTGTAAGCACAAAATTCAGAAAGCTCTGAAAACTGAGTGAGCCCCCCACCCCCACCCACAGTTCCTTCGCTCCTAACTTTGACCTCTAAACCTGACGTGAAGTGCTGTGAGGTATATGTGACTTTTCATTGTCGCCTAATGTGAATGTTTACAAGGGTCCCGGTACGTAGCGGGTGACGCGTTGGACTGTTAAAGCAAGGTCCGTCGTTCAAAGTGACCAGCCGTCCTCGGTGGGGAGAAAGATGAGGCTTTCCGCCCCCATAGAGAGTGACAGCCTCGAAAACCCGCAGGGGCAGTGCTTCTCTGTCCTGTAGGGTCACTGTGAGCCGGAATGGGCCCGACAGCAGTGTGCTCCGCTCATTTATTTGTGGGAATCTTGGAACACTTCATCCGAGCATCACTAAAATGCCCAGTTTTGAAATGCTGCCTGCGCCTGCCCCACCCCGCACAGGATTTAAGTGGGGACACAAAAACCAGTCTGCAAGGCCCTGATTGCCTGCCACACCTGGCCTGCCTCAGAAGCGGCAGAGTGGCCGCTTGTTGGCCGGGTCATTCGCTGTCCTTCGGGCCACCGTGAGTCGGAATCCACAGGGCAGTGAGTTTGAATGGAAGGGGTTGCCTGTTGGTTTTGAGGCAGTGGACCCAGCTGGGGGTCCGTGCTTTGAGCCCCCCACAGGGGCACGGTTGTAAGAGGGCGTGCTGTTTCTGGGGGCCCTTTTTTTTTTTTTAAGCCTTTGTTTTAAGGATGTGTTGGACCAAAAAAGAAAACCCAAACTCCCCCTGGACAGAGCAGCCCGGCCCCTGCGGCTTCCTGAAACTCAATCTTCACGGGAGCGGAGAATGTCATCTTTTCCCGGTGGAGTGGCTGGTGGCTGGTTAGCCACCCACATGAATACCCTACCGCATCACCAGGGCCTCTCTCTGTGTCTGAGTGATTACCATATAGGCTGTCTTCATTCCTGTGGGTCATGATTCAAAAGAGAGAGAGACCTGTAGTAGACATTAGCTCATATGTCCGATACCAATCTATAAATTCCTCTTCATGCTCACGAAACACATGCAATGACGCCGAATGCAGGATGATCACAGGCCAGTGGGTGGATCTTGTGGATCCAGTGGCATTACAAGCATCTCAACACTGGCAGGGGTCTCCACGTGGCTCCTCCAGCTCAGGGCACTAGTTCCATGTGTCTTGTCAGCTGCCATGTCTCCCAAGGAGTGAGCAGAGCGAGAGAGTGCCTCCTGCCTCCAAGGAGTTCCCAGAATCCTTGGACGTCCATGCCCACACAGAGGCCTCATTGGGTATTATCTGATTGATAGGCTAGACTCCACCTGTCACTCTTAATCCTCTCAAATTGACAAACGATTGTGTAACTACCACAGGCTCTGATCCAGGTGTGGTTTTTGTCTAGCAGCCCATACACCGCAGGAAAGTGGAAGATAGAGTCACCTTGTGGTAGAATCTAAAGATCACCCCAAGTAGAGGGGGTGAGTTTGTTCACATTCTCTACTAAGGTCAAGAGTTAACCCCACCTTAATCGTGTCCAGTATGGAAGCACAGAACTCCCTCCAGATCAGGATCATAGCCACAGGCATAGAGGCCAGGTCGTAACACACCTCATAGGAACGATGGCGAGAAGGACCGTACTAATGGATCACATCTCAGTGGGTCCTGGAGAGGGACCGGCTGCCTACTCCCATAGGAGAGCATGACCGTCTCAGAAACACGGGCAGTTCAACCGTGTCTTGTAGGTTCACAGTGAGTCAGCATTGACTAGCTGTGAGTGAGTTTGTTTTGTGTATGTTTTTAACCACGGGCCCTGCCTGGTGCTGGTGCTAAGAGCCAGCTGTGAGCAGGCCAAGAAGGTCCAAAACAGAGACAGCAGACCTCAGTCACCAAAGTGCTGAAGCCTGCACTAGCATGCTGGTGAAGCACAGAGGCCCGGAAGGGAGTTGGTGGACTCTGGAACACAATGACAACGTGGGCCCGGGTGCTTCGAGAGACCCAGGTGTCTTTTCGATCCTGCAAGAAGGTTCACCTTGGGATTTGAACGTTTGGCCATTTCAGGGTCTCATCCAACATGGACAGGGAGTTACCCATAGGAAGAAGGGAGGCTTGCTCACCGCTCCCTTATCCCTGCAGCCCTGCCAGTCGGAAATATGGTGGGGAAGGAAGAGGAGCTTAAAATGGGACTGCAGGCACCAGGCCCCCATCGCTCGTGACAGAGGTGAGTTGAAGGTCCCTTCACCTTTTTAAAAAAGTAACTTATTTCTGTTGCTGTGGAGCATAGACACGGCAGAACTCGCACCAGGTCAGACATTGCCCGGTGTCTCACCCATTGCAGTTTCCCAGTTTCCCGGTGTGGCAGCCATCTCTCCTCGTCAGAGACACCTCACCACCTGAGGTTCTCATCTAACCGTTCAAGATGCTGCCGAGTTTTACCTGTCCATTATTGTAACGGTTTTACGGACGTACATAATTTATATCCGCCCTTTCTTAATGCTTTGTAACTCAGTTTGATCTCTAGTTTCCAGATTTGATTTCCAGATACGTCCTTCTGGTGTGTTTTTAATGTGAGTGCCAGGTGGGGTGTGTGTGTTTGTGTGTGTGTGTGTGTACTGCTTTTGGAGGGACTTGAACTGGCTACTTTCCTCAGGCTCGTTTTTGGTTGAAAGCGTTTTTATCGAGTGGGTTTCGACTTGACAGTGGGCACAAGTGACAGAGGCGTTTCCTGGTTGTGATCTTGGCAAGCGCGCCCGCAACACAGCTGTTGTGGGCCCGAACAGTCAGCCTTTCTGTGAGCAGTCAGCCCATAACCATGAAGCCACCAGGGGCTCCGTCGTCTTGAGCTAGCTTTTCCAGCATCACAGTTCCGCCACCAGCGTGCGCACTTCCTGGCCTAGCTCTTTTCGTCTCTTCTGCCCCTTCTTGCTCACTCTTCAATCTACCTCCAGAAGTTTCTCCTCAGCAAGCCACGCTATCCCATAAGGAAGGCCCCCGTGGATCCGTATTGAGAATTTTGAGGCCTACTAACCACAGGGTTGACAGTTCAAAACCCACCAGTCATTCTGTGGGAGAAAGGTGAGGCAGTCTGCCCCCGTGAAGACTAGCAGCTTTGACAGCCCTGTGGGCACTTCTGCTCTGTCCTCTGGGGTCGCTGTGACTCCGTGGCAGCAGGCCGTTGGTTGTATCCTGGAAGGAAGGACGCTCACAGGGTCACCATGGGAGGAAGCTGTGTAGAAACTGGGTTGTTTCTGTCCCACCCCAACCCTGAGTCACTGAGAGTCTGC
The DNA here is from genome assembly GCF_000313985.2 of Echinops telfairi. Lineage (NCBI taxonomy): Eukaryota > Metazoa > Chordata > Mammalia > Afrosoricida > Tenrecidae > Echinops > Echinops telfairi. Next base: position 21,381,970 of record NW_022104553.1, on the reverse strand, counting down.
TGTCGATTTTTAGGAATTGGTGACCCTCCAGGACGTAGCCATGGACTTCACCTTGGAAGATTGGGAACAGCAGGGGCTGGACCAGGGGGACCTCTTCTGGGACACGGCACTAGACAACTACCAGAGCCTCTTCCTACTGAGTGAGTGTCATGTGTGTCCCCCTACCTACCCCCCCACACGGGAGACCCAGGCTCAATCTTGCTGGGTGCTCGTCCTTGTCCCCTGCCACAGCCAGGCTTAATGGACAGCTCAGCGTCAGCCTGGGTGATTCTGCTCTACTCCCGGGGGACTGTGACCAGGCTGGGGACAGAGACAGTTGTCCCCACTTGGGTGGGTGGAGTGCTACCGACATCCAGGCAAGAATGCTGCTCAACATCTACCAGTGCCCGTCCTCCTCCCCACAGAGACCCACCCAAGTGCCACCACCAGTGATGATGAGATTGGGAAGCCAGATCTATCCCCTGTCCCCTCTTCAGCCTCATAATGACCCATTGAGTCCTCCCTCGGACGATTCAGCCCCTCCCCTCTTCCCCAATAAGGCTGGGACCCCCCCCCTCATTTCAGACACCCCAGGGGCCCTGCAGCGCTCCCTCCCTCCCTCCCTTTTCCTGCATGCCCTGCTCCACAGCTCCATCGATTTCTAATCACCTGTTTCCAGAGGACAGAACTCTGGCTCTGTGAGGCCAGGAATTTCTTGCCTATGTTGCTCGCTGGTGTCTTCCCAGTGCCTAGAACGATCCTCCCTGCTGTTGGGCTAAGTTCAAACTCATGAAATTAGCAAATGATCCCTAGAAGCTGATTCGCTGCCCCCCGTGTCCAACTGGGCTTGTATCTGTTTCAAGGCTCTGTTGAGAAGTTCTCTCCCCTGCCTGCTCCTGGCTGGATTTCTTCACTAGACTGGATTTCTTCACTAGACTGGATTTCTTCACTAGACTTGTTTCCTTCTTCATAGGCCTGGCCCTCAGGGTACATACACTTAGGTGGGCAGAGAGCCAGCTCTAGTCCACGTGCCCCTAACCCTAGCGGTGACAGTTCTTATCCCCCTGGGTCTTGAAGGTCGGGCTTGGGTCTTCAAGCAGGGCAGAGTTGACTGACCGCCGGCCCGAGCTCTGGCTCACAGGAGGCTCTCAGTGGGCTTCCGTATGACTCACCAGTCCCCCGGTGGAATAACGCTGCTGTCTTCTCCCTGCAGACCCCCAAAAATCCAACCTCACCTCCCACCCAGATGGCAGGGAAGAGCTGGAAGCCCTGGGGAGTGGAAGCCCTGAGGCAGCAGACCGGGGTGTGTGTGTGTGTGTGTGTGTGTGTGTGTGTGTGTGTGCACGCGGGGCACAGATGAGGTGGAGGGCGGCAGGGTCACGGAGACGTCCTTGTCACGCTCTCCAGCCTCCAGCAAATCTACCCAGACATCCGTCTCACCAAGCCGCTCCTTGCTGTCATTCCGCCACCGCTGGCTCCCAGCCCCTCGTCCTGGGGTGGGGATGGGATTCCTGAGCGGGGTGGTCCCTCCCTCCCATCTTCCTCCATGTCTGTCCCTCAGGCTTTAGCACAGGACTGTGGGCGCTTTCAGGAATAGGAACCCCCCCTCACCCCCCCCGACTCGAGCACTGTGGAGCCCTCTCTGGACAGGCCAGCAAGCTGTAGAGGCACAGTGGTTACAGCTGTTGGCTGCAGCCCCCAAGGTTGGGGCCAACCCCCTGGCCGCCCGTGGGAGAAGGCTGCCGCGTCTGTGCAGATTGACAGCCGTGGAAAGCCCCAGCAGGCAGTTGTCTGCCCTGCAGGGAAGCCGAGTGTTGGGATGGAGGCAGTGGCGCTGGGTGTGATGGGTTTGGGTTGTTCGGGTCAGCCCTTCTTTCTGGCTCCAAAGGGCACAGCACACAGCTTCACTTGCAAGGAACTTGAGCCCAGGCAGAAATGCCAGCAGGAGCACCCCTCCTGCCATCCCCAGGCCTAGGGCTCCCTCAGGGAGGGTGGCTTAGCTTGTGAGGGCTTCTAGGGGCTTGTCTCTGGCCTTGAGAGAAAGCAGAGATCGAGCACCGAGCACCGACTCTCACCGCAGTGCCGCTGAGAGGAGGAGAGGCCTGGTACCGGAGATGGCAGACGGAGTGCCCCCATAGTGGGGTCTTAGCCTTCCACCCCACCTGGCCCACCTCTGCAGGTGACTGCTCACCTCTCAGGACTGTCCTGCAGCTTCCTCTTCATCACACAGGGCTTTATGAATAGTTTCCTAGTCTAAGCACGGACCCCCCCACACACTCCCACCCACTGCCTCCTCCAGTCACTGTTTCTGCCAGCTCCATTTCCGGGACGTGTCCAAGGGCATGTAGCCATACCTTTCATCAGTCACCGTCAGGTCGATGCCCCCGTCAGAGTAGAACTGTGCCCATAAAAACCTTGAACGGCTGGTTTCTAGGACACCTTGCTTCCAGGCTGGAGCATCAACCTTCCGGTCAGTAGCAGAGGGACCCAGCGATGAGACACCTTCTGTAGACGTGATCCCATATCCTTGCTTTGCCTTTCGTAGCAGTTGCACCGTCAGTCCATTTCCTTCCACCTTTAGCCGTGAGCTTCTGAAGGAACTAGACCTGAGCTGTGCCACCCTCCTGTCTCCAGCCTGGGGCTCCTCGTTTGGCTCCACACAAGGGTGCCTGACGTGTTAGATGTGTTGCAGGTAGGGCCCTCCTGGTGGGGAGTAGGAGCCAGGTGTTCTAGCTGCTTTTGGAAGGTTTCACTCGGCTCATCTCAAACTGCAGACCGAGACGCATTGGGCAGACTCCGAGACACCAAAAAGATGGTGAGCCGGCAAATGACAGGAGACAGGAACAGGCCTGGAAACGGGCAAGGACGGTGCAGGAGGGAGTGGAGGAACTTCCTGTGTTGAACGAGCTCCCGAGCGTATTGTGGTGTTAGGAATTGACTTGTGCCCCCCTGTCCAAAAAAATACATGCAGATCTCTAGTTATTCCATTTGGGAATGAGTCCCAGTCGGTATGTTGATGAGGCAGTATTCGTGTAGGATGTTTCTGTAGTCGGTCTCTTGGGGTACGAAGGAGCAGAGACCGAGGAAGGTAGACGCCAGAACATAAGAAGATCTCCAGGGAGCCAGGGCTGAATGGAGACAGGGACTTAATGCTGAAGAGACAAGGCGGCACTCTCCCAGTGATGGAGAAAGTAAGGCTTCCTTTGGAGGTGGCACCCTGAATTCCGATTTCTGGCCTCTGCTTGTGTCAGTGTCCCACTGTGGTTTTTCTGTTCCGGCAGCTCTAGGTAACTGAGGCATCACTTGGGGGTTCGGAGAGCCCCTTGGTCTGAGCTCCAGCAGGGGATCACAGGGCCCACTTCCAGGGTGGTTGTGAGGTGTCCTTGAGGGTATGCCAGGAGGGCCCCTCCGAGTGAGCAGGTGTTTCCTGTGGCCTCCTGCATGGCAGCCCTGGAGCGTTCTAAGGATGCACAGAGGAACAGTGGATGGCCCCACCAATCAGCTCACCATCTGGCCTAGGGACCGAATCACTAGGACATAATTACAGTTGTGGGTGGCAAGTGCTAGGCTGTAGTTGCAAGAAGACAGGGGAAGCTGATTAAAGCAGAATAGGATATGGAAGCAAGGGCCTTAGTCACCTAGTGCTGCTGTATCAAATGCCACAAACAGGGAGCTTTGACTCTAGGTAGGGATGGAGGGGTAGTACTCTTTTATCTTTCAGCTTCTAGTGTTAACTGTGAGTCATTTACAACTCATGGTGATCCTAAGTACAAGAGTAACATTGTTCCATCACGGTTTCACGGTTGTGACCTTTCAGAGGCCGATGGGTAGATTTAAACTGCCCGTCCTTCATGCAGTAGTTGAGCTCTTAGCCATACAGTGACTTGTAGCTACCTATGATTCTTAACCTTTGTGGGCTTGTAGATGTCTCTATCATCTGTCTGCCTCATCCTTGTCCCCTGTGTGTATTTGTGTATTTATTCTCTGTGTGTGGGTGTGTGTTTGTGTTTCTAGCTTACACTAGGTTTAGGACCTCTCCTATATTGGCTTCATTAACATTGCAGAGAAAGTATTTATTTTTAAATAGAATCATATTTATAGGGACAGGTGTTAGATTTTCTTTTTAAAAAAAAATCATTTTATTGGGGGCTTATACAATTCTTATCTCAAGCTATCCATCCATCCATTGTGTCAAGCACACTTGTACATATGTTGCCATCATCATCCTCAAAACATTTGCTTTCTACTTGAGCCCTTGGTATCAGCTCCTCATTTTTCCCCTCCCTCCTGAACCCTTGATAATTTATAAATTATTATTTTGTCATATTTTACACTGTCCGATGTCTCCCTTCACCCACTTTTCTGTTGTCCATCCCCCAGAGAGGAAGTTATATGTAGATCCTTGTAATCAGTTCCCCCTTTCTACCCCACCTTCCCTCCACCCTCCAGGTATCGCCACCCTCACCACTAGTCCTGAAGGGATCATTCACCCTGGATTCCCTGTGTTTCCAGTTCCTATCTGTACCAGTGTATATCCTCAGGTCTAGCCAGATTTGTAAGGTAGAATTGGGATCATGACAGTGGGGGGAGGAAACATTTAAGAACTAGAGGAAAGTTGTATGTTTCATTGTTGCTCCCCTGCACCCTGACTGGCTCATCTCTTCCCTGAAACCCTTCTGTAAGGGGGTGTCCAGCTGCCTACAGATGGGCTTTGGGTCTCCACTCTGCACTCACCCTCATTTACAATGATATGATTTTTGGTTCTTTGATCTCTGATACCTGATCCCTTTGACACCTCATGATCACACAGGCTGGTGTGCTTCTTCCATGTGGGCTTTGTTGCTTCTGAGTTAGATGGCCGCTTGTTTATCTTCAAGCCTTTAAGACCCCAGATGCTATATCTTTGGATAGCTGGGCACCATCAGCTTTAAATGTTAGATTTGCAACATGTACTGGGAAGACATAATTCAATCCATACTAGAGTATCAAAGAAAGTTCTCAAAGACAGGTGATACCCAAGCTAAGCATTAAGAAGAACATCTAAATAGGTAAGACTATGTCACATTCTGTAAGAGTTCTGTGGGCTGTCACAAAGAATGCTGGGTTAATTTATGTTTATATTTTTCTTCTTCTTTTTTTTAAATTTTTCTTCTTTTTACTTGGACAAATTTTTTTTTATAAAAATTCCCTTGGGGATGATCATGATGGACTTGCAAGAGAGGCTGGAGACTGGGAGAAGCTAGGGGCAAATTGGAGTTGATGAAAGAGAAGGGGCTGAGGAAATTTGAAATAGATCTCACAGGAAGTGGTGCTTATGTTGAGGGAATTGAGGAAGTGGAGATTGATTCCTAGGATTCTGGCTTGGGAGATTGGGTGGATGGCTGCAGCAGCATAGAGAACCCAAAATGAAGAGTAAGATTTTGGGAGTGGTGAAGCGCGGGGAAGGATGAAGGAGAGGCAGGAGACAAATCCCAGGTACTTTCTGGATGCTTGTTTAGTGATATAGGGATGTGGGTAATGGGCAGTGTTCACTGAGAGGAGCTACTTTCCACCTAAAACACTGCAGCTTCCCAGCATCCCTGTATGCCCCTCGGGAATGTGATCTTTGCTTTCTCTGGTGTCCGTCTGTTCAACACCTCTGGCCACTTTGCACTTATCCCCTTAATGAGTGATTGACTCAGGACCCCTACTTATTCTTGTCCACATTCCCACCTAACAGTTCCTGTCTCTCTGCCTTGGGAACAGGAAACATTTGCACTTTCCCTCTCTTTCAGACCCAGCTGAGCCCATGTACTCTCCTTTTAAGCAGGACTTCTTGGAAGAAGGACTCTCTCAGGAGATAATAGAGACCTTTTCGAAGGATGCGCTCTGGTACTCCAATTTGGGAGAAGCCTGCATTGGTGACAGCTGGTTAGATAACCTGCTAGGAGACCATTCGGAGAGTCTTTTGAGGTCTGACTTTGTCACCAGCAAGGGAAGTCCTACAACATGCAGTAGCCCTGAGCTCAAGAGAGGCGTTAGTCCTCAGCCCGTCCTCCTTCCAGAAGAGGGCCCCATGGTGTATGAGCTCCCTGAAGAGAGTCCCCCATCAGGGAAGCCTCAAGAACCCCAGAACGGCAACGACTGCTCCTCAGAACAGACCCCACTGGGCGCTACAGCCCTGGGCGCTGAGACACCATATAAATGCAGCGAATGCGGGGAAGCCTTCACTCGGAGTTACCACCTTATCCAGCACTGGGTTATCCACACGGGAGAGAGACCTGCCACTGTTTGTCAGGAGGACGAGAAAGGTGCCAGCCAGAGCCCTTGCCTTTTAGGGCAGCAGGTGACTGAGTCAAACCACAAGTCCTACACGTGCAACTTGTGTGGGAAAGCTTTTCAACAGCATACCCACCTCCTGTGGCACCAGAACATTCACACTGGGGAGAGAGCGGGCAAGGGTCAAGACCATGACCATGCATTCAGTCAGAGTTCACGGCCTGTTCTGGATGAGAAAGCTCAACCAGCCGGCAGGGCCTACAAATGCACCGAGTGCAGCAAGACTTTCCGCCGAGCCTTCCACCTCTCTCGACATAAGCAGGTTCATACTCGGAAACACTATGAGTGTGCCCAGTGCAAAGTGACTTTCACTCTGAATAAACAGCTTGTCCAGCATCGGAAGACCCATGCTGCAAAAGCTACCTCTGCATGTCAGGAATGTGGGAGAACCTTCAGGTGTAACGCCTCACTCCTCCAACACCAGGCTGTCCACACTGGAGAGAAGCCTCACAAGTGCAGTGAGTGTGGGAAATTCTACAGCCATACCTCAACCCTAAAGATCCATCAGAGGATCCACAGTGGGGAGAAACCTTACAAATGCAGTGAGTGTGGGAGAGCATTTGGCCGGAGCACCCATCTGAGTGAGCACAAGAGAACGCATACAGGGAATCGGCCCCACAAATGTCCTGAGTGTGCCATGAGTTTCAACCGGCCTTCACACCTGGTCCGACATCGGTCGACTCACACCACAGGTAAGCCCCACCGCTGCACACACTGCCAGAAGACATTCAGCCACCACAAGCAACTCCTTCAGCACCAGAGTATCCATACTGTAGAGACCCCCTACGAGTGTCAGGAATGCGGAGAACGCTTCACGTGTAGCACCACCTTGAGCTGCCACCAGAGTGCTCACGCCAGAGACAAACAAGTCGCGGATGAGAAAGGGACGATCTTAAGTAGGGACTCACAAGCTAACGAGCACGTAGGGATTGTCGAGAAGCTCTACACGTGTAGCAGATGTGAGAAGTCTTTCAGCCGCAGCAGATACCTAAAGCAGCACGAGAAAATCCACACCAGACCAACGCCCTTTGAGTGCAGCCAGTGTGGGAAAGCTTTCAGCCAAAGTACCCAGCTTACCCGCCATCAGAGGACTCATTCTAAAGCAAAACCCTATGACTGTGGCGAATGCGGGAGGTCTTTTAGTTGCAGGCCCTCCCTTTCTGAGCATCAGGCCACCCATACCGGCGAGGACCCGCTTCAGTGCAACAACTGTGGGGAGACCTTCAGCGGAAGGAAGAGCCTTTTGGAACACCAGTTAGTCCACACTGAGAAGCCCTTTAAATGTAACAAGTGTGACAAAGGCTTCACTCAGATCAATTACCTCATTCAGCATCAGCGAATCCATGCTAGAAAGAAGCCCTATGAGTGTAAGGAGTGCGGCAAGACGTTCCGTCAAAGCTCATCCCTTTCTAAACATCAGCGAGTTCACACAGGTGAGAAGCCCCATGAATGCAGCGACTGTGGGAAAGCCTTCAGCCTGGCCGCTCAACTCATCCGCCACCAGAGGATTCACACAGGGGAAAAGCCCTACTCATGTAAGGAGTGTGGGAAGGCCTTCAGCCAGAACTCCTGCCTTTCTATTCACCTGAGAATTCACACTGGAGAGAAGCCCTATGCCTGTGCCGAGTGCGGGAAAGCCTTTGCCCAGAAGGCAAATCTGACTCAGCACAAGAGAATTCACACTGGAGAGAAGCCTTATTCCTGTAATGTGTGTGGTAAAGCCTTTGGCCTCAGTGCGCACCTTAGTCAGCACTACAGGGTTCACACCCAACAGAGGCTTTACCAGTGTCAGCACTGTCAGAAAGCCTTCAGAAGCCACTCCGGCTTCACTCGACACCAGCAGGTTCACACCCGAAACAAGTAGAATCTAGCCACGTTTCCCATGGCCACTATGTGGCAGCAGAGCAACAGACTCTCAATAAATGCTTATCTGAGGCCCAGCATTGGAATCGCCACATTGCCAAGCTCCACACTCCAAAATAAATCAATTTGTCCAAACCTAGTAAAATTTGCACGTATGAGTTGCATTAAAACAATGTAAAAACACAGTAAGAAGCAATACAGTATTGGGATTTAATGGTAGACTCTGGAGCCAGCCTGCCTGAGTTAATCCTGCTTTGTCCTCTACTGCCAAAGTGACCTTGGAAACGTGGAGCCTCTCAGGGCCTCAGTGTCCTCATCTGTAAAATGGGAATGATCAAAGTTACCTACCTCAGGGCAGTTGTCAGGATTACGTACATTGATACATAGAAAGCATTTAGAAGGAATGCCCAGCACTCTTAAGTACTCCCCAAGTGTGAGCTGTGAGTGTATGTTAGAACAAAAGGAAGGAAATCATTGGGAACCTTCCATCTCTCTGTCCCCCACACTTAATTTTCCTAATGAATGCCATGCATAGCTGTTAATTAAGTTTTTCTCCAGAATTTACCCTCTGCTTCATTTGGTTCCCCAAAACCTAGCGCTCTTCATTTCTGATCGTTTTCCTCCATCTCTGTTTTGTCATACATTTAGAAAATGTTTTTGCCAACCCACAGAAAGCCAAGAAGAGCACATAAATTCTTCCTGCCTAACCTCAGGTGGCTAAAACTTTCCACGTCTAACCTTCCAGAGTTCTCACTGGGAAAGGGCCCCTCTTCCTTATATACCACCTCATCCCATTAACCCTCCTCCCCAGTTCATAACGAAATTGGTTAGATGAGGTCCAGTTTAGCATGGCACTTAATCCTAAAAACACCAGCCAGCTCAAAGGCTGCATTGGGTATTACCACGTGGGTAACCACCTATAGCTACGGAAGTGGGAAAAAGTGTTCACCAAGATGCTGACTGCTCGCCAAACACCCAAGCCGGCCACCCTCGCTGGGTGCGTTGTGAAGTCCGATGGGTGAATAATAACATGATAAGCCCTGCCTTTGCCCTGAAGCTTCCGGGATTCAGATAGGGTAAGGAACGGCCTCCAGTTGACAGAGGAGCACTGTTGGTTGGTGGTCGACATCCACAATGCCAGTCACTGGTGTCATCTAGCAAAGCCTGGCCACCGGCGGATTGCCAGAGAGTCTGGTGAGAAAACAGCCCGCCCTCTTAGAACCCTTGAACCCTGGCCCCTCAGCTGAGACTCACTCATTGAAACGGGAGCGTCAACTCCCTTGATGGCGCCCACAGGGTTGACTGAAGCACAGTAGTTTCATGAAGACGTTGGACGCTGGTAACTTGGAATCTCTGTTTGTTTTTGGTGCTTAAAGAAGTTCGGAGATGTATGTAAAGCTCAAACCTTGCACTTTATGTTCTGCTGGTTGGCTGCACTGTTGTTTAAGCTCTTTGGGAACCTGCTAACTAACCGTAGGACCCACACTGCACTAGAGACAGCTGATCCTCTCAGTCCCCAGCACATGCCCTGCCCCGCCCCTGCCCTCCAGAACCCTGTCTGCCCAGTGTGGCAGACATGCTGCACACGAGGGTCAAGGTGTACACCAAGTGTTGTGGAGGAGGCCAGCGGCAGGCACATGTCAACAGGTGTGCCCATTGAGTGTTGATGCCAAAGAGGGGTTGGAACCCTGTGTGCAACCACCTAGACCACCATTTGTAACTTGTTACCTCCGTCGTGGTGGGCCAGTGCGGACCCACCCTCCATGTGTGCATGTTCCTTCTCTCGACTGATTAAAGTTTTGAGTTTGAAAACCTTCATCTCTCTCCTTGATGCCATCAAACATCTGCCCTCACAGAGGTGTGCATGCAGAGACCTCGCCCACAACGTGTTCATATTCCAGTGGGGGGGGGGAGGGGGGAGGGCTAAAGATATATACACAACAAAAACAGAGCCACTGCCATTGAGTGGAT
>NW_022104553.1:21366155-21371739 GCF_000313985.2 Echinops telfairi | reverse complement strand
TGCACAGCCCGCTGTCACCAGGGATCCTCTGCATACACAAGGGGGCTTCATTCAAAGAGGCTTTCAGAGCAGAAAAATGGAAGTGAAAAGATAATGGGACTTCTCCCAGGAGGTTTTGGAAGCTCCCACTCTATGGATAACTACCAACCCAGGTGGTCATTTTTATCTCGTGAAAGGTGGGGATGGGGGGTGGGAAGAAGGTTTGAAATGACCCCAGAAGGAGGAAATATTTCTGTCTATAAAGGTGCGGATGGGACTTTAGGGCTTCCTCAAGGCTGGAAGAGCTTCAAGGTGGTCAGCGAAAGATGCATTCCAGCCTCATGGTGCGTGGGACAGTACTTAGCATCACCCAGAAGAGTCATATCTTCACGTATGTGGCAATTGCTCACAAATTTATACGATACATTATTGATTTCATATATTTTTTGGAAATTCAAACATGCCAGTATCCATGCTCAATCTCCCAGGCTGCATATCACCCTCGCCATCTGGCGCTGCTTTGACAGCAATACAACGGTCTGCTCTAACAGAAAGGTTCGCAGGCTAGGAGGCTAGAAGTCCAACTGCAGGGCACCACCTGGAGAAGAAGGTTTTCCTCTGTGCCAGCCCTCGTCTCCTTTCAACATCCGAGGACCCAGCATCCCTTGAACATACGTATGTGTTTGGGCATTAGTCTTCCTCTGGACTCGTGGACACAGGACTCCCGTGGCCAGTGAGCTGCCTTCAGTCGCCGTGCAAGGGTAGATGCTCCAAGTGCACCCTCATGATGCGGCTGAAGGAGACCCCTTTCCTCCCCTACTGGAACAGATCTAGAACAGTCTCCTGACCAAGAACATGACTGCAGGTCCAGAACAGGTGGGGCAGAGGCTTCTCTGGTAAGGGACTTGGAGAGGGGGTGGGGGACCCAATGCCCAGCCTCCTTGTCAGAGAACATTTTGGGAATCTGACATACCTCTTTTTCCAACAGAAAGGGCCTGACGTAAGCAGTGCGGGGCCGGACTGGAGGGCAGGGCCCCATCGGAGTCCCGAGCCTCCCTGCCAGAACATCCTCATTTCCCCCCCTTGACTCTCTTGGATGGAGTGCTTGCTTTGTTTTTAGGAACTCGCCACTCCATCCACTCAACATTTTGTGGCACACATTTTTCTTTTTTTAATCATTTTATTGGGGGCTCGTACATCTCTTCATAATCTGTACATCCATCCGTTGTGTCAAGCACATTTTGTACATTTGTTGCCATCATCATTTTCAAAACATTTTCTACTTGAGCCCTTGGTATCGGTTCCTTTTTTTTACCCCCTTGTCTCCCCCAACCTCCCTCCCTCATGAACCCTTGACACATTAGAAATTTTTCTGTTTTCATGTCTTACCCTGACCGATGTCTCCCTTCACCCACTTTTCTGTTGCCCGCCCCCGGGATAGCTCAGGAAACCTGAGGGAGCTCGGTTCTGCTCAGGGACAAGCCGCATCACCGCGAGGATTCTGCTCAGGAACACAATCAGCTGAACGGCAGTAGGTCACAGACAGACCAGGGTTGGCCTGGCCCGCACAGCTCCTTCCTGATGTTCTGTTGGAAGTTAGCCATGTCGCACAGCCCGTCCGTGACCCCAGGGAAGGGGCTGCTCTGAGCACACAACCCCGTTGCTGTGGATTGGATTCCGACTCCAAACGATCAGACAGAAGGAAGCTGTGTTGCCTCCCAGGTTTCCAAGGCTCTCCTATGCTGGAATCGACTACCACGCCTTTTCCCCACAGCACCTGGTGACCTGGACTCACCACATCACCTGGGCTGCTGAAAAACTAAACTCGCTGCATGGAGTCGATTCCAATATCTAGTGGCCTTACAGGACAGAGCATCGCTGCCCCTACGGTTTTCCTGGCTACAGCTCTTTATGGGAGCAGAAAGTCTCTCCCACCAGAGTGCCTCCCCCGCAAGCCCCCTAACTCACTGCCATCCAGTCCAGGCCACCTCAGTGACCCTATAGGACAGAGTAGACCTGCCCCTGTGAGTTTCTGAGACTTTTTTTTTCTGTTAGAGACTTATTTGGCAGCAGTTCTACAATTCTCTAAGTTCGGTGCCATTTCTATTTCCCCCCCAATATTTTTGGAAATAACATTTGAATATCGTATCTTTGTTACAGGGACACTTGTGAATGTATTCCATTATTACATAAAGTTACGTAATGTGTTCAGATTAGGCAGATAACAAAATATACTCTCATACCACATAAGGGATGCATTATAGTTTCTAAAGGATTATGTTTGCAGGCATTCTAAATAGGATGCTCCTTTTAAAAAATTAATCATTTTATTGGGGGGTCTTTTACAAACCTTATCGAAATCCATAATTCAGTGGTATTAAGCACCCTTGTACATATGTTGCCATCAGACATTTCCAAAGCAATTTGTTTCTACTTGAGCCCTTGATATTAGCTCCTCTCCCTCCACCCCTCTGTGTTAGTCTGGGTGGACTAGAGAAACAAATCCAGGGAGACACATATGTATATAAGAAAGAGGCTGATATAGAAGAGCAGTTGAAACTGAGAAAACAGCCCAGTCCAGATCAAGTCCAAAAGACCCATGGTAGCCCATATATCTGATACCAATCTATAACGTCCTCTTCAAACTCACGCAGCACATGCAATGACGCCGAATACAGGAAGATCACAGGCCAGTGGGTGGGCAGTCTTGTGGATCCGGTGGCCTTGTAAGCATGTCAGCACTGGCAGGGGTCTCCACATGGCTTCTCCACCTCCAGAGGTCTGGCTCCATCAGCCTTTCTCCATTGTCTTTGCCATAGGGATGTCTCACAGGGAGTGAATAGAGAGTCGTTCCTGCCTCCAAGGAGGAAATACAGGAGTTCCCAGAATCCTCAGGAGAGCGCCATGTCCTCATAAAGGCCTTGTTGGCTCTATCCAGATTGACAGGCTAGACTCCACCCCTTCGCTCTGAATCCTCAAATTGACACCAAATTAGGTAACTACCACACCCTCCCTCCCCAACCCCCGCCCCCAATTCCTGAAACCACGATCAATTATGTATTATTATTATTCCCTGAGACTGTAACTTTATACAGGAGTAGAGAGCCACATCTTTCTCCTACGGGGCTGGTGGTTTCAAACTGCTGACCCTGCAGTTAGCAGCCCCTTGCATAACCACTCTGCCATCAGGGCTCCAACACTGTCTAATACACACACACACCCCAACATCCCAACTTGAGTGACAACTGTTGCTGGGTACACGTGACGACTTCCGTCACAGCCCTGGAGTCTTTTCTCACATGACGAAGGATAAAAACAGGAAACCAGACTCACGTTTGTCGAGTCGATTCCGGCTCACAGCCACCTTTGAGAACAGAATTGCTCCTTAGGGTTCCCAATGCTGTCATCTTTGAGGAAAGCAGCTCTGGTTGGCGTCGTGGTTACAGGTGGGCTGTGATCCAGAAGACCAGATGTTTCAAACCAACCGACTACAGTCTTGGAAGCTCACTGGGCAATTCTATCCTGTCCTCGAGGCTCGCTATGAGTGGGCATACACTCAGGGGCAGAGAGTTTGGTAATCTTTGAGGAAGCAGCCTTTGTGGGTTTCTGAGGCTGGGACTCTTGGGAATAGAAAGCCTCGTCTTTTGTTCAAGGGGTGGCTGGTAATTTTGAACTGTCAGCCCTGTGGTCAGCAGCCCCACGTGTAACCCACTGTGCCACAAGGGCGCCTTTGATATACCAGGAGGGCTAAATAAACCCATATCCACCCACTGATATATATATCAGGAGGGCTATGTATATATATATGTGTGTGTATATACACACACACACACACACACACACACACACATACCAGGAGGGCTAAATAAACCCATATCCACCCGCTGATATATATATATACCAGGAGGGCTAAATAAACCCATATCCACCTGCTGATACACACACACACACACACACACACACACACCAGGAGGGCTAAATAAACCCATATCCACCCGCTGATTTTATATATGTATACCAGGAGGGCTAAATAAACCCATATCCATATCCACCCGCTCTGCCTTATCTACACAAGACTCCCGTAGAAGCGGATCTCGTTTATAACCCAAGACGGAGGCTTTAAACTTTAAAAAGTTGTAGTTATGAGACTGTTAGATTTCTCGAGGGAGAGATATATCTCGGTCCTTGCCTCCATGCGAGAAAGAATTCACACCAAAGCCTGCATTGTGATCCAAGCGAGTTTTATGAAAGAAGCTCCAGGTTTGCACAGGCACCTCAGGGCTCTTGACATGCGCACGCGGCGTCCTGAGGCCAGAGGAGATGCTGCACGACCTCCGAAGGGCAGCTTGAGAAGCAGAAGGGCCCAAGGCTCTGGATTCTGGTTTTTAAGGTCCTGCGCTGGGGGCATGGTCAACGATCCTGGTCAACCCCATTGGCTGAATTAAATTCACCCGGCCCAGATGGGCCAATCCAGGTGTCCCGCCCACCTAGGTGTACCACCCCTTCTTGGCCAGAAGCTCAAACCTCTGAGCATGTATAATGGGCGCCCCAGTCCCTATGCTCGCTACCTAACGTTTCCCCCCTGAAGAGGTATGGACCCAAATCTTTGGGGTACTGGGCGACGATGACATCTCTAGCTACTTCCTGCTGACAAAAGGGGGTGGAGTGGGGCTTTGGGTCCACACCCTTCCTACTCAGTTGGAAGGGGTTGTCCGCTCAGGGCCCAGGAAGGATAAGGTTGAGGTGGTCCAGGAGCTGCTGGTCCTGAAGCTGGCACATTGGTTCAGAGACCACGGTAACCTGAGAACTTCTGGCAGAAAACAAACAGGTGGCCAGTTGAGGTGAGGCGGGGGTAAGGGTGTGAGGCGGCAGTGCTGTTGGAGGTGGGTTAGTGTCACCGAAGTAAAAAAAAATCTCAGGACCGACAGGCATGGGTGGTGTTCACTGTAAACCCAGGAACGGGGTAAAAGCATCCACTGGCTTCAAGACTGAAGGAGATGGAGGGAGACCCCCCCCAGGAGATGGAGGGAGACCCCCACCCTCACCCCAGGAGATGTGAAGACAGTGCAGGTGGGGGAAGATTTCCTTCAGTTTACCTGGGGTCGCTGTGAGTCGGAATGGAACTGACTGGCTGTCCCCAACTACAGAGCAAGATACTGCGGGAACTCTGTACTTTCTCCGTAATGTTCCTCTTGGAAAAGAAACAAACTGCTCGGAAAAATAAAGTCTATTAAAAAAAAAGTCATGAGCCCATTTCATTTCCCCTTGGAGCAGCAAGCCCTAGGAAGCAGGCCCCTTCCAGGCTGCTCCTCACTGCCGCCTGGTGGAGCGTAGCCGTGACGTGCCAGTGGGTTTCAAACCAAAGGAACTTCGCTGATAAAGATGTCCAGAAGCATGTAGGATGGAGTCTCCTCTCGCCACCCTCGCTGCTAAGGAGCATTCCGGTGCACACCCTCCAGGACAGGTTGGTTGGTTCCACAGTCTATCAGTTAAAGAAAATGAAAACACACAAACCTGACTGCCACTGAGTGGATTCTGACTCCTAGTGACCCCCCTCGAGGGGGACGAATACCAGACCTGTGGACAGATGAGGGAAAGGGAGGGG
>NW_022104553.1:21364670-21365885 GCF_000313985.2 Echinops telfairi | reverse complement strand
TGTGCTGGACACAAATGATGTATGTACGGATTGTGATGAGTTGTATGAGCCCCTAATAAAATGATTATTTAATATAAAAAAGGATATGAAAAATGTATATATAATTTATTAAGGATTCACAAGGGCAGTAGGGAGGGGTGGATAAAGAGGAGCTGTTATCAAGGGGCTCAAGTAGAAAGAAAATGCTTTGAAAATGATGATGGCAACAGCTGTACAAGTTTGCCTGCTGTAATTGATTTATGGATTTTTATAATATCTGTAAGAGTCTCCAGTAAAATGATCAATCAAAAAAAATAAAAATTGAAATAGCCAAATCACCTTGAAAAGAAAAAAAGAAAGACAAGGCAGGGGACGTTCAGACACAGGTCAAAACAGGGAGGGCCCTCAGGAGAGCCCAGAGGCATTCTGGGAAAGAGGAAGCAGAGACTTACCTGGCCCTGGCCGTCAGGGTCCCAAGGGCCATTGCTGAGTCTAGGCATGCAGCTCCAGGACAGATGCCCAGGCCGGAGAGGGCGAGCTGGTGATGGGGCAGAGCTAGAGTCAGTTCTGGCCCAGCCAGACACCTTCCTGAGGACCCCTGGTGGCAGACCAGTCCTAAGAGCCAAAGCCAAGTTTCAGAACAGGCTGTCCAAGGCCTCCACTCAGTAATAGTAACGGTGACCATGACAACAACCCCCAGCAGCCGTCAGAAGGCCCGTCCACACAGATGTGCGTGAGACCTGGAGGGAGGCTGTGATGGATGGAGTTGGGTCCCCCACCCCAAAATATGAGCTGTCAATCCCAGCCTGGCTGTGGGTTAGGCATCAGACTGGAAGTGCGAGGTCGAAGATTCCAACCCACCTTGGGATACAGCGGAGGCTGGCTGCTGTCTTTGCAACCGACAGGGGGGACAGTTCTACCCTGTCCTAAGGATCGTGATGTCTCCAGAGGCAAGGAGGGTGAGATCTTGTCTCATGTACTTTAGATATGTGATCAGGAGACTATTCCCTGGAGAAGGACATCGTGCTTGGTAACGCAGAGGGGCAGCGAAGGAGAGGAAGGCCCTGGAGATAGTTTATTGTGCCAGCCTGGCCGATAAACCCACAAGTGGGATTAACTGAAGGGCAGAGAGATAAATGCCTCGGTGAGTCTCGCCTTTCTTGTCTCTCGCTCTTTGATCATCGGGCCAGTGTGCGGCTGCCTTGCTTGTCCTGTGCCTCAATTTAAAGGCTACAC
>NW_022104553.1:21358569-21364254 GCF_000313985.2 Echinops telfairi | reverse complement strand
CCCAAGAGGCAAGAAAATTTTGGGAATGATGAGGGCAACAAATGTATAGATGTGCTTTACACAATTGATCTATGTATTGTGACGAATTGTATGAGCCCCAATAAATTGATTAAAAAAAAAAAAAAAAATGAGATGGATGGGCACAGTGGCTGCATTGATGGGCAGGACCGGGCGGTGTTTCCTTCCCTGGTACATCGGGTCACTGTGAGTCAGAATCGGTGCAATGGCACCTAACAGCAACAACAACAAATAATAATAATAATATGCCCTGGAGAAAGATGAGGCTTTCTGTTCTTATACAGAGTAACAGTTGCCCAAACCCACCGGGCAGTTCAACCTTGTCCCACAGGGTGCCATGAGTCAGAACCGACTGGATGGCACCGCAGCATCTAATCAATAGATTGGCAATTTGATCCCTGCCAGTGGACTCCTGGTGACACACTGGTTACCCGGTGGGCTGCTAGGCCCAAGGTCAGCAGTTTGAGACCACCAGCCGCTCTGTGGGAGAAAGGAGGCTTTCTTTTTACTCCCGACAAGAGGAGCTGCCTCAGAGACCCACAGGGGCTGGTCTACCCTGTCCTCTCGGGTTTTTGCTGTGAGTCAGAATCCACTCTAGAGCAGGGAATTTGATTTGATTTTCTGAGTGGTCCTGTCAGGTAGCCAGGATCGGGACGGGGTTGTCCCTCCCATGACTTCGAAGACCCCCATAGAAGGTGGTTAGGAAGGAATCAGGTGAGCATTTGCCACCCATGAAGACCCCCGAACTGGGCATGCTCCAATTCAGGCCCCAAGCCAGGTGGGCAGTACACCTGAGCAGCCCAATCTAGACTCAGGTGGGCTTACTTCAGCCAAGAGGGCCAACCAGTACCTTCAACCCCGCCTCCCCAGCCAGAGGCTTGAAATACGCTGGCAGCAGGATGGCTGCTCTTTTTACCCTGCCCCTGTGCCAACTCGTGAGGTACCACGGTCTTCCTGGCCTCAGTTCCACACGTGGGGGTGCGCTGTCCCACGAGGTTGCTTGTACCCAGTTGTGAGCCCCAGCGCAGCTTCGGGGCGGGTTGGCACGCTTCCCTGAGTAGCATGTACTCTTTTGAGACTGTAAAACCTGAAATGTCTCCCGTCCTTCAGAAAAACCCACATGGGTCACAAACCAGGCTTTGGCGTGAATTCTTTTTCGTGGGAAGCCCAGAAGCTAGGCATGACCCATTCGAGGGACCTCACAGTCCAGTCCCTCGGAAGAAAGGACCCGGAGATTGTCTGTGGATGACAGCCTGGGAGGAGCCGTTCTGTCTGAGACACGTGAGATTGTCATGACTCAGATGATCAGGAGCAACAACCAGGGACCCGTCTTTACAGAATAGATCGCCAGGCCTTTCTTCTGCAGCACGGCTCGGTGGGTCACGACCCCCCAACCTTCCGGGCAGAGCTTTCCCGTCGGAGTGAAGCGCAGCACGTGAGTTAATAGCACCACCCTTGTGGTGCTCACTTGTGGTGAGCAAGGGTGTGCTTAACCACTTCGCCACCAGGGACTCCCAGGCAGGGGTACCCTGCGCCCAGGAGCCGAAGCTAATCATGGGGAATCCTGGGAGAAACCCAGACCGAGGGGCGCTGTCATCGTCAGAACTGCCACGGGAAAGGTGAAGGGGGTGCTGAACCCCACCAGGGAGCTGCTACCTCGGCCGCCCGCCGTCTTTTCCTGCCAAGGACTGGGGAGAAGCTCCCAGCCATGCTGGGGCCATTGCTGGGCTGGATGGCACTCGGTGCCAGGGATTAGGCTGTGGTTGAACCTTGCTGACAGCATCCAGGATTAGTTTGCTGACATAAGGTACAGAGACCCAGAGAGAGCGGGGCAGAGGCCCACAGACAGGGGAGACAGACACCCAGAGAGAGAAGCAGACAGGGACCCAGAGTGAGGAGACCAAGAGAGGGAGGGGGACAGGGACCCAGAGCGAGGGAGGAGGAGAGAGATCCAAGCAGAGAGAGAGAGAGAGGGAGACTCAAAAAGGCTGGGATGGACCCGGAGGCCTGACTGCCCAGGTGTTACTTCCCAGATGTGACCCAGGTTCCCCCGTCACAAGTTCTGTGTGTGGCCCGGGGTGGCGGGGAGGGGGCCGGGGGAAGGGCATCCCACCCTCTCGGTGGGCTCCCAACCGCCAGCCACAGCAGCAGGGTCCTAATCCCTGGCTCCGAGTGCCATCCAGCCCAGCTGCTCTGCCTGCTGCACCTGCTCCGTGTCTGCTCAGCAGGTGGTTGGACTCACCTGTGAACTCCCGCAGGCTCTGAGGCGCCACGGAGCCTTCAGTCCCTCCAGTAGGTCCCCTTACCTTAACACCCCCCACCCACCCAAATCGCAGCTGGACTACATTTCCCAGAAGGTATAGCGGCTTCTACCACCCCTGGCCTCAGGTTCGTGAGGCCTTAGGAATGTTGGGAAATGTAGTCTGAGCATAGGATGCAGGCCGAGCGTGGTAGGAATACAAATCTGGAGGAAGAACCCAACTCGTTGCAATAGAATCAATCGATTCAAGCGCATAGCACCCCTATGTGTGGGAGCGGACACCCTCGTCTTTCTCTCTCAGAGTGGCTGGTGGGTTCGAACCGCTAACCTTGCAGTTAGCAGCCTAACTCATAACCACTATGCCCCAGGGCTCCTTCTCTATAGTCTGTTTAGCCCACATTCCTTCTAGTATGTGGTTGTTAGGCAACACTGAATAGGTTCCAACGTCTAGCGACCCATGGGGAACATAGACGACAACCTTGCTGGGTCCGGTGCCATCCTCACAATCATCGAATCCATTGACACTGTGGCAAGCCATCTCCTAGAGCAGCGGTTCTCAACCTGTGGGTCGAGACCCCATTAGGGGTCGAAAGACCCTTTCACAGGGGTCGCCTAAGACCATCAGAAAACATACATGATTACCGATGGTCTTAGGAACCGAGACACCGCTCCTCTGTCTGTCTCTGGGCCAGTCTGCCTACCTGCAAATATGCCACCTACGAGTCCCCGGCCTGAAGACTGTTACCTATGCTACACCGTGCTTCAAGACAAACTTTCATTTATTTGTCATTAGAAATTAATATTTTACAATATATAATTACATGTTTTTGTGATGAATCGCGATGCTTTCACTATGTTCAATTTGTAACAGTGAAAATACATCCTGCCTATCAGATATTTCCATGGAGATTCATCACAGTAGCAAAATGACAGTGATGCAGGACCAAGGAAAATAATTTTATGGTTGGGGGTTACCACAGCATGAGGAACTGCATTAAAGGGTTGCGGCATTAGAAGGTTGAGAACCACTCTTGTAGAGGATTTGGGGCTTTTTTGTTAACCTGCCTCCGAGTGGATTCTGACACTCATGGGGATCCTGTAGGCCAGGGTAGAACTGCCCCTGTGGGTTTCTGAGACAGTAACTCTTCGTGAGAGCAGAGAGCCTCCTTTTCCTCCCACAGGGCAGCTCCTGGTTTCCAACCGCTGACCTCGTGGTTAGCCGCCCAACACATAACCCACTGTACCGTAGGGCTCTTTTGCTTTATTCTGGATTTCAGATTGCAGTACAAACGTTTTTAAGCCACCATAGGAGCACTGGATTTTTATTTTTCCCTGAAAAGAGGGCAATGTAAGTTTAGGGGTGTAGGCCATACTTTACCATGCGTGGTCCCTCCTGATGCCATGTCAAAGTACATGAGACAAAGCTGTCCTCCTTCCTGGACAGATTTGCCTGTTCTCTGGCAGGCCATGGTCGGTTCAATATTCACCACCGATGCCAAAATCCAAGGCATCGATTTGTTGGGGGTTCAAGTTAAAGAAGACCACTATTGTGGTTGGAAGGGGTGCCAGCCCCCCCACCCCACTCATCACGGGTTTGATAGGCACAATTGTACAGTTGAGATACATAAATATTATATTAAAGTCATAGAGAGCATGAGAGATAGGAGAGAGATTGAAGTAACGGAGTCAGACACAATTCATGGTAGCATGCTCACCTCAGCCCCGCTTGGTGGTCCTCGTGGGGAGAGCCCGGGAGTGAGAGCAGGAGAGCCCCCCACTTTATTGCTACCCAAGGGTTATATCCTACTTTGGGGGACGTGATTACAGGTAACCACACGTCACAGGAAGGGGCAGTACAATAGGCATACACATTATAGGAAGCGGATGTACAATGGGCATAAGTGTGACAGGAAGGGGATAAGCTAGGGGTATACATGTGACAAGAAGGGCGGACCCTAGACTCATGATGGCGGCCTAACCTTGGTCACCCTTGGGGGGGGCTTGACCTCTCTAGGGTCTCCTACAAGGAAACAGACAACTACTATCCTTATCAGAAGGGAGTGCGCCCTACTTGTTGTGGGATAGACAGTGGTGGCTGCTTGCTCTAGATGGCTGATAACCCTTAGGGAGAATGACCCTGACCTACTCCTGATGACCTCCAAGTGTATGTCATTTGCAAGCAGCTAAGTTTGGCATCTATTTGGGGGAGACCACTTGGGAGAAATCCTTCTGTTTCCCACATACTATAATGTCCAATTAGAACTGATGGTGCCCGGCTATCAAAAGATATAGCATCTGGGGTCTTAAAGGCTTGAAGATAAACAAGCAGCCATCTAGCTCAGAAGCAACAAAGCCCACATGGAAGAAGCACACCAGCCTGTGTGCTCATGAGGTGTCAATGGGATCAGGTATCAGGCATCAAAGACCCAGAACAAAAAATCATATCAATGTGAATGAGGGGGAGCACAGAGTAGAGATACAAGCCCATCTGTAGACAATTGGGCATCCCCTCACAGAAGGGTCACAAGGAAGAGACCAGCCAGTGGGGGTGCAGCATAGCACCGATGAAACATACAACTTTCCTCTAGTTCTTTAATGCCCCCCCCACTATTGTGACCCTAATTCTATCTTACAAATCCATAGACCAGCTCATGTACACTAGTACAGATAAGAAATGAAAACATAGGGAATCCAGGACAGATAAACCCCTCAGGACCAATATT
Organism: Echinops telfairi; assembly: GCF_000313985.2. Taxonomy (NCBI): domain Eukaryota; kingdom Metazoa; phylum Chordata; class Mammalia; order Afrosoricida; family Tenrecidae; genus Echinops; species Echinops telfairi. The sequence goes on along the minus strand of NW_022104553.1, from coordinate 21,359,253 downwards.
GAGAGTAGCCATATCAGGAGGGTAAGGGGAAGGTGGAGGGATAAAGGGGAAACCGATCACAACGATCTACATAACTCCTTCCCAGGGGGACAAGACAGACAACAGAAAAATGGGTGAAGGGAGACATCAGTTAGTGTAAGACATGAAAAAATAAAATATTATACTTTATCAAGGATTCATGAGGGAGGGTGGGAAATGAGCTGATCCCAAGAGCTCAAGTAGAAAGCAAATGTTTTGAGGATGAGGGCAACAAATGTACAAATGTGCTTGACACAATAGATGTATGTATGGATTGTGGTAAAAGCTGTATGAGCCCCCCATAAAATGAGTTTTTATAAAAATGTCCAATTAGAATGATGTGAAGTCTTGTTTATCAGGCTAGCCCGGACTGCGGAGGGCATGCTCGAAGGACCTATCCACCACACTGCAGTGCCAGTCTTCCATGGCCAAGCCTCTTTTTATATTATCCAGGGAGGGCAGAATACAGAAAGCAGAAGAAAAAGCCAGTCGAAATCCATCTGTCACTAGGTCAGTGGTATTGACAGAAGTAAAACAAAGGGATATTTAGGTAACGTGTCGGGCGCTTTGTTTTATGATCCCATTCCTGGGTTTACGTCTCCAGCTGCCCCTCCTAGTGTGGGGACATGAACACCCTTGTCCCCAGGAGAAAGAAAGCCTGACAGC
>NW_022104553.1:21354621-21357320 GCF_000313985.2 Echinops telfairi | reverse complement strand
AGTCAGAGGCGCCAGGGAGGATGCCCTTTGGGGACAAGTGTTCTTGTGTCCGTTCTGCTTAAACGTGGTGACATGAGCTTGCCTATTTCAAATGCTTCTGCAAACATCCTGACTTGTTCCGCGTTCACGGGCGGACGAGGTTAAACACGCCATGGCTTGAGCCAAGCGCACCTGAGTCCTTCAAGTGACTTCTTCGCTCTTGAGCTCTTTACCGGTAGATGCCTCTGCCCTCTGGGGGTGGTGAGGGCCACCAAGGAGCTCACAGAGACACGGCAGAATGTGTCACAGGCTTTATTAACGACATTTCTTCTGCACCCCACATGCCCTACTGCAGCAGGAGCCGTCGATTCTGTCGGTACATGTAAGCCCTGGCCAGAGAGAAAGAAAGTCCAAGGTTAGTTGCTGAAACTTCAGTCCTCTCCCTATCAAAGGACCCCCTCAACTCCCTCCCATCATCACCCAGATCCTGCTCAACCTATCGGGAGGAGCCGTAGTGGTTATGAGTTGGCCTGTGATCTGTAAGGTCGGCAGTTCGAAACCACCAGCAGCTCTTTGGGGACAAGAGGAGGCTTTCTACTCCAGTCAAGAGCTACATTCTCAGAAACCCACAGGGGCAAGTTCTACCTTGTCCTACAGGATGGCTATGAGTGGGCATTGACTGGGTAGCAGGGAGAGAGAGAGAGACAGAGACAGAGACAGAGAGACAGAGAGACTGATTTCAGCGTTCTCAGTCCAACAGGGTTTGGTGCATGAAGCAGGGGGCAGAGCAAGAAAAATCAGGACTTGAAGGAGGTCTGATGGTGTAATGGGCTTTGCATAGAACTGCTGTCCACAGGGTCAGCAGTTCTAACCCCTACCCCGCCATAGTCTTTAAAGTCTTCTCCTTTGGTATAAAATTCATTTGTCTTTTTATTTTGTAATAATGGATGGTGTCCTAAAGTATTTGTCTCTGGGAGATTGACTAATGTCGCCAAGCCTGCTATTCTCTAATTTTGTCCATGTCTTAAAGGTGTTTGGTAGACTTGTCTGTTTTTTAAGGATGTATAATAGTTCCATTTTATGAATGGACCAGAGTTGGTTTACCCATTCCTCTGTAGTCAGTCCTTGAGGGTTTGCATCTCTTTGCTATTATGGAAATGGCTGCAATCAACACAGGTGTGCATGAGTCGGTTCTTGTTTCATTGGGTATCTACCAAATAGATTGTAGGATCCTAAGGTCTTTGTACTTGCATTTGTGTAGAGAAGCGCCACTCTGATTTCCATGGTGTTTGTAGAACCCTACCACCTCACCAGCAGTGTTGGAGCATTCCACTCTCACCACATCCTCTCTACCTTTGATTATTATTTTGTATATTGTTGCTACAAGTGGGTGTGCAAGGTGTGGGAAACTAATACTGATGGAGATAGGACAAGAACTATATTCCCTAATGTATCACAGAGGGAATCTGGAAAGCTGGTATTCCACGGTAGGAAATCCTCCACTTTGGTAAGTTAGAGAGAAAGTCCAAGTACATGGTACATGATCCTGCTTTAAATAGCATTCCCACAGATTCTCCCCTTAACAGCGATGCTGCCTTTAAGAGAGCACATAGTTGATTCTGTTCTCCCTGTAGAAGCAGACACCCTGTTGCTATTTCTTCCCGCCTCAGCACCCATCCCCACCTCATGCCTTCTCCCAATGCAGGTATTACATTTCTTCACCTGTGAGCTCAGGGACCTTAATGTAGATACCAGCCACCCTGTGACGCATGTAACTACTGAATATGCATGTCTTACGGCTACCTAGAAATGTCCCAAGATAGTAAAGGTTCTCTCTCGCTTCTCCCACCTCCGCGTGGACCACCAAGAGGGGCGGAGGTGAGCATGGTACTATGAAATGTGTCTGACTCCTTTATTGTACTCTCTCCGATGTATCCTCTCTGACTTTGCTGTGATCTGTATATATTATCACCGTACAGTTGCGCCTGCGGTTGTTAGAGGCTCTCTGACAGTGAAGTTGTATCTCACTGTTGTTTTCAGTTGTCGCTCACTTACCGTTAATGAATGGGGACATTGCTGCATGTGATCGTTGGCCACTTGGATGCCACTTTATGAAATGGTCTAGTCATGCCTTGTGCCCATTTATTTCGAGTGGGTTATCTGTATTTGTTATTAAGGTGCTGTAATGTTCTATAGTTTTTTAAAGTTAGCCCTTTATGATATGTCATTACTAAATATTTCTTTGCAACCAGCGGGTTCTCTCTTACCTCTTTGGATGCAGTCTTTGATGCGCATACATTTTGTATTTCTCGAAGGTTCCAGTGCTCTGTTATCCTGAGAGCAGTGGTTCTCAACCTTCCTAATACAGTTCCTCATGTTGTGGTGACTCCTAACCATAAAATTATTTTCGTTGCTACTTCATAACTGTCATTTTGCTACTGTGATGAATCAGGCGGGCCCCTGTGAAAGGGTTGTTTGACCCCCATAGGGGTTGCGACCCGCAGGTTGAGAACCACTGCTCAAGAGTGTGTGATTCATTGTTGCTTTTAAAATCTCAGTTGCAGTAGCACCCATTTCATTTCTTTTTATTTTATTTTATTTTTTAACATTTTATTAGGGGCTCATACAACTGTTATCCCAATCCACACACACATCAATTGTGTAAAGCGCATTTGTACATCGTTTCTCAAAACATTTTCTCTCCATTTAAACCCCCGACA
>NW_022104553.1:21347899-21353044 GCF_000313985.2 Echinops telfairi | reverse complement strand
TTTTTTTCTTCTTCCAATTCATGTATTTCTGCTCTGATTTAAACCATAGGAATATCATGATTCCTGTTCTTCTGAAGTCGGGGGCTGGCTCTGCTGGTCTTGCTCCCGTGGTTCTAGTTGCTGTGTTCCCCTGTTTAGTTGAAGGGGGCACTTACTCCTGCAAACTGCTGAGGACTGCTGTTGCCAGGCCCCAGGAATTCAGATATGTTGTATTTCTCAGTCTTATATACAAGTTCGAATAAAGATGATGTTTCTCCCATCCAAAAAAAAAAAAAAAGATGGATAAATAAATAAATAAACAAAGATGACGGACAATCTTAGAAACCCACAGGGGCAGTTGCATCCTGTCCTAAAAGGTCTCGGTGAGTCAGCGTGGACCCCATGACCGTGCATTTACTTTGAACAAACAGGGCACATGAGGAGGCCAAGACATAGTACCCAGAGGAGAGAAACTATTGGCACGGGCTCACACCAGTGCCCAAGGGTTTACTGAGATACAGCGCTCTCAAGAGGACCTGGCAGGTCAAGGAAAACCGTCACACACGCGTGGTTGGTGGTAGACCAAGACATCCTACTCACAGGGGGCTTACTGGAGCAGGAATAGGGACCTGAGTGGAATATGTATGTTGTGGTGGGTCATTATATCTTCCTGGATGAAGGATGGGAGGAAACCAGTCTCTGACAACTGCAGAGTCCGTAGGCGCAACGGAATGGTGATAATCTATAAAGATCATAGTAAAGTCATGGAAGATAGGAGAGATACAAGAGGAAGTAAAATAGAGGAGTCAGACACGTTGCATGGTCACAGGCTCACCTCTGGGACGGCCATCATCTCAGTGGCCAGGTCCACGCAGAGAGAGTCTTTACGGTCTCGGGATATTTATAGGTAGCCATAAGACATACATATTCAGTAGTTATATATGTCACAAGCTGGGTGGTAACCACTGTAAAGTCCCTGAGCTCACAGGTGAGGAAACTTAATACCTGCAATGGGGGAAAGGATGAGAGGGGCTGGGTGCCGTGGAGGGAAGAGATAACAAAAGCATGTCTGCTTATACAGGGAGACAGAATCCACCATGTGCTACTTTAAGGCAGCGTAGCTGTTAGGGGAGAGTCTGTGGTAACGATATTTAAAGCAGGATCATGTACTTGGACCTGAACTAACCAACGTGGAGGCTTTCCTGCCGTGGAAGACCAGCTTTCCAGATTCCCTCTAAGTTAGGGAAGAGTCCTCGTCCTATTTCTATCAGTGTTAGTTTCCCACATTGCCTTTCTCCTGTGGAGATTGATGGGTTTGAACTCTGGACCTAGTTGTTACTGGTGCAATCACCGCTTAACCCATCGCACCACCAGGGATCCGTACAAACAAGTTAGCTGCCACCAAGTCAAGTCACTTCCGACTCCTGGGGACCCCTCCTGTGCCACAGTCAACCCCCACACACACCGTGGGGTGTCCAGGGGCTGTTTTTCGGGAGGTAGATGGCCAGGCTTTTCATACGAGGTACCTCTGTGTGGCCTTGAACCTCCGACTCTCAGACAGTAGAGAGTGCAGTTAGCGATTTCCTCTCCAGACTCAAAGGGTGAAATAGCCATTTCCTCTCCAACCTCAGAGGGCACATTAACCATTTCCACTCCCTATTGGATGGCACATTAACTCTTTCTACTTCCCAGGGACTCCAGACAGAGTCAGAGACAGGAGGGCGGGGCAAGAGATCTATATTTATATCTATATCTATATCTATATCTATATATATAGAACTAACATCTATATCTATATCTATATATGTATCTATATCTATCTATCTAGCGAGAGAACAGACAGGACAATAGCGTGAGAAAGAATGTTAGAGAGACATCAGACAGTGTAAGGCATGAAAAAATAAGAATAATTTATAAACTACCAAAGACTCAAGTAGAAAGAACATGTTTTGAGAATGATGATGGTAACAAATGTACAAATGTGCTTGACACAATGGATGCATGTATGATAAGAGTTGCAGGAGCCCCCACTAAAATGATTTAAATGGGAAAAAAAACAAAAACAAGAATGTTAGAGAGGAGGGGGAGAGAGAGGAGGGGGGAGAAAGGGAGAGGGAGAGAAAGAAAGGAGGAGGGAAGGAGAGAAACCAGAGGAGAGGGGGGAGGGAGAGATCAGGGAGAGAGGGAGGAGGAGAGGAGACTCAGAAAGGACAAGGTGACAAGCCCAGCGTCTGCTATTTTTTGGAGGGGCCCCTCAACTGTGAGAATACCCCAGGGACCGAGGGGAGGGCAGGGGTGGCGACTCACGAGAACAACATGGTCAGGAAGAGGAAGAAAGCCAGGAACACGGAGATGGTGATGCCCAGCGCAGCCTGGTCCTGCGGGTAGTACTCCCTGTCCTGGAACTGCAGGGTCATGCGGGGCTGCCGGTTCACTAGTGTGGGAGAGGGAGAAGGAGAGAGAGAGAGAGTCCCCGGCTGATCAGTAACGACCCTTCCTCAATTCGTAGCAGATCCAATCCAAGGCTGTCTGAAAACCAAGTGCCCAAAGCAGGATGGATCCAAGAATGCCAGGCTAGGAATGTCGTCGGGTGGGGAGTGCAGGGAACAGTGTGAGCCAGAAAGCGAACAGCATGTGGCAAGGTTCGGGGAACCGTGTTGTATCCTGATGGCTCTCTGAGGGTCCACGGTTAAAAGGGCATATTCAAACGTCAACAATAACAAAAAAGTTTTAAAAAAAATCTGTGAATGAATGAGAATGTTTTCGGCATGTTCTTCTAGTCTCCCTAAGTATGACCTTGGCTATGAGGAATACCCTCTGTGGGAATCCCCCCTTTCCCCCCCTGCATTACCAAAAAACCCAAACCAAACCAAACATACTGCCATAGGATTCTGACTCATAGTGACCCTATAGGATAGAGTAGAACTGCCCCCGTGGGTTACCAAGACTGTAACTTTTGGCAGGAGGAGAGAGCCTCCTCTTTCTCCTGCGGACCGGCTGGTCGTTTCGAACTGCTGATCCTGCAGATCCGCAGCCCAATGCATAACCGCTCTGCCACCAGAGCTTGCTCCTCTTCTGGCCTTGCCACCCCGCCACCCCTAGTTCAGGCGATGTCTTGCCATTTAACAAGGGAGCTGGGGAGGGGGCGGGGAGCACTCTCAGAAAGTGGAAGGCATTTGGGGGCCACGCTGTCAGTGGGTGTAAAGGGAATATGCGGGAGCCCTCAAAACCCGTGGCCGCCTTCCTGCCCCCTGCCCCCTGCCCGGGGCCTCCTCTTACCAAAGCAATACTTGTTATTGATGCACTTGGGAATGATCTTCTGGCAGAGGAAGCAGTCCGTGACCTCCTCTTGCAGCGTGTCTGCACATGGGGGAGGAGACTCGTGAGAGTGGCTTCCAGGAGGGTCCCGGGAGAGAGAGAAAACAGGGTCCCTTGGGCCTCCTGGCTCCCTCTCCCCCCAACCTCCCCCCCCCCCATTCCATCGGGGGCGTGTCCCATCAAGTGGATCCTGACTCCTAGCGACCTTATAAGACAGGGGAGAACTGCCCCTGCGGTTTCCGAGCCTGTGACTAACTCTGGGTGACAGCTGACGTCAGAAGCCACAGGGACTCCGCCACGTGGTTTTCACATGGCGCCCCCTTGTGGCACAGGCTGTTTAAACGCTGACGGCCAGACGGGGGGGCCTCAGCCTGGGCACGCACGAAGACTACATCTCCCAGGCTCCCCTGCAGCAGGCTGCGGCCATGTGACCGAGCGTTAGCCAATAGAAAGCGGGCACAGTGACACGCCACTCCCCATGTGAGGCTCCGTTGCCTTTTCTCTTCTGACTCAACATTGGAAAGCTCCAAAACGGAGACAGCTCGGATCCCTGCGTCACACCGCTGAAAATAACGTCTCAACTCAGAATGGAGTTTGCACGGCAGAGAAATAATCTCCTGTTGCGTTGACGGGGTGAAGATGAAGGGGGATTATTTGTTATGTTAAGCAGAGACTACCCTATCCACTCCCCAAATCAGTCTGTCAGTCAATCCGGCCATCTGGCAATCCATCGATCTGGTTCCACAGCTACATATTTGCAAGTTGTAACCATTTCCCAAACCCCACTCAATGCAGATATCCCTGGGTAGTATGGCTTTGGGGTAGGGGAACCCCTCCCCCCACCCCGCCCCCCAAAGTGGAAGGTGTAGGAGAGCAGGGCTGGAGGATAGACAGGGGTTAGGGGGCGTAAAGGCGTAGAGAAAATAAACGCAGAACTCACAGCAAAGCTTAGGGTCGCAGGCTGTAAGAGAACAGAGCTTCCGTGAGTGAGGCTGGACTAGCAAATTGGTAATTTACTTAGAAGAGTCCGGGGGAGGGAGAGTGGAGGGCAGGAGGGCTGGAGAGCTGAAGAGGTCAGTGGGAGGGGAGAGTGGAAGAGGGAGGCTGGGGAGACAATGGGAGAAGGGGACGGAGGGGCGGCAGGAGGAGCTCTGCGGAGCAGTGGGGGCTGCACCTTTGTGTTCATAGTCTTTCAGAATGCTCTTGAGTTCGTGAAGCACCCTCAGTCTAAAAGCCACCAACTTTTCCAGCAGTGGCTCATCTGCGGGGAGAGAGAGAGAGATCCTCGTGAGATGTGTGGTGGGAGGTACCCAGGCAGTGTCCCACTACCACTGTCCAAGAGAAGGGCCCAGGAGTAGACGGCTCTCATTTCCTGGGCCTCTGGGTCTGCTAGGACAGCCATAGGAAACTATTACAAGTTGTTTAAAAGAAGAGACATTGGCTTATTTATTGTGTATAATTCAAAACAAAAACGAAACTCACAGCCATCTAATGGATTCTTAGCCACCCCCTAGGATGGGTAGAAGTGCCCATGTGAGTTTCTCAAACTAGAATGCTCTAGAGTTTCCCAGACTAGAACGCTTGTATTAGTCTGGGTACTTTAGAGAAAACAAATCCGCAGAAACTCATGTATAAGAGAGAGTTTTATAGAAAGGTAAGTGCACCTCAAGAAAACATCCCAACCCAGTGCTGCCCAAGCCCACAAGTCCAATATTCACCCATTAACCCTTATATCCAACAGCAAGCCACAAAGTCCTCCTCCATCTCACAAAACAGAGGCAATGATGCCGACTGCAGGAGGAAAGCCGAGTCAGTGAATGTGTAAGCATCTCAGCGCTGGCAGGGGTC
>NW_022104553.1:21342405-21347799 GCF_000313985.2 Echinops telfairi | reverse complement strand
AGTCAGTGAATGTGTAAGCATCTCAGCGCTGGCAGGGGTCTCCACACGGCTGCTCCAGCACCCAGGCCTGCATCGGGGTAGGTCCATGTGGCTTCTCCTCGGGGATGTCTTGCAGGAAGTGAGCCTTGCCAGCTGAAGCAGGGAAGTGCTAAGGCAGCTGCACCCTGGTGCAACCACCACAAAGCAAGAGACCCTAGCCATTTATCCCTCTGCCCCTCAATTAATCCCATATGTGTTTATCGGCTAGGTTGGCACAATAAATAACGACCTCAACACTCTTGTCAGTTTCCCAGACTAGAACTCTTTCTAGGAGTAGACAGTTTTGTTTTTCTCCCTGAGGGAGGCCTGGTGGGTTTGAACATTGGATCATGTGGTTAGCAGCCCAAGGCATAACCACTATGCCACTGCATAAAGGTTCTGTAGGAGGCTATTAACAGCCTTCAATATCCAGGGGACCCAACTTTGCTTGCTGAAAGTGAAGCACTTGCTGATGAAGATCAAGGATCGAAACCTTCAGTACAGAGTACAACTCAATCTAAAGAAGACCAACACCTCCCAGCCGGACCAATAGTTAATATTGTGGGAAACTGGCACTGAGGGAAATAGGACGAGGACCATATCCCATAACTTATCACAGAGGGAATCTGGAAAGCTGGTATTCCATGGTGGGAAAGCCTCCACTTTGGTAAGTTAAAGTCCAAGTACATGATCCTACTTTAAATAGCCATTCACACAGACTCTCCTCTGAACAGCTATGCTGCCTTAAAGTAGCACATGGTTGATTCTATCTCCCCATAGAAGCAGACCTTTTGTTATCTCCTCCCTCCTTGGCACCCAGGCCCCCCCCCCTTCTCCCAATGCAGGTATTAGGTTTCCTCACCTGTGAGCTGAGGGACCTTACTATGGTTACCACCCACCTTGTGACGCATGTAACTGCTGAATATGCATGTCTTATGTCTACCTATACATGTCCCAAGACAATAAAGACTCCCTCTCTTCTCCCACCTCCATTTGGACCACCAGGAGGGGCTGAGGTGAGCATGCTACCAGGAAATGTCCGACTCCTTTATTTCACTCTCTCTCCTATCTTCGATGACTTTACTATGACCTTTATATATCATCGCCTTACAATTGTGCCTAGGGACCCCTCGGTTGTTAGAGGCTGGTTTCCTCTGACCAGTATCATGATAACTAGAGGAAAGATGGGAGTTGCCAAGGAGTTTGGCTTGCTTAGATCCACAATCAATGGTCATGGAAGCAGCCATCCAGAGACCAAACGAGGCATTTGCATTGGATAAATCTGCTGCATAAGATTTCTTTCTAGAGTGTTGACAAGCAATGATATTACGTTGAGGACTAAGGTGCTCCTGACCCAAGCCATGGAATTTTCAATGGCCTCAGATACGTGTGAATGTTGGACATGGAATGAGAAAGACCAGAGAAGCATCAATGTGTTTGACTTATGAGGCTGGTGAAATGATTGAAAGTACCATGGATTTCCCAAGAACTAATAGATGTCTTGAAAGACGTACAGTCACAGACGTACAGACGTACATGCCTCCTGTGTGAGTCTGGGTGTTTTAGAGAAACAAATCCACAGAAACTCACCTATAAGAGAGTTTTATATAAAGGTTAAGTGAGCATCAAGAAAACACGCCAACCCAGTGCTGCCCAAGCCCACAAGTCCAACATTCACCCATATGTCCGACACCAATCCACAAAGTCCTCCCCCATCTCACAAAACATACACAATGATGCCGACTGCAGGAGGAAAGCCGAGTCAGTGAGCGTGTAAGCATCTCAGTGCTGGCAGGGGTCTCCACACGGCTGTTCCAGCACCCAGGATTGCAACGGGGTAGGTCCATGCGGCTTCTCCTCGGGGATGTCTTGCAGGAAGTGAGCCTTGCCAGCTGAAGCAGGGAACTGCTAAAGCAGCTGCACCCTGGTGCGACCACCACAAAGCAAGAGACCCGAGAACTCGAAAGGAGAGGCTCACCGAGCCATTTATCCCTCTGCCCTTCAATTAACCCCACATGTGTTTATCGGCCAGGTTGGCACAATAAACTACCTCACCTCCTTAGAGGCAAAGATGATGAAACTTAATCTCATATACTTAAAAAAAAGCGTCTTATTGGGGGCTCTTACAGCTCTTACAACATTCCATACGTCAGTTGTTTCAAGCATATTTGCACATATGTTGCCCTCCTCATTTTTGAAACATTTACTTTGTATTTGAGCCCTTGGTATAATATCAGCTCCTCTCTTTTCCCTCTCTCCCGCCTCATGACTCTTTGATAACTTATAAATTATTATTGTTTTCAAGTCTTACACTGACTGCTGTCTCCCTTCACTCACGATTCTGTGGTTCATCCCCCCTGGGGAGGGGAGTAGATTATTATTATTCTTTGGACAACATGTCAGGCAAGACCAGTCCCTGGGGAAAGACATCATGCTCGCTAAAGTGGAGGGGCAGTGTAACAAAGGAAGCCCTTGGACAAGATGGATTGATGCCGTAGCTGCATCGATGGACTCAAACAAAGGAACAACTGTGAGTGTGGCAGTCACCTAATCGGGTGTCAATTTAAAGATGAAGAGTGTAGGGGTGGAGTCCAGGCTGTCAATCTGGAGATAGCCAATGAGACTTCTGTGTGGGCATGGCCTCCTGAGAATTCTGGGGAATCTGGGACTTCCTCCTTGGAGGCGGAAGACACCTTTCTCTCTGCCACTTCCTGGGAGACATTGCAGAAGACAAGCCACATGGATGCAACCAGACCTCTGAAGCCGGAGAAGCCACAGAGAGACCCCTGCCAGCGCTGAGATGCTTACAACACCACTGGATCCAAAGACTTTCTACCCACTGGCTTGTGATCACCCTGCATTTGGCTTCATTTCATGTGTTTCGTGAGCCTGAAGAGGACTTTGTAGATTGGTATCGGACATATGGGCTAATATCAGACTTATGGCCTTGGACTGGACTGGGTTGGGTTGTTTTCTTAATATACAATTGTTCTTGCATACAAACCTCTTCCTTATACACATATGTGTGTCTACGAATTTGTGTTCCAGTCCACCCGGACTGACACAGTGAGGACCCAGGATGTGCGATCTTTCCTGCTGTTGTGCTTGGGGTCGCTCTGAGTCGGAACGAACTCGATGCCATGTAACAGCAGCGGCTAACATTTTGGGGTGACACAGTGCAGTCCCTCTCAGCGTGCCATTCAACTGCAGGTTGAACAGGGTGAGGTGGCGGTCAGGCCCACGGTGTCTGAATCCATCATCCCAGGTTCAAATCCTCAGCTGTCACTTTCTAGTTGTGCGATAACCACCCTGCGCCTGTTTCCACCTCTGAACATGCAGATCATCACATTTGATGGTGAACTCTTATTTGTAAAACATCTGAGCACAGAACTGGCTACATACACACTTTTACCTTTTTTTTTTTTAGACAGTATGACTCTTGTCAGTGTATTGCATGAAAGAATTACACTAGTCCAAGTTAAAAGTGGACGCCAAATGGCTATATCATACAAGCTGTGAGGTTTTAAACTTGTGACCAGGGACAGAGGGAATTTTACTACTCATTGCAAGGAAATCCTCACTTAATCTTCCGTGAGCCACAAGCACTTAAAACCCAGGAACCTTCAGCTGGCCAGCCTTGGGCTGTCCAGTCTCTACAGGGAACTGGCCAATATTCCTGCGCTGGTCACCCTGGAGTTGAATCCCTGCTCCATATTCTGGATGCTCAATCACAGTACCATTGCAGGCAAGTTTCTTCTTAAACGTCTTCACTTACTTCTTTTTGTCATCACCATCAGCGATCCCTTGGACAGTGAAGGGTCTGTCTACCTGCCGTTGCGCTGTTGAATTCTTAGATGGATAGAACCCTCTGTCCCTGCAGGCAGCAGGTCATCAGCCTTACTTGCATCAGCAAAGGGGTCGAAAGAGTGGAGGTTCTGGGTAGCGGATATATACGATACGATTCCTTTTCTTTGGTGGAAACGGCCGGAAGGCGGTGGCTGGAGAAGGTGGGCAGGGGGCACAGAGCGTCAGCGAGGGGGTTTGGTGGTGGGGCTGCTGAGTCCATGGGGCGGCTCAGTGACTGGGGCCCACATTTTTACTTTTATTTCATTATTTTTTAAAATAATGTTATTGGGGGCTCTTAGAGCTCTTATAACAATCCATATATCCATTCTTTATTATTACTTTTGTTGTTTTATTTCATTTAAAAAATCATTTTGCTGGGGGCTTGTACAGCTCTTAACACAATCCATCCATCCATCCATTGCGTCAAGCACATTTGTACATTTGTTGCCACCCTCATTCTCAAAACATTTTCTTTCTACTTGAGCCCTTGGTATCAACTCTTCATTTTCCCCCCTCCCCCACGAACCCTTGATAATTTATTATTTCATTATTTTTAACAGTTTCACTGGCATATAATTCCCAAACCATAAATTCCATTCGCTCTAATATTAAAAAAAAAAAAGACTTGTTCCGTCATCACCACGGTTAATTTTAGAACAATTTCTTCTTTTCTGGACTCATGGTCATTAGCTCCCCAATTCCTCCCAACCTCTCCTTCCATGCCCGCCCCCCCGAAATCATTCATCCAGCAATTGCCTATAAATGTACCTATCCTAGATTTCACGTACAGAAAATCAACAACACGCAAAACAAAAAACAACGGGCAATGACGAAGTAAAATCGAGAGTAGCCTCAGGGGAAAAGAAAGCAGGCGGTATTCAACATGAGAAAATGAAAATGGGTCCACAGGGAGATCAAATGATAACGCGTTGAAGTTGAACCTAACTGCATCTGCCGTCATCCACTCGCGCGGTCTATGGACAGAGGGGATTCACCGGAGGCTTAATCCACGCGCATTTTCTCTTCATTAAAAAAAAGAATATATACTTTTTTATTTCATTAGGTTTTATGAAGGGGATGGCTTGCTGACCCGAGGGAAGGGAGCAGGGGACGCTCCTACCTTTCAGGGGTTGTTCCGAGATCAACTTTGTTTGATTCTTAACAAAAGTGGCCACCCGGTCCAGTTTGGCTGTCCCTAGGGGCGACAAGGAATGAGGTTTCCAATGGGTGTCCCCAGAGAGCCCAGGGAGCCTACAACTTCCTTCAGACCTGGCCCAGCCCAGGGCGCAGCGGGCCCCACAGCCCACCTCCCCGGCTCCCTGGGGCGGCCCCGCGCCCCGGCACGCACCCACTTTCCCCACGAAGGCGTTCAGCGCGTAGTCGCGGAAGAAAGGGCCCTCCATGCCCAGCAGCAGGGACTGCGCGCGGGCCTGCATCTGCTCCTCCTGGAAGCGCCCGGGCACCAGGGCGAAGCGCAGGTGGCTCAGGGCCTCCTCCACCGACGGGATGCACTGCAGGCAGGCCTCGGCC
>NW_022104553.1:21336737-21341253 GCF_000313985.2 Echinops telfairi | reverse complement strand
CATTCATTGGCCTCATCATTCTCAAAACATTTCCTCTCCACTTAAACCCCGGCATTAGGTCCTCATTTTCAAAGCATTCTCTTCCCACTTGAGCCCCTGATATCAGCTCCCCATTTAGTGAGTTCGTTTGTATGACTGTAGAACATCCGTTTAAAAAAAAAGAAGAAAGAAAGAAAAACAATCAAAATCTCATTTTGTCATTGAGTCGCTTCAGGTTCACAGCGAAGCTAAGGGACAGAGGATAACCTGGCCCCCAGGGTTCCCCACATCGTCCACCTTTATGGGAGCAGGCAGCGTCCTCTTTCTCCCACCAGAGCGACTGATGGATTCCAAGGGCTGGTTAGCAGTAGAGCGCTTAACTACCGCGCCACCAGGGCTTCCCGAGAGACCAGATAAACCGTGCTATACGGCAAGAGAGCAACTGGCGTGCTGGGGGTGGGGTGGGGGTCCGGCGGGTTGGGGCGGTGTCAGCGGGGAGGAGAGTTCGTGCCCCGGCTGGCCATTTGAAAGCGGGGAGGGCGAATCCCCCTAGCTATATACATGGGCTTCAGAAAAATCACACTCCTGGAAAACCACTTGGGGTGCAGTTCTCCCCCGACACACGTGGGCGCGCCAGGTGTCGTTTACTCGAGGGGCCTGAAACGAAGTGTGAAACCAGGTGGGCTCCCCTGCTGTTGACTCCACCTCCGGGTGACCTCCTGTGTTCCAGAGCGGAACTGCGTTCCAGTGAGTTTTCTGGACGACAATCTTTTAGGGAAGTCCGATCGCCAGGCTTTTCTTCCGTGGTGCCTCAGTAGGTTCCAATCAACCGTTAAGTCAGTTGCTAGCCGTCGAGTCCCGTGTTAAACCGAGGGACAGGATGAGGATGTAATGCAGCTCAATCCTTTATGCTCATAAGGGCGGGTCAGGAAAGCCGACCCGGTAAGGGAAATAAATCTTAATACACATTCTCATGACTGGACATAGTCCCTCCAATAACCCCCTACAAAGGAACTGTCATAAAAGAACTACCAGAAAGGGTGAATCATTTCTGCATCTGGCTTTTCTCTGTGCCTGGAGGTGGTCTGTAGAGAGGAGCAATCAGATTCTATAAGCCAGTGGTTCTCAACCTTCCTTTAATACAGTCCCTCGTGTGGTGGTGGCCCCAACCATAAAATATTTTCGTTGCTACTTCATCACTGTCATTTTGCTACTGTGATGAATCGGGTGACCCCTGTGAAAAGGTCATTTAACCCCACCAGGGGGTCGCGACCCACAGGTTGAGAACCACTGCTCTAGGGAGCCCATCGTGAAATGTAGCAACCCCCTGGTGAAGGGAGAGAGGGAAAGAGAGAGGTTCCCAGGACGATCCTTATGAGAAGGCCACACCCACAAGGACCTGATTGACAGGTTAGCCTCCACCCCTACATTCCATATATCAAGTTGACACGAAAGCATGTAGCTACCACACCAAGCATGATGCTCTTCTCCAGGGACATCTCATCATGTGCCCAAAGCGCGTGAGATGAAGCCCCCTCATCCTGGCCTCTAAGGAGCATTCTGGCTGTACTTCTTCCAAGAGAGATTTGTTTCTTCTTTGGGAAGTCTATGGTGCTTCGCCAGCATCACGATTCAAATGAACGGATTGTCCTTCGGCCTTTCAAGTGGCCAGGTACAAGCTGTGCCGCCCACCCCAAGCGGAGGGAAGAATCTGCCCGGGTGTAATGGGGACATTTGACCACCAGGTGGAGGTCACGGCCGAGCGAGATTCCCACAACCCCGCCCCCAGCGCGTTTCTGGTTTCCGGGGGAGCCCGCCAGGTGAGCTTTCCCAGGTCTGACACCCGCCTAAGGAGATGGAGGCAGTAACTGGAGACGTTGAAGCTGCAAGTCCTTTTCCTCTTCCTCCGTTCCACAGTCGGGCAGAAGGAAGTAGCTGACGGGAGGGAACACAAGAACACACATTCCGAACATTTTAACGCCCAAAGCCACAGGTTCAAGGCTCAAGGGAGGGGGCAGAATGGGTTCCTTCTTTGTCTCTGGGGATCTGGGCCCAAGAGCTCGCTCACTGGATCACAGCGGTGGAGTCGATTCTGTGTCAGAGCGACTCTACGAGTCAGAAAAGAATGGCCCTTGTGGGTTTTTCCAGAGACCTTTAAACTCTTTATGGGAGCAGACAGCCACACCTGCAGCCTGTGGAATGGCTGGTGGGTTGAAACGGCTGACCCCCTACGTAACCCAGGTCCTTCCCCAAGAGCAGTTTGGTCACATCGGTGTGATTGTTGTCGTTCCGTGTCTTCTGGTCTGTTCTGACCCATGGCGGCCCTATGCACCACCGAACAAAACCCTGCCCGGTCTGCCCTCCACCATCCTCACAGTCCTTCCCATGCCTGAGGCCAAGGTTTCAGCCACGTGTCCAGCCATCTCCTTGAGGGTCTTCGTTGCTTTTTCCACTGCCCCTCCGCTTTACTAGCAGGCTGTCCTCCACTGGTCCCCCCTGACACCGCGCCCGAAGGACATGAGAGAAAAACTTTACCACCGGAGGTCGTTTATTGTGTTAACCTGGCCAACAAACACATGTGGGGTTCATTGAAGGGCGGAGGGATGAATGGCTCGGTGAGCCTTGCCTTTCTAGTGCTCGGGTCTCTTGCTCTCTGATGGTCGGACCAGGGTGCAGCTGCCTTAGCCAGTTTCCTGCTTCAGCTGGCAGGGCTCACTTCCTGCAAGACATCCCTGACGAGAAGCCACATGGACCTACCCTGATGCAGGCCTGGGTGCTGGAGCAGCCGTGTGGAGACCCCTGCCAGCGCTGAGATGCTTACACGTTCACTGACTCGGCTTTCCTCCTGCAGTCGGCGTCATAGTGTGTGTTTTGTGAGATTGAGGAGGACTTTGTGGGTTGGTGTCAGACATATGGGTTAATGTTGGACTTGTGGGCTTGGGCAGCACTGGGTTGGGATGTTTTCTTGAGGTGCACTTAACCTTTCTATAATACTCTCTCTTATACAGGAGTTTCTGTGGATTTATTTCTGTAAAGGACCCAGACTGTCACACCACCCTTGCCTTTCAGGAGCATTCTGGCAATATTCCTGCCAAGACAGATCCGTTTTCTCTTTTGCCAAGTCCACGGTGCTTTCAATATTCTCTTCCAGCACCAGGATTTTAATGCATCGGATTTTCTGTGATCTTCCTTATTATTATTATTCGGTGAACTTTCTTATGCAATGACCGCCTTTCACATGCGATTGCAAAGACCATGGTGAACCTGGGCCAAGTGAAAGTGCCACCCTCCTCAGAGCCAGCACGTGCCCAAAACAAGCCCCCCCTGTAGAGTCAGTTCCCACTCACAGCAAGCCGGGCGGGCAGAGCAGGACAGCCCTTGTGGATTTCGGAGACGGTAAATCTTTTTTTAAAATTAGTAGTTAATATATCTAGCACATCATTCCATAGTTCAATCACACGAAGCAGTCTTGTACAATGGCTACCGCAATCAGTTTAGAGACCATACATCTTTTTTTTCTTTACTAATCATTTTATGGGGGGGCTCTTATAACTCATAACAATCCATCCATCCATTGGATCATGCGCATTTGTACATTCGTGGCCATCATCATTTGCAAACCATTGTCTTTCTGCTTGAGCCCTTGGTATTAGCTCCTCCTTTTTCTCCTCCCTCCCCCACCCTTCTACCCTCATGAATGCTTGATCAATCATATATTGTCATTGTTATTTTGTATCTTACACTGTTGTCTCCTTTCACCCACATTTCTGTTATTTGGCCCCCATGGGGGAAGGATGTTACAGATATCCAGCCTTGTGATTGGTTTCCCATTCCCCCACTCACCCACCCCAGAGACTGTAAATCTTTAAAAAAAAATTTTGAGACTGTAAATCTTTATGGGAGCAGAAAGCCTCATCTTTCTTCCTCAGTGAGGCTAGTGGATTCGAACCTCTAACCTTGAGCTTAGCCTAGCGCTTAACCTGCTGTTCCACCAGAGCTCCTCTTGGGCACAGGGTCTGAAGAAAGTCTCACATCCAGGGCGAAACTGTTCACCACAGTGCTGTTCCCCCAGGGGTGGGAAGACTCAGGTAGCCGGGAAGGTGGAGGTGATTGAGAATACCCACAAGGCCCTGCTTTCTGTCCTGTTCTCGGAATCCTTTCCAACACACAGTGTCCCTGAGAGATTGAGTAGCCCCTAGGGTTTCCAAGGCTCCTGTCTCCAGCAGCATTGGGATCCTCGGGGAAATTATTGATTGACATTGTCAAGGGTTTCATTTTGTGTGGGTCCACAAGCAACGCTCCTGGAAGCAGCAGGCAAGAGATGAGACTTGGGATGGCCTTGGGCACCTCTAGTCTAAGGTGACCAGACACCCCGTGTTGGCTGGACAGTCCCGATTTTTGGCGTTTTAAAAAAGTCCCGATTTTTGGAAAGAATGCACGACAAACTAGGGAACGGTCTATTTGGTCCATATAGACCAAATTTTTAATCAAGAACACCCTCCCACGCCCCACCCACCCCCACCGCCGGTCAATGGTG
>NW_022104553.1:21310906-21320669 GCF_000313985.2 Echinops telfairi | reverse complement strand
TTATGATGATAGCAACATATGTATACATGTGCTTGATACAATTGATGTGCGGATTGTTATGAGCTATAAGGGCCCCCAATAAAATGATTCATATAGAAAAACACAAAAACAAAGAAGAACTGATGCCTTCGAATGACGGCATTGGCAACAAATATGAACCCTACCGTGGGCTATCGGGAGAAGGAACCATCTGTCCTGGAAGCAGTAGAACTAGAAAACTCGTCTCCTGTACTTCAGACATGTTGTCAGGAGGGACCGGTCCCTGGAGAAGGGCATTGTGCTGGGGAGAGTAGAAAGCCCAGGGAAGCCCTGCAGTGAGATCGATTGACCCAGGGGTGGTCACTGTGGGCCTGGAGCTATCAGTGCGGATGGGGAAGGACTGGGGGTCCTGTCTCCTTCTGTCGTGCAGCAGGTTGCTGTGAATGGGAATCCCAATAGCAACGGTTCTTACCTCGAAGACAGAAGAGCCTCATCTTAATCCAAAGAAGTTACAAGATGCACGTTAAGTATTTGACACCAAGAGGGGTTAAATGTGATTCACAAGTTAGAGTTTGGCTATGAAACACCCAACTCTTTGCCATTGGGTAGATTCCGACTCATTCTCAGCTGAATAGTCAGAGCACAATCGTCTCTGGATGGGTTTCCACGATTGTGGTGGCAGTTGCATAAGCTGTGAACTTGAGTGAAGAGGTGGAGTCTAGCCTGTCAATCAGGTCATAGCCAATGGGAGGAAGACGGGAGTTCCCAGAATCCTAAGGAGAAGGCTATGCCCTCAAAGAGGCAGTTGAATATTGAGAAAACATCCCAGCCCAGTCCAGATCAAGTCCGTGAGTCCGATATTAGACCGTGTGTCCCATACTAGTTCATAAACTCCTCTTCAGACTCACGCAACACATGCAATCACAGGCAATTGGGTGGGAAGTCTTGTGGATCCAGTGGTGGTAGAAGCATCTCATTGCTGGCGTGGGTCTCCACGTGGCTCCTAGTTTAAGGTGGCCAGACGTCCCGCTTTGGGTGGGACATTCCTGATTTTTGGCGTTTTAAAAAAGTCCCGATTTCTGGAAAGAATGCACGACAAGCTAGGGAACGACCTATTTGGTCCATATAAACAAAAATTTTAATCAAGTACCCCTCCCCTCCCCCGTCAATGGTGTCCCGCTTTAAATCTGGTCCCCTTGTCCTAGCTCCACAGGGAGAATGTGTAGGTTTGGCCTCTGGTGAGCTGTTTATCTCCGTAGCACCACCAAACGAGGTCATCCAGCTGCGACCTGATTGACAGGCTAAACTCTACCCCTTCACAGGCTAAACTCCACCCCTTCACTTAATAGTCTCAAGTGGACACCAGATTATGTAACTACCACAGGCTCAGAACAAACTCCACTGCACAACAAACACGAGGCTTTTGAATTCACTAGGTTTTGGGGTGTACGTGTCTGTGTGTGTGTGGGGGGGGGTCAGATGAGCAGGCATTTCCCCCCCCTGAAGGCAATCAGACAGCCAGACTGCTGTCTCATCCCACCTCAGGGGTGGGCCTGTTCCCTGCCTCTGGGGACAATGGACAGGCTCCTGTAGGAGGGGTTTTCACCCTACTGATAACGTTCCTATGGAGACCCAGAGACCAACCCCTAGACCACCCTCTCATTGCTGTGTAACCTATAGTGTAACCCCTTCCTGTGACATATGTCTACCTGTAATTAGTGGGCTGGCATGCCCCCAAAAGGTATATAGGCATGGGTCAGCAATATAGAGCTCTCGGACCTCTCGGACCTCTCTGACCTCTCTGACTCTCTCTGGCTCCCCTCTCTTCCCCCTCTCCCTTGTTCCCTTGCCCTCCTTCCCTTCTCCCTCTCTCCACGTGGACCACCAAGCTGGGCTGAGGTGAGCAATGCTACCATGTAATGTGTCTGACTGCATTATTGTAATATCTCTCATGCTCTCGATGACTTTAACATAATACTTATATATCTCAACCGTGCAACTGTGCATTACCGAACCCAGAAGTAGTATTACTGAACCCGTGATTAGCGGTGGGGGCTGGCCCCCCACCTCCCCTCCATCAACACATTTTAATTTAATACTACATGTGTGTGTGTGTTAATTAGGTGGGGGTTACATGTTGGGCTACTAAGCCCAAAGTTAGCTATTTGCAACCTTCAACCACCCAGCGGGAAGAAGCTAAGGCATTCTACTCCTGTAAGGAGTTACAGTCTCAGGAACTCGCACGCAGGTCTAGGGTTGCTCTGGGTCGGAATTAGCTCGATGACAGTGAGTTTGGTTTGGGTTTGGGGATATTTTCTTTGAGAGCAGAACCAGATAACCAGGACACTGCGGGTGTGATGGAAACTCCAGGGGAGAAGCAAGTGGTGACGATACAGAAAGCTGCTGAATTGCACCCTTGAGGCAGGTTAAGACAGCAAATGTTGCATAAAGGGAGAAAAAAGGCAAGAAACCCTGGAAAGGGGACAGTGAACCAATACTGAACTCTATCTAATAACGTGGGTGACGACGCGTTTAAGACTGAAGTGTGCCGAGGCGGGCACCTTATTTTATTTTTATTTTAACGGTGGGATCGCCTGCAGGGTTTCTTGAGCTCAACACTACTGACCTTTGGGGTGAGAGTGCCCTGTTTTCAAAACGAACATCTTATGTCAGTTTTTGGCAAAACCAGCTGCGTCCCACAGTCTCCAGACCTAATGGTCAGTGGTGTCTCGTGTACACGTCACATTCTCATTGATTTCTCTTCTTGCTTCGTCAGCTCCCCAACCTTCTCTTCTGTGTTTTAAATTCATTGTCTTTGGGGTCTATTCTCGTAAAGGGTTACAACCTCAGACACCCACCGGGGCAGTTCTACACCGTTCTATAGGGTCGCTATGAGTCGGCATCAACTCAGTGGCAATGAGGAGTATGTGTGTGTGTGTGGGGGGGGAGTCTTAGAAGGAGCGTTAGTGGTACAGTCATTAAGCACTTGGCAACTAACAGAAAAGTTGGAGGGCTCTACAAAAATCCTTTTGTTGGGGGCTCTTACAGCTCTTATCCCACTCCATCCATCCATCATCCATCCATTGTGTCGAGCACATTTGTACATAGGTTGCCATCATCCTTTTCAAAACATTTTCTTTCGTCTTGAGCCCTTGGTAACAGCTCTTTTTTTTTTCTCTTCCAAGGTCGGAGGTTTTATTCCACCAGGTATGCAATGGGCTGCTCACTTCAAGGTCCGCAGCTCGAACTCACCAGTCACTCCCTGGGAGAAAGACAGGGCTTTTGACTCCTGTAGATAGTTACAGTTGGAGAGGGGGGGGGGGGGGGGGGGCGTGGAACATTAGAACGGATTGTGACGATGTCTATACAACTCTTCTTCAAAGCGATTTAGCTATGAACGTGTATGATATGTAACTAATATATCAAGAAAAGCACTTAAAACAAAAGAAGCCAAACTTGACCCACGCTTACCATGGGTGAAGGAGGAAGAGTTGTTGCTTAGGGGCATTGAGTTTGTGTTCATGGTGGTGGAATCATTTGGAAAAGGATATCAATAACGACTGTACCACACAAAGGGTATAACCCATGGCGCTGAATTATGCATGTAGGTGTTGAATGAGAGAATGTTGTGTTGGGTCTATCTTTGCTACAATTAAAAAATAATCATCATCACGTGAGCAGCAATGAGTACAAGGTCAAGCAGAAAATGTTCCGAAATTGGTTGTGGTGATGATGGTACGACTCTTCTCAATAGGATCGAACTATCGAATGGTTGTGATGTTCCAATGAAGCGCCAATTAATCGACTCGGCGGCCGTGCGTTTTGGAGAGCCGCTCTGTAGGACAGCAGATGTATCCCGGTTAGGTATGGTCCAAGCGGGTTAGGTACGGTCCGAGCGCTTCCAAGTCACGCGACATGGACACACAGAACTTATCGCTGCCCGGTCCTGCTTCATCCTCACGATCGATCATTGTCGGGTTTGAGACCATGGATGCAGCCCCCGCGTCAACACGTCTTGCTGCCAGTCTCCCTGGTTTTATTTGCCAAGTCTGATGTTCTTCCGACTTCCCCAGCCCTCCTTGCCTTATGAGCTTTGTTGTGGGTCAAATGCTACCGCTCTGATCCCCTCCATTGATTGCCCTCCTTGTGCAATTGTAATACCTTATAGCCTTGGGTTTGGTTGAGAGCTGAGACGCAGGGGGCTAGCTCGGTTCTGGGATTTTGGTTTATTTTTAATGAGGAAAATGGGAGGGTGCCGACGCAGAGAACTCCTTTAAGACATCTTACTGGGAGCCCTATGGCCCAGAAGCTTAGGTAACTGTGACCCTTGTTCCGCAGTTCCTGTTTCAGGAACCTGTGTTTTATTACCCACGTACTCTAAATAGCGATTAAAGGGCACATGGCAAGAAGGTTTGTTATTCACAATCTAGTGCTGAGAGCGGGCACAGTGGGACTCTAAGTACTCACTCCGGTGACTGGCAGCATTCACCTAGAGGGGTGTCCCAGGTCACCTCGTGCTGGCCCCAGAAGGACTATGATTGGGGCAGCCTTCAGTAGCCTCTCAAGACACTGTGGGAGGAGACGCAGGCAATCCAGTCACAGAATGTGCCTGTCTTTGAGGGGCTGTTAGTCTGTCTTCCACCACGGTGGTACTCTTTTTACACCGCCACCGGGAGTCGTATATGGGAGTTCTAGTGGCTCCGTGGTCTCCTCAACCCTCAATATTGTCGGTCTTTCTTATGCGCGTCGTGGGGTGGGGGTGCTTTTGCATTTCTGCCAGAAGTTGCATATGAGGGTTCTAGTTGCTCCGCATTCTCATCAACACTCGATGCTGTCAGCGTCCCTCTGCTCATGAGGAAGGTGTGATGGGCCCTAGGATGCCCCAGCTTGACATCCTGAGCACTATAGTGAGTGTTCTCAGTGGCTCCGCAGACCTGGTAGGAGCACCTCCTGTTTTGTGATCTGATGTGAGCAGCCAATCCGTTGCGAGGGGAGTTTCCTGAGAGCCTGCCTGCCACTAGTCTATAGAAGGATATTCTCGCAAAACGCTACAGGTACCCTCTCTCTCTCAAGCTCTCTCTTTTTTCTACTCCCTATCCCCCACTCTTTTAATTGTCTGACCCGTTCTTTTTTGGTAAATCATTTTACTGGGGGCTCTTGCAGTTCTTATCACGATCCATACATCCATTGTATCAAGCACATTTGGACATAAGTTGCCATCGTCATTTCCGTGTGTGACCAGTTCTTGGGAAGGCAGGCAGGCTGAATGGCAAGGAGGGAAGGAAGGCCATCCCGAGGAGAGGGCCCTGGGAGGGCAAAGGCTCACAGGTGCTTCTGGGGAAAGGTGAGGCCGTGTGGAATGCGCGGAGCCTGCAGGGGAGTGGCAGGACAGGAGGCAGGAGGTGAGTTGAAACCAGATTGGGACTCTCCCCTGCCAGCTCTGCCCTCTGCCCTCTCACCCAGGGTGTGATCCCATTCTGCCCATCCGATATCTGTTAATCATACACCCACCTTATCGGCCCTCTCAGCTGGCATTCTGTTTCGCTGGGGAGAGGTTCCAGAGGCTCCAGGGACGCCGGCCACTATGCTGGGCTCCGAAAAACTGAAGGCCACCAGACGCTGGTCCCAGTCCTCCAGGGGTTCGTGGTCCAGTGGGGAAGAACCACAGGTGAGCAGGCCGTGCCCACGCCGGGGAGGAGGCTGTCTTGGAGCAGGGGCCGGCAGGGAAGGCTTCCTGAAGGAGGAGACAGTTGGCGTAAATTCACAGGCATTTTCTGAGGCCCTGATCGGGATGTTCACGGTGACGATAACGAGTGATCTTCATGAAGTCAATCCTGACTCAGGGGAACCCATACGTGTCAGAATAGGACGGTGGCTCCCCAGGAGCCGTGGCGGCGCCGTGGGTGACGCACTGGGCTGCTAAGTGCAAGGTCAGCGGTTCGAAACCACCAGTCGCTCCGCAGGATTAAAATGAGGCTATCCGCCCTCGTGAAGACGGACGGTCTCTGAACCCCACGGAGGCCGTTTCCCTCTGTCCTCGGGTGACTCTGAGTCAGAATGGCCTGGACAGTGGTGAGCGTGGTTTGGGGGTTTGGGTCTCCCTGTGAGCACGAGGTTCACCCCTGTCCTGGCATGTGTCCGTTCGTCGTTTCTCTTTGGGGCCCAGTAAGATCCCGTGGTTCGTGTGGCCTTGAGGCTGCCTCCCTCTCGGACGACAGTGACTCACACTGTGGTGAATCACGCCGTTGGGCATGTGTGATGGCTGGGGTCCTCTGGGGTCCTATGTAGGACTGGGGTGGCTGGATCTGGTGGTGCCACTGGGGCAAGTGAGGGGCTACTGCCCACCGAGCTACCACCTTGGGACCCCAGAGAGTGGCTCTGAGTCAGACTCGCTCAGTGGCAGTGGGCGTGGCTTCAGTGTGTCGGGGAGGGCCCGATGCCTCGTCCTTTGAGGACCCCACCCCTGCACTCTGCAGTTGCCACACCGTTCCCTGTTCTTGCCAGCAAGGGGGGAGATTGCTAACGTCTGCACAGCCGCATCGACACCTGCTGCTTTCCTTTCAAGAAACGGAAGTTTTATTGACATACGCACAACTCGGTGTCTTAAATATGCTGAGGAGAACTGTGCAGTCATCAAGGAGCCCTGGTGGTGTAGGGGTTCCGCATTTGGGCTGCTGACCATGAGGTCAGCAGTTCAAATCCACCAGCTTCTCCTTGGGAGAAAGATGAGGTTTTCTGTTCCTATGAAAGACTGACCGGCGCAGGGGAAGAAGCTGTGGGGGAAGGGAGAAAGCAGTCAGTGTAAAATATGAAAATAATCATATTGAAAAGAATCAAATTGATATAATTTATCAAGGGATCACAAGTGGGGGGAGAGGGAGAGATGGAAAAAAGAGGAGCTGATACCAAGGGCTCAAACAGGGTGTGCCCGTATACTCACGTATATGCTGAGTTTTTCAGCACTTTTTTAAATGCAGTTTTTGTGGTAAAATTAGGTGCCTCGGCTGATATTCGGGTTGGGTTATACTCGAGTATATACGGTAAATGTTTAGAAAAGAATGACAGCAATATATGTACAAATGTGCTTGACACAATTGATGTATGGGTTTCTATAAGAGCTGTAAGAGAGCCCCATAAAATTGTCAGCCTCCAACAACCGAAGGATCAGGAGGTGCAATTGTACGGTGATACTAGATAAAGATTGTGATAAAGTCACAGAGGATAGGAAAGATAGGAGAGAGAATACAATCAAGGAGTCAGACGCATTGATGGTAGCATGCTCACCTCGGCTCCTCTTGATGGACCACGTGGAGGTGGGAGAAGAGAAAGAGAGTCTTTACTATCTTGGGACATTATAGGTCGCCTTAAGACAGGCATAGCTACATGCGTCATAAGGTGGGTGGTATGTCCATTAAGGTCCCTGAGCTCACAGGTGAGGAAACCTAATACCTGCATTGGGGGAAGGTGGGGTGGTGGGGTGGTTGGGTGACATGGTGGGAAGAGAGAAAAGGATGTCTGCTTCTATAGGGAGATCAAATCCACCATGTGCTCTCTTTAAGGCAGCATAGCTGTTAGGGGAGAATCTGTGGGAATATATTTAACGCAGGATCATGTACTTGGACTTGACCTCTCGCTTATCAAAGTGGAGGCTTTCCTACCATGGAATACTAGCTTTTCAGATTCCCTCTGGGATAAGTTGGGGAATATAATCCTCGTCATATTTCCCTCAGCGGTAGTTTCCCACATAAAAATGATCTTAAAAAAAAATCTTTTAAAAAAAGGCTGACGGTTCATAGACCCTCAGGGGCATTGGGCTCCGTCCGGTGGGATCATTACCAGTAGGGATTGACTTATAACGCCAGTGAGTTGGGTGGTTTGTCAGGCTTTCATTTTTAATGAGTGGCCTTGACTCGAATTGCCACGACTCATAAGGAGGCCTGGGGCAGCACCAATGATTAAGCTCTGGACCACTCGTCCAAAGATCGGTGGTTCAAACCCACCTAGAGATGCCTTCCTGGGAAGACAGACCCGGCCATCTGCTTCCGTAAGGGCCTCGCCTGGATAACCCCGGGAGCAAGTGGACTCTGCACACACGGGGCCCCCCACGAGTCGGAATCCACGCACAGCACCCAGGGACAACCAGGACAAGCTCGTTTGCACCGGCTCCCTTCTGCTCATCAGTCTCTCCATGGCGCCCCCTGGAGCTCTGCTTGGTTGTTCACAGAGCAACTGGGGAGGCGCTCTCGACCACCCTTTACTTCCGCTGTCCCCGAAAGACAGACCCCGTGATTGTCTCCACTTCCATATGCCCACTGCTCGTGCTAACCTTCCACACCTTCTCCTGTGTCACCTGTCACCTGCTTGCCTTGCAGGTGGCAATGCTAGCCGTCTTAGGTATCGTGTGGTGTTGTAACAGAGATGCCAGGCTAGGTGCCTGGATTCAGAGAGCCAGCTCCGGCCTCTCTCCCTCTCCTTCTCCTCACCTAGTACCTTTCGAAAGGCACTTTGCCATCTCTCGGAGCTTCGGCTCCTGGTTGGTTTTCGTAGGACTTGCCGGATTGCTTCCCCCGTCTCTGCTCCTATCATGGTTGTTCGATCTCTTTTATATCTCAGAACCGATGGACTCAAGATACTCCCTACACTCATCCTGTCACGTGAACGTCCTGTCTTTGGCTGATTTCTCTAGGAAAGTAAAAACTGGGTGTGTGTGTGGGGGGGCGCCTCTGTGTGTGTGTGTGTGTGTGTGTGTGTGTGTGTTATTAGGTGCTGTTGAGCTCCCACCCTGTGTACAACAGGCTGAGACACGCTGCCCAATATTAGTGGGTGTGTTGGAGCTCACTGGGTAGCCACTTTGCTGATCCATCTCGTGTGTGTGTTTATATATTTGTGTGCATCTGTTGTGATAGGTAGGTTTATTGCGCCAACTGGGTCAGTAGGAACATGTGGGATTAATCAGGTCGCAGTTTGATTGGAAGACAAAGAGATCAATGGCTCTGTAAGGCCCGCCCTCACCCTCCTCTCTCTTGCTTCCTGGTGTTTGGAGTGTGCTGGAGCTGGAGCATTCCAGAGCAAGGCAGAGTTTTGCCAGGGCATCCGATCTACAGCAGATGCAGCACATCCTCAACAAATTCTACCCCCACCTTGCATCACATATGGGTGATGACTGGAGTAAGGGTAAGACTTGAATGAAAGTATGACTCTTGTAAGGGTGCATTACACCCTACTTTAACCTTGCCTCGTTGACATGCAGAGGTTAGTATTGACAATACATAAAATGGAAGATAGTTACTGTGTGAGTCTGGGTAGACTAGAGAAACAGATCCAGAGACACTCATATGTAAATAAGAAAGAGCTTCATAAAAAAAGAGTAATTGTATATTGAGAAAATATCCCAGCCCAGTCCAGATCAAGCCCATAAGTCCAATATTAGTTCACATATCCGATACTAGTCAATACATTCCTCTTCAGACTCACGCAGCACAGGTAATGATGCCAAATGCAGGAAAACCACAGGCCAGTGGGTAGAAATCTTGTGGATCCAGTGGTGGTGGAAGCATCGCAGCACTGACGTGGGTCTCCAAGTGCCTCCTCCAGCGCCAGGGCTCTGGCTCCATCAGCATAGCTCCAGGCAGCTTGTCAGCAGGAAGATGAAGTAGAGAGAGAGTGAGTCTGGCCTCCAGTGAGCTATTTATCTTTGTTGCGCCTCCAAATGAGGTCATCAAGCTGTGACCTGATTGACAGGCTAGTCTTCACCCCTTCACCTTTAATAGTCTCAAGTTAATAC
>NW_022104553.1:21309488-21310806 GCF_000313985.2 Echinops telfairi | reverse complement strand
CAGGACGATCACAGGCCAGTGGGTGGAGAGTCCTGTGGGTCCAATGGCAGTGGACGCATCCCCAGGGCTCTGGCTGCCATCAGCATGGCTCCATGCAGCTTGTCAGCAGGAAGATGAAGTAGAGAGAGAGTGAGTCTGGCCTCCAGTGAGCTATTTCTCTTTGTTGCGCCTCCAAATGAGGTCATCAAGCTGTGACCTGATTGACAGGCTAGTCTTCACCCCTTCACCTTTAATAGTCTCAAGTTAATACCAGATTATGTCACCACCAGTTACATACATCACAAAATGGAGCCCGGTGACATCAGGTTGGGAAACGGAAGATGAGCTCCTCAGATTGGCAGTGGAGGATGATTACATCAGAGTGCAAAATGGATGAGGACATTGGATCAAAAAAGGTCCCAGTATTGTGTGAATCACGGCATACCCAAATTGACACATGACATTCATCGCCAGACACTGCCGAGACACCCCATCCCCCCAATGGGAGGTTAATCCCAGGCATCTCTCACTGTCATCGAGTCTATTCTGACTCATAGCGACCCTATAGGGCAGAGTGGGCCATGTAGAGCATAAATAATCAGTTAATGTCGCACTATTCTGACTGTGTACAAGCACAAACTGTGTGCAAGCAGGTGGAAGAGGGTGGCGATGGGAACAGCCCGTCCAAAGGCCTAAGAAAGTCCGTGGTGTGTGTGTTCTGAGGTGGGGAGATTATAGGGTAACCTCCCAATGAACTAGGACCTACCCAGACGAGGCTAATAAATACTCAACGACACTGGTTTCTTTTTCGTTTTTCCTAAACAGGACAATAATACGGTTGCGGATGGTAGCTTGGCAAACACTATTAAAATGTTAACTGCATCTGACCTTTGGACGGGTAATAGCTCTGCAGGCCGAGTGGTGGTGCTGGGTTGCCAGTTATAAAGGTGATAGGCATCTTACTTTCCGGGTGCAGTTCCCGCAGAAATGTCACACGTTGTTGTGGATTGGATTGGTATTGGATTCATTCTGGCTCACCGCGACCCTGTGCACACCAGACAGAAGCACTGCCTGGTCCTCACAGTTGTTCTCCTGAGCCATTGTGGCAGCCACCGTGTCAATCCATCTCCCCAAGGGCCTTCCTCTTTGTCACTTTACCAAGCATGATGTCCCTGCTCCAGGGACTAGTCCCTCCTGATAGTAGGTCTGTGTTAGGCAGGGTTCTCTAGAGAAACAAAACCAGGACACTGTGATTATACGTATAGAAGGATAGCTTTCTATTGCGAGAAGGAATACGTGTTAGTCTGGGCACGTTAGAGAAACAAATCCACAGAAACTC
>NW_022104553.1:21301361-21304791 GCF_000313985.2 Echinops telfairi | reverse complement strand
AACAACAACAAGTTACAGTCTTGGAAACCCACAGGGGAGGTTTTAGTCTATCCTGCGGGGTCGCTGTGATGTGGAATAGACTAGAGAGGCAGTGAGTTTTTGAGCTCTGAGCTTTTAGACAGAACTGCTTAGCCACAAGGTTTGTGGTTCCAATCCACCAGCTGCTGGGCAGGAGAAAGGTGAGACTGTCCAGCCCCTTAAAGATCTGAAGTCCATGAATCCCAATGGGACAGTTCTCCTCTGTCCTGTACGGTGGCGATGAATTGTAGTGGACTCTCTTTCATCAGGAGCCCTGGTGGCGTAGCGGTTAACCCTTGGGTTGCTCATCAAAAGGCTCAACTAAATGGCAGGTTTGGGGGGAATGGTTTCTCCAACCAAACGCACTGCCATAAAGTCGATCCTGACTGGGTAGAGCTGCCCTTGCGGGCTTCTGAGACGGTAGCTCCTTACGGGGCAGAAAGCCTCGTCTTTCTCCTTCAGAATGGCTGGTGGTTTCAAAACGCTGGCCTCGCAGCCCGAGAGTGACCCACCGTGCCATTTGAAAACTCCCCATCTCACAGTTCTCCAACGCGCACGGGGTGCTCTATGTCAGAATCGGCTCGGTGGCACCTGGCTTTGAATTTTTTGTTTCTTTACAGCTATCTTTTCGGATAGAATGTTCAGAACGGGCTGGTTATGGCCCGAGGAGGCGGGGAGGGTGTCTGGCCTGGCACTTGCCAGGAAAAGTGTGCTGACCCAAGGGCAAGGGCACTGGCTGGCCACCTAGGAACTATTTGTTGCTGCCTGAGTCCACCCCTGGGCAGCCAGCATGCTCTTGTCTTGCAGCCAGTGCCAGTCCGGTGTCGCATGCGAGCAAACAGCAGCCTAGCAACCCAAAATAAAACACTGGCCGCCATTCAAACAGCTCCTGCCGAGAAGAGGCCCAGGCGGCCAGCGGCCAGGGGCTAGGACAACGCTTAGTACAGCTGTCCCCACCTCACTCTCTGGCGAGGGCCACTGACATCCTTCCTGACGGGCGGGCAAGCTGGGTCCCAAATTTCTTTCCACACTCAGAAAGAAAGAAAAAAAACCCCAAAACCCTTCAACTCCCTTTCACCGAGAGCCACCTCTCTTCCTCACTTCTGTACCCTCCATTTTTTCAAACTCAGCTTTTTGCTCCTGTTGTTGTCCAGTTGCCCTGGTCCCTCTCAGGTGGTAGAATAAAACCGCTCCCTGGCGTTCTTCTACCCTCTTTATAGAAGGAGCCCTGGCGACACACAGTCTGGTAAGCTCTGGGCTGCGAACCTCAACACCGGCTGTTGAACCCGCCAGCTGTCCCTGATGAGGCTGCCTGACTCAGAGAAGATTGACAGCCGAGCGCAAAGCATGCGCAACCTTCACCCCTGCTTATTTCCAAAACGTTCTCCTTGCCCCAAACCAAAACCCTGTGAAGCCAGCAGCACACCTCTCCTTCTGCCTCCCCACCCTCCGTCCGTGATCACCCCGAAAACCACTCTCAATGTGCCCTTGCCAATTGTAGAGATTCCACTTAAGGCAGTGGTTCTCAACCTGTGGGTCGTGACCCCTTTGGGGGTCGAACGACCCTTTCACAGGGGTCGCCTAAGACCATCAGAAAACATACATGATTACCGATGGTCTTAGGAACCGAGACACCGTTCCTCCAGGCGGGTCCGCCCACATGCAGATAGGCCCACCTACAAGTACCTGGTGTGAAGATTGTTACCCATGCTACACCATGCTTCGCGATACAATGCCATTGATTTTCATGAGAAATAAGTATTTCGCAATCTGTAATGACATTGTTTTGTGATGAATCACTATGCTTTAATTATATTCAATTTGTAGCAATGAAAATACATTCTGCCTATCAGATATCGACATGATTCAAACAGTCACAAAATTACAGTTATGAAGTAGCAATGAAAATAATTTTATGGAAAAAAATGTATGGCTGGGGGTTACCACAACATGAGGAACTGCATTAAAGGGTCGTGGCATTAGGAAGGGTGAGAACTACTCACTTAGGGGACTCCTCCTCTCCGTGCCCTTTTGCGCTAACCTCACTGCAGCTTCCGGTGTTCAAGGTCCAGCTATGACGTCACCCGCGTCGGACCGTCAGCGCTCTAGCTGAGTCACGTAGGCCGTGGATGGAAGGGCACGTCTGGTTTGCCTGCTGACGGCGTCCTGGGTTCTTTGCCCTGAGTGTAGTGCTTCAGTGCGCCCTGTTGCTTCCTGCTTTCAGATGACTTGGGAGTGAAGGGAGCCCCGGTGGGCTGCGTGATGGCGTGCTAAGCGCAAAGTCCGCAGTTCGACTCCACCAGCTGCTCCTCGGGAGAAAGATGAGGCTGTTTGCTCTCCTGGTGACACAGCGGTTACACGTTGAACACGTTGAACAGCGAACTGCGAGGTCAGCAGTTCTAAAGTACCAGCCACTCCTTGGGAGAAAGTCAGGGCTCTCCAGCCCCAGAAAGAATTAGTCTTGGAAACCTATAGGGGCAGTTCTACCCTGCCCTATGGGGTCACTGTGAGTCCGGCATCGACTCAATGGCAGTAAGTTGGGGGTGAGGGGCCGGGCAGAATTAGGAGTGGAACCGCTTCATTGTCCTTCACGATGAGTGAGACCTCGGATGACACCACACCCTCACCGACGTGAGGCCTTTTCTTGTCTTTTGGTAGGAGCCTTCCTAGGTGAGGCTCCAAGGTAGCGTCTTGTAATCTCAAAATGATTTTTTTCCTCTCTACCCCTGCCCTAGCCCTTTTCTGAGACTCCGCTTCACCCCGCAGAGCCCAAAGGGCTGCTTCTGTTGACTGGCTTCTACCTGTGCTGCAGACTCAGAATGACAGCCAGGCCGCCTGTCTCAGGGGGGACAATCCTAGAGTGAGAGGGGAAAGACGGACAGCCGGCAGGCCTCTAAGGGAAAGAGTGGGGGGCTTTATCCTGAGGACCCCTGCTCTGGCAGGCATGGTGGAAGATGTCAAGGGCAGAGAGATGCCCTACTCAGATAGGAACTTCGGGCGATTTCTGAGTACCTGGGTTCGAATCCAGACTGGACCATTTTCTAGCTATAGAACGTTGGGCCGACTCTCATCCACTCACTCACTCACTCTCTCACTCACTCACTCTCATTCACTCACTCTCATTCACTGACTCACTCTCTCACTCACTCACTCACTCTCATTTTCTCACTCACTCTCTCACTCACTCACTCACACTCACTCTCACTCACTCTTTCACTCACTCTCATTCACTGACTCACTCTCTCACTCACTCATTCACTGACTTACTCTCTCACTCACTCACTCTCACTCACTCACTCACTCTCATTCACTCACTCACTCACTCATTCACTCTCATTCACTGACTCACTCACTCACTCTCTCACTCACTCACACTCACTGACTCATTCATTCACTCACTCACTCATTCACC
>NW_022104553.1:21293354-21301038 GCF_000313985.2 Echinops telfairi | reverse complement strand
CATTCACTCACTCACTCACTCACTCTCTCACTCACTCACTCCCTCACTCACTCATTCACTCACTCACTCATTCTCATTCACTGACTCACTCTCTCACTCACTCACTCACTCACACTCACTCACTCACTCTCATTCACTCACTCACTCACTCACTCACTCACTCTCTCACTCTCATTCACTGACTCACTCACTCACTCACACTCACTGACTCATTCACTCACTCACTCACTCTCATTCACTCACTCTCTCACTGTCTCACTCACTCTCATTCACTGACTCACTCTCATTCACTCATTCACTCACTCACTCACTCTCTCACTGTCTCACTCACTCTCATGCACTGACTCACTCTCATTCACTCATTCACTCACTCACTCACTCACTAAAAAAGAAAAATTAATTAAAAAAAAAGAACGTTGGGCCAAACTCACTGTGAGAGAGTTGATCCTGACTCATAGTCACCGAGCGGAAGTGCCCCTGGGACCTCCGAGGCTGTAAATCTTTAGCGAAGCAGACAACCTCCTCTTTCTTCCTCAGAGTGGCTGGTGGGATCCAACCGCCAACCTTTCAGTGAGGGCTCCTTGCAACCTCGGGCCATTGGACCTCCATGTCCTCCTCTGTGCAGTGTGAATGACAGGTGTCCCTATCCCTTCCCAATAGGGGACTAAATCTGTCTGGTAACTGGTGATGTCATCACCCCCTCAAAACGTTGTAGGATAGAGTGGAACTGTCCCCTGTGAGTTTCCAAGATTGTAAATCTTTATATATATATATATATATATTTTAAGATTGTAAATCTTTGAGGGAGCAGACAGCCTCATCTTTCTCTGGGAAGCGGCTGGTGGTGTTCGAACTGCGGTCAAGAGGAAGCTCATTATTATCACTCAAGGTTTCATCAGTTACCCCCTAGAGCCGTAGGGAGGTTGATGACATCACCAGTTGCTAGCCAGATTTAGCCCCGTGTTGGGAATGATGACTTCACTAATTACAGGCAGGTTATGACTTGCAAGTGAGTGTGGGCGCCTCTTTCCAATGGGAATTTCTGTTGGATCTCAGCCCACGCTCTACAGTCGCACCGTCAGGCAGGAGGTTGTCCTGTCTCCGAGCCTCAGTTTTCCTCATCTGTCAAATGGGTAATAAAAGAGCCCGTCACACAGAGCAGGTGCCAATCCAGTGAGCTTGATGTCCAGCCCGCAGCCAGCATTCAATAGACCCAGCTCCTGTCCTCACTGCAGGATGTCGCAGGCCAGAAAGACAGGCGTCCTCCATTCTGTTTTAGCGAAGAACACAGACTCAGTGGTTTGACCCACTGCAGTCCCAGCCCGTACCCTCCCCTAACAGCACCCGGGAGACCCTGGGCCCCTTGCTGTTCTATCAAAGAGGATAATGGCAGTGCCGACATCCGAGGGCTGGGGAGGAAGGGTCGCAATGACAACCATCACACGGATCCCAGAACACAGCCAGGCCTCAGACAGATGAGTTTGTTTTGTTTTTGTTTACTGGCGGGGGTGGGGGGCTTCAGAAAGGCCCATGTCTCCAATGCCTCAATTTCCCCATCTGCAAACTAATGGGTGATGACCAAATTGATCTTGGCTTTGGGACGCTCTCACCTGTGCACGCCCCTTTCCGGACACCTATTCCAGCTTCTCACCTTCTCTTACCCCTCAGCCATTCCCTCTCCTGGGCTTCTTTCTCCTGCCCTAGGAGCATCTCTCTCTCTTTCTCTCTCTCTCTCTCTCTCTCTCCCCCTCCTTCCCTTACTCCCTCCCTCTCATTTTTTCCCATTCCCATGCAATCAGAAGGGCAAGACATAACTGTGATCATAATTGTTTTATTTGTTGATTTTCCCTCTTCCCAAACCTGAGACTGTACAGGGCACTTTGTATGAAAAGGTCTTGCCAGTGTTTATTCAATGAACGCTTGTTGAGTGCCTACTGTAGGGGAGGACCCCTGGTGCCTATAGTGGTTAAGTGCTGGGCAGCTACTTACAAGTCGGCAGTTTGAAACCACCAGCTGTTTCTCTGGAGGAAGAAGGGGCTATCTACTCCCCTAAAGAGTTACGGAAACTCACAGGGGAAGTTCTACTCTGTCCTAAGGGTCGCTGTGCATCTGCGTCCACTTGAGGGCAGTGAGTTTTGTTTGTTTGTTTGTTTGTTTTTACTGTGCACAAGGTGCTAGGGATCTCCAAAACCCAAAACAAACCCATCGCCATCAAGCTGACCGCAGCTCACAGCCCCCTGAGAGGACAGAGTAGAACTGCCCCTGTGGGCTTCCAAGACTTAAATCTTTTTAGGGGGAACGGACAACCTCATTTTTCACCCATGGAGCTGCTGGTGGGTTTGAGCCTCTGACCTTGGGGTTAACATCTTGGTGCTTAACACACTGCACCATCAGGGCTCCTTCCTGGGGGTCCTCTTACTGAGTACAACAAAGATTCTTGCCTTTATGGGACTTCTAGTGGGGAGACAGATAAACAAATGGACAATTACGCTCAAGGTTCAGAATGAGGTCTGGTCTTGTAGTGGTTACATGTTGGGCTGCAA
This sequence comes from Echinops telfairi, assembly GCF_000313985.2. Classification (NCBI taxonomy): domain Eukaryota; kingdom Metazoa; phylum Chordata; class Mammalia; order Afrosoricida; family Tenrecidae; genus Echinops; species Echinops telfairi. The sequence continues at coordinate 21,298,495 of NW_022104553.1, read as the reverse complement.
TCCGCAAGGCCAGCACTTCGAAACCACCCACTGTTCTGTAGGAAGTGAGGCTTTCTACTCCTGTAGAGTTACAGTCCTGGAAACCCACAGGGGCAGTTCTACCCTGTCCAATAGAATTGCTACGAGTCTGCCTTGGCTCCATGGTGGTCGGTTTGTGTTTGGCTATCCAGGCTCAAGGAGATTTAGTGGCATGGGGAGTTCAGCGCTGGGTTGCTAACCTTGAGATCCAAAGTTCAAACCCACCAGCTAGTCAGCAGGAGAAAGATGAGGTTGACAGCTTTGTTACAGGGAGGGGCAAAATAAAAAAGAAAATATTTTCTTTGATGGCTACCAGCGGTGGAAGGGAAAGGGAAACAAAGTGCCTCAGGGTAGACAGGGTCACTTGGGTGGCGGGAAGAAAAGGGAAATGGGGTAGGGGAGTGTGCCTTAGGCCACAGGGAGGTCTGATACATTGTTTAAGTGACTGAATGCAAACATGATCACCTGATACATCAGCCTCCACCCAATTCACAAGAAAACAAGAGATTCACAGCCTTGGAATCACTGTGTAGCGTGGCTTTGAGTCGGAATCGATTTGAAGTGGGGGGGGGGGACTCAGTTTGATGTAGTGACGCTGGCAGCTATACCACCAGTATTTCAACATACCAGCAGGGTCACCCTTGGTGGACAGGTTTGGGCGGAGTTTCCTGACTAAAACAGACCAGGAAGAAAGGCCTGGCCTTCTGGCTTCGGAAGATCTGTCCGTGAAGACCCTTCCAGCACACAGATTATCTGAGACTTCGTCTGGATTACTTGGCTGCACATGACCTGGGGGGACTGGTGGCTGGAGCAGGACATGGCGGTTTGTGGCTTGTGTTTAGCTGGGCAGAATGACAGCCATTGCTTCTGTGACACAAGCGGTCCCCAGGGGTCCAGAAGACTCCACTGCCACCGCTGCCGCCACCCTGCGCTTCGCGGGTGCAGTCTGAGGGTTCGGAGCAGACCTGGAGTCAGAGTGATCTTGCTGGGATGGCTTGTTCCGCCACTTGCCAGCTCAGTGCGTTGAGGCAATTAACGCCTCCCTGTCTCTAAGCGTTGGCTGACCTCACCTGGAAGATGAAGATCTTTGAGGCTCCCTTTTCCAAGGAATGCTGTCCACGGATCGGGTGAGATCATGCTGGCAAAGCGCTGAGCGCAGCGCCTGGCAGCCAGCCTGTGCTCAAGACGTGATCATGATGATGGACGAAGGACTTCCTGGTGGTGCGGTGGCTCCGCGGAAGAAAGGCGTGGCGATCTGTTTCCCTAAAGGGTTTCCAAAGCTTTGGAAACCCTTTGGGGCAATTCTGCTCTGTCCTATAGGGTCACTCTGAGTGGATGGCAGTGGGCTTGGTCTGGGCATTATTATTGAATCATGGTTACCGGTGCTGGAGGCAGGGTCCCCGCCTCCCAGTTGCGGGGGGCGGGGGGGCGGCGGTGAGAGCCTGGGAAAGAGTGCCTGGTACAAATTCTCCCCCACTTCTCCTGCCTGCCGACTCCCCCGGGACCCAGGCATTCCGGCCTCCAGCCGGCGCTCACAAAGGTCCCCATTCACGTCCTGTTTACAAAGCAGCCCATTCAGAAGGGCCCCCTCCTAGTGGTTTCCCGCCCCCGGCCGCCCCTCGCGCCCCGCTATTGGTCGTCCCGCACCGCCTCCGTCCGCGCTCGGGCCGTTCTTTTCCCACGGCTGGCACCCTTCGCTAACTTCTGATTGGCCCGGCCCGCCAGCGGCTCTTCTGGATTGGCGGGAGCGTCCCCAGGCTCGTGGGCGGGGCCTGCCTCTGCCGCAGCGGGCGCCGATTGGTCGCTGTTGCGCTCGTGGGGGCGGTGCTGCTGGGGGCGGACCCGCCCCTCTTTCTCCCCAGGCCGGAGCCTCGGGACGGCCTCGAACGCCGGTGAGTGTCCCAGGCCTGCCAGGAGCGCCGAGCGGGACTGGGCCCGGGAGGCCGGAGCCCCGGGAATGCGAGCAGGGTCAGGGGAGGCTGGTGTGGGCGACTTCCAGAGAGGGTGCGGCGGGGACGCGGACATTCACCTTGGTCGCTCCCCGGGACAGACTGGGGCAGGAGGCATGGGGTCGGGGATGGGGGAGTCTACACGTCCCCGGATTCCAATTCCAACTGTGTGCGCGGCCGCGCTGGCTGCCCAACCCCCCCGGGGCGGCTTCACAAATGGGGAAACTGAGGCTCGCTTTGGGACCTTGGACTCGCTAAGGCCTGAGTCATTGCCTTCAATGGCCCCCCTCCCCCTTTCCTTGGGGCTTGGCAGGGACGCAACTTCACCTGGGAAAACTGAGGCCCACAGCGAAGGCAGAGAAGACCTCCTATGAGCTTTGGGCGCTTTGATTTTGGTCACTAAATCATCTCCTTTTATTCTCACACGAATGGCTCCAGGTGGCCGCGGTGGTGTTCCTGCTTCCCATAAAATAATAACAGTAACAACAAAACACCTTCGCCCTGCAGCCTATTTCAACTCGTGCAGACTCTGTGTGTTCCTGTGGCCAGGCTTTTCTTCCATGTCCCTGAGGGATGGGCTTGAAGCACCTCAGGGACTCAACCCATTTTACAGACCAAACCAAACCTCACCCCCATGGAGTGGATTCCACCCCATAGCCACCCTATGCTACAGGCCAGGGTAGAACTGCCCCTGTGGGTTTCAGAGACTGTAACTATGGGAGCAAAGCCTCCTCTTTTCCCCAAGGAGCAGTGAATGGCTTCAAACTGCTGACCTTATGGTTAGCAGCCCAGTGGTAACCACTATACCACCCAAAGCAAAAAAAAAACAAAAAACTGGCTGGACAGAGTCAGTGATTGCAGGGGGTGTGGGTGAAGTCAGAGACCAATTGTGTGCTGAATGCTTTTGAATCTCCACAGCTCAACTCATGGCCACAGAGTCCATTCTGGCTCCCAGTGACCCTGTAAGACAGGGTGGAACTGCCCCTGGGGGCTTCCAAGCCTGTAACTCTTTACGGGAAGTGGAAAGCCGCCTCCTTCTCCCTTGGGAGGGGCTGGCGGTTTCCAACGGGCTGCCCTTGCTGTTAGCAGTCCCATGCGTAACCCACTATTCCACGGGGCTCTTTGAATCTCCACAGTCAGCCCTAAAGAAGGTGGTTGTCCTATGGTGTAGACGGGGAGGGATGTAAGCAGACTGTTATTGACTGGTAGAGGGAGGGGTTTGACTCTTTGAGGATCCCCTGTTTGCTCCCCCAAAGCTCCCTGGGTCTGAACCAGAGCCCTCCCTCTTTCTTTCCCAGGGGGACTGTGAGTACATTTCTTCCTCTCTCCACGCCTCTGTTTGTTTTCCCATCAGAACAATGGAGATGCTGATTGACCCTAGCTCATAGGATTAAAAATTGTTGCGCGTGTGTGCGTGTGGTAAAAAGACACATTTGCCAAGTCAGCCATTTTTGCAGGTGTAATTCTGTAACATTGTACAGTATAATCTGTTCACGGTCATTTTTTTCCGCTGCAAGGTCAACTGTTGGAAACCACCAGGCATTCTGTGGGAGGAAGAGGAGGCTTTCTACTCTTGTCAAGAGTTACAGTCCTGGAACCCCAACACCCCCCCCACCCCCACCCACCCCCGCAGCTGTACCCTGTCCTACAGGGTGGGCATGCCTCTGAATACACTCAATGGCAGTGAGAGAGATCCTTCGTTTCCAATTTTTTCCCCTTTATTCAAAATTTATTAGAATTTCAACACAATAAAAAGGCATAAAACCAATGGAGGACTCCTCTGAGCCTGGAGCCTTGTATGGCTTATACAGTTCTCAAGCCATGAAACCAGGCTTTCCTGACAGATTTATAGTCTTTTAAAAAAAAATCATTTTATTAGGGGCTCATACAACTCTTACCACAATCCATACACACATCATTGTGTAAAGCGCATTTGTACATTCATTGCCCTCATCATTCTCAAAACATTTCCTCTCCACTTAATCCCCTCCCCATTAGGTCCTCATTTTCCCCTCCCTTCCCGTTCCCCCCTCCCTCATGAGCCCTTGATAGTTTATAAATTGTTATTTTGTCATATCTTGCCCTGTCTTACCACCCTAAATGTTAAAAATCAGTGCCCTCCGTGCCTCCCCCCAAGCCATCACTGCCACCCCCTTTTATTCTGGCAACCAGTAATAAATTTGAGTCTGTATATAGGTGGCCCTGATGTCGTGGTGGTTTAACGTTGGGCTGCAGTGCCCAAGGTCAGCAGTTTGAAACTACCAGCCGCTCTGCCTGAGAAAGATGGGGCTTGGCACTCCTGTAAAGAGTTACAGTCTCAGCAAATCCGAGGACCAGTTTGACCCTGTCCTGTAGGGTCACTAGGAATAGGAGATCATAAACTATCCGTCCCTTGGTGCCATCTTTCATTCAGCTGGCAGTGGTGTTTTCGAGGCTCGTCCATGTTCTGGCCGGCATCAGCTCTGTTTATGGCTGAGCCAGGCTCAGTGGGTGTGGGTTACACGCGCATTCCTCAGGGGATGGGCATTTCAGGGGCTTCCGCCTTGTGGTTCGTTATGAAGAGGGCAGCAAGGGACACTGGTGGACCCGTTTCTGGTGGCATTCCTGCTTCGACTCCTTTGGATCTCTACTTAGCACCCAGGGGCCCTGGTGGCTCCGACACAGGTTCCTCATTGGCTGTTAGCCACTGAGTCAGCGGTTCAACCCCACCAGGGACTCCGAGGGAGAAAGAAAGATGAGCTTTCTCCTCGGGTAAAGAATTACCGTCTTGGGATCCCGCAGGGGCAGTTCTGCCCTGTCTTTATAGGGTCACTATGAATCGGCATTGACTCGATTGCAGTGAGTTTGGAGTGAGAACTTAGGATTTGGTCTGCTGGCAGTTGGTGGGTTAGTTTACTGCTAAAAGTCAAGGTTGTTGGTTCAGAACCACCAGCCGTTCTGAGTGAGAAAAAGGAGGCTTTCTACTCCTGCAAAGAGTTGCAGTCTTTGTTCTACTCTGTCCTATGCGGTCGCTATGAGTCGGAATCTGGAATCTGGTATCGACTCAATGGCAGTGGGTTTGGGCTGTCAGCTTTTTCAGGGAAAAGTCGAGACATCTTGGGGGTCATCTTATGAGGGTTTCAGCGATGAGGAGACTGAAGCTCCAGAGACCAGCAGACTGTCTGTCGCCCCCCC
>NW_022104553.1:21289078-21291196 GCF_000313985.2 Echinops telfairi | reverse complement strand
CCCGCCCCCTCGTGTCTGAGGGAGGAGGTGTCCCAGGAGCAGGAGAAACTGGGAGCCAGTGCCGCTGGAGTGGGAGACAGGAGACCTCGTGGGCCGGAGCCCCGTCCCCAACCTGGACTGGCTCTGAGGAAAAGACCAGAGCCCACTAGGTCTGGGTCTTAAAGAGGAGCTGTGTGTTTGGAGGGCCTTCGGGGAGGGGGATGTCAGGTGACAAGGGGGAGAGTGACAGGTTGCCTTTAGACCTCCTGAGACCACAGGCACGTTTCCACCCCAGGGTCTTTGCACTGTCTGCTCCCGCTGCCTGGAACTCCCCAAGGTGTCCGTCCTACCTGAGAGAGAAAGGTGGGCATTGAGGGGACATGTGAGGTGGGGAAGAGGAAAGGGGTGAGTGGACTTTTGCGGGAGCAGGGCAGCGTGAAGGGGAGGGACAATACTTGGATTCTCCAATTGCTACAGTCTGTACCCTTATCTCTGAGAGCAGAGAAGTGTCTAGTATGTTGTGGTGCATTCACCCAGGATCTTTTCGTTTAGTCCAGGCATTTGGGGGGTGGGGGGGTGGGCAAAGTGCTCCTGTTATAGCTCATGGCACATAGACTTGGGATGGTCTGAGGCCAGAGCAAGGAGCCCTCGCGGTGCTGCAGGTTAGGCTCTTAACTGCAAGGTTGGTGGTTTGAACCCACCAGCCACTCCCATGGAGAAAGATGAGGCTCTCGGCCCCTGTAAAGATTTACAGCCTCAGAAACCCTATAGAGCAGCAGTTCCCAAACCTGTGGGCCGTGACCCCTTTGGGGGTCGAATGGTCCTTTCACAGGGATTGCTCGATTCATCGCAGTAGCAAAATGACAATGATGAAGTAGCAATGAAAATAATTTTATGGTTGGGAGGTCACCACCACATGAGGAACTGTCTTACAGGGTGGCGGCATGAGGAAGGTTGAGAACCACTGCTCTAGAGTCTTGGTGTGAGTCAGAATTGGCTGGATTTGATGGCGCTGGGTGGATGGGAGACCAGCGCCGGGTTCACCCCCAGCCCAGGACCTCTGGAGACAGGCAGGCTCGCGGGGTGGGGGGTGGGGGGACAGGACAGGATGGGACATGCTCAGGCAGACCGGGTACTTTCAAGGCCCCAGGAAATGAAGGAATGGGGCTGGTGTAACCATGATACCGAGACAGAAAACAAGGCTTCTACTCTGCAGGCCTGGGGTGGAGCCTGGGGCAGAGCCTGAGTGACATAGCTCCGATAGCACCCTCCTTTCTCCTCTCCCTTCTCCCTTCTCACTGGGAATGAAAACAGTGCCCTCCACCTGGCCCTCAAGGCCCCCTTTGGCCCCTCTCCGAGCTCGCTCTCTCCCCTTCGCTCATACCGGTTCAGCCGGCTTCTTTGGCGGTCGACTGACCAGGCACCCCAGGACCTTTGCACGAGTTGTTCCCTCCACCTGGACCCCCAGAGTGTTTCTTAACTGCCCCGGCTTTCATAACCTGCCTCGGGCCTTGGGATGATTCTTCTCGAAACGCCTCTGCTCTCTTCCTCCTCCCCCTCAGGTCTCCCCTCAAAGGCCACATCAGAGAGGCCTCCGTGTGTCCACCGTAATTAAAATTGCGACACCCCCCTCAGCTCTAATAGCCCCCCGCCCCCTTATTCTCGGCTTAATTTTTCTCCTTGGCATTTCTCAGCTTGTAGCATACTATATAATTTATTCTTTATCTTTTTATCTTCCTCCTAGGATTCCAGCGGTGCTATCCAATAGAAGTACATATGCCAACCAAATGTATCATTTAAAAGCAGTCACATTAAAAAGGGGGCGGGGAGGGTAAGAGGAAGGAACACGTGGTATGAATGCTAATTATATAGCTTCCCACTACCCGTGAATACCATTTCAACAGGCAAAAGGCAAAACCAAATTCACTGTCACTGAGATGAGTCAGGCTCAGCCGCCTTATAAGACAGGGTAGAACTGCCCGTGTGAGTTTGCAAGACTAACTCTTAAAACAATTTTTTTTCAATGCGTTTATTAGGGGCTCTTACATCTCTTAACACAATCCGTACATTCATCCATTGTGTCAAGCACATTTGTACATGTTGCCTTTATAATTTTCAAAGCATTTTCTTTCTACTTGA
>NW_022104553.1:21287724-21288861 GCF_000313985.2 Echinops telfairi | reverse complement strand
CCTCTGTCACCCTTCACCCACTTTTCTGTTGTTTGTCCCCCTGGGAGGGGGTTATATGTTGACCCTTGTGATCGATTCACCCTTCCCCTTATCTTCTGGATATCTCTTTTCTCATGGTTGGTCCTGAGGGGTTTATCTATCCTGGATTCCCTGTGTTGCGGGCTCTTATCTGTAGCAGTGTGCATGCTCTGGCCTAGTCTGACTTGTAAGGTAGACTTGAGGTTATGATAGTGGGGGGAAGGAAGCATTAAAGAACTCGAACAGTGGTTCTCAACCTTCCTAATGCCGCAACCCTTTAATACAGTTCCTCATGTTGTGGTGACCCTCACCCCTAAATTATTTTTTTTGCTACTTCATCACTGTCATTTTACTACTGTGATGAATCGTCATGTAAATATCTGATGTTTGCACATGGTGCGATGATGTCATCACGCCGGTTACTCGAAGGTGGGCGTATCTGCATGTGGGCGGACCTGCCTGGAGACAGAGGAGCCGTGTCTGGGTTCCTAAGACCATTGGAAATATGTGTTTTCCCACGGTCTCAGGCGACCCCTGTGAAAGGGGCATTCGAACCGCTGAACTAGGGCAAAGTTGTCTGTTTCCTCGGTGCTACACTGCACCCTGACTGGCTCATCTCTTCCTTGTGACCCTTCTGTAAGAGGATGCCGAGACTCTTTTTTTTTCTTCTAAATAATCATTTTACTAGGGGCTCATACAACTCATCACAATCCGTACATACGTCATTTGTGTGCAGCACATGAGTACATATGTTGACTTCATCATTCTTACAACACCTGCTTTCCACTTGAGCCCTTGGTGTCAGCTCCTCATTTTTCCCCCTCCCTCCCAGCTCCCCCCAGACTAACTCTTTACGGCTTTAGGAAGCCTCTTTTTTTTGCCCCAAGGCGAGGGCTGGTGGTCTCCAACTGCGGACCCTGCAGTTATCGGCCCAATGCATAACCACTGTGCCACCAGGGCACCTCTATTTCAACAGGCAGTCCATATACAGACTGCTTCATGGAAGGCCATGCTTTTGGGGGGGATGGAGGGCGTCGGTCTAAGAGTGGCTCTTGCCACATATCCAGGGCCCCCGCAGCCCTCTGTACCTGTTCTACATTTAAGTGTTATGGCAGCAAA
>NW_022104553.1:21285172-21286527 GCF_000313985.2 Echinops telfairi | reverse complement strand
CCTCATTTTCCCCCTCCCTCCCCGCTCCCCCCTCCCTCATGAGCCCTTGATAGTTTGTAAATTGGTATTTTGTCATATCTTGCCCTGTCCGACGTAGAGACTGGGAATCTTTACATGAGCTGGTAGCCTCACCTTTCTCCTGCAGGATAACGTGTGCATTTGAACTGATGACCTTATGGTATGCCTTACCCACAGTACCACCACCAGGACTTCTTTGAGTTTAGTCCAGTGTTTCCCAAGAGGAGTCCTGGTAGCGTAGTGGTTACCGGCCAGGCTTCTAACTTTGAGGTCAGCAGTTCGAGACCACCAGCCACTCTGAGGGAGAAAGACGAGACTTTCTATTCCCAGAAAGCGTTACTGTCTTGGAAACCCACAGGAGCGATTCTACCCTGTCCTATAGGGTCGCCACTATGAGTCGGGGTTTGGGGGCATGTTTCCCCAAGTGGGTGATATTACCACCTGTGGGGCACTAGAATGATCGGGGTGGGGGTAGGCTGCCAGAGCAGATGCCTAAACTTTGTCCTGGATTGATGGGCTATAGTACAAAAGTCTTTAATTCTGAAAAGGAGGCAGTCGGCGCAATAACGGTGGGAGCTTATGGTTTCGTTCCACCCACTGCCCCTGTGTCGATTCTCGTTCATAGCGACCCTGTAAGACACAGTAGAACACCACAGAGTTTACGAGGCTGGTGCACACTGTCTCATTGGTGTGCTCAAACCACTGGCCCTAGGTTTAGCAGCCCAGCACTTAACCCACTGCATCACCAGGGCTCCTTGCCTTACTCCCTGCCATCCGGGCCATGCCTGCTCATAGTGATTCTGACTCACCATCAGCGTGGAACTGCCTCCCGTGGCTTTCTGAGGCTGTCAATCTTGAGAGGGGTAGAAGGCCTCATCGTTCTCCTGTGGAGCGGCTGGGGGTTTCGAACTGCTGAACTTGAGGTCTGCCACCTGAAGGATCACCCGGGACCACACCAGGGCTCTTTATGGCTCCCCAAACCAGACTCACTCTCATTCAACTTACAGCCACCCTATAGCACAGGGTAGAACTGTCCCTGTCCGTTTCCGAGACTGTCACTCTTTACGGGAGTAGAAAGCCTCATTTTCCTCCAGAGGAGCAGCAGGTGGTTTAGAACTGCTGAACTTGCAGTTCGCAGCCCAACTGGTAATGCACTCGGACCAGGACTCCCCTCCTTACCAAAGAAGGTGCTTATTAATGCAGTGAATGGATGAATGAATGCCAGGGCCAAAGGGGTCTGTTCTTTGTTGCTCTGGGGGTTGGGGGGCGGGGCATTCCGACCCATGGAGACCTCATGTGTGCACCCAAAGCCCACATCACCAGGCCTTTCTTGCTCG
>NW_022104553.1:21268997-21284654 GCF_000313985.2 Echinops telfairi | reverse complement strand
GAGAGCGGGCGGCGGCTGCGGCTGCCTCGAGACCAGATCCAGCGCATGAACCCGCCCAAGTTCAGCAAGGCCGAGGACATGGCGGAGCTGACCTGCCTCAACGAGGCCTCGGTGCTGCACAACCTGCGCGAGCGCTACTATTCCGGCCTCATCTACGTGAGTAAGGGGTGCGCTCCGGCCTGGGAGCCCGCCTCGTGGTCCCCGATGGCTAGCGGACCCCAGCTTTATCCTGAAACGGGGTGAGAGAGACCCCCGAGATGTAGGTTTGAGCTGTTTGTGTGCATACGATTTATTTTGCGTACTGGTGAGAATAGACACTTGGCCCCAACTTACACCAACCAGACTCTCCTCATACGTGTGTAATTCAAGAACCCAGAATCTATCACAATCATCCAGTTGGTACCAGTCTCACCCCCTCTTCCGGGGTGTTCGTCCCCCATCCACATGGACTCGTCGGCCCCTGCATTTCCCACCTCGTCTTTCAATTTTCTGTGGCCCATGTCATCCCACAGTGAAAGTTCTTAGAACAGCCCAGTGCTCAGGGCTGACCTTCCCTGTAAGTCAAGCTGAACCGTTGTCTGCTTTTTAAAAGAAGACCTTAGGGGATATTTTCCACCCTGTGGTTGAAAGAGTGTCTCCAGGTCATTGTTTCCCATGTAGGATTCACTCAGGATCTATGGATCCAGGAAGTCTGGATTCCATAGGAATCTGAAATTCGGGTCAGCCTTCTCTCCCTTTCGACAGGGAGTCTCCAGTCAACTCTTGGATCAAAAGGTTTAGGAAGCTCTGGAGGCAAGGAATTTTCAGGAGCAGATCCCTGGGCCTTTTTTCCAAGGTGCCTCTGAATGGGTTTGGAATGCCAGCCACTCAGCTCACAGTCGAGTGTTTAAACATCTGTGCCACTCAGGGCCTCTGCTGGGGGGGGGTGTCGTGTACGAAAATGACGGTCTGCTCACTTAATATGCAGCCCCCCAGAGCCACCACTCCAAAACCTCAGGTGGTGTGGGAGCCAGAAATAGATGCCCAAGATCCCAATCCAACCCAAACTCTTGGGAAACTGCGGGTCATCTTTATCCCACGATGTGTGGCTCTCCCTGTGCGAACTGGTGAAGTTATTAAGGGTTGATGACAGGGTTTGCATCAGGTGCCTTTAGGGGTGTGGGTAATATAGGTCCATGCACCAGATGATGTCCCAGAAATACAAAGAGTTCTGAATTCTGAACGCCTCCCAAAGGGTTAGACAAAGGGCTTAGGGATACATCATGATGAGGACCTCTGAGTACAGAGGGTGGCCCAGTGGCTACGCATTGGGCTGTGATCCCCAAGGTCAGCAGTTTGAAACCACTAGCCGCTCCATGGGAGGAAAGAGGGGCTTTTTACTCCCATGAACAGTTACAGTCTCAGAAACTCAAAGGGACAGTTTAGTTCTGCCCTGCCCTCCAGGGTCACTGTGAGTCGGCGTCCACTCGATGGCAGTGAGAGAATGAGTGGCTTGGACAGAAAGCTAACCCGCTCTGTGCGACATGCTGGCCCTGTCTGAATTCATTTCAAGCAAGGTCAAGTCTTATTATCCCCATTTTATAGAAGAGGAAACTGAGGCCCGAGAAGCAGAATACCAATAACCTTGTTTTAATGAAGCATTGACTGAGGATGGGACTAAAGGTCCCCAGGGGGCACACGTTGGACGTGATGGGCTCCTAACGTGACTTTTGGTGACTTGAACTCACCTGGCGATGCCCCGGAAGAAAGGCCTGGTAATCTGGGTCTGTAAAAATGACAGCCAGAAATAACCCAGCGGGGAGGCCGTACCACTCGGCCAGCCATGAGGTCACCACAAGTCAGGGTTGCCCCACCGGCTGCGGGTCTGCCTTGGGGGCACTCCTCCAAGCGCTGTCAGACACCCCTTGTCTCCAATCCTTGTCAAGAACTAGTAAGTACCCTCTCCCCCACTTCACGGATGAAGAAACTGACATACAGAGAGGTCGAGTCCCCTGCCCAGGGTCACCCAGTGACCTTGGACGGAGCAGGTCTGGGTAGTCTTCCCTGCTAATTTCACCACTTGGCAGGGGCTGCCCTTGCAGCCTGCAGAGTGATTGGTGAGAGCGGGATGGGCAGTGGGTGTCGACCCAGCTCGATCTTTACAGCAAAGGGGGGGTGGGTTGTGCAGCGGGGTTCTAAACCCTGGCTGCACCTGAGGACCACTGGGGGACTTCCCGTAAAACCACCGACGCCTGGCTCCCGCCCCGAGTGGCACAGCAGTTAAGCGCTCGGCTGCCGTCCAGCGGTTCGAGTCCCGTCCGTGGTTTCCGAAAGAGAAAAGACCTGGGCGAACCTGCCCCTGTCAAGGGGACAGCCTCGGAGACTCGCTGGGGGCCGTTTTACAGCCTCTGTTCAGAAGAAGCCACTCCCCCTCGGTTCTCAACAAGCTCCGCCCCCAGGCCATTCAAATTAGGATCTCGGGGATGTGAAGTGCGCAGCGGTGTTTGTTTTAAGCTGGTTCTATCCTGGTAGCGTGGTGGGTCCATGTGGGGCTGCGATGCACACGGTCCGCAGTTCGAAACCACCTGCAGCTCCGTGGGAGAAAGACAGGGCTCTCTACTCCGGAAAACGGTCTCAGAGACCCACTGAGGCAACAATGACTTGATTGATGGCAGGGAATTTGGTGTTGGGTCTAAAGGGATGGGAGAGGTGCCCTGGGGGGCGGAGTGATCACATGGCGGGCTGCTAAGGTCAGCAGTTCGAAACCACCAGATGCTCCTTGGGAGAAAGATGAGGCTTTCTGTCCCTATAAACCAGTGGTTCTCAACCTTCCTTTAATACAGCTCCTCATGTGGTGGTGCCCCCCAACCATCACATTATTTCCGTGGCTACTTCATCACTGTCATTTTGCAACTGTGATGAATCGGGTGACCCTTTGAAAGAAGGGGTCCGGCCCACAGGTTGAGAACCACTGCTATAAACTGTTATCCTCTTAGAAACCCACAGGAGGCAGTGCTGCCCTGCCCCTAAGGCTCACCAGGAGTCAGAATTGACTCGATGCCCTTGGTAAAGGGATGGGACCTGGTAGCACAGTGGTTATGCGCTGGGCTGCTAACCTCACAGTTAGCAGTTTGAAACCACTAGCCGTTCCCGGGGGAGAAAGACGGTATTTTCTATTCCTGTAAAGTGTTATTAGTCTTGGAAACCCACCCGGGGCTGAGTCGCTGGGACTCAGACTGGACCCCGTGAGTGGGAGGTTCTAATGGGTACCCAAGTGGTTATGAATCCCACTTAACATCAGAGCAAACAGGGTCAGCGAGACGGACATGTTGAGAACCATGTAAGGAATGACACGTATGAGTGGGTCAGCCGATGTTTACTGAGCACTTACGCTGGGCCGAGCACTGTCCGGAGTGCTGTGGGCTATCAGCCAGGGACTGCTGTTATCATCAAACACCCAGGAATGTGAAGTGACTTGGCCCGGGTCGCACACCCATACATGACTCCCATGCTGACATTTGAGGCCAGGCAGCTGGCCCCAGAGTCATGTCCACAGCGCTGGCTTAGAAGGCTAGAGTCTCACAACCTTGCTCGTTGAAAATGGCTTCTATTGAGGGTCTCAAAGGATAGTGTAGAGTATAAATAAGAAGTCCTATGGTTCAAAAGAGGAGACCCAGACTTTGAAAGGGGCATTGGCTGGTTCAAGACCCCTCACCTTATGGTAGTTCTCTCTCTCCCTCCCCCTCCCTCACGCCCTCTCGCTGCCATTGAGTGGATGCTGACTCATAGCAACCCTGTAGGGCAGGGTAGAACTGCCTCTGGTGGGTTTCTGAGATTGTAACTGTGCATGGGAATAGAAAGTCCCATCTTCCTCCCGAGTAGCAGCTGGTGGTTTCCAACTGCCGACCTTGCAGATCATAGCCCCATGCAAAACCACTGTGCCACCAGGGCTCCTCTGTAGTGGCAGAAGAGGGATTGACTGGAGGGCTTTGGGCGGGGTGATGCCCTGGCCCTTCCCTCTGCCTCACCCACTTTTGCAAAAACCCCTTTACCCTTGATCCGCTTCCGACTCCTGACCACCCCGGGGGCCACAGAGTAGAACCCGCCCCGTGGGGTGTTCTTGGCTGCCATCTTTGCTGGACACAGCTCGCCAGGCCTTTCCTCTTCAGAGCCGCTGGGTGGGTTCGAACCGCCAACCTTCTCAGGTTCGTGATGGGGCAGAAAACCAGGGAAGCTTCCAGCCTTTTCAAGTCCTGGGAAAGAAACCTGGGATCCATCTGGTCCTGCGGGTGGTCACAGTGGCAGCCAGGGTGTCGGTTTCCTGTCACTGCTGCTGCATAAAAACAACATACCACGGGTCCCATCAAAGTTCTGGAGCCTGGAAGTCGGAGATCCAGGGGCCAGCAGGCCAGGGCTCACCCCCAGGGCTCCAGGGGGTGGTCCTTCCTCGTCTCCCTTGCTCGCAGCTTCTGGGCATTGGAGAAACGTTTAGAACAGCACCTGCCAAGAGGGCCAAGTGCAGTTGACTCGCTAAGTGGTTGCGCTGCACTGGCGAAAAAGCTCAGGACAAACTACACACCCCGGAAGGGAGGGAGAAGGGCCTGTCGGGATGGCAGGGGTGGGGTGGGGGAAGTGGGCCTCAGAAATAACCTCCAGCACTTGTGGGTGCTGCTCACTCAAAAACACCTTTCCAGGGTGATGAGGCTGCAAGGTAGGGATCACCCCCACCCCTTTCAGCTTGAAGAAGGGAAGCTCCTGACGTAACACTGGTAAGCAACCAAGAAGGAGCTGCAGAAGATCTGTGAAAGAGGGCATCAAGAGATACGGGGCTTTTCCCCTGAACTTTTTGGAGCTACCTAGTCTGGGACACATCCTGTGTGGGCCAGGGGCCCTGTTAAGCCCCCCAGATGCAATAGGAACTTACTGCCCACCCCCTGCTGCCCTCTGTGGGAAGTGGTGTTCCTGTCCCCAGCTAGCAGATGAGGATGACCCAGAAAAGTCGAGGTGACCTGGCTGTTCGAATGCCCCCACCAGAGAATGTTAGAGGTGTGCTTCTAGCTCCACCCTGCTTGCTGCCTCCGTGCTGAGCAAATATTTGTTGGCCGGCTAGCTGGTGGTGGGGAGGGCGGAGTTGCCCAATGGAAGGGGGCTAGACTGGCTGACTACAAAGTAGCTAACCAGATAGGTTAACCACGCTGCCAACCAGCCAGGTAACTGGCTTGCCAAGTAGCTAGCCAGGTGGAAGGATAATAAAATAGGCGGTTAACTAGCTAAGCAACTGGCTAGCCAAGTAGCTGTCCAGGTGGCTAAGTGGCTCTCCATAGTTAAATGGTTAACTGACCAGTCAAGCAACTGACTAGCCAAGTGGCTAGCCACGACACTAGCTAGGTAAAAGGTTCACGAAATTGTTAACCGGCTAAACATCTAGCTAGCCAAGTAGCAAGGTAAGTAACTGGGGGCTAAGTAGCTAACTAGTGAAGTGGTTCACTACCCCTAACCAATGGCCACCACGCATGGACTTGGGCCTTGTGTCACTCCAAAATGTTCCTTCACTGGGTTCTCGGGAAGTCCGTCGGATGCCCCCACCCCCACGTGGCCCTCTCACAGGGACAGGTCAATAGCCCCACTTTCCAGGATTGGAAGGAAACTGAAGCTCAGAGAGGACAGGCCCCACCCAGCTGGGGAACCCCAGGATTCGAACTCAGAGTGACAATGGGTGTGGGGCAGGGCGCACATTGCATTGCGGATTGCTTTTTCAGGCCTGGTTCCTACGGCTGGCTGCACCCATTATCGCCCTTAATCCCCACAGCAGCTGTGATGGGGTGGGGAGTGTCAACCCCGGGTTCCCAGGAAGGCCCAGACGCTGGCCGCAGAGCCCTGCGGGGGCGGGCAGGCCTCCCCAGCCCCACCTCGAGATCCGCGTGTCCCCCAGCCGCTCCGAGGGGGAGGGGGGAAGCCGGCGTCCACCTTTGGCTCCGGGCCTTAGCCGCTAGCTCAGGTTCCCATTGCTGCGGTGTCTCCCTGGGAACGGGGTGTGGTAGGCGGGAGGGGGCTGGGTGGTGAGGTAGGGTGCGAAGAAGGGGGGCTCTGCCGCCAGCCGGGAGTGGGGACGGGGCGCCAGCCGGCATGAGATACCCTCGCAGGGAATGTGGCCAGGCCGCCCCGCCCTCGCCCTCAACTGGCTCCAGCAAACCGGTTGGGCGGCCACCCACCCTACTCTTTAAATGCTCTGCACCGCGGAGCTGGAACCCTGCGGCGGCCACGCCCCCTACGGCGGCCACGCCCCCTCGGGCCACGCCCCTCTCCACCTGGGAGCTCAGCTGTCTGGGGCTGGGGCGGGAGGCTGCAGGGCTGCAGGCCAGCCAAGCAACCTGTCTGCCAGGTAGCTAAGTCATTGACTAGCTGGCCACATTGCTGACTAGGTAGATAGCTCACTGACTGCCAACTAGCTACATAACTCGCTAGCCTACTTGTTTACTAGCTGGCTCAACTGTGGACTAGTTAAAATGGTTAGCTAACTGAGCTACTAACCAAGAAATCAGTCTGCTAGCCAAGTCGCCGACTTGCTGGTCAAGATGCTGACTAGTTCCATGGTTAGCTAACTGTGCTGCTAACCAGCTAATCAATCAGCTAGCTAAGTAACTAATGACTAGCTGGCGAAGTAGCTCCCTAATTAAGGGCCTAACTAAAGAAACTGCTAGCCAGAAGCTGGCTAGCCAAGTAGCTGACTACATGATTAGGTAGATAACTAGTTAAACAGTAAGTTAAACTGCTAACCACTAAGCAGCTAACTCCTTATTCGTTTTGCTGTGTTTCTCAAAGTGTCCCCTGTGGGGGGCACTTAGGCTGGGTTGACTAAGAAACAAAGCCAGTGACATTCATATTTGTGCACGAGAGAGCTTTATATCAAGAAGCAATTATATATCAGGCAAGCATGACAGCCCAGTCCAGATCAAGTCCATGTAAGTCTGATACTAGTCCATAAGTCCCTCTTCCGACTCACAAAGCCACATGCAGAAGGCAGGAACATCACAGGAGCCAATGGTGGTGGACACATCTCCAGGGCTCCAGCAGTGTCAGCTTCGTTCATCCACAGGAAGGCGAAGGTAGAGAGAGAGAGAGGAGGTTCCCAGGACCCTCCTTATGAGAAGGCCACACCCACACGGAGGTACCAGCAGGCTGTGACCTGATTGACAGGCTAGACTCCACCCCTCCACTTTTGTATTTTCAGGTTGACATAAAACTATATCACTACCACACGTGGGGCCTGCAGACACAGATACCTACCCTTGATCTTGTATACCAGATGTATTAGTCTGGGTACTTTGGAGAAACAAATCCACGGCGACTCATGTATAAGAGAGAGTTTTATGTAAAGAAAAGGTGCATCACGAAAACATCCCAACCCAATGCTGCCGAAGCCCACAAGTCCAACATTAACCCATTAACCCAACACCAGTCCACAAAGTCCTCCACCTCACAAAACAGAGGCAATAATGCCGACTGCAGGAGGAAAGCTGAGTCAGTGAACGTGTAAGCATCTCAGCACTGGCAGGGGTCTCCACACGGCTGCTCCAGCACCCAGGGCTGCATCGGGATAGATCCATGCGGCTTCTCCTTGGGGATGCCTTGTAAGAAGTCAATCTTGCAAGCTGAAGCAGGGAACTGCTAAGGCAGCTGCACCCGATACAACCATCACAAAACAAGAGACCCGAGAACTCGAAAGGCGAGGCTTCACCACCCATTTATCCCTCCGCCTTTCAACCAGCACCACATGTGATTATCGGCCAGGCTGGCACAATTAACTAACTCACCAGACTGTCTAACAAAAGTTTTGCATTGCCAGGGCTGGGGTGGGCACTGCGTTTTTTTCAATTTCTGAAAAGGGGCTGCAGGCCAAAGAAGTTTGGGGACTTGTGCTGCAGACAGATGCCCTTGTGTAGGTAGTGTGCAGCTGAGCCAGCTGCACATAGCTGAGGCTCTCTCTTCTTTCTCACCCCCTCCCCTCACCCCTGTGCAGACATACTCTGGCCTTTTCTGCGTGGTCATCAACCCGTACAAGCAGCTGCCCATCTACACCGAGGCCATCATAGACATGTATCGGGGCAAGAAGCGTCACGAGGTACCGCCCCACGTGTACGCAGTGACTGAGGGGGCCTACCGGAGCATGCTCCAGGGTAAGTGAGGGGGCTGCAAGCCAGCAGGAGATGCGGGTGTATGGGGAAGGGGGGAGCTGCCAAGAGCCAAAGTCAAGGTCACGTGACAAGTTGGGGACGTCTGCAGGGTTCCTGGGGGGTTCGAAGCACAAAACAGAAACCAAACCCCACTGTCACGGAGTCGATTCTGATTCATCACGACCCTATAGGACAGGTTAGAGCTACTCTTAGGGGCTGCGACCCTTTACTGGAGTAGAAAGCCTCGTCTTTTTCCTGAGAAGCGGCTAGTGGTTTCACACCGGTAGTATCCTGGACAAGCAATTCGGAGGGCCCATTCCGAATAAAAGGTGCCGCTGCGAAAGCTGCAACTCCTACAAGTCCGGGATGTCTTCCCAACGAAACGCGTCTCTGCCATCAGCTACGGACACGTTCTCCGAGTGATCTCCTTGCGAGACTTGCCCTAGTCTTGCCCTGGTCTGGCGAGATTTCCTTCCACAAGCAGCAAGAAACCGAAAAAGTCCGATGGGAACAGTGACTTCCTAGGGGGACTCTGCTGGGCCCATTGGACTCAAGGCCAGCTGAGAAGGCTTTGGTGACTGCTGTGTTTTGGCACCCACCCACCCCACCCCGGGGGTCATCAGGATAGATTTTTTCTAGAAGGACACAGGCCAATCACAACGGACACAGGCCGATCACATAATGTCTTATTAGAAACACATTAAAAAACAAAGGACAGTGCTTTGATGAGAAAAGGGCGGAGCCAGTTGTTCTAAGGAGCCGTTCCCATCCCCACGATGCTCCCGCTCATTCTTCGAGGGTAGCCAGGGCTGCCCTTGGGGAATCTCATTGAGAAACCTTACCCCCCGTGCACCTTCCAACCCCGATCTGACTCCTTCAGACTTCTTTTTGTTCCCCACATGAAAAGAACGTTGGAAAAGGATCATGATTTGGGTCCCCCGAGGCTGCCCAAACTGCCCTTCTGATGCGGTGCCTGCCAAAAGAGCGCAGCATTTCTTTGCCGCAGGGTTGGAGAGAGGGCGGCAGTGGGCAGACCTGGATGGGGGAGCCATCGAAGAACAGTGGCTTCGCGTTTGGGGATTTTTGTTTAGGAAAGGTTCCTGTGATGATGCCGGGAGCCCGGAGGGAGGGGCGTAGTGAGTTGCACCCTGGGATGCTCACCACGAGGTCATCAGTTCAAAGCCACCCGCTGCTCTGCTGGAGGAAGATGAGGCTGCCTGCTCCCCGTAAAAGGGTTACCGTCTGGGAAACCCACAGGGACAGCTCCACCTTGTGCAAGAGGGTCGCTGTGAGGCAGAATTGATTTGATGGCCGTGTGATGAATGTGTAGCAGTACTTCTTGGCTTGCCTAGTCTACTCTCAACCTGTATTCAGTTGGGAAGCAGTGGGATTATAAACTCTAATAATACAGGTGTATTTGGTGATAGAGCAAACAGGATGCATTTGCATGCGATGTGTTTATATATGCTTGGTAAATTTACACAGAGATAGGAACCGCTCGTTGTATGTGGCTCTAGCATTTGTTCCATGGACTTAATCCTCATTGTAATTTGCATCTAGTGGAATGTTGGTTACGATGGTGTCTCAAGCATAAAATCAGGAGTCCTCGTGGCATAGTGCCTATATGTTGGGCTGCTAACCCCGAGGTCAGAAGTTCAAAACCACGAGCCGAGCCACTGGAGAAAGACGGGGCTGTCTACTCCCATAAAGAGTTACAGTCTTGGAAATCTGCAGGGGAAGTTCTCCTCTGTCCTATAGAGTTTCTGTGAGTCAGCACCGACTTCATGGCCGCGAAGAGTGTGAATTTTACAGTAACGACTGGTCCCTGCCCATCTCTGGGCGGAAGAGACAGTGAAGGTGCTCAACGCCTAGCTGAAAGCTGATCAGGTTGAGTCTACGCACAGGTGCCTCAGAAGAAAGGCCTGGTGATCTCATGCAGGAAAAGAGCGGCCACCAAATGCTCAGGAGTGTCTGGCACCCAAACTTGAGCTTTTGCTAATGATTTTGCCAAGGGGCGGGGGTGGCCAGCATAAGGGGCCGGGGTGCTGCTGGAGGAGACCCTCCCTCTGGGTAACACGGCCCCTCTCCCTCCTTCTGTTCCCTTGCAGACCGTGAGGATCAGTCCATTCTGTGCACGTGAGTAGTGTAGGAGGACTTCCTGGAGGAGGAGACAGGGCCCGGCTGGTGGGGGTTGTTGGGGGAAGGACTGACCTGGCCTGCTTGTTGACCCTGCTCTGCTTCCCCATGTCATTCCCCTTGCACTCCCTCTACCCCCGCCAAACAGCGGGGAGTCTGGAGCCGGGAAGACGGAAAATACCAAGAAGGTCATCCAGTACCTGGCCCACGTGGCCTCATCACCAAAGGGCCGCAAGGATCCCGGTGTCCCTGTAAGCGAATTCTTGTCCCACCCCTGTCCCTGTCCTTGTCCCCACCCCCTGCCGTCTCCACCATTCCAGCCCTGGCCCCCTGGCTCCCCTGCCATCTCCACCACCCTGTCTATTAGACAGGGCCAGTAGCCCTGGTGGCCCAGTGGGCTGCTAACTGGAAGGTCAGCAGTTCAAACCCACCAGCAGTTCTGCAGGAGGAAGATGAGGCTGTCTGCTCCGGTAAAGAGTTAACAGCCTTGGAAACCCACAGGGGCGGTTCTACCTACCTTGCCCTACCGGGTCAGGTCGTGGTGTGTCAGAATTGGCTCTGAGGCGGTGGGTTTCATTGGGTGTTTTAAAAGCACTTGCTGGAGACACTGCCACCGCTGGTGGGCCTACATAGGTGTGTGTTCCTTGGTCCAGATGGAGTATGCAGGTACAGCCCTCCCCCAAGAATTCACTGCCTCCCTCGCAGAGGGCCAGCCGGAGTGAGGATCCCTGGCTGCCCGTGCCTGTTGTCATGATAGGTGCCAAGGGGGCTGGCACAGACAGGGCCCAGTTGGAGCTTTTGTTGGCACTCAGCACAGTCATGGTTGGGTTCTGTGGAGCCAATTCAGACTCACGGTAACTCAGTGATGGGACAGAGTCGAACTGCCCTGGGGGGCGGGGTGGGGGCAGGCTGTCCTCTCTGCAGAAGAGCATTGGTGGCACAGAGGTTGAATAGTGGACTGCTAACTGAACAGCTGTCAGTTCAAACCCACCAGCTGCCACATGAGAGAGAGATGAGGCTGTCTGCTTCTGCAAAGATGACAGAAACTCGACAAGGCCCCGCCGGGTCACTGGGGTCAGAAATGGACTCGCAGGCAAAGGGTTTGAATCCTTTACTGAAAAGCAAACGACCGAGTCTCCCTCCTCCCTGGAGCTGCAGGGGGTGAGGAGAGGGGGCTTTTCAACCACCCACCTTTAGGTGAAAAAGCAAGAACAGAAAGAAAACCCTTCCCTGAGCAGTTAATGCTGACTCAGAGCAACAGCACAGGCCGGGGAAGAAACCGAATGGAGAAGGGGGTAGAATTCCCTCCAGCTTTTTGAAGGCCTCCCCCACTCCTGGGGGTGTAGGACAGAGTCGAACTGTCCAGGAGATCACCTGTGTGACAGCACACAGCTTCTCCTGAGGAGCAGCTGGTGGGTCCGAATTGCCAACCTCTTGGCGAGCTGCCTGGTGCTGACCAGGGCTCCCAGCCCAGCACATACTGGAGACTTAATTTCTGGAGTGTCTACTCTGTGTAGGCCAGACCGCCTACACCTGCCACACCTGGGTCTGTTTTAGAAACAAACTGTGGCTATCGTTCGAGATCATAGGTTCCCAAATGTATTTGGCCTAGCGCCCCCTTTTCAGAAAAAGGGGTGCCCAGCCCCCCACCCACGCGGTGAAAAAATGTTTGTAGCCCATCACCCGGGATAAAGTGGAGGCATCTGCTTTTGCAGCAGCCCTGGACCCTCACCAGGGGGCGCTGTCACTCACTTAGGTCCTGCAGGCAGTTGGGTGGGGATGGTCTTCTTGGTTAAACTGAGAGACTGAGGCCCTAGTGGGTGAATCTGTTGTCTTAAACAGCAGGGAGAGTCAAACTTAGCCTGCTGGGTGCCCCTTCCCCCCCTCCCCACCTGAGACCTCAGGGTCACCTGTGTCTGTCCATGTTCCATGTGCCGTGTCCTGGTCCGTGTCTCCTGTCCTGTGACTTCCTCAGGCCTCCGTCGGCACCATTTCTTATGTGAGTAGCAGGGAATCCCCTGGAGCACCCCACCCACCCCACCCCTTACCCCTTCCCTTCCAGTCTTCCTGGTCCACAAGACTCCAGGTCCCTGTGGTCACACCTGCAAGGGTCCCACACTGCCTTTTGTGGAGGCCCTACTGTGTGTGCACAACCTAGTCCCACACTACTGTGTGTGCATAGCCTGGGCCTGCACTGATAGTTAATGCTGGTCCTACTGTGTGCACACAGCCTGGCCCCGCACTACCATGTGTGGCAGTCTTATTCTGTGCACAGCCTGGTCCCACACTGATGTTCATGGTGTCCCTACTGTGCATATGCAGCCCAGTCCCTCCCTGTCATGTGTGGTGGTCCTACTATGTGTTACGTGTGCACAACCTGGGTGTGAGCTGGCAGTGATGTTGTCCTACTGTGTGTGTACAGCCTGGTTCTGCACTGCCATTTATGCCAGTCTGTGTAGCATAACCTGTGTTCAAACTGCCATTTATGGCAGCCCTACTGTGTGCCAACAGACTGGCCTATAAAAAACAGCAGCCCAGAGGCCCCACAACTGTCTTTTAATAATGACCTGAATGTCCACAGGGCCCACGGCCCCTGTACATTCATACAGCCCAGAGACTCACACAGCCATTTGCTGCAGACCTACTGGGTGCCAGGCTTGGGGCCAGGCTATGATAGCTCACAGGGAAATGCCCAGTGCCCTGGAGAACCTGCCTAGGAAAGAAGCAAGAGGGGCTCACTTTCATGACATTGAGCCCCTTTGCCGGGCACTAAAAGGTTAAGGATGTATTGCTCAATGAGTGAGTCAAGCACCTGAATCCAGGTAGCCCCTGACTTATGACGTATTCCAGTGGCAGAAAACTACACTTGTGAGCATCCTTGTGTGTGTGTGTGTGTGCACATCTTGTTAGTATAGGAGCCCTGGTGATGTAGTGGGTTACACATTGGGGCTGTTAAACCACAAGGTCAGTGGTTCAAACCCACACAGGGGAAAGTCGCGGCCATCTGTTCCTGTAAAGTGTCACACTCACAGCTTCAGAAACCCATAGGGGCAGCTCTACCCTGTCTTACAGGGTCGCTGTGAATCACCTGGATGAATACTACATACAATGTTGCCACTGATAATATGCTGGCATTATCATTCCCAGACCTACTGTAGCCCCAAAAGTCAAATAAAGATTGGGTTTAGCAAGATACAGATAATAGTGAAAACTAAAAAAAAAAAAAAAAGATACCGTACTGACCTGTGTCAGAACCGCCTGTGTAGGTGTGACAAAAGTAGTGGCCAGCATGGAACTCCATCAGAAGCCACTGTGGGGACTCCTAGCTTAGTTGGGTAAAAGGGGTAGGGCATGTATGGAGTCCCTCTTGATAACCGGAAAGATAAATACCACCATGTTGCTTAAAACCCACCTGTGGCTCCCACCTCCCCCAAGCATGCACATCATGGTGAGTGCAAAAACAAAGTCAAAGGCAGCGAAATTCCTGCTCCTCCTCTTGGTCTTCCACCACTGCCTTCCTGCGCGCTTACAAATGCGATTCTGCCTGTCTAATGAACAGACTTGTACTGTGGTGGGGTTTTGTTTCGTCGTCTTCGTTTTTATAATGGAATCGCAGCGTAGTATCACACGGTGGTCCTGTGGTCCCGTTATTTTGTTTTTCCACTCCAGAATAATAGAGACGATTCCCAGCATGCCTCACATAACTGAGGGGCAAACCAGAACGCTCAAAGACCTCTGACACTCAAAGACCTCTGACACTCAAAGACCTCTGACGCTCAAAGACCTCTGACGCTCAAAGACCTCTGACATGCAGGCACCCGGGCGCTGGAAACACAGACTCCCTCCCCCTTCCCCAAGAGGGTCCTGTTCCCCTGTCCAAGTCCCCCAATTCTCGCTGATGCTCCATCTCCCACGCCCCGGCAGGGCGAGCTAGAGCGGCAGCTCCTACAAGCCAACCCCATCCTGGAGGCTTTCGGCAACGCCAAGACAGTGAAGAATGACAACTCGTCACGATTCGTGAGTGCTGGGGCAGGACAGGGTCTGGCGGTGTGTCCCAGAAACAGGCTGTGGGTGTCTGGGCTGCGGGTGGGGCATGGAGCGCTTAGGAGTGTGGGTGTATGGACAAAGGAGGAGTCCAGGAGCAGCACTTCCAGGTCTGAGGGGGTTGGGGGTTCGGCCCTGGGATCTGAAGGCAAGAAGTTAAAGGGGGCTGGACCTTGGCTTCCCCAGGGTTCCCTTGACTGGGGCCCTCCCCATGGGAGTGGGGTTCACATGAGAAAGTCAAGAGGCAAACATGAGTCTCTGGAAGAGGTGGGTGTGGCTGGGCAGGACCGTACTTCATGCCTGGGAATCAGAGAGTTGAGGACCCTAAGCCTCAGCCTCCCCACTCCCTACTACTCTCAGGGAAAATTCATTCGTATCAACTTTGACGTCGCTGGATACATCGTGGGTGCCAACATCGAGACCTGTATCCTCTCACAGCCCAGAGGGTGCCTGGGAGGGGTGGGTGGGCAGGGCAGGGGGCAGGGAGGGAGGAGCTGTGGGCGGGGGTAGGGACAGCTACTGTTTTCATAAAAAGGCTTCGAGATGGGGTAGTGAAGCAGCCCTGGTGACACCCTGGGTTAGGTGTTGGACTGCTAACCACAAGGTCGGCGGTTCAAACTCTCCAGCCACTCGGAGAGAGAAAGATGAGGCTTTGTGTTCCTTTAGGGAGTTAACGTCTCTGAAACCCACAGGGGAAGTTCTACTCTGTTCTATATGCTCATTAGAACTCGGAATCAACTTGATGGAAGTGAGTTTGGAGGTTTTTTGGTTGAGGGAATGAAGGATCCCTGGTAGCATAGTGAGTTAGGTGTTGAGCTGCTAAGTACAAGGTTGGTAGCTCAAATCCACCAACCGCTCCAAGGGAGAAAAATGAGGCTGTCTCATTCCAGAAAGAGTTGGTTCAGAAACGGCATATGAAGTCACTGTTTGTTGATCACAATGTTATTTAAATGAAGTGGTAAGCTGGGGTGTTCCCCAAACCACTTGCTGTAGATCTAACTCCAATGCTGAGTGACCTCGTAGGTATCAGAGTAGAACTCTGGCCCCTGGGGTTTGGTGGATGGGGCTGGTTCGGGGAAAGTAGATTGCCAGACCTTCTGCAGAAACACCTCTGGGTAATGTCACACCTCCAGCCTTCCAATCAGCGGCCGGCCTGTTAGCCCACGTTTACCAACCAAGGTCTGTTAGGGGAAGGAGTATTATCATGCCCTTTTACAAATGTGCAGCAGGCTTACACGATATGCGTAAGGCCGGGCATCCAGTGAATACAAAGCCATGGACTTGCTCTGTTAGCGATTCCATTGCTTTCTGGGAGAGAAAAGGA
>NW_022104553.1:21262158-21267799 GCF_000313985.2 Echinops telfairi | reverse complement strand
GGCCGTCCCATCTGGCCCTTGTTTCCCGGGCTTTCCTCCCTGCCCTGCCCATGGTCCTCATTCTGGCCCTTCCCAGCCCTGTAGCCTCGTGGCTGATCTGTCTTAGGCCTGACAGCCTCCTGGGCTCTGGCTCCTGTTGGCTTTGGAAACCACTTAGCCTCCTTTCTACCCCGTGGCTTCGGCTTACTTGGGCTCCTGCCAGGTGGTGGGGCTCCTGCCTGCCCTGGGGGAGTTCCAGGATGGAGACCCTCGAAGGGAGGAGGAGGAGGATGAGGAGGAGAGAGAGAAAGAGAGAGAGAGAGAGAGAGAATGATGATATAGTTTATCCGAAGCACTCACTCCATACCTGGCTCTTCCCATCCCACCCATAATGGAAGCCGCCTCATCCATTTGACCGAAGAAGAGGCCGAGGGTCACAGTGGGCCGATGACTCAAACCAAAGTCACCCTCTCATTGACGACGACAAGCTGAATGCTGAGTCTAAGTCCACTGCTTCACCTGGTCCTCCCCCCCTCCCCCCTGCAGCTGACCTGCTCCTAGAACCGTGCTCCAACTACCGCTTCCTGACCAACGGGCCCTCATCCTCCCCTGGCCAGGAGAGAGAGCTCTTCCAGGAGACACTGGAGTCCTTGAGGGTCCTAGGATTCACCCATGAGGAAATCATCTGTGAGTGCGGGCTGCGGGTGCCCCTAGGGAGGGGTGCGGGCGCGGCACCTCATGGGGCAGGCTGGGGACCCCGGTGGGCCATCGCTTCTTGGCGTGCTCCTGTGATGCTTGCCATCTGACAGTCTCACTTCTTCAGGGCTCGTGGATCAAAAGTACCACAAGGGGGTGGTTTCCACACACAGAAAGGGATTTTCTCGCTATTGAGGATGCTGGAAATCTGGATGCAGGACACCGCTGTAGGGGAAAGCTTTCTCACTGTCTCCTTCAGGGAGAAGGTTCTTGATTCATTTCATCATCTGCAGACCTGACTTTCCTCGAATGGTTCCCCTTCTCCCTCATGCTCCTGGGGTGCACCTGTGGTTTGCACTTAGCTACCTACCTATCGGTTGGCAGGTTTAGCCTACCTGGTACCGCAGAGGAGAAGCCTGGTGATCAACTCCCATAACACCTACAGCCAAGAAGGCCCCAGGGAGCAGTTCTATCGAGTAGCACATGGGGCCCCCAGGAGTCAGCTAACCCCCTACTGGCAAGTCCTTTCCGACCCAGAGCTGCCCTTACAGGACAGGTGAACTGGCCCTGTGGGTTTTCGAGGCTGTCCATCTTGACAGCAGCAGACAGCCTCAGCTTCCTCCTGAGGAGTAGCTGGTGGGTTTGAACCGCTGACCTTGAAGCCCACAGCCCAGTGCCTAGCCCACTGCCCCACCACCAGGTTGCTTAATGGCAGCCGCCAATAAGCCTTGCTCTCTTGAGTTGCCATGTGACATTTCATTCTGGGGGGGAGCTTGGATGTGGTGTTTGTTTTCCTTTTTTAGGGACAGACCATCAGGGTGTTCGCAGGGCTGCTGGTTCTCATCTTCCCTGGCATGCTACAGGAGGCCACTGCCAGGGTGGCTTGGGAGGGTGGGGGGTGAGTCAGAGAGGGTACAGAGCACCAGCTTGGTCGGGGGTGGTAGTGGGGGCAGGCTGCACTGAGCCATAGCTCTAGGTGTATTGACAGAGGGTTTCTGCCCACCCCAGTCTCCCACGGCCCAGATCAGATTTCCCAACCCCATGGGTATGCCCTCCTCCCACAGGCCTGTATGTCCCCTCTCTCCTCACCATACAGCCAGGCTGCAAGAAGGTAACAAAGTCAGATGGTAGTCACCCCAGGGGACCGGGCCTTGAAGCCTGGCCTCAGCTGGTTCCCTGCAAGCTTGAGGTTTCTTAACCCCAGAGGCACAGCCAGCGGGTTCCAACCTGTGGTGATCTTAGAAGCACCAGAGTGGAGGCTGGGTATACTGAGAGAAACAAATTCATAGACAGTCATATGTGGATAAGAAAGAGTTTTATATACAAGAGAAATTGAGTATTGAGCAAACATCCCAGCCCCATCCAGATCAAGTCCATAAGTCTGATATTAACCTATATGTCCGATACCAAACTATAAATTGCTCTTCAAACTCACGCAACGCATGCAATGACCCCAAATGCAGGAAGATGACAGGCCAGTGGGTGGGAAGTCTTGTGGATCCAGTGGCGTGGATGCATCTCAGCACTGGCTCCTCCAGCTCCAGGGCTCTGACCATCCACATAGCTCCATGTGGCTTGTCAGCAGGAATGTTCTGCAGGGAGAGTGTGTCTCACCTCCAGTGAGCTATTGATCTCCGTGGCGCCTCCAATGAGGTCATCAAGCTGCGACCTGACTGACAGGCTAAACTCCACCCCTTCACTTAGGCTAAACTCCACCCCTTCACTCTTAATCGGCTCAACTTGACACCAGATGATGTCCCTACCACAGAGGGGTCACCAGGCCTTTCTTCTGAGGGCGCTCTCTCTGGGTGAACTTGAACCTGCAACCTTTGGGTTAGCAGCTGAGACTGCCTGCACCTCCGAGACACTCCAAACAAACAAAATAATCTGAGTCACGTGTGGTCTAGTGGATGCCGGCTTCCGGCAACCCGTGGGTCAGCGTTGTCGGTGCCTGACACAAAGCTCTTGCCAGGCCTTTTTTCTGAGGCCCCTCTGAGTGAAGCAGTGGAGCGTGGTCCTCATTTGCACACCCCGGGGACGCCATGGGTGCTGCTAAGGCCAGGCTTGGCTTGCAGCGGACCCTGTAGCCTGCGTGACTCGGAGAGTTTTCATTGGCTGATTTGGGGAGGCAGGTCCCCAGGCACGTTTCTCCTCGTCTGTCTGGGTCTACAAGCTCCTGCTCACTGTGGGCCAGTCACCCCGTGGCCTTGCAACACGCAGTCCACCCCAGTTTGAGAGATCGAGAGAGGGGTGGTGGGCCATCAGTTGTAGTCGCCTTCAAGCAGTTCCCAAAGTCTGCCTGGGAAAGGGGTGGTTGACGTGACTCTGGGGTCATCAGCAGCCACATCTGGGGCCTCTCAGACCCCGTGTTTGTCAGACTGTCCCCGGCGGAGAGAGCAAGGCGACACGCAGCAGTCACCGTCACCTCACCGGCTGCGGAATCGTGTTCACTGTGCCGGAGTTCCTCAGAACACAGTTTGAGAAACATTGAGGCGGGAGCCGTCTCGTGAGAGAGGCAGATGTAGAGGGAGAGAGTGTGCGGCGGTGTCCTGTCCGGAGGGCCAGACCAAGGCATTGTGGGAAGTCGGCCCTGGTCAGGTGCTAGTGGTGATTGGAATGTCCGCCTTGGAGGGCCCACTCCCACATGCCAGACCTCAGCCTAGGGGAGACCTACAGTCCAGGAACTCATCCCCCCCACACACACACTTCCCAGCATTCTTGGGCTCTTTTTTGTTTATTATGATTATTTTTTATTTATTTCTTTGATTTGGGGGGGATGGGCTCTTGACGGTACCCATCCACCCCTCTCACAGTCCAGCTGTTCTCACACACACATGCACACACACACACTCACTCAGTCACACCCACCCTCTTCTAGTCACACCCCACCTCCCACATTCTCAGTCACACACACACTCAGAGTCACTCTCCCGTCTTCCGTGGGCGCATTCTCAGCCTCACACACATAGTGACCTTCATCACAGTCACATGCACACACACTCTCTCCTAGTCACACCCACCTTCCCACAGTTGCACGCTCTCAGTCTCTCTCTTACACACACACACACACACACACACACACACACACACACACACACAGTTACACTCCATCACAGTCACCCACACACTCACTGTGAAGCTGCACCCCCCAGGCCACTGGATGCTGTCTCTCCCAGGAGCCTCATCTCCAGTCCCCTCTGTCTGGCACGGCTCATGTGTCTTCTTTTGTCACCCGGGACCGTGGTGGCCCCTTTGGAAATGACAGTTTGGGGTATTTCCTCCCCATTAGGCTCCGGTTACTGGACTTTGGCAGGAGCAATGCCCCTGGGACACCCCACCCCGCCACCCCGATTGTGTCCACAGACTGCCCAGGAGGTGGAGCACCCCTCCCCCCCACATACACGCCAGAGCACACCCAGCTCCCTTCTACCCACCCCAGTGGCGGGCAGGGGGGCGGTTTGCACTAGAGCCCCATGTCATTCTGTAGCCACTCCCATCCCCAGCCAGCCCCATCACCTCCAGTCCATCCCAACTCCTAACCAGACAGAAACACACTCAGGGTTCCCACGCCACCATCGGGATGAGAGCCAGTGACCAAGACTCTGCCCCTTGTGGGTTTGAATGCCGGTCTTTCAACCAGCTGCCCAGCTCTGTCAATGCCTTTCCGGTGTCACCATTCACCCCCCTTTCCAGCTGCACGGTGGGGTTGTGCCTGTTCTAGGACTCCGGGTGAACAGAGTTGGGGCAGCTAATACACTTCCATGCCGGCTTCCTCCACTCCGGGGTGGGTTTGGGGCCACCCACGTTCAATGTGGTGGCTGAGGGTATGTGTGTGTGGGGTGGGTGGGACTCCCATCGTGGGTGATGACTCACTGAGATCAGGGCACTGTTCAGTGAGTGTATGATTTGCCCCCAGCCGCTTTAAGCGTCTGTGCTTAGAAGAGGTTGAGAATGAACATTGCGAACACAGGTTCGGGTGGGTGTCAGACGGCCCGGGTCCAGGTCCCGGCTCTGCCGTTTATCAGCGGAGTGGCCTTGGGTCAGTGACGAGCTGTAAGTATGCCGCAGTCTCCCTTTCTGTCAAAGGCGGGGCGAGAGCAAAACCGGCCTCGCGGGGAGGCAAGGAACTCATTTTTACAACGAGCGGCAGGGCCTGGCCCAGAGTCTAAAATGAAGCCAAGATCCGTGTCAGCTGTCCCCAGTGACAGCCGTCCGAGAATGATGAGCAGGGGTGAGGCAGCCAGCCGGGTGAGGACGCCGATGTGGGAGGCCAGGCCGAGGGAAGCGTGCCCTCGCCTGACTCGAGTGCCCCACGCGAGGCCCTGCTGTCCCAAGACGAGGTTGTCCCGAGGTGGCGACCAACGTCCTGGTCCAGTTCAGAACAAAGCTGAGAACCGCCTTCTCTCAGATGACACACAGAGGCTGCCCTCCCGGAAAACCCACTGTGCCGGACACCAGGCGCAGAGCCCTCTGTGGTTCCATGGGAAACAGGTGGGGATTCGTCTCAGCCACGCCGAAATGCCACTGCCCTGTGGTGGAAGGGCGTGGGATGCAGGGGCCGAGGACGGAAAGCGCCGTGAACAGTCAGAGAAAAAATGGATCTGTCTTGGAAGAAGGACAGCCGGACGTGGATGGCGACCCTCGCCTCCTGGGCTTTGGATACGCCAGGAGAGCCCAGTCCCTGGTAAAGGCGAAGAGCTTTTATGAAAATGAGCTGGACTGACCGTGGCTGTCCCGATGGGCCCAAGCACAAGAACAACTGTGAGGCCGGCGCAGGACCGGGCGGTGTTTGTTCTGCCCTGCATGGGGTTGCTATGGGTCAGGACAGCACCCGGGAACAACTGAAGGGCACAGTGCTGGTTGGAGACTTTGAAATCAGGAGGGATGCAGACCTTACTCTGAGGGACTGGGCAGTGTTAGCATTCCAGGTCCCTGCCTAGCTAGAGCAGGGGTCCTCAAACTGCGG
>NW_022104553.1:21245112-21261361 GCF_000313985.2 Echinops telfairi | reverse complement strand
TTTAAACAGTTTGAGGACCCCTGTGCTAGAGAAAGACAAAAAAACAAACTCACTGCCATTGATGCCAGTTCACAGTGACCCTATAGGACAGGGTAGAACTGCCCCAGTGGGTTTCAGAGACTCACTCTTTAAGGGGGTTAAAAATAAATCTCTTTCCTGCTTTCAAACTGCTAACCTCGAGGTTAGTTAGCAGCACAAGGCTTAACCACCACGTCACTAGGGATTTCCATATAGCGTCCCGGTGGCCCCAGCTTTAGAACCACCTTGCTGAAAATTCCAGTGAGTGACAGTAGGGGTCAGCATTGGCCCCATCCTGCAGACAACCAATTCCCCTGGGGACAGCACTGCCCGTATAGTTCAACCCACCGAACCCGCACTCACCGAAGTAGAAAGCCTTGGTTTCGAGCTGCTGACCTTCAACCCCCAAACCCTGCAAGTTCTGCAATTGCCCACTTCCATGAGGACAGCCAAGTTCAGTCCGGTCCTGGAAACAGCCTCTAGGGGACAGCAGTGACCACGTGAAGACAACCAAGTCCCTAGATGTTTCCGAATCAGGCTCTCAGGCTCTCCGGAGGCAGCATAGCCCACGTGGGATCAACTACTAAAAGATAGGCTAGAACTGCCCGTGTGGGTTTCCAGGACTAACTCTTGATGGGAACAGAAAGCCTCGTCTATCGCCCGTGGAGCTTGCTGGTGGATTCGAACTAACACAGAACCGCTACACTATCAAAACCAAACATAAACTGACACTGTCCAGGCGTTGACCACTCACAGCGATCCATCAGGTCAGAGGAGAACTTCGCCGGAGGGTTTCCAAGGCTGTCACTCTGGACACCCTTTCTGAAAAGCAGCTCCCTTTCCCCAAGTTCCCAAGCTCGGCTCCAGGAGGTTAGCACCGCCCACTTACAAAATAGAAATATTTCTCCCCCTCGTAGGATATGGAGATGATGGCGCTGCCACACCCTTCTGCACCTCACTTCTTTTCCCACCCGATATTGTAGAAATCTCTCCCATCCCTAAAAGCCACTGTGCCCCCTTGTGTGATTTCAAGTCGGTTCCGACTCATAGCGCCCCTAAAGTTTAGGCCCTAACTTTGGACACGCTTTCCGTCCTAAGTTGAGGACAAAGGAGACCGGTCCCGCGCGTTTTCCTGGGCTGTCAGCTTTACAGGAGGAGCCCTGGTGGCCCAGTGGCTGGTTATATACATTGGGCTGCTAACCACAAGGTCAGCAGTTCGAAGCGACCTGTCACTCCCTGAGAGAAAGACGAGGCTTTCTACACCCATTAAGCGTACAGCCTCGGAACCCCCCAGGGGCAGTTCTACCCTGTCGTGTAGGGCTGGGCGAGGGACCAGAATCCCTTGATCTGCTTGCGTCTCACGTGGCCAGTGCTGTGTGCTTCGGGCCGGTGGGCTCACTTGGTTTAGTGTCTGTTAAACCACTTGGTTAGGGAACTGGTGGAGGTCGCTGATCGGAAATCCGGTTTGTGCTTTCTTTTGTTTGCGTGGATTGTTTTTCTAGGATTGGAGCCCCGGTGGCGTAGTGGGTGTAGCGGTCCCTCGGGATGGAGCGCATGTTGTGGGCATGCGCTGAGGGGTAAAAATAGGTTGTGGGCGTGTCCTGGGGCGGAGCATATGTTGTGGGTGGGGCTTGGCCAAAGCATGCACATTGTGGCCATGTCCTGGAAGGGGGCGCGGGGTCCCCTGGGCCTTTCCCAGGGGATGGAACATATATTGAAAGCTTGTTGGGGTGGGGACTGGAGCTGGGTGTTTGTGGGCGTGTCCTTGGGGCGGAGCGCATCTTATAGGTGGCTGTATGTTGTGGGTGTATCCTGGGTAGAACACACAGTGGGCATCTTTTGGGTGGGAAACCAACGCATGTGCAGTGGGTGCATCATGGGGGCAGAGCGTGTGTTCTAGGCGTGTTGGGGGGCAGGGCTCAGAATAGCAGCGTGTGAGGGCGAGGGGCTGGGTTGTGGGCGTGTCCTGGGACAGAGCGCATTTAGTGGGGGTGGGTGTAGGGGGGATGTATAGTATCAAAGTATGCTCCTTGTGGCCACATCCTGGAGGGCGAGGTGTATATTGTGGGTGTTTCTTACCCTGGGCAGTGGGCATGGAATTGAGGTGGGTGTTTGTAGGCGTGTCCTTGGGGCGGAGCATATATTACAGGTGGGTGTATCCTGGGTAGGGCATACTGTGGGCATCTTTGGGGGGAAGGGATCAAAGCAGGTGCGTGGGCGGGGCTTGTGTTGTGGGCGTGTCCAGGGTGGGACTCCGCATAGAAGGGTCTGAGGGTGAGGCCTGGGTTTCCAGCCCCCTCCAAAGGCCAGACTGGCTTCCGCAAGACAGTAACATGTAGGATCGTTTCACTGTCCTAAGAAGGGCCGGGATGCCTTGCTCCTCCCGCCGCCCAGGTCACCCTCTCTTTGCGCCCCCCCTCCCCCCCAGCCATGCTGCGGATGGTCTCAGCCGTTCTCCAGTTTGGCAACGTCGTCCTGAAGAAGGAACGTAACACCGATCAAGCCACCATGCCTGACAACACAGGTAGGTACTGCCGCTGCCCCTGCCCTCCCCGGGCCATCCCCTTCCCCCTGCTCCCTACAGACTGCCTCCACCCCACCCCAGGTCCACGTGGGGCCCGCACTGTGCCCTGTCTCAGCGAGGTAACACCTGGCAACCTTCTCTTTGCAGACATGCCAACACGGGTTCGTTTTGAGCTTGCCCTTTTCTAGTTCCACAGGACCAGGTGCTCCCCGGGAGAGATGGGAGGCTGTCTGCTCCCGGGAAGAGTGACAGTCTCAGAAACCCACAGGGGCAGTTCTGCTCTGGCCTGTAGGGTCCCCATGAGTCAGGGTGTTAGTCCAGGTGGACTAGAGAAACAAATCCAGAGACACTCATATGTGTAAGAGAGGACTTTATATCAAGAAGTAATTATGCATCAGTAAAATATCCCTGCCCCATTCAGATCAAGTCCATAAGTTCGATATTAGCCTCTAAGTCCCATATTAGCACACGAATCCCTCTTCAGACTCACGCAGCACATGCAATGATGCCGAATGCAGGAAGACTGCAGGCCGGTGGGTGGAAAATTCTATGGGTCCAGTGGCGGTGAAAACATCACCAGGGCTCTGGCCGCCATCGGTGTGGCTGCACATGGCCTGTCAACAGGAAAGTGAAGCCGAGGAGAGTGTGCCCCACCTCCAGGGAGGAAGACAGGAGTTCCCAGAATCCTCATGAGAAGGCCAGGCCCCCACAGAGGCCTCATTGGCTATGGCCTGATTGACAGGCTGGACTCCACCCCTTCCCTCAAGTTGACAGGAGATGATGTCACCGCAATGAACTGAGTTCCATTCACTTGACTCTTCCGGGTCTTAGCAAGCATGAGCGCTGCTAAATTTTTGGATGACGCCAGTGTGACCAGCCAGCAACAGAAGGCCCCACCCCCCAGCACTCCAGGCCTCCCGAGATAACGTTTCCAGCAGTGCAGTGATGGGGTGCAGTGGTAGAATTCTTACCTTCCCTGCCGGAGACCCTGGTTCGACTCCCGGCCACTGCACCTCGTGGGCAGCCACCACCCATCTGCCAGTAGAGGTGTGAGTGTTGCCGTGGTGCTGAACAGGTGTGAGCAGAATTCCCTAGACTCAGATAGACTAGGAAGCAAGGCCTGGTGGTCTGTTTCCACAAAGCAGCCAGTGGACAGCTCATGGACCAGAGCAGCCCGATCCACAGCCCATCTGGGGGTTGGCTCAGGAATAGACAGCCACTTGTTCTGTTGTGCGTGGGGTCACCGTGCGCTGTGGGAGATGGGTGGCTGGGCCCCAGCTAATCACAGGACAGTTCTGCCCCCCAGATGAAGGCACCGGGTCCAGATCTAGTTACAGCGAAACAACCCTGTGAACATTCAGTCCGATTCCCGCGCTGTGACCCCGTAGAACTGCCCCCAAACGCTTCCAAAGCTGTTACCTTGACTGAAGCAGAGGGTCGCCGCCTTTCTCCCTTGTGGCAAGCAGGTGGTTCGTGACCACGTAATTACCCCACGGTGCCACCAGGGGTCCCGAGAGGTCTAGCTGCTGTTTGGCTACTAGGTGCCCGTGCAGCCTGCTTCCAGACTCTTACTGACTCACATGCTAAAGAAGGAAACGCCGCCCAGTCCTGCGCCGTCCTCACACAGTTCCCAAGTTCGAGCCCATGGCGGCAGCCACTGCGTCCATCCATCCATGTCCCTGAGGGCCTTCCTCTTGTTCACCGCCCCTCCCCCTTACCAAGCACGATGTCCTTCTCCGGGGACCGCTCTCTCCTGATTCCTGTCCAAAGCGTGTGAGATGAAGTGTTGCCACCCCTTGCCTCCAAGGAGCATGCTGGCCATGCTCTGGTTCCAAAAAACAAAACCCCCCAAAAACCAAGCTCACAGCCACCTGCTCAATTCTGACTCATGGCGACCCTTTACAGGCTAGAACTGCCTGTAAAGAAAAAATTGGGACTTCCTTCTCCGAGTCCCAGGGTACCCACCGGAGGGATAATTCTCCCTAGCATCGGCTTTGTGCTGTGATGCTGCCGTTAGCACGTTGATAGGAGAGATTGCTTGCTCCGGGAAAGATTTCCAGCCTCGGAAACCCACAAAGGGCCCGGGGTGGGGGTGGGGGTGGGGGTGGGAGGAAGGCAGAGCCAGCGCCCTAAGAGGGTACCTGTGGGCCGGCACGGACTCGGCAGACGGCAGTGGGTTTGGCCGGGGTCAGCACCCTTTCTGCCGCCAGCACCACCCGCCACGTCCCGTCTTGCTGCCTCTCTCCCTCAGCCGCACAGAAACTCTGCCGCCTTCTGGGACTGGGGGTGACCGACTTCTCCCGTGCCCTGCTCACCCCTCGCATCAAGGTCGGCCGGGACTACGTGCAGAAGGCCCAGTCCAAGGAGCAGGTGAGGACGGGCCCCAGGATCCCGGGACTGCCAGTTGCTGCTGCTGCGGCAGGAACAGGGAATACCACCAGGGAGAGCCTTTCCCCGACAGAAATGGGTTCTCTCACCGTTTAGGGGGCCACAAGTCCAAATTTGGGGCACGGGTTTTAGGAGGAAAGGGTCTTGTTTGGCTTCTTGGGTCCTTAGAGGAGAGCTGCCCCGTGGGGTTTCCACGGCTGTCATCTCTGTGGGAGCAGATGGCGGGGTCTCTTCTCCCGCGAGCAGATGGGTGCGTTCGAACTGCTGCCCTCTGGGTGAACAGCCAAGAGCTTACCCCTCAGATCAATCAGCCTTATGGTTTCAGGAATGGTGCGGGGTGGCCTGCCGCAACCCCTCAGTCTTGATGCACTGGGAGGCTAGGAGATGCCCTGCAAGCCACACCCACTGCCCCGCCCACTGCTCATGTCCCTCCCACTCCTTTACTTGCCCTCCCGCCCCATGCCCCGCCCACTGTGCTCGGCTCCGCCCCTCCTAGCCCCGCCCTCTCATGCTGCCCGCCCACACCATGCCCCGCCTACTTTATTCTGCCCCGCCCCTCCTCCTAACTCCGCCCTCTCCTGCTGCCCCGCCCACAGGCCGACTTTGCACTAGAGGCGCTGGCCAAGGCCACCTACGAACGCCTCTTCCGCTGGCTGGTGCTTCGCCTCAACCGTGCCCTGGACCGCAGCCCCCGCCAGGGCGCCTCCTTTCTCGGCATCCTGGACATAGCTGGCTTCGAGATCTTCCAGGTCCGGGTCTGCCTCCCGCTGGGGCGGGGCTCCCCAACTCCAGACAGCATGCCTACCCCCCCCCTCACTCCCAGGCGCCCCTCTGTGAGCTTCTGCCCATGACTCCGCCTGGGATCTGGCCCCTTTTCTGGATGTCTGTTACCCCTGTCTCTGCCCCCGTCTTGGGGTCCAGGGTCTCTGCTAACCCCTGCAGCTCTCTCTCCTTTCTCCCTGGGTCTCTGTCTCCTATCTCTGGGTCTCTGCCCACCTCTGTCTCTGACCCCCATCTCTGGGGGTCTGCTCCCTCTGTCTTTGGGTCTCTGCCGCTCTCTCTCTCTCTGGGTCTCTGCCTCCCCCTCTCTGGGTCTCTCCCCCTCTCTCTGGGTCTCAGCCCCTCCCGTGCCCCTGTGCCTGCCCCTGCAGCTGAACTCCTTCGAGCAACTGTGCATCAACTACACCAATGAGAAGTTGCAGCAGCTCTTCAACCACACCATGTTCGTGCTGGAGCAGGAGGAGTACCAGCGCGAGGGCATCCCCTGGACCTTCCTGGACTTCGGCCTCGACCTGCAGCCCTGCATCGACCTCATCGAGCGGCCGGTGAGCCCACCCAGCCCTCCTCCAACCCATCCTGCCTCCACCAGGCTCCCTGCAGGCCCGGCATCATTCCTGACCCCCTTGGACCTGAGGTGTCCTGCGAGCCCTTAATGGTCCCAAAACGAAACTCACTGCCATGGGGTTGATTCTGACTCACAGTGACCTGATAGGCCAGGGTAGCCCTGCCCCTGTAGGTTTCCACGGCTGACTCATCTTTCTCCTGACGAGCAACTGGTGGATTCAAACCACCGACCTCGAGGTTGGCAGCCCAGCATCTAACCCACCCTGAAAGTGCCTGGCTGAGCGGAAAGGGTGGATATCAGGTTGTTGGTTTTTGTGGCTATTGTGCATCTTTGAGTGGATTCTTACAACAACCCTAGGGTGGTCCCCTGGAGTGTCACACTAGGTTATAAGTCAGTGGGGGAGCAGATTGCCAGACCTTTCTCCCTCCGAGCAGCTGGTGGGTCAAGCCATACCTCCTGGGGAGCAGCCCATCTGTGGGTGCCCCTGGCTGCTCCTCACCGGCCCTGAGTTGCAGGTCTCACACTTAAGCTTTATTCACGAGAGTGACGCAGAAAAGGCATCTCGGCACAGAGGCTCAGCCCTGGCCACTAACCGAGGGGGTGGCGGTTCAAAACCAAGTAGAGGCCCCAAGGGAGGAAGGGCCTTGGAAAGATGGCTGCCTGGGGGACCCCCCTGGGGCCATTCTGCTCTGTCACATGGGGTCGATATGGGTGGGGGCGTGGAAATTCTGGTGGCATCATGGTGAAGTGTTTGGCTGCCCTCCCCAAAGATCAGTGGTTCAAACCCACCAGCCACTCAGCAGATGAAAGACAGACTGTCCGCTCCTGCAAAGATGACAGCCAACCCGTCTTGGAAAGGCTCCGGGGCATCGAACTCTGAGACCCCCCAACACCCAACAACATTAGCAGTCTCCTAAGGGTCTGGTGTGGGGGCCTGTGGCTTACGTTCCCCTTCCTGCCCCTGGTCAGGCCAACCCCCCTGGACTCCTGGCCTTGCTGGATGAGGAGTGCTGGTTCCCCAAGGCCACCGACAAGTCCTTTGTGGAGAAGGTAGCCCAGGAGCAGGGCGGCCACCCCAAGTTCCAGCGGCCGCGGCAACTGCGGGACCACGCAGACTTCAGCGTCCTGCACTATGCTGGCAAGGTGAGGGACCAAGGCCAGTCCCGGGGCACATGGGCAGGAGAAGGGAGGGCACAGAGGTAAATCAAGGCGGCCGGGTTCAGAGAGTGGCCAAAGCAGGGGCCAGGAGATCCCAAGACAGAGCAAGGACTCTGGTGGATAAAGTCAGCACATGGTTCCGCAAAGAGAGGTTATTTGGTGTGGGTTTTGAGGGGTGTGTAGGAGTTCCCCGCGTTGCCTTTTATTTTATTTCCTCATTTGGCAAGGCCTCCTTGTGTGGCCAGCTCTGTGCTGAGCAAACACTTCTGCTGTGGGTTCTGTCCTCACAAAGGTCTCTCATCTGGGAGAGAGACAAATGGCTGTCAGGGGGTAGGTGCTTTAGCAGGAGTCAGCTAAGGGCAGTGCCAGAGCCTAAGGAAGAAACGCCAGGGAAGGTTCCCCAGGGAGAGTAAGCTAGCGGGTAGTTAGTTACCTGTTTCTTTTCTTTCTTTTTTTAACGAATGAATCATTTTACTTGGGGGGGGGGGCTCTTACAGCTCTTAAAACAATCCACACATCAATGGTATCAAACACATTTGTACACACGTTCCCATCCTCATGTTCAGTTGCCTATTTCTAGAAAGGGCCCAGTAGTACATTTCTTGTTTGACTCTGTGGGCCGGATGGAGGGCCTCTCATCCTGGGCCAGCTTGTGCAGCGGTCAAACCTGGTTTGCAAGCAGCAGCAGGCTGGATTTGGCTCACAATCCAGTGTGTGATCCCGGTAGCCAGGGTCGGAAGGGCAGCCCGGGCACAGGGAACAGCATATGCGGAGACCAGGAGGCCAGGGTCCTCCTGGTTTCTGTGCTGGGCAGTCAGTTCATTCGCCAGGTAGGTTCTACGAACTTCTGCTGTGCCCCACTGTGCCCTGCCCTTAGGGGGCAACCCGGGTCTGGTGGGAAAGCTTGTCTAGAGGATGAGGGCGGAGAAGACAATGAATCTGTGGTAGGTGCAGGAATAAGAACGCCGAGGAGGAGGAATGAGCTTGCATGTTGGACAGAGGAGGAGGCTGGAAAGTGGAAGCAGATTGAGGAGCAGTGTTGGCAGAGGGCGCAGTTCAGGATGCGGACACAAGGTGGAGCCAACGCCCCCTTATAGGACAGCAGAGCTGTGAGCCGGGACTGGCTCCCCACCTCCTCCTCTTCCCAACTCCGTGCAGGTGGACTATAAGGCCAACGAGTGGCTGATGAAAAACATGGACCCGCTGAATGACAGCGTAGCAGCCCTGCTTCACCAAAGCACAGACCGGCTGACGGCAGAGATCTGGAAGGATGGTGAGGACCAGCGTCCCCGGGACCTGCCCCTGGAGGTCTATCCACCCACAGTGCGAGCGGGAATCCCTGGTTTCAAGAGGTTGAATTCTGAACCCGAGTTTTCTGCTGAGATCCAAAATTGAGGGGGG
Organism: Echinops telfairi; assembly: GCF_000313985.2. Classification (NCBI taxonomy): domain Eukaryota; kingdom Metazoa; phylum Chordata; class Mammalia; order Afrosoricida; family Tenrecidae; genus Echinops; species Echinops telfairi. The sequence goes on along the minus strand of NW_022104553.1, from coordinate 21,252,527 downwards.
AAATATTTATTAATTCGAGTTTCCGACGAGCTCTCTCAAGCTCCTTGGTCTCTCTCGGTATTCTCAAGCCGGCTTTATACTCTCATCCAATGTTCCCTGTTCATCAGTTCTAGGCTGTCTGTCCTGTAGGATCTCCCAGGTGAGTTGGAATCGATTCCATGACAGCGATTTTGATTTTGGTTTTCATTAATCAGAAACGAGACAAAGACGCCCACCGCCCACCGTCAACCCTGCTGTGAAAACACTGGGCCCACCCCCCCTAAAAAATAGTAACATTAAAAATTTTAAAAAGAAGTAAACACTGGACCATGCAATCAGACAAGAAAAAGAAATCCCAAACACCTGACTCACTGTCACCCTCACAGGGCAGGGTAGAACCACCCCTGGGAGTCCGAGACGTGTGACTATTATACAGGGAAGGGCAAGCTTGTCCTGAATCTGTAGACGGCACGTGACCTAAAAAAGTTGAGGCCCAGCTGAAAAACCATTCATCACAAGTGTTCGGAAAGGTAGCCTTGTACAGGGAGTTGTTGGATGTCTTTTTTGCCATGGTTGTTAGAATGTGTTTTATTGATTCTGCTTTTTTTAAAGTTATTTTTAATCATTTAATGGAGGGCTCGTACAGCTCTTATCACCATCAATCCATCCATCCATCCATCCATCCATCCATCCATCCATCCATCCATCCATCCATTGTGTCAAGCACATTTTGTACCTAGGTTTCCATCATCCTTTTCAAAACATTTGCTTTCTACTTGAGCCCCTGGGATAGGCTCCTCGGTTTTTTTTAAAGCACAGCAGGCCCCTGTCTTCAGGTGTCTTCCTGCCTGTTATGGTGACTGCCTATTGTTTGCTTCATTTTTCATTTACCTTTTGTCTTGATTTTACCTGCCTGCCTCCTGGCAGTAACTTCTGACGGGACATTTCATCCACCCAGCCCCAACGTGATGCCAGGCAGTGAGTGGATCAAAAGGTGAACCAGGCAGGGTCCCCGGCTTGAAAAGCCCAAAGCACAGAACACGTGAGGAAGGTCGCTGCAGTCTGGGCAGACGTCACAAAATGGGCCTCTGCTCCCGACCACACTTTGGAACGAAGGCCTGATAACCTCTTACTGAACTGAACCCAACCCAACCCAACCCCTTCCAGCCCGAGTCAGGATTCTGCTCAGCGCCCCCCAACCCAACCGTGCTGTTGACTAATAACCTTTTCTTCTCCTTTTCTTCCTGCCACTGCCCCTCTCCCCCATATTCTCCCCCCTCATGCTGCCCCTCCATCCACATTGCTACCCCGGCCTCCCTCATGTCTCTCTCACCTCCCTCCCGATCAGGCGGCACCCCAGGCCCTGGAGGCTTCCAGCAGTTCTCTCTCCTGGCCGCCTTCCAACCTCCGCAGCCGTTCCCTGGATCCGCCGCAGAGAGGCATGGCCCTGCCACTTCCCCTTCTGGGGGTGGGTGTCTCTTGGGCATTGGCAAGGTCGAATAATTAATGAACTTTCAGGTGAAAGTAGGAACAGCCGTGTCCTCACGGGGTTAAGCACTCGGCTGCTCCCGGAAAGGTCGGTGGTTCGAACCCACCAACTGCTCCTCTGGAAACCAGGGAGGCTGGCTGTTCCAATAACAGCCTCAGAAACGCTCTAGGGTCCCAGAGGGTCGCCGGTGAGGCAGGACTGACTGCACCAGAGGTTTGGGCTTCTGCTCACTGTGAAAACCACGCCATGTTGTCATTAAGGCCAGAGTCCTCTGAATGGCCCTGCCAGGTGCAGATAATGGTGCCACAGAAGAGCTGGGAGGGGCAGCACACAATGGGCCTCCCTGGTGTTTGTTCCATACCCACAAACGTTCTGCCTTACCACTTTTCTAGTGCTCCGTTTCCTGGAAATATTTGAACTCCACCCTCATCAATCTCCACCTGACTCAGGTTCTGGCTTTCACACGTCTGGCTGTGTGAGTCCCCATTTCTACCGAAGAGGCAGATGAGGCACAGAGAGGTCAAGTTACTTGCCCTAGGTCACACAGCTGATGCGTGTAAGGATTTGAGCCCAGAACGTTGGGATCCCAGAGTCCCAGCTCTGACTGGTGCAATCAGAACCTAACAAGGGGTGGCTATCATGTAGATAGGAACCCTGGTGACATCCTGGTTATGCGTTGGGCAGTTGAACTACAAGGTCTGCAGTCTGACTGACCACCCACCCCGTGCCGTCTGACATTCCTGCGCCTCGGCCACCTGCACCTGGCCGTGGCGATCACGGAGTTGTGATGTGATAGGGACGAAGGCCGACCGTGGTAGTGAAGGGGGTGTGCCAACTTGCCTGGGTCATGGTTCTCGGCGGCGGGGGCAGTTCTGTCGTGGTGTGATTTGGCGGCTCTGCAATGATGTTAATACTTTGGCCGTTCTGTAGTGATGTCACTTGGCAGTTGTGATCGCAGGTGGTTACCGCCCCATTTTCTGCATGATGCCCATTCTCACACAGTGCTCTATTAGTGGGAACCTAAACCATGTCGCTAAGTCAGGAGTGGATACGATATATGAGGGGGGCTTTGGAAAGTCCGTGGAGCAATTTCATGACTTTTCGGTTCTATTTTTCCACGCTCTGTCTGAAGTCCCCTCGTATAAAGTGCCAGATCCTAGGCACGGCCAAACCCACGATGTTCGGTCAACTCAGCAACCCCAAAATGACCCCCAACTCTCCTGTCTCTCTCTTTCCATCCGCACCCCCCACAGTGGAGGGCATTGTGGGGCTCGAACAGGTGAGCAGCCTCGGGGACGGCCCGCCTGGTGGCCGCCCGCGCCGTGGGATGTTCCGGACGGTGGGACAGCTCTACAAGGAGTCCCTGAGCCGCCTCATGGCCACGCTCAGCAACACCAACCCCAGCTTCGTCCGCTGCATCGTCCCCAACCACGAGAAGCGGGTGAGTGACCCGACCCACCAGCGTGGGAGGGCGTGTCCCTGGCAATGAGTACAGTGCGGTTTCCTGATTGGCCCAAGCCACTTCCGGCACTCAGGCACTTCCTGGTTTGACGTCACCTCCGGTTCGCAGGTATGTCCCGATTTGACGTCACTTCCTGGTTTGACGCCACTTCCGGCTCTCAGCCATTTCCGGTTCAGACCATCCTTCAGCTGGTCCCAGCCCCAACCCCGCTCCCTTGGGAGAATTCCTGGATTCACTCGAGCAGTGTTTGTTCACCCGGTTACCTGCCCTGCGAGTCCTTTCAGCACTCGCCACACCCCCTCCCTGGCCGCTCTTTTTGGTTTAAGAATACAAACAAGAAAATCCTCGTGGGAACCCACCCACAGCCACAGGGCCCCACTATCGGGCCGAGTAGAACTGCGCCCTTGGGTGGCCCAGGCCGTCGGTCTTGTCCGGCGGGAGCGTTCCATCCGCTGGGCGTTCGGTTAGCGGCCGACTTTCTCAGCACTGTGTCTTGCTGGGTAGACAGATGCGGTCAAGGCCATTCGAGTAGCTCACCCCTCACGTTGGCCTGGGCTCTGTCTTTCGAGGGCAGGTCACCACGTCTCTCTCCCAGGGAGCCCCCTTGGTGGAATTGAACCACCAACCATCTGGTTCACAGCTGAGACCCTTTTTAAACTGTATTGCTCCGGTGGCTGAGTGGGTTGTGTGTTGGGTTGCTCATCGCAAGGTCAGCTGTTCAAGCCCACTAGCCCCTTTTGAGAGAGATGCGAGGCTCCCCTTTTCAGAACGAGTTACGGTCTCAGACACCCACAGGGACAGTTCCACCCCGTCCTATAGGGTCACCCTGAGTCGGAAGTGACTTGATGGCAGTAGATTTTTGCTCTTATCTGACTTGATGATGGTACAAAGGGCTTTCTTTTGCTCAGCGGCTACCTGAAAGGACAGCAGTTCACACCAGCCTAGCCGTCTGGGTCTGTAAAGATGACAGTCAGGAGCAGCCTGCTGATCAATTCTAGTCTGTTATATGGCGATGATTTGGGGCCTGGGTTGTCCCCCCCCCCCCCCAACGTCTGGAATCCTTGGCTGCTGCAGATAACATGCTCAGCTGGCTCACGGAAGAGTTGAAGGCTTAATTCTACCCAGAGGGCCCCAGAAGAAAGGCCTTGGAATCTGCTTCTGTTCAAAACCCCTGTCGTGGGAACTGGTCACAATGATCGACCTATAACCCCCTCCCAGGGGGAAGGACGACAGAAAAGTGGGTGAAGGGAGACATCGGTCAGTGTAAGACATGAACAAAATATATATAAATTATCAAGGGTTCGTGAGGAAGGGAGGGTGGGAGGGGGAGGGGGACAAATGAGCTGATACCAAGGGCTCAATTAGAAAGAAAATGGTTTGAAAATGATGATGGCAACAAATGTACAAATGTGCTGGACCCAATGGATGGATGGATGGATTGTGATAAGAGTTGCATGAGCCCCAATAAAATGATTTTTTTTAAAAGAAGAAAAATAATGTACAAAAACCCCAAACACAGCTGTCTCCCCCGTACCCAGCACATAGTAGGTACTTGACACAGCAGCTAGCCAGAAGCTCACTGCCATCGAGTCGATTCCGACTCCTGGTGACCCTATAAGATGGAGCAGAACTGCCCCCAGTGGGTTTCCAAGGCTGTGAGTTTTTACAGGAGCAGACAGCTTGATCTTTCTCCCGAGGAGCGGCGGATGGTTTTGAACCACAAACCTTGCAGTTAAGCAGCATAAGGCACAACCCACCAGGCCGCAGGAAATCCCCAGCTGCTGGCTTTTTTGACCTGCATGAATAGCATCCTGGCTGTTCCCTCTGAAGGTTGTGGTTGAAGGTGGCGCCCCCTGTGTCTGCTGCTGATATTGCACATATCTGCCCTGCTCTCTGCAGGCTGGGAAGCTGGAGCCACGGCTGGTGCTGGATCAGCTCAGGTGTAACGGTGTCCTGGAGGGTATTCGCATCTGTCGGCAAGGCTTCCCCAACCGAATCCTCTTCCAGGAGTTCCGGCAGCGGTGAGTGGACCCGAGGGTGGGTGGAGAGGAGAGACTGGGATCTCAAATCCCACCAACTCATGTGATCTCGCTTCTCCCTTGCTATATGGTTTATGTTAGGCCGTGTTTTCTAGAGAAGCCAAACCAATACCGCTGAGATAGATGTAAGGAAATCCTGACTGTTATATCAAGAATGTGGCTCACACAGTAGTAGAAACAGATCAGTCCAATCCGGTCCAAGTCCATGGGTCAGAGGTTCAACTGGAGGTTCCTCCTGACTCACACAGCTGCCAGAGTTGACATACGTACATACCAGGAATCGGGGAGATGAACCCAGAAGCAGAAACAGCACAGGCTGTTGGAGGCGGAAGCAGATGAATGCACAAGTCAGCGAGCCTGGCTCTTGTGGCTGCAGAGTGGAATGATTCAATGTCAGCAGGCTGGGGATAGTTGAGCCAGAGGCAAGATCCAAACCAGCAAGAAGTAAAGAAGCCTTTCCGCTGAGTCTGCTTAAACAAGGAGTAGGCCACCCCCTCAAGGAACTGTATCCAGGCCACAACCTGATTGAGGGGCTAGCACACTAGCACACTAATCTTTCCACAACGGGTTGGCTGCTCACAGAAGATCTCATCTGTGTGGAGATCACCTTACATCACATCAGAATCCTGGCCCAGCCAAGTTGACACAAAACCCATCACATCGCATGTGGGCGTCCCAGGGCTCCTGTGACCTCACCCAAATGGGGTGGTTTAAAACCGCAGAGGTCTACTCTTAGCTTTTGGAGGTGGTCGCTGTGGTCATCAGTGTGGGGGACCGGCCTCCATACCGCATGAGTTCAAGAGACAGTTGTGTAATTGAGGGGTCAGTTACATCAGCCAAGGCATGCCAGGGCTCAGCCTCTTACATGGAACCTGGAACAGAAAGTAAGAGCTAATGTATGCTCCAACAGGCTTGTGTAATCTCGGGCATGCAAACCACGCCATACACATATGTAACAGGAGGGGAATGTGTTAAAGCAGCAGTTCTCAACCTGTGGGTCGCGACCCCCTTGGGGGTCGAAAGACCCTTTCACAGGGGTCGCCTAAGACCATCAGAAAACATAGGAACCGAGACACCGCTCCTCTATCCGTCTCCAGGTGGTCTGCCCACATGCAGATACGCCCACATAGGAGTCCCCAGTGTGAAGACTGTTACCCAGGCTACACCATGCATCAAGACACAATATCATTGATTTGTCATTAGAAATAAATATTTCACAATATACAATGGCATATTGTTTTTGTGATGAAGCACTGCTTTAATGACGTTCAGTTTTTAACAATGAAAATACATCCTGCTTATCAGATATTTACATTATGATTCATCACAGTAGCAAAATGACAGGGATGAAGTAGCAACGAAAATAATTTGATGGTTGGGGGTCACCACCACATGAGGGACTGTATGAAAGGGTCGAGGCATGAGGAAGGTTGAGAACCGCTGACCTAGAGAGATACACATAACAGGGGGAGGGGGGCGGGATGAGCTCGGGGTATATGCAATAGGAAGGGGAGGCACTAGGGGCACCCATGTGACAGGAAGGCACATACATAACCAGGTGGGCTGGCTCAAGAGTTCAGATGGCAGCCTAAACTTGGTCCTCTCTGAGCTGGCCTGACTTTAGTGCCCCTGAGCTCTGCCCCGGGGGAACACTCTGTGATCCTTATCTGAAGGGAGTGGGCCCTGCTGAGGGTGGGACAGACAGTAGGGTTTGATTGCTCTCAATGGCAGACACCCTTCGGGCACATCACCTTCAAACATGCTATCTTAGCGACCATGTGCTTGCAAGCAGCACCTTAAAATTGGCATTCTTATGGGGGGCTCATTGTAGGAAAAAATGTTTACGTAGGACAATATGACGGGCACACATCTCCAACTCACAAGTGTGCAGGCTGCCCTCCAGGAGGGTCTGCCTCCCAAACTCCTTCTCCATGTGAGCGGAGAGAATCTGTCCGCACGCACTCTCTTCCTGGCTCTCAGTTTCCCACCAATTAGGGGTTGTCTAGGCCCTCTGGGCTCATAGCAACCCTACGGACAGGGTGGAACTCCACCAGGGCTGTCAGTGATGTCATCGCGTTCGGAGCCACCAGCCGTGCTCGTGGAAACAGCAGTCTGGAAATCCATCAGCATGCTTGATTGGGCAAACCTCCTCCACAAGACGTCTCTAGCCTGGGGAACAGCCAAGATCTTGCCGGGGGGACTAGCGCATAGGTTGGACCCAGGCTGGGGTGTTTGTGTCCGCCTCCTGCGCACACGCACGTTGGATGTTGAACCACAACAGTGGAAGAAGCACCCGTGCCTTCGCATCCTGGCGTGGGCGAAGCAAACTTGCCAGGGACACTAACTCCCAGAGGAACCAAGAGTTCAGTCTCGGGAGAAGCACAGCCCAAACACTTCTGGGAAGCGAGGCTGGCAAGACTTGGGATGTGCTGTCAGGAGAGACAAC
>NW_022104553.1:21240936-21242855 GCF_000313985.2 Echinops telfairi | reverse complement strand
TGCCAGCCCGAGGGTGTTCCAGGGAGCCAAGGGAGATCTGGGAGCAAAGGAGAGGTGGGATCCACTCTGAGTATAAAGACCCCACTGAGTGCATGGGGGGGGGCAGGAGGCTAGAGAGGAGGTGGGGTGAGACTTCAGGTGGGAGAGGACAGGTCTGAGCAGAGCTGGGGTCGTGAGCAGGGAGAGGAGGGGACGGGGTGGAGAGGCAGGGCTGGGGACCAGCAGGCTGTGCGCAGGACCCTCAGTTACCCAGCTGCTGCGTCTGCACACCGCAAAGGAAACACGCCAGCCTCCCTGCCACGGCGCCTGTGCCGACACACTGTGACCGCGACACACAGTAGGTGAGAGGTTGGAGACGGAGGCGCAGAAGGAGACCAGGCTCAGTCAGTCAGGGATGAGAAGTATAGTGAGGCTTTATTAAGGCAAGGAGTTAGGTCAGGGAAGTCACATCTTGTCGGTGAGGCGGAGCAAGATACATAGGGCTCGAGCTAAGGAAGTAGACGTTGACGGAAGGAAGGGGGATGTTTTATTGCTTGCAGCTGCAGGGCCTTGAGTCAGGATGGGACCCAGTCATCCTTTTGTTTGCAAACCTGCTCTCTGGGAAAGGGGCTATACAGACCGGCCTGGAGAGATCAATTGCTTCCTGGGGTGCTGGGGAAGGGGCCACACAAACCCGGCCTGGAGAGACAAGCTCTTTGGAGTGTTGGGACAGGAGTTGCATAGTTCAATAGGTCATCCATCCTCCTGAGAGGCTGGGAACGGGGGCTGTGAGGTTTCATCTTCCTGAGGAGCCGCAGAGGAGACGGGAGCGACCTGGCCCAAACATTAGACATTTACCAGTGGTTAGCAGGAGTCTTGGTGGTGCCATGGGATAGGCGTTGGGTGCTAACCACAAGGGCAGGGATTCAAACCCACCAGCCAGTTCACAGGAGAGAGGGGGACAGGAGGTTGCCCATTCTCTTCATGGGTTACAATCTTGGAAGCCCAAGCCAGGGTGGCAATGCGTCGGAAGCAACTTTGATGGCAGTAGGGTTTGGGTTTGGCTCGGTGAAGGGTGTTTGATGCTCTTGCTCAGGGGACCTAGAGACACCGAGGGCCGCCCCCCCTCCCACACACACACACACCCACACTGTCCCCTTTGCTGTGTCTCCACACCCAGAGCCTTCCAGAAGCGGCAGCAGCAGCAGAGCGCCCTGAAGGTGATGCAGCGCAACTGCGCGGCCTACCTGAAGCTGCGGCACTGGCAGTGGTGGAGGCTCTTCATCAAGGTAGGGCAGCCAGGGGAGGAACAGAGCCCGACCAACCCCACCGTGGCTGGGCACCCGCATCCTGCATCTGTGAAACGGCACCAGCCTTTGTTAGCTGTGGGGTTCCAGCCCCCACAATCAAGTGGGTCCAAGGGGCGGTTGTGTCATTGAGGGGTAAAATGAGAGAAACATCAGATAAGTCATGCAAGGGCTCACCTCTGGGACCTCCATGACTGCAGGAGCCAGGTCCACAGAGAGAGAGAACAGATTTCCAACCAAGGCTTATATACATTGAGGGGGTGTGCAATCCCCCCTAATTACATCAAAGCAGGAAGGGGTTGTACCATAGGCATGCATGCGACAGGAGGGGGATGAGCTAGGGGGATACATGCAATAGGAAGGGGAGGCACTGGGGGTGCACATGTGACAAGATGGGCAGACTGTACAGTCAAGATGGCAGCCTAACCCTGTTCCTCCCTGAGTTGGCTTGACCTTGGCTTTGGGCTCTCCTTCAGGGGAACAATCCATTATCCTTATCAGAAGGGAGTGGGTCCTACTTAGGGTGGGACAGACTATAGCAGCAGTTCTCAACCTGTGGGTCTCGACCCCTTTGGGGGTCGAACGACTCTTTCACAGGGGTCGCCCAATTCATAACAGTAGCAAAATGACAGT
>NW_022104553.1:21235324-21239578 GCF_000313985.2 Echinops telfairi | reverse complement strand
CTTAGCTAACCCTTCACTGTCCATTGGCTCCCACAGGGGCATCAGGGGGTCAGGCTTTCTGCATCTTTCCTTTGACATTGGTCCATGACACTCACGGGCAGCCTCTCCCCACATGGGGTGGTCGCTGGCTGATGAGGGACTTGTGGACAAACGGAGGGTAGCAGGGAGGTGTGCTCCCTGCAGGAAACTGGGCACAGGGACAGGGAGGCAGAAACAAAAGCACAACCATTCTGAGACATTCCAGATGCAGGGTCTCCCAATGAGGGAGGCCATTGGCCCGAGGTCGTCATGGTGCCCAAGGTTGAGGGCCTGGGAGGTCACGGAAAACAATCGTGTGTGGTTGGCGGCAGATGGCAACATGGTGGTCACGGGCAGGAGGGTGACTGGAGCAAGGAGGGGGCCCTGGTTGGGATACGTGGGTTACAGCCCACAGGGGCTGACCAGCTGGGTCAGGGCAGGACACATGACGTGAGACCCCAGGACGGGGATCTCTCTCTATGGCTGTCACATGCACCTGCACTAACACTGGCTGTTTACATAACCCAGAGAGCCTGTTTCCAAGTGGGACGGGAACCACAGGCATGGGGGTGAGGACTTACCACACTTATCTGGGGGGCTGCAGCCCATGGCATTGTGTGGGTGTGTGAGTCCCAACCTGCCCCCGCAAGAGACCGTGCATCTGTCACTACAGACCTGGCCCCAGCATAGCAGTGGCCAGGGTCCCTTGTATGTGAAAGTCCCCTATAGCAAAGAACACCACAGTACTGATGAGGGTGGGGATGCCCCTGTGCTCACCCAGGGCTATGTGGCTAGCAAGGTGGAGGGCCTGGGAGTCAGACCCAAGCCCTCAGGCCTCACCAGGCTGTGAGTTCTGGCCACACACCCCACTCCTGGCCAGTGACTTCCCACCTTGGGGCCTGGAGGTTGGCAGGAGGACCCCAGCCATCCGACTGGTCATCCTCTCCCCCAGGTGAAGCCGCTGCTGCAGGTGACTCGGCAGGACGAGGTGCTGCAGGCTCGGGCCCAGGAGCTGCAGAAAGTGCAGGAACTGCAGCAGCAGAGCGCCCGCCAGCTGGGCGAACTGCAGGACCGCTTGGTACAGGTGAGAGGCCTCCAAGTGGGCCGGGGTGGGGTGGGGCTTGAAGAGTGTGGGCGGGGTCTGGGTGCAGGGAATGCGTGTGCTGCCAGGGGCGGGGCCTGGGAGAGCTGGAGCTGGGTGGAGCTAGGGTGGGTGGTGAGGCCAGTATTGGGGCAGCCCACAGACAGAGCCAAGGGGTGGATGGGGCCAGTGAGGGGTGGGGCTAGGATAGGGAATGGGCGGGGCCAGTGAGGACAGGCCCAGGGTGTGTGGTGGGTGGAGCCTGGGTGGGGCGAATGTGAGAGGTGGGCTTGGGGGACCCTGAGAGAGCCCAGTATGCTGGAGTTAGGGTGGAGCCAGGACGGGGGCGGGGCCTGGGTGGGGCCAATGTGAGGGGCGGGGCCGTGAGGCTGTGGCAGGACTAGCGGAGAGCCCGCGGGGGCGATGTTACAGGCAGATCCAGGTTCTGCGGGGCAAGGATCGAGAGGGCGGGAGGGATGGGACATACCGCCTACCTCCTGCTGGGGGTCGTCCCTGGAGCACGCCCCTCTGACCCGTGACCCCCGACCCCCAGCTGGAGGAGGAGCGCAGCCGCCTGTCGGAGCAGCTGCGGGCAGAGGCCGAGCTGTGCGCCGAGGCCGAGGAGACGCGGGGGCACCTGGCGGCCCGCAAGCAGGAGCTGGAGCTGGTGGTGTCGGAGCTGGAGGCCCGCGTGGGCGAGGAGGAGGAGTGCAGCCGCCAGCTGCAGATGGAGAAGAAGCGGCTGCAGCAGCACATCCAGGTCTGCCTGCGCCTGCCCGCCCGCAGCCTCGCCCACTCCCCTTCTGGGATCCCCATTTTCTCGTAGCTTTGCAGAAGACTCGGCCCCTAGCGGCTTCTGCCTCCCTCCCCAAGAAAAAAGACAGTTTAGGGGTTCAAACCATGGAATAGCCTTGAATTTCAGGCTTCAGGTACGGCTGGATCAAGGTGCTCCAGGATAGCGTGAGAACTCGCCCTCCATCACAGGCTCCAGCAGCCTTTGTGCTGCACTCCCATGGAGGCAGCCTCCTCTGGTGAACCCCGCCCCCCAACACAGACCCAACTTCTGTCCCCCCAGCAGGCCACCCCAGCAGAGATCCTCTAGAGCGGTTGGGGGTCCCAGAGGCCCAGGGCTGCATTTGCTCCGTCTCAGGCCCCCTCCTGAGAGGGGAAAGTTTCCCCAAGGTGGTTTCAGAGTGTTCACGCTGACCCTACCGTGCTATTCCACGGGCTTGCTCAGACACATATATGTTGCTAACCATGTATTGTTTGTTCCAGAACTTCACGAAAACCCGTTGGCTAGTCATTTAACCCCAACCAAAGTTTTGATATTCACAGTGGATAACTTTAATAGGAACAATAGCATAACTTTAACAAATAACATCTGTTATCATGTCCCAAATTAAAATCCATCGAGTCGATGCCAACTCACAGTGACCCCGTCAGACAGGGTGGAACTGCCCCTGTGGGTTTCTGAGAGGGTCACTCTTGACCGGAGTCGAAAGCCTCGTCTTTCTCCTGCGGGGTGGCTACTGGTTTCCCACGACTGGCCTGTGGTCAGCAGTCTTATGCGTAATCCAGCATGCCACATGAGATCACTGTAATAAGGGGATGATAGCCATGGATTCCAACTCACAGTGACAGACTGTTTGACCTTTGGCCACTAACCGTTAGGTCGGCAGCTTAAGCCCACGCTATTGCAGCACCGAAGAAAGGCCTGGCCACCTGCGGCCATGAAGAGTACAGCCAGGGACACCCTGTGGAGCAGGTTCCGCCACACACAGGGTCGCGGTGAATGACAATACAGACTTCATAACGACAGCACACTCATGACTCCCTAAGACCAAGCCCACTGCCACGGAGTCAGTTCCGACTCACAGCGACGTTGACAGGACAGTGTGCAAGTGCCTCTGTTACTCTTGACACACGTTTCTCCTGAGGGAACCGCTGGTGGGTCAGCACTGCCAAGTCAGAATGGCCAACCTTGTAGTTAGCAGCCTCGCCCCTAACTCCCAGCCCCACCAGGGCTCCTTAGATTAATAAACACCTAACTGTGGTCATAGTTATGACCAAAGGTAACTTTAGGAGGAGTAGCAGGTAACTAGTAATAATAAGTAATATAACGATAATCAAAGATAACTAAACGTAATAACTATGGTAACAGTAACTTCGATATATCACGAACAATAAGTCATTTTCATCTATCATATGCAAACTCTCGTCATATCCATTTTTCAGAAGAGGACACTGGGGCACCGAGAGGGGAAATGAGTCGCCCACAGTCACACGGCTAGTAACTGGCAGAGCCAGGATTTGAACCCAAGCTCTCATCCCTGGCTCCATTTTGGGGGCCCTGAACCTCACACATTTGTTGAGCTCCTGGGCTCTAGCAATTCCAACCCAGAGCGACCATCTATAGGGTGCCCAAGACTGGAAGTCTTTACAGCAGCAAACAGCTTATTCCTCCCACCTGCCACCCCCTCCCCCCCCAATGGGACAGGACGTGGGTTTGAACCAGCAACTTGGCGCCATCACAGCAGCCTGTAAACCAGCAGAAGCTCCGGCCCTTACAGAACTGCTGCCTGGTGTGTGTGTATTTGTGTGTGTGTGTATGTGGGGGGTGAGAGACCAGAAATGGACTGTTTTCAGGCCTCCCACCTTGTCTGATTGGCCAGGTCCGAGTCTTGCCCACACTTAAGCCACCTCCCGGAAGAGGGCGGGTTTCCCAGCAGGAACATCATTGACAACTGTATGCCAAACAGCAAAGTGTCTCCATATCCATGTCACATCCCTGGACCTGGGGCCGTGCTGGGTGAGACCAAGGATGCAGACTCGGCTAGGAGGGCAGCCACGGTCCCCAGTGGGTTGTGCCTTACTCTAAGTCTGTAAGGAGTGCCGGACCCGTGAATTGAGAGGCACAGTCAGCCTCTCCCTTAGGGGGCTAAAGGACATGAATGCCAAGGTGGTGTAGGACGCATAGGTGCTCAGCGGACAGCCCAGGAAAGGAGAGATTCCAGGGAGGAACCATGTGTGACCAGACCCTGAGGTCTCCTGACGAAAGCTTCTCCCCCAGCCCCACGCTTGGGCCTGGGTGAGAACCCTTTCTCCCGTGGGTGGGTGTGGCCCGGGTGGGGCCCGGCTCCTCTCCTGGAAGCGGC
>NW_022104553.1:21233160-21234865 GCF_000313985.2 Echinops telfairi | reverse complement strand
ATGCAGTTGGGTTATGGAGTGGGTGGGGTGGGGCTGGTGCTCAGGTGGTGGGTGGGGCAGCCGTTTAGGGGTGGCCACGTGGGGGCCATCAGAGCTAGTCTCCCGGCTTTTGCAATTTTCCCCCGAGTGCTTTACCAAGAGAGGAGGAGGAGCCCTAGCGGCATAGTTGGGCTGCTAACCTAGGTCAGTGGTTTGAAACCACCGGGCACACCAAGGGAGAAAGAGGAGGCTGTCTACACCCGTCAAGAGTTACAGCCTCCAGAACCCACGGGGGCAGTTCCACCTTGTCCTATAGGGTCACTATGAGTTCGCATGACTTGATGGCAGTGAGTTTATCAAGGGAGAGCTCACGGAGCTCCCCAGGGAAGGGTATAGTTGGTCAGCTTTCCCCCCCGCCACAGCTGCATCTGTTACTTGGTCACTCAGAAAGGAGCCCCGCGCACATCAGTATCAGTGCCCGTCCCCCCAGACACCCCCATGCCAGGCCCTGGGGATCATGGACCCTCTCCGAACTTAGGTTGTGGTTGCCAGGTGCCGCCCAGCCGGCTCTGACCCACAGGGGCCAAAACCCTGCGGCCCCGCTCCCCGCCTGGTCCTCTGACCAGTATGCTTGAGCCCTGGCTGCAGGTGCCGTGTCCGGCCGTCTCCTTGAGGCCCCATAAGATTCATACCTGCCCTATAGGACAGGGTAGAACTGTCCCCTGTGGGCTTCTGAAACCCTAAACCTTGCCAGGAGCAGACAGCCTCATCTCCTCCTCCCATGGGGACACAGGTGGGTTGAAAGTGTAACTAGCCATTCAAGGCATCGCCCACAACAACACCAGCTTCTTAGGGGGAAGGGGAAGATGACCTTCCACAAGGGGGAGATTGAGGAGGGGAAAAAACAAACAAACGGGTAGAAACAGGGCAAGCCACTGGGAGGTTGGATAAGTTGCGGGATGCCCAAACGAGGATCTGATCTGTAAGCTCCCGCCTCCTAATCCACAATAAAAAGCTTAAAAAAAAAAAAAAGAGAGAGAGAGAGAGAAAAGAATTGGCGTTCTCCTATAGAAAGAGCACCTAGACATCAATAAGCAAAACACACACACACACACAACTTTCAGCTGGTGGAAAGAAGTTGAGCAGGGCCTCCCGGGACGAGCAGGTGGCAGAGAGCGAAGCCCCCCAGCCCTGACCCCCTGTTCTGCCCCCCTGGCCCCTCGGCTTGCAGGAGCGGAAGCTGCTGGAGGAGCGTCTGGCTGAGTTCTCCTCCCAGGCAGCGGAGGAGGAGGAGAAGGTGAAGAGCCTCAACAAGCTGCGGCTCAAGTACGAGGCCACCATCACAGACATGGAAGGTAACGGGGATGCCCGAGTCGGGGGTCTCCGTGTGGGGCCTGTGCTGAGAGGGTGAGGGGTGGGGTCCTCAGCAGCCTGCCTGTTGACTGGGACCACGTCCTCTCAGCCCTGAAGTCGCTTCTGGCCACCGCCACCCTGAGTCCAGTTCCCTTGCTGTGTTTGTCTGCCTTTCTCTGGCTGGCCCACTGCCTGACTCTGATTCAGGCGCCCACTAGCGGTTTTGTTTGGGTTTGCAATGCTTTTAGGGACCTAGCATTCATGACTGTACAACCCAGTGGTATACATGTATTTCAGATTTGTGCAGTCACCACAACAATCAATTTTAGGACATTTTCTGCAGTTTGAGACCCGTATTATTAATACCCCCTTA
>NW_022104553.1:21225327-21232436 GCF_000313985.2 Echinops telfairi | reverse complement strand
TATCTTTGCAATCGGCTCCCCCTTTCTCTTCCTCTCCCTCTCTTCCCCCCAGAAAGAAAGTATAATTTTAATAAACCCCTAAAGTTAAATCTAAAAAAAAAAAAAAAGAAAAAGAAAAATCCTTCCAAAGGGAACACATATGATAATATGTTAAATTGTAACTTAATGCCATCGGCTGTCTAGTGCAGTCGATCTGAGGGTAAGACTGTCCGAGGGAATTCCGTAGAGGCTTAATCTGCTGGGGAACTTTGCAAATGATTTTTGGGCTGTCACTGCCATCCGCAGCCGTCTGCAAACTGAGTGTTCTGCATTTAAGCTCTAATAGCGTTCCCCCCTCTGATCTTGGATGTTATTATCTGTCGTTTACTGTTGACACAGCATGAGTGAGATGGCGAAAGGGAAGCAGGAAGAGGCAGAGAGAGGGAGCAGGTGGCACAAGAGCTAAGGGGACAATGGGGCTGTCCCCCAAGCTAGAGTAGCAGGTCTGGGGTGGGGGAACTGCTGGGGTCTCTGGAGGAGCTGCCCAGCGGGTCGGGTGAGGAGCCCCGGTGAGTAGCCTCCCCTCCCTGCTGCAGATCGCCTGAGGAAGGAGGAGAAAGGCCGCCAGGAGCTAGAGAAGCTGAAGCGGAGGCTGGACGGTGAGAGCTCCGAGCTGCAGGAGCAGATGGTGGAGCACCAGCAGCGGGCTGAGGAGCTGCGGGCCCAGCTGGGCCGCAAGGAGGAGGAGCTGCAGGCAGCCCTGGTCAGGTCAGCGGGGAGCGGGCCGGCGGGGCGAGCAGGATGGGCACAGATGCCATGGGGTGAGCAGTGTGGTGTGTGGGCTGCTGGTGTTGGGAGTGCCCCAGTCGCAGCCTCCTAGCCAATCCGCTCCCCAGTCTGACTCTGGACAAGCCATGTCCCTTCTGGGCCTCAGTGTCCCCTTCTCTAAAAGCCACTCACAGGCATTCTGAGCCTAGGCAGCTGAAGGAAGAGTGCACAAGTGCCTGCATCCTTGCCCAGAGTCCATTCTGACTCAGCACATTGGGGGGGCGAGGAAGGGTCTGAACGTCCTCTCTCCCCGCTCAGTCACCCCATTCTGATAGAGTCGGTTCCGACTCACAGCCCCACCACCCCTGACCCCTCACCTCCAGACAAGACAGGGTGGACCTGTCCACTGAGTTTCCAAGGCTGCCATCTTTACAGAAGCACCTGCCTCATCTTCCTTCTGCACAGCCGCGGGTGGCTTCAAACTCTAAACCTTTCTTTTCTCAGTCCAGCACTGTAACCCAGCCCTTTGACACCAGGGCTCCTGGAACAGCCTAATTACCCCCCCCCAAACAAAAACCCCAAAACACCCCACTCCTATCAGCTTGATCCCAACTCACAGTGACCCTTCTGTGGGATTCCTGAAGCTATAAAGTCATGGGAGCCGATGGCTGGCTGTCAAGAGCCCTTAAGGGAGAGCTGCCCCTGTGGGTTCCGGGGCTCTCCTTGACTGGAGCAGAAAGCCTCATCTTTCTCCCATGGAGCAGTCAGTAGATTCAAACCGCTGACCTTGAGGCTAGCGGCCAGCGCTCTAACCCGCCTGCCATCCATCCTCTGGGCAGCTACTCGGCTCCTTTCTGTCTCTATGGACTTGCCGCTTCTGTTCCAGGTGTTAAGTGGGATCAGAGCCCCCTGGCCATCGGGCTTTGTTGCTGTCCTTTCAGCAGCTCTGCCTGTTGAGGGGGTCGTTTCCTCTTCGCTGACCAGGAACCCCACACTGAGAGGGGTTCAGTCCCTCACCAGAGTCACACCTACGGCTTCCTGGGGCAATTGAACACTCCCCCCTCCCCTGATCAGCCTGCCTCTGGATGGGATCGGACTGTTCTTCACAGCAACCCTGCAGGGAGGGACTGGAGGCTGGGTCTGTCTCAGCGGGGTCTCCAACAGGGAGTCCTTGGGCCCACCCTGCCACCACTGGGCCCTATGCCTTGGGCAAGTGATGTCCCTCTGTCCCTTGATGTCCCCCTTCAGTGTGTGGTATTTGGCAGGCGGCTTAGATGAGGGACAAGCGGCAGGGGCCATATCGGCTGCCTAAATGTTGGTGCGCCCCCATTTTACAGCTGGGAGCACTGAAGCCCAGAGCAGTGGTGGCACACAGAGTCCGGATTTGAACCCCGGACTGGCCGCCACCTCGGGAGGTCCCCCGCCACCCTGCTTGCGCCCCCTATGCCACTTCCTGCCCCTGTCGGCCCCTAGGGCCGAGGAAGAAGGCGGAGCGCGCGCCCAGCTGCTCAAATCTCTGCGGGAGGCCCAGGCGGGGATGGCAGAGGCCCAGGAGGACCTGGAGGCGGAGCGGGTGGCCCGGGCCAAGGCCGAGAAGCAGCGCCGGGACCTGGGCGAGGAGCTGGAGGCGCTGCGGGGCGAGCTGGAGGACACGCTGGACTCCACCAACGTGCAGCTGGAGCTACGGTGAGGCCTGGAGCCCGCGGGCGGAGCGGGAGGGGGCGGAGCCAGGCGGGAGAAGGGCGGGGCGTGGGCGGGGCCAGGGGGGAAGAGCCGTGGGGCTGGCCCAGATGAGTGTGTGTGTGTGTGTGTGTGTGTGTGTGCGTGCATGTGCGTGTGTGTAAGGTGGGGCTGTAGAGTCCCAAGTGAGCAGGGCATGGGGCGGGAGGTGAGGGGCGTGGCTGGAAGGGTGGGGCGGGTGATGCCTGGGACCAGAGGGGAGATGAGTGGGGGTGGAGCTTGTGGGTGGGGCCACCCGGTGTGGGTGGGGCCGGAGACGAAAGGGGCAGGGCATGGGGTGGGGTCGGAAGGTGAGCGAAGACCTGGATAGAGGAGCAATGAGGGGGGCCATAAGGAGTGGGAGGGCTGTGGGTGTGGCCAGCGGCATAGGGGTGGGGCCAGCTAGTACGCTATTTCTGTGTCTGTTGTCGGGAGCATGCCTAGTGGACCAGATGCCAGTTCACCTGTCGCTCCGTACACCTTCCGGGGCCATGGTTTC
The DNA here is from genome assembly GCF_000313985.2 of Echinops telfairi. Classification (NCBI taxonomy): domain Eukaryota; kingdom Metazoa; phylum Chordata; class Mammalia; order Afrosoricida; family Tenrecidae; genus Echinops; species Echinops telfairi. The sequence goes on along the minus strand of NW_022104553.1, from coordinate 21,229,471 downwards.
CACCACTCCTGCCCCCTGCATTCCCATCTCTTCTCTCCCACTAAAGGTGGCCATCAGCGCTCAGGGACAAGCTAATTTCAATTCCTAATTTACTTGTTTCGAGTTGTGGGTTTCCCCCTCGTCATTCCTTTGTTATTGTGATGGGAATGAGGGTAACCAGGCACTATTGGAGGGGATGTCGAGCATCATGGGGAACGGAATTCATGCGATTGCTGTGTAACACGTGAGATTTGCTGACCTGGCAGGTGTTCTGTGGAACTGACGTACCCACTTCCATGAGTGGGGCTGTGTTGGGGTGAGGGGGACCCCAACACTTGAATGGGTCCTCAGGAGCAGCTTTGCGATCGTGGAAAATATTCAAGGCAGAGAGACAGCGGGGCACAGAGGCATTTTCCAATGGGCATATGTAACGGGGCTTACAGGTCTTTCATAGGCACGCACGCCACACAGCTAACATATTACAAAGTCCATGGGTGAGATCATAAATGCATAACATAATAGACAAGCAATGAGGCCAGTCCTGGTCTTGACCTAGTGCTAGTTGACCCCTAACCCCCTGGAACGCTCCCCAGGGGTTTGCAACATTTTACGGTGGCTCACTTATAGAATCTGATGGCTCCTCTCTACAGACCACCTCCAGGCACAGAGGATAGCCAGATGCAGAAATGATTCATCCTTTATGGAAGCTCCTTTATGACAGCTCCTTTATTGGGATGGGGGGTGGTGGTTATTGGAGGGACTGTGTCCAGTCATGAGAATGTGGACTAAGACTTATTTCTGGTTCATGACCGTGAGGGTCTCCCCCCTACTGGTATCACCTTTCCAGACCTGCCCTTCGGAGCGCAGAGGATTTAGCTGCATGGCATTCTCATCCAGTCCCTCAGTTTACCACAGGGCCTCAAGCCCCTTACCCACCAGTCCCTACTGACTCTCAGCGACCCTCCAGCCAGAGCAGAAGCATCCCCAGGTGCCCCAGGCTGTCATCCTGACAGCATACGGCCTCAGCCCTCTCCTTCAGAGCAGCCCCTGGGTTCGAACAGCTCACTTTCTGGTGAGCCGTAGCACCCTACATCACCGGGGCTCCCCAGCTGGGCATCCAGCCTGGGCCAGTCGTCAGGGGACAGAGAGGGGTCTGAGTCAGGTTGCGATGACGCAGGGCTCCTAGTCGACAGGGCCAGGGTGGCCGCCTCGGGACAGACAAACCCAGCCGAGGACAGAGCTTGCTTCCGTGCCGTAAGAGGTCACTGAGGATGAAGAGCAACACCGCCCCCACCCCACAAACAAATGCACCGCCATCGAGTCGATTCCGACTCCAGTTGACCCGAGGACAGAGTGGACCTGCCCTTGTGAGTTGCTGAGACCGTCCATCTTTATGGGAGTAGAAAGCCTCCTCTTTCTCCCACGGATCCAACTTCGGGCTTAGCAGCTCACTGTGTAAGAAAGTACACCCCCAGGATCCTTGAGGATAGAGAGAAACCCCCCTGCCCTCGAGTCAATGAGACTCACAGCCACCCGACAGAACTCCTCCCCGGGGGGCTCTGAGACCAGCTATCAGAGCTGTCATTCTTGACGGGAATAGAAAGCCCGGGCTTTCTCCCTTGGAGGGTCTGGTTGTATCAAAATGCTGACCTTGCAGTTGGCAGCCCAAAGCCTCACCACTGGGCCACCAGGTCGCCAGCAGAGATGAAGAGGGCAGGGGCCCTAGGTCAAGTCTATGGGAGGGGCCTCTACTAAGACTTCCCCGAGATGGGTCATCGGAGCAGGGTTTTGACAGATGCATAGGAGTTCTCTTTCAGAGCCACCCTCTGTCTCCTGGAGGAGGGTGCTGCGGGGGCCGCAGCCTTGGAGCAAGTGGCAGAGAAGGCGCAGCCAGCCACCCGGAACCCACCCAGAGCCCAGGCCTCTGCCCTGAGACTCCCTTTCCCTTCCGCCCCCAACGCAAAGGTCCAAGCGGGAACAGGAGGTGACGGAGCTGAAGAAGGCTCTGGAGGAGGAGAGCAAGACACACGAGGCGGCCGTGCAGGAGCTGCGGCAGCGCCATGGCCAGGCAATCGGGGAGCTGTCCGAGCAGCTGGAGCAGGCCCGGCGGGTGAGCCGAGCGGAGCGGCCAGGAGGATGTGGGGGTTGGAGGGGAGAGAGAGAGAGAGAGAGAGTGTTGTTGTGTGTGTGTGTGTGTGTGTGTGTGTGTGAGAGAGAGAGAGAGAGAGAGAGAGAGAGAGAGAGAGAGAGAGAGAGAGAGAGAGGGGTGTGTGTGTATGTGTGTGTGTGTGTGTGTGTGTTTCCCTTCCCTTCCCTTCCTTCCGTCTCTTACAAAACAAGCGGCCGCTGAGGGCCTGCTGCATTCGGGAGTGGAAGGGAGGGGAGGGCGTGCAGTGGGGAGCTACCCTACCAGAGCCCCACACTGTGAGCACATCAGAGTACATTAGATACACCACAGACGCTCAGCTCTGGGGGAACCCGGAACAGGAAGATGGTCTCCCCGTGTGCTGAAGGGGGTGCGAGTCTAAAGAGTGGCCAGAGAGGAAGGTGGCAGCTGAGTGGAAGGAGGTGGGGTGGGGGTGGGGGCGTCAGGGAGAGAACAGCCCACGCAAAGGTCCGGAGGTAGGATGTCACCTGAATGCAGCAGGTGCGGCCTGCACAAAGGCCCTGGGGTAGGAGGTTGCGTGGCTGTTGCAGGAACTGTGAGGAGGCCAGATAGGGCTCTTGGCCTCGGGTGAGGTTGCCCCCTGACGCTGCATCCGGTGTATCCCAGAGAGAGGAGCAAGGCATTCCAAAAGCCTAAAAGATACCCACTTCCCCTCACTGCACCCTGGGGTCCCTGGCCTGGTGGCTCGGAGAGGGGACGCTTAGAAACAAGTGCTGGTCTCCTCCTGCCCTCCCCAACCAGGGCAAAGGCGCCTGGGACAAGACCCGGCTGGTCCTGGAGGCCGAGGTGGCGGAGCTGCGGGCGGAGCTGGGCAACCTGCAGGCGGCCCGGCAGGAAGGCGAACAGCGCAGGCGCCGCCTGGAGTCCCAGCTGCAGGAGGTGCAGGGCCGGGCTGGCGATGGGGAGCGTGCCCGGGCGGAGACTGCTGAGAAGCTGCAGCGTGCCCAGGTGAGTGGGGTCGTAGACTGGGGGCCGGGACCTTGCTGGCTACTGGACCGAGGCTCCCGTCCAGTCGGCTTCTTTGTGGGTGCACCCCTGGGAGCAGAATTGCTCCGTCCTCGGGTGGCTCCGAGGAGCCCTGGTGGTGCTGTGGGTCAGGCGCTGGGCTGCTAACTGCAGCACCCCTGGTTCAGACCCACCAGCTACTTCTCAGGAGCTCCCGTGGGGATCTACAGCCCCAGAGACCAGCAGGGACGATTGGGCGCCATCCTCTCGCCCCTGTACAAGCTGGAATCCAACCCTTAGGAGCCCTGCAGGGCCATAGGCTAGGCATGGGGTGGCTAATTGCAAGGCCATGGCAGTTCAAACCCATCAGCTGGTCCCAAGGGGAGAGCTGAGGCCGTCTGCCCCTGCACAGACGAACGCTCTCGGAATCCCCGCGTCCCGCTGCCCTGAGCTTGAATCAGCTCTGCAGCATGGGTTTGGTGGGTGGGTTTTGTGGCAGGCAGCGCTGAGGAGCCCTGGGGGAACAGGGATCAGGGACCCCACTGCTAACAGAAAGGTCAGCGGTTTGAACCCACCTAACGGGTCTGAGGGAGAAAAGACCTGGTGACGGCCTGCCCCATCAAGATCAGGATGGCAGCCTTGGGGACTCTGTGGGCAGACTTGTTCCATGATGTTGTGGGGGGTGAAAATCGGGGGGAGTGGCTGCCATGAGTCGAAGTGAGCAGCTGACAGTGTCCAGCCGACAGACAGCAGGGCAGGGGCAGGGGTGTGTGTGTAACTGCATGTGGCACCTGCGGGCTCAGGGGCAGCCTCCTCAGGTCCCCGTCCCAGCCAGGGCACCACCCGCACAATCACCCACCAGTACCCGGCGCTGCCAGACAGTTTTTAGTGGAGCCTCCAGATTAGGGGAGGCGAGGAAGAAATGCCTGGCTGTCAATTTAGACCCCTGCGTGAGGTAGGCCCTCTGCACCAGCATTGCACCAGTGTTTAAATCTGGTGAGCAGCAACCGTCTGTGGGGTGGGATGGCGCTGGATGGGAGGTGTGATGGAGCA
>NW_022104553.1:21223142-21224505 GCF_000313985.2 Echinops telfairi | reverse complement strand
AGCCCCCAGTCAGGAAAGGCTCCCCGGGGGGAAGTCGACAACTGGGGCAGCTCTACCAGGTCATCTAGGGTCGCCGCGAGTCTAATTGGCTCAACAGCAATGAGTTTGAGGTTGGGCTTTCCGGAAGGATTAGTTCTAGGACCCACCGGCTCCTATGGGACCTCCCGCACCTAACAGAAGGGAAGCCCCATCCCCAAACAGAGTGACCGGCACAGGTTGTCCAGGGGCTTGGACTTCAGCCAGAGCCTCTCGGGATTCCTAACAGCCTCATCGTCCCCTCAGTCATTAGGTTGGACCCTGGAGTGTTGCCCCCACCCTGCTCCCCACCCCCACTCTGCCCCCACAGCCCCAGCCCTGGCTCCGGCCTCCTCTCCCTTCTTCTTAATCCTCCGGCCTCTGCCCCAGAGGCCTGCCTACTCCCAGAGCTGCCCCTGCCCTGTGGACAGCACCCCTCCCTGGACCCAGCCTGTGCCCCTCAGCCAGGCCTTTGAGGACCTCTCCAGCTGTGTTTGGAGACCTGGGGGCTGTTGCACTGGGCTGCAATCTGCAAGGTCAGCAGTTCAAAACCACCTGCTGCTCCAAGGGAGGGCAAGGGGGCTTTCTACTCCCATGAACAGTTACAGCCTCCGGGTCTGTTCTGCAGTGGGCTGGCCAACATCCGTGGTTGGAAACCACCAGCCACCCCATGAGAGAAAGACAAGGCTTTGTACTCCCGTCAAGCCTTACAGCCTGGGAATCCCACAGGGGCCGTTCTGCCCTGCCCTGCCCTGCCCTGTAGGGCCACAGTGAGTCCCAGTCCCCTCCAGGGTGGTGAGTTTGAGTTTGGTTCTGATCAGCTGCGGGCATCTCTCCTCCTGCGTCTCACCACTTCACCTGCAGAAGCCACCTCCATTCGTCAGTAGGCAGGGCTGCGGGCGCCTCCGCCCGGGAGGCCTCCAGGCAGGGTGCAGGGGACCCCCTCTGAGCTCTCCCTCTTTCCATCCCACTCCAGTCGCACTGGGCCGGCACTTCCGTGACCTGCAGAGTTAGATCTCGGTCCCCCACATCACCCTTCAAAACCGCAATGCAGCTGCATGGCTGCCCAAGGAAGGACGGCCTGCTGACAGGTCCCTCTGCAGCTGGCAGGCTCCTGGGCCCATCTCCCCCATCCCTTCCTCCGGGAAGCCCCCCAAAGTGCTCTGGACCGAACCCTGGTCCTGTTTTGGACTCTGGGGCTCTCTACCTTGCTCCACCTTCACCTCTGTTACCCTGCCTCCAACTGGGGACTCCTCAGACGAGGTCCAGGCTCTGGCAGACGTCCCTTCAGTCCCCTAGAGAGCCCAGACTGGGGAGTCCTCACAACCCCGATGCCCCCCCTGACACA
>NW_022104553.1:21209312-21222397 GCF_000313985.2 Echinops telfairi | reverse complement strand
CAGTGTAGCTCCATGTGGCTTGTCAGCAGGAATGTCTTGCAGGGAGAGTCTATGTGTCCTGTCCGCAGTGAGCTATTCACCTCTGTAGCACCTCCAAGTGAGGTCATCAAGCTGCGACCTGATTGACAGGCTAAACTCCACTCTTCACTCTCAGCCGTCTCAAGTGGACACCAGATGACGTCACTACCACAGGATTTAATACATGCCGCATATCATTCCATATTTCAGTCCATCAAGGAGAATTGTGTGGTTGCTGCCACAGTCAGCTTCCGAGCATTCTCTCTCTACATGGACTCCTTGACATCGTCTCCCTTTTCCCGTTACCCCCCACCTCCACCACTGTATCCCCCTTCCCCCAAACCCCATTATGCTACTTGCTGCCCTTATAGGTTAATCAATCCTGGGTTTCACAGACTGAAAAACAGAAGGTTCAGCATCATTACTAACACTCTTTCTCTCTGGACATACACCACACTGACCGGCGAACAAAACCGCACGTTCTCCCTAAGGAAACAACTTGCTCTGTGTAAACACAACCCAAGTATACACCCTGAACTCATCCGCGACCCTCCGTGATGCTCTGTGTTGACGTACACTTTGTCACATTTAATGCACAGCGCTCGAGCCGCTGGTTCGACACCTGGTAAGGGTCGCTTGGGTCAGTCATTATGTCTATCTGTCCACTTGATGTCCACTTTAAATTTTTTTTAAGTGTTTTGGTTGCTGTTGTTGATTAAGAACTGTTGGACTCTGCTTGTATTTATCGCTGAAGTAATACCTTCACGGACAAAACCGACGTACGGGATTAACACTCAGTGTACACTGGTGCCAAGTTGGCACACCTCTGTAAAGACAGACAGGCATACCACACAGGGAACTTCAAGATTTAGGAGGCTTAACAGAAAGTGAATTTGGGTATAGCTTTGCCTCGTGAAATGGATAAAAGTTAGCATTGACCAATAGGAGGTCCACGTACACGGTTTCTGTCATTTTCCTTGAGGAAATTGAGGACCCGAAACCCAGTGTTAGCAGGACCCCTTTTTACCTTCCAGTGTTTTCACGGAAGATTCTGTAGCAGCATTGCGATCAAAGGCGGGGTGAGCTACAAAACAGAATTTCACATTCTCCTGGGACCAGGCTTCCTGGAGCCATGGACAGAGGAAACCACACAGTTATTGACCCAACCGACCCTCACGCCGAATCAGCCCCCCAGGTTCTCTAAACCAAGCCGCAGTGGAGCGAAATTCATGCAGAATGGCAGCCTGGAGCACGGTGGGCTTTCAAAGGACAGACAGGCAGGCTACCCGGTTTCTATGCAAGGGAGCAGAACTGCTCCGAAAAGGGGGCCCCCACGTAGTTGCACAACCAGAAGAATGCATCCTGTGTCCCTGGATTTTGCTGGGTTAGGTTTCCAACAACGATATAACCCCAAAAGTGCCCTGGTTTGGTTGATGAAAATCCAAGGCCACCTACGAGGAAGTTCACATCTCACGTCTGCTGACTCACCGTGTGGACCTCGAGCACGTTGCTTTTCCCCGCAGCCTCAGTTTACCCAACTAGAAAACAGATGAGAACCCTTTCTCTCTATGCAGCTCCATCGTGCCCTGAAACTTTTTAAAAAAATTATTATCATAAAGTCCTTGTGTGATCATTCTAGGAGTCAGGTCATCTGTAAGGCATCCACGAGCCCTAGGGGCACGTTCGTGTGCATGCAAACCATGAAGAGACTGCTCCATCACACACGTGTGATCATGTGGGCAGCAGCATGTCTGGGGCTCAAAGCCACGAGCCCCTCTGCAGGGGCTTCTCCTCCCGGAAAGAGCCTCCGAAGCCCATAGGGGCAGTTCTACCTGTCCTGTTGGGTTGCTCTGAGTCGACTTGGACCCAGCGGCAGTGAGTGTTGCGTTTATAAGGAGTCTTGGTGACAGGGTAGGATAAACATTGGGTCACTCCCAAGGTCGGCAGGTGGTTCAAATCCACCCACCGCCACTGGCCACTCCGTGGGGAAAAGATGCGCCTATCTGCCCCCGCAAAGGTTGACAGCCGCCGACGCCCCACAGAAGGCTGTCCCGAGCGAGTCCGGGTCGGCCCTGCGGCGGTGAGTTTGGTCCGAGAGGCCATCTGTAGGTCTGCCTCTATTGATGGAGCCTTCTCGGGACAAGAGTCCTGGTCCCTTGCTGTCTCACACGCTTGGCGGTTTTCACTGGTTGCCAATCACGGTATCTGTGGGAAAGAAAACAAAAAAAGAACCGTGAAAACCGAACGCACGTTTTGAGACGTGTGTCTACGTAACGTTCCTGTCTCCACTCAAAGAGGAGGACGCACTGTTTGAACGAGAAACCCGAGGAGCCTTGTCACCGGTCAGCGCTTGGCGGCCCTCAGTGCTGAGCCCACCCAGCACTTCCACGAGGCCCCCAAACTGCAAAGATTTCAGCTGGGAGCATCCCTCCGCAGAGCAGCTGGGCTTTGTTACAAGGGGCAAGGGGTGGGGTGGGGTGGGGGCTGGTGGGAGTCAGGTCAGCTCTAAAGCAGCAGAGTGGGAGGTCCCTGAGTCTCATCAGTCAGGAGCAGAGAGCTGGATGGGGACAGACTTCACTCCCTCTCCCTTCCTCTTGCATTTCTGAATCTGCCTATCTGTCCGCCGTCCGTCCTTCTGTCTGTCTCTGGCTGCTTCCTTTTTCCCATCCCCTTGAACTGAATGGGCCTTTCGACTAACCCCATCTCCCTCTCCCTCTCCCTCACCTCGGCAGCTGCTGGCGGAGGAGAAGGCCGCCGTGCTCCGGGCTGTGGAGGAGCGGGAGCGGGTGGAGGCTGAGGGCCGGGAGCGTGAGGCCCGGGCCCTGGCCCAGACACAGGCCCTGGCAGAAGAGCAGGAGGCCCGGGAGGAGGTGGAGCGGCAGAACCGGGCCCTGCGGGCGGAGATGGAGGCCCTGCTGAGCAGCAAGGATGACGTCGGCAAGAGCGTGAGTAGAGGGTCAGGCGCCCCGCTGGCCAGCGGCCCACCCATGGGTGCCCCGTGAGTCACAGCCTTGAGCAGCGCCCCCCCAAGGGTGTGTGTTCTGTTCTGCACACGTTGAGGTCTCCCTGCGCCCGAATCCCATACACCAGCAGCAAGAACATGAGTGTGAGTGGGGACACCAGTCCCCAGGACACACAGGTGAGTGCCCACGTGCCTGTCCGGACAGGATGCCAAGAGACACGTGAACACACGTGCATGCTCACACACACAGCAGTAAGAGCACCGTCCATCAAAGTTGTGTGTACACACACACACATGGACCAAGAAGGAATCTGCACCCCAACCACATGCACAGAGCATGAGTAGAATGTTCCCTTAGACCCGTGCATGTTCACGTGGACGCAGCACACGGGAGCCGCTCCCCAGACCCGTGTGCTCACGTGCATGTGCGCCGTGTGAAGAGAATTCTCGCCAAGGCCCATATCTTCATGTTGGCGGAGCATAGGTGACCCGCTCCCCAGACACGTTCGTGTGCATGCTAACCATGAAGAGACTGCTCCATCACACACGTGTGATCCTGCGGGCAGCAGCATGTCTAAGGCTTGGATTTACTCCTCCCTGAAAGGCCGGGGAGCCCCCAGGCTTCGGACAAAGCGGAAGTGAGTGGTTGTGGCTTGGTGCTCTCTGTGGGGTCCGGCACAGGCCCGCGGTCCTCAGTCTGGGAGCTCTGTGCGCCTCAGCCAGCTTCACACATGATTCCTGAACAAGCCCCAGGGATGTAAGCTCACAGTGCCCCGCTTACAAAGCCCGCTCCCCAATACTACGACGGACCCCCGGGCACGACATCGGGAGGTGGGATGAATTTTTGAATGCCCAGCCGACCATCTGCTCTGTAGAGGTTCCTGAGTCACAACAGAAAGTTCTGTGAAATTGACCAAGGTCCACGTGGAGAGGGCCCATGTGTGGCCACCCTCACAGACCCCAGAACTGGGGTCTCAACAGACAAGTGGACGGCGCCTTTCCCCCACCCCCATCAGCAGAGGAGCCTGGCTGGGGGGCCCTGGGTGACTGGTAGGGGGTGGGGCAGGCTAGTACCCCATGGGGTAGGGTGGGCCCCCGTGTGCTCAGTCTCATTGCTCCCCGCCAGGTGCATGAGCTGGAGCGAGCCCGCCGGGTGGCCGAACAGGCAGCCAGCGACCTGCGGACCCAGGTGACGGAGCTGGAGGACGAGCTGACAGCAGCCGAGGACGCCAAGCTGCGCCTGGAGGTGACCGTGCAGGCCCTCAAGGCCCAGCATGAGCGAGACCTGCAGGGCCGAGACGAGGCCGGTGAAGAGAGACGCCGGCAGCTGGCCAAGCAGGTATTGGGGAGGGGTCCCCAGAGCCCAGACCCAGCTGGGGAAGGGGCCCGATGTCCCAGCCCCTTCCCCACTCAATAGACTTGGCCCCAAAGACCCTCCTGCCAACCAGCCATCTTCCCCCACAAAGCCGCCTCCCCGTCCTCCATCCATGTCCGCGCTGCACCTCCCCTGTGCACTATGCATCCCAGCCTCCGTTCACCTCTCCACTGACCCTGTCCTGCATTATCCAGCCTCCCTGCCCCGTCCAGCTGCCTGTGCACAGCCTCGCCCCCATAGTGCCCCGCCCTCCCAGGCACCAATACACCATTCCAACCACCCAGCCACCGGGTGTCTCTGCACAGCCACACCAAAGCCACCAGCCTTCTCCCTGCGCCCCGCCTGCCCCCCAGCAGCGGCCCAGCTAGCTCCTGACAGCCTCTGCTCACGCTCACGCTCATGTAGGGACCAGCTGCCCTGCCCTGCCCCGTCCCTCCCCTACCACAGCTTCCTCACCCTCACTCCACTGGGTGTGGCGTCCTGTGTCCCCCAGGGGATTCATCTGGGTCAGCTCTGAGGGTCAGGAAGACTCCGAGGAGTCTGGTGGGCAGCAGGTGGACAGGACCCAGTGAGGCTGGGGGCCAGGAGGCTGGGGAGGGGCCCTGGTGCTCTTCAGCTCCGCTGTCCCAGGTCACAGCCCCGATGCGTGCCCGTGGCATTGTCCTGGCACGCTGGGGGCTGCAGAAAGCTCAAGGGCCCCCCGGCAGCTGTGTGAGGATAGGCTGGAAGGGGGTGCCAGGGCAAGGGCCTGGAGAGGTGAGGTGGGGGCTTGAGCTGGGGCCTGCGGGGTGGACTGCTATGCCCTTAGCATGCAGAGGACCCAGGGGCCCTGGGCTCCCTGGGTTACGCGTTGGGCTAACGCTAACGGTAAGGCTAGCCTGCCGCGGCTCCTTGCTCCGGTGGGGAGGCGCAGTCTGAGATCCCCCAGGGGCAGTTCTATGCCGCCCCATCGGGACGCCGTCAACTCGATGGCACTGGGTTGGGGTTTCTTTGGGGGAGCTTGTAGAGGTCGCCTGGGCGCCCTGTCCCCTGACCCGGCCCCTCCTGTGCCCCAGCTGAGGGACGCCGAGCTGGAGCGGGATGAGGAGCGCAAGCAGAGGGCGATGGCGGTGGCCGCCCGCAAGAAGCTGGAAGCGGAGCTGGAGGAACTGAAGGCTCAGACGGCGGCCGCGGGGCAGGGCAGGGAGGAGGCCGGGAAGCAGCTTCGCAAGATGCAGGTGAGGGCTCCGCCCCGCCCGCCCCGCCCCTGCCCATCCCGATTGGGCAACCACCTGTGTGAGCGCCCGTGCCGTGGGGGCTTCCCCGTAATGAGGCCGCTTGTTGGTGCCGTCGAGTTGGCCCCGACTCACGGCGGCCCCGCGTGCAAGGGAACGAATCACTGCCCGGCCTTGCTCCGCCCGCACCGTCGGTTGCAGCCTCTGCCTCCATCCATCTCCTCCCCCAGGGCCGCGCCGCCTCTACCTGGCATGCTGTCCTTCTGCAGGGACCCGTCTCTCCTCTCTAGGCAACAGGCCCAACGTCTATGAGGCCACGCGTGCCGTTCTTGCTTTCAGGGGGGTCGCTCTGGGCACACCTCGTCCAAGATAGATTTGTCTGCCCTTCCGGCAGCCCCGGGCGCTTTCCGTGTGGGCACGTAAAGCAGCACACGGTGCTGGGTGCACTGCGACCGAGCAACCCCGGTTTGGCAAGACCCCTCCGGCCGGCCCAGGCAGAAACACTGCCAGCCTCCCCCGCCCCGCACAAAGGGAAAACAGATGCCCGGCAAATACTAACTAGAGCAGTTCCATCGACAACAGCCAGGGACGAAGCAGCTAAGCCGGCTGGCTGTGGGCCTGTGCCTCGCCCTCGCTGCCTCAGTTTCCCCATCTGTAAGCCAGGATTGATCAATGTCCCCACCCCCAGGGTTGTGAGTCTAAAGGGAGCAAATTGGGAGCCGGTGCATGTAGAGGGGAGGGGTCTACGGGAAGTTTGCGGTGAGATGGAAATGAAAAGGTATGAGAATTTGCACTGCCAACTTTTTGAGGCCCCACCCCCACCCCCACTTGCCCTCAGAGAATAGGGCTCAGCTAGGACCTGCCCAGGTGACTTGGACCTTGGTGCCTGGCTCTGCAAGGCAGGTGCAACCGTTGAGATGGGGTGGGGGTGTGGGGGACACCTCCCAGCGAGGCAAGCCTGGCTGAGCCCGCCCCCCACCCCCAGGCCCAGATGAAGGAACTGTGGCGGGAGGTGGAGGATTACCGCACCTCTCGGGAGGAGATCTTTGCCCAGAACAAGGAAAGCGAAAAGCGCCTCAAGGGGCTGGAGGCCGAGGTGCTGAGGCTGCAGGAGGTGAGATGGGGCCGGTGGGCGGGGCCTCAGGCGTGGGCGGGGCCCACCGCAGACTGCCTCCAATGCCAGCCAGCAGGCGGGACCACCTGCGTGCTGCTTCAAATAGCAGCCAAGGGATGGGGCCAAGGGACTTCCAGAAACCACCTCATGGGATGGGTGGTAGGTGGGTCCAACCACACTACCTAGGTGCCAGCTGGGGGCGTGGCTAAACACTTTGGCCTCAAAGACAGTCCAAGGGGTGGGAATTTTGTCCTGGGAGGCACCCCCCCTCCGTGGATCCATGAGGGCTGTGAGCCAGGCTGGGAGGGGCAGAGGCCGCCCCCACGCCCAGCTCTGGGCATTGGGCCATCTAAAGGCCCTGATGAGCATGAGGGGACTGGGCTGGGCGGCAGGAGCTGGACACAGTTGGGCCAGGAGCTCAGGGGACAGAGTTTGAAGATGACCTTCAGGACCTGTGTTAGCACAGGAACAAGGCCACAGCATGCTGTGGAAAAGGACCTGTGTTAGCACAGGAACAAGGCCACAGCATGCTGTGGAAAAGGCCGAGAGAACTGGGGCAGGGGCAGGGAGGGAGTGAGAATGGCACCTGGCCATTGACCGCCCATTTCCACCCCATTACAGGAACTCGCTGCTTCAGACCGTGCCCGGCGTCATGCCCAGCAGGAGCGGGACGAGATGGCGGATGAGGTGGCCAGCGGCAACCTAAGCAAGTGAGTGGCCTACGGTAGGCTAGGGCAGGGCACTGCCTGCTGGACCCCCTGCCTCACCTCACCCCTCCCCCTCCCCTAGGGCAGCGCTTCTGGAGGAGAAGCGGCAGCTGGAGGTGCGCCTGGGGCAGATGGAGGAGGAGCTGGATGAGGAGCAGAGCAACGCAGAGCTGGTCAACGACCGCTACCACAAGCTGCTCCTGCAGGTGAGCCCACCTGCCGCCCCAGCCACCCTGGCTGGGAACCCACCCCTCCCCCCACTCACCCGAAACCACAGCCCCTTATCCAACAGCCTTCGGAAAGGAGGGGATATTTGAGTTGGGTTTTGAAGGTTGAATAGGAGTCTGCAAAAGGTATCAAGAAAGGCACAATTCACTCACTCACTCGTCTTTCTGGCTTTTCTCAAGGTCTGGATCCGGAGATGAAGTACGTGGGGTCTTTACAGAGAATTATGACTCACACACACACACACACACACACACACCTGCCCCCCACCCACCCCCCATCCTGACGACAGGGAATTCCCTAGGGAAGTCAGACATGGGACCATTAGGGGGCCCCATGTGTGCTGAGGAGAACCGCTCCACGTGTGGTCATGGAAGCGACCTGGACCCAGAAGAGAGAGGGGTGGAGGGCACCCATCTATTAAGTTCTCACAAAGATAAACCGAGGCCAAGCCAGAGAGAAAGAAAAGCGGAAGTGTATTCTGGGCTTCCCTGGAGAGATTCACGGAGTCTAACAGGGAGTCAGAGAACCTGAGCTTCCCCGGAGGGAGAGGAGAGAAGGGAAAGGGAGAGAAAGAAACGGGAGCGAGCCTTGAACTCCTGGGTGGACTCCACGGCCCCCACTGGGGACACCCGAGAAGAAGTCGTGCTCATCTGTGGTGGAGATTGAGTTTTAAACTGGTCAGGAGGGGAGGAGGGAAAGCAATACAGGAGGGGTAGAAACCGCAGGTGGGCAAATAGGAAGGGGAGAGGGTTTGCAGCTGTGGGGGCTCTAATGGGTCTCCTTCCATAAAACTTCTGAGGCCAGGGTGGTGCTTTGATTGTTGCTTTTGGTGCTGAGGCAGATGGCTCACTGATCTGCGGCCCCCTGGAATTATCCGCCTTGGTCCAATAGGGGTAGGCAGGCTTTTCCTAATGTCCTCCGACCGGTACCTGACCCAACACCGTCTAGAGGGAAGAGGACGGGGTCTTTCCAGAGGAGGCCAAAAGAGCATTTGGAAGAGGGAAGATGTGCCTGGGATTTTAGCTCAGCAGACAGGCAAAAGCACTTTCGGGGCTGCAGTTCCACCCTTACACTTGTTGGCAAGGGCATCGCCATTTGCCCCATCTTGTCATCTGCGGGAATATTGTGGGAGGAAGGGTGGGAGGAAGGGACCACTGGGAGACTTGACCTCTGCCTTTTGGGGACACATGAAACCCTGCCTTTGGTGACTTTCCACGCGCCACCTTGTGACTTCCTTCTGCCCCGTGTGCCGGTGAGGCCGGGATGGTCGGAAGTCTGAATCAGCCTGGGGCTGACTCACTTCCCTGCCGTGGCCCCAGCAAGCACTCGGGCTGTGGCAGTTCTGGAAGCTGGGAGAAGCAGCAGGGACTCTTAGAAGAAGGCCTTTGTTTACACATTCACCTTGTAGCATCCAAGTGCTTGCCCATGCTCCCATACCACCCTTATTGGGACCCCCTGGGCCTGGTGGAAAGGCAGTTCCTGCCCCCCCCCCCCCACACACACACAGCGTCCTGCCTCCCCCCTCCCCCCCAGACTTGCTGAGGGAGGGAGGGGCCCTGGCATCCTCTGCATTCTTGTCACAAGCACCCCAGGTGATCCTGGTGCAAACAAAAGTGTGAGAACTGTTGGAATAGGCTCATTCACAGTCAGAGGTAGAGGTAGAATTTATAGCCTGGAGACAAGTCTGTGAGCATCTTGTGAATGTATTAAAATAGCCCACAGAGCATCAGCCGTAGGGTTAAAAGGCGGGGCCATCAGGGCTACGGGCAGCTAGATCAAAGAAAAGTTAGTGGGGGCACTGAATCTTCCATGCCTAGCGCTCCCTTACCTCTGCGTTCCATGGCCCTGGACCCACTCCATCCTGGGAGGGAAGCACCTGGGTGTTAAGACCACCCTGTTGGAGCTCCAGAGCACAGCCTGCCTTTCCCTCTGCCCACAGGTGGAGTCCCTGACCACGGAGCTGTCAGGGGAGCGCAGCTTCTCTGCCAAGGCCGAGAGTGCTCGGCAGCAGCTGGAACGCCAGATCCAGGAGCTCCGGGGGCGCCTTGGCGAGGAGGACGCTGGGGCCCGAGCTCGCCAGAAGATGACCATCGCTGCCCTGGAGTCTAAGCTGGCCCAGGCTGAGGAGCAGCTGGAGCAAGAGACCAGGTGGGCAGACAGGAGCTGTGTCACCTGCACCTGGCTTGGAAACGCCAGAAAGGCATTCGAGAGGGCGATGTCTGCAGATGTCCCCTTATCATTTGAGAGTGTGGAAGCTCTGCCTTCTCCATTGTGCCACATAGGGGAGACGACGGGGTCAGGAACAGCCCAAGACATGGGTCGGGTTCGTTCAGCACATCATCTTTTAAGCAAGTGTAGTACCTTTGGGCGGCAAGTAAGTGGCCCACCACAGAGTGTGACAGAAACAAGTGTGTCAGGGAGCTGCAGCTGCCTAAGAAGCCATTCTAAAACGTATACCGCCCCAAAAATTAAAAATTAAAAAAAATAAATCAAACGTACACAGCTACTCTTCTCTACTGCTCATGAGGCCCCGAGTTGGCCAGCAGAGTCTGCTGCTCAGAGATGGATGAGGCTCACCTAGGTATCTTTGGTTAGCTTAGGGTAACCTAAGAATAGATCTACTACTGGCCTTAATTGGACACCCACATATCCTAGGCCTTGTCTGGGACAATGAGGCCGACTTGACCCTGGCACTGCCCGGCACTCATCCTCGAATCGGGTCAGCTAGTCCACAATTGTTCATAGTGCATACCTGGAGACCCAAGGATGACTGAGAACGGGTGAGAGGGTCCAGGAGGCCCTCACCTTCGGAACTGGTGCAATGTCACTGTTGCTGCAGCCCATTGACCAAAGTGAGTCATGTGGTCAGCCCAGAGCCCAGGCAGCAGGGCAGTCGATCACCCCTCCTGATGGGAGCAGCGGCAAAGCCACATGGCAACAGAAGGGAGAGAACACAGGGCCTCCTGAGTTTTGTTTGTCTTGCTTTGGCCATCAGTCTATCACAAAACGGAATTTCCCTTCACTCACATGGATAAGTCCGGAGCTGGGCAACTGGAACGATGTCAGAATTTGAGGTGGTCAACTGGTCTTTACCTCACCGCCACACACCGGCTGCACTCTCTCCAAGCATCAGACCCCCCACATATCCATATCCCCAAACCCATGGGAGCGTGGGTCTTAGCTTCAGGAAACCTGTTGAAGAGCCAGCAGGCGTTAAGGCAGGGTGTAGCTGCCGGTTGTGCCCTGAGGAAACTGGGAGCCAGCCAGAGATGGGACAGATTGATTGCAGAGGCCACTCCTTATGCAGGGCAGCCACTGGACAAGGACAACCCTGAGGGCCAAACGCCTGGGCAGTGCCTACACTGACCGTGTCCCTCGCTGCCCCTCTTCTCAGGGAGCGCATCCTGTCAGGCAAGCTAGTGCGCCGAGCGGAGAAGCGTCTCAAAGAAGTGGTGATTCAGGTGGAGGAGGAGCGGCGAGTGGCTGACCAGCTTCGGGACCAGGTAAGCGATGACCTTCATCAGGGAACTCTGGGGAGAGGGGCGGTCACTGACCAATAAATAGCCTGCACCATCTATGGAGGTGGTGAGCTCTCCAGCACAAGAGGCAGCAAACAGGTGCCAGACCAAAACCAAGGGCAAACAACATACTTCCATAGGCTGTGCACCTGCAGTAGTAGCTGGGCAATGACTTTCCAGGCTGGAATCTAGAAAGGAGCCTAGCTTGGGGTCAATGCGACCACCATGAGGGAAGACATTAAATTCTACCCAGAGGCTTGACCAAGGCTAAAATGACAAGATAGATATTGAAAGATTGCCCCATGCCTGGCGCTGTGCAGAAGACCTATCTCTTGATGTATAGACTCCCATCACAGCTCTGTAAGGTCTGCACGTTTATTTCCCATATGACTGATGTAAGGAAACGGAGGCAAAGGGAGGTGAACTCACTTGCTCAAAATTATTTAAATAGGAAAGAGTGGAGCCAGGATCCCAACTCTAGCGCTGTGGCTCCAGAGCCTGTGTCTGTACATTTTTATTGAGCCGAACCACTCCGGCCCAACCACTGTACTAACTGCTTGTTCAAAAATATGTGCACGCAGCTCTCCATGTACTGTGTCACAAATGGGGAGATGAAAACTTTAGGAGAAAGAATTTTCTCAAAGTAAGTAGGTTTCAGAACCGGGATACGTGATCAGACACAGCACAGCTGTGGCCTTAAAAGCTCAGCCGCATTTCAGTCACAATTCGTGAAGAGCCACGACATGCGAGGAGTGTTCGAGGCCAGTGACACAGAGGACTGGGAATGAGACAGGGTCAGTCTCTGCCTTAGTGGGTTCACATTTTCAACATGAGTAAAAACGCAACGTGGAAACTGATGGTAGCAATTGTGCACTACTGCTTGAAGTGAATGAATTATGGAATGATATATGTATTACTTTCAATTACTAAATTTAAGTAACTAAATACAAGAATAAAGAACAGCCCGATTAAAAAAGAAAAGGAATAAGAGTGTGACGAGGACTGTGAAAAAAATGCGTGAAGGGAGGAAGAGACACAGGATTGAGGGGCCATCTTCAGCCTGGGAGGCTAGAAGACCGCTCGGAGAAGGTGACACCTGAGCCCAGACCTGAAGGGTGAGAGGAAGCGGGCAGAGGGAACAGCAGAGTTAAAGACGAGTTTAGAGCAAGAAGCCGACCAAAGTGGCTCAAGAGAATGGGACGGGACATTGAATTTTAAGGAGCCAGATTAGATGTGTCTCCTCCCTGAGAGAGACGGTGGGTGGTACAGCCAGGGAATAGTCTATGGAAAGTTATTCGGGTTGGGGTTTATGGGGAGAAGAGAAATAAATGGTCAAGGCCTAGAGTCTTGCTCGTGGGAGCCAGGGGAGAGCTTAAGTCGGCAGGGGAGGGGTTAGCGCTGGCCATCCAGACCCTCAGCGACCTTGTGGATTGGGACAGGCTGAGGAGGACCATCCCTCTCCACGGCCCCACGCAGAGCACGGGGGTCAGGAGCAACCAAAGATGCGGGTCAGCTTGAGGTGCCTGGCACCATCCTTGGTACCGCTGTGCCTCGGATGAGTAAGATCTGAGCAGAGAACAGAGGACAAGGACGGGGCGGGGCAGAGTCGGGGTGCAGGGGGAACCCAGCCAGGAGGCAGGCATCCCTGTCCTGACCCCTCCCCGCGTCTCCCCAAGCTGGAGAAGGGGAACCTCCGCGTGAAGCAGCTGAAGCGGCAGCTGGAGGAGGCCGAGGACGAGGCCTCGCGGGCTCAGGCCGGCCGCCGGCGGCTGCAGCGGGAGCTGGAGGACGTGACCGAGTCCGCCGAGTCCATGAACCGAGAGGTGACCACGCTGAGGAACCGGCTCCGGTACGGCTGTCCCTGAACAAGTCCCACCCTGCAAGGGGGCCGCCCCCTCTTTCCACAGACCCAGGACCACCAGAAACTGAGGGCCCACTGAGTGGCACGT
>NW_022104553.1:21201136-21209042 GCF_000313985.2 Echinops telfairi | reverse complement strand
TCCCATCTTGGTCCCCACACCCCTCGATTCCCCCAGGCCTCTGCCCCTGCGTGGATAGCTTCGTCCCTCCCTCCCTCCCTCTCTTTCTTCCCACCTCTTTCACCTTCTCCCATTTTGTTCTTCCTCCTCCGCCCCCATGCCCCCCCTCACTCCCGCCTGCCTCTGCGCCCCCACACCTATCTAATCTGTCTTCTGGTCTCTTCTCCTCCCCACAGGCGTGGACCCCTCACTTACACCACCCGCACCGTGAGGCAGGTCTTCCGCCTGGAGGAGGGCGTGGCCTCCGATGAAGAGGCTGAGGTGGCGGAGCCAGGGGCTGGGGTCCCACCCCAGGAACCTGATGGGCCCGTGCAGGCCCCACCCCAGTGACCCCACCAGCCACGCTAACTGGATGGCCCAGGGCCCTTACCTCCCTCCTGGCTCCTTCCCAGGTGCTCTGTCTTCAGACCAGCCCGCTGGCTTCTTGCACTTGGGAGCAGGTACCCCGCTCCAGCACACCAGCTCTTCTGATCCCCATCCTGGGTCCCTAAGACCCTCGTCAGCTGACTCCCAAAGCCAGAGGAGCAGGCTCGGGCAGGGATGCAAGGACTGGGGACCAGCGGGTCCGAGGACATCTGGGTGCCGGCCTTCCTCTAGTTGTTCACAGTGGGCACTAGGAGCAGTGCCACGAGCTCCCTGCCCCCTCACCAGCCGGCTGACACTGTGCTTAGCTGCTAACGTGCTTACTGCTAGCATTGCTTTGTTTGGAACAAAGAGCTGTTAGTTCGAATGCACTCACAGGTCACCGTGAGAACAAGGCCAGGAAGATCTGTCCCCAGAGACTTAGAGGTTTGAAAACCCGAGGGGGCAGCTTCCTCCACCCTACAGGGTGGCTGAGTCAGAATTGACTCTCAGGCCGACAGTCGCCTCTGGCTGGCTGTCTATACGGCTTAGCGCTGCTAAGCTCAAGCTCCGAGGGAGGGAGAAAGCCCCAACTGTCTGCCCCCGAGGGACACCCAAGGGGACACTGCTACTTGGTCATTTCCTCTGTGAGTCAGAAACCACCATCCCCCTCCATCTCCCACCCCTTCCTGGAGCCGCTACCCCAATCTTTCTGCGTGACAAAGCTAGGAGTCCTTCCAGCCTCCCTCAGGCTCTGGCTGGAATAAATACCCCCCGCAGCTGGCCCCTCCTGTGTGGCTGTGATTATTCTGCAAGGGGGCTCTCAGGTGGGGTGCAAGGGAGTTGGGGGCAGGGGCTGTGTCTGGGAACCCTGCTGGCTGGGAAAGTTTACTGCTGATTTCTAAACAGATCAAGCTCACACAGACAAGGCGACTGGGAGACTCATCCAAGGTTCTGGAAAAGACACATCATGCTGGAGATACAGGTGTAGAGAGATGGCCAACTTTATCCCATCCCCCCACCCCACCCCCAAGGAAAAAGCCCGCCCTGGTTCCAGGTCCCTGGTTCCAAGGCTCCCTGTTCATGTCAGTGAGATCCTGCCCATTTGTGGAGCACGCTGTGCATGCCAGGCCCCGCACTGCACTACGTGCAGGAGGTGCCAGCTGCCGAATCTCTTCTGTGTCCAAGCCAGAGCCCAGAACAGAGCCTGGCCATGGGTGGGGTCAGCATTAAGTAACCATTCGCTGCATGAATAAGACCACCCACCCACCTCGCCGCCAGTTGAAAGCAGTGGAAGGCGACCCTGGGAAGCGGTGTGACCCGTCCAAGGACACGCATCTCCCAACACCACAAACCAAGGTTTGAACCCCACGGTCAAGAGTGCGTGAGGCAGATCTGTTCACCTGTGGAGACGGAGGCACAGGGAGGCCAGTCAGCGTGGCCAAAATTAAGTCATTAATGACCTGGTGAGGCGCCCTGGTGGCTGACGTAGTGGATGACACATTGGGCTGCTGACCTCAAGGTCAGCTGTTCAAAACCACCAGCAGCTCCTAGGGAGAAAGACCAAGAGAGGTCTATTCCCCTTAAAAAGTTAACAGCCTCAAGCCCACGGGGCAGTTCTACCCAGTAGGGTCTCTGAGAATCAACTCGATGGCAATGAGTGAGACAGTGACCTGGTTAAACACTCAGCTAACTGACGGGTTGGTGGTTCAAAACCCACCCCGCTCGCTGGAGAAAGACCTGACCATCGGCTTCCACGTCGGCTTCAATCTGGGAAAGAAACCCGGTGGGGCAGCTGTTTTCTGGACCCGAGGGTCTCTGACTGGATCAGATGGGATGAACACAGTGAGAGGAGTCCTTTGGGGTCTCCAGGTTGAGCCTGGGGCCAAGCTGCTCTCCCCTGGAAGACTCAGTCTCAGGCCCAGTAGACATCTCCGGCCTCTTGACCACCAGGGCAAACGAGGCAGGCACTGGTTCCCAAATAATAGGGGTTAGGGGGATCAACCAAGGTGACCCCATACCAAGGAAGGCTTGACCTCTGTCCACCCCCAGCCCCATCAGGAGTCCTCCCCCGCAGTCAGAAGGCCATTTTTAAATGAAAAGGAAACGTTTATTTTGGTGGGGAGTGAAAGGGCGGGAGGGGAAGGGGCATGACACTTTTTTCTTTGGGGAGGGGAGGTGACATGCTGTAGCTTCTGCATTGGGCGGCTCATGCACCCAGGGTGGGCGTGGGGAAGGCCTGGGGGAGGGCTCAGCACGGCCCCTCCCTCCCTGCCCTGGGGGTGGGCTGAGAAGACCCGCCTTTAGCACCAGAGTTGGACGATTTGCAGACCTTCCCCCCCCCTCCGCCCTCACTGACCCCGGACCCCGCCCCCGTCCCTGAGAGCCCTCCCCCCACGACAGGCCAGGGCCTGCCCCGCCCACATTTGAGTGAGAGACTTATTGCTGTGTGTTGGGAAGGGGGGCCGCTGAGTTCAGAAAGACACCCCCCCCCCACTCTTCATTCCTCCCCAATCGCCCGGCCCCCTGCCCCGTGTCCGTGCGTTCCCGGAGCGCAGGAGGGGCGTGCCATGCGTGCGGGGGCGCGTCATGCAGCGCATGCGTGTAGTTGTGGGCACCCTGGCGGCCGGAGGGGGCGAAAAGGGAAGCGGGACTGTCTGTCCCTGTAGCTCGTTCGCTCTCTCTCCCCCTCCCCGAATCCCACACTGCTGATTTGCGGGATGGGCGTGAATCACCTTCGGGAGAGCGTATAATGGCGGTGGTGGTTCTTCAAAAGCAGAACTAAAAAGCTGGGTGTGTGCGGCGGGTTGGGGGGACTTTGGGAAGAGGTCAGTACCCTTTGTAAAACACCTTCACCCCCCTTTCCCCGCCCCCTCTGGTTCTCCTGAGGGTCTGGGGTTTTTTGTTTTTGAAGTAGTTGAACCCTTTGGCAACAGAACCAGTCCCCCCACCCCCATACCCTGGTGCCCCTAGCCCTTTGCCCCGCTCCCACCCCATACCCCTTGTTCACCAGGGCTTAGGGTCGGGGGGGGGGGTGGAGAAAAATGGGGAGGGGGCTCAAAAATGCCCCTTGCATAGGAATGGTTGCATTAAGAATCGTGCTCAGCGACAACCCCAGCCCTCCGGGGTTAGGGGTTCCTGAGGCCGGGGGAGCAGGAGGCTGCGAATTCGATGGGCCCCACCTTGCCTCCGAAAGGAGGGCTCGCTAAGGATTCTGGGACTGGGACCCACAGGTCTCTGGGCTTGGGAAGGGTGTGTGTCATTGAGCCTGGGTGGGAGGGGGAAGGCCTGGGGGCAAGGGGTCAGCCTGGTGGGGCGGCCACCAGCCTCTCAGCTCCCTGCATCCTGAAGTTCCCCGGAGCCACCTGGAAGCCCACGGGAGCAGGACCCCCTTCCGCGGACAACTCTTCTAACCTAAAAACCGCTGCGCCCAGCCTGGCCTTTCCTGGTTTCTGTGCAAAAACGCACTTTTAAAAAATAAATGCGTGCTTCAAACCTAAGCAGGGATGCGCCACAACCCCCTGCGAGACACACGGACACGGATGCCCGTCCTGTCGGAGGGTTGCTTGGGCACTGTTCTAGGGAAGTGGATCTTGGGGTTGGGGGCACGAGAAAGGGGGTGCCCTTTGGAGAATCTGGCTCCCTGGAATTTGCAGATTGGCTGCCCCATCTTGGGCGTTTGGCGTTAGTGGAACCTGAGGTGGGAGGGTGGGCGTTACGCGGGGCTGAGGGTCTGGGAGTAGTGTCCAGGAAATGTCCGGCGGGGGTGGAGGGGGGGGGAGGAGGCGTCCCCCAAAGCTGAAGATGACTGCAGGGCTGGGGCAAGTCTGCAAGTTGGAGGGGCACTGGGGGAGGGGTACCTTGTGTGCAGATGGTGGGGCTGCAGGGTGCCATGGCCGAGACTCAAAATTCTTAAGTGCAGGTCTCATGTCCTAGGAATCTGGGGGTGGGGTGGGGGAAAGGCGTGGAGGATCTTGTGTGCTAGGGCCAATTCCCCCCAGGAGTTCTCGGGTGCAGAGGTCTTGAGTCCATGCAGCAAGAAAGAACAGATTCCTTGGGCCAGGGGTGGGGATGAGGGAGGTGACGCTCATCTGAGGGACTCCCCCACCCGCAAAGACCCAGGACCTACCCTGAGCCTCCTGCCCCTACAGAATCATCAACCACTGCTAGGCTGACCACCAGGCTGGAAAGATGGGCAGTCTCAGCCCCTTCCCAGGACCCACCCACCTTGTGTGGCATGCAGCCCCTGGCGGCTTATTGCTGTGGTGGGAGGGTCCCTGCTGAGGGAGGCATGCAGAGTTGGGGTGGGGTGGGTAGGAAGAGGTGCCCCAAGATGTAATTGGCATCATCTGAACATATTTACACGAATTGATGGGAGGGATGTGTGTGTGTGTCCTATGGCTCCTGGAGACCTGAGAAGGCTTTGTTTTAGGGGGTGAGGGGTGGGTGGGAACAGGCTCTGGCCCCCTCACTCCATCCTGGGGACCCAGGTGGGAGGTGAGGGGCCCGGGGGTGTCTGCTGGCGGTGCCATCTCAGTTGCATATTATTAATGACTTTTTGTTTTGTAAAAAAACCCTTTTCCCCCACTCCCCGCCCCCAGCTCCTTTGACCTTCTTCCTGGTCACCCCCGAGTCCCCCCACAGGGGGGAGGGGAGCTCTAGAGGATGGAGGGCAGGGTAGGGGGGGCACGGCGGGTAGCCCTTGGAGAGCCAGGGGGCGTGGCAAGGGGCGCAAGGCGCAGGGACACCCCGCTCAGGCCCGCGATGCTGCTCAGGCTGCGGGATTTCTCATAACCTGGGGGGTAGGGGAGGCAGAAACACAGGGAGGAAGCGTGGAAGAAGGGGTACAGGAGGAGGGCCCGACAGACAGGGAGAGACACCCCCACCCCCCAAACAGAGAGAGACAGGCAAGAGAAGAGGAGACAGGAGCAGGAATAGAAAAGACAGAGCGAGAGAGAGAGAGAGAGAGAGAGAGAGAGAGAGAGAGAGAGAGAGAGAGAGAGAGAGAGAGAGAGAGAGAGAGAGAGAGAGAGAGAGAAAAGTAGAGGGAAGACAGGAGAAGAGTGGGGGCGAGCAGGTGAGACAGACGGGCAGAACAAGGAGACGGAGAGACAGAGAGAAGTGGACAAATCGGAGAATCAGTCAGCATCAACAAGAAAGGTTAAGACACCGGGGAGGGGGAGAGACTCCGGGTTAGGAGGCAAGATGGCACCCACCGGGCCTCCCCCCAGCCCCCCGCCCCAGCCCACCTCCCCCGTCGGCCCCCTCATCTGAGGCAGAAGGGTGGGGGCAGCAAGGCGGAATGGCTGGACGCATGGGCAGGAAGCTCTGGGTGCTGAGGGGCTTGGGTGGAATGAATGTGGCGTGGGTGAGCAGCTGGGGGCTGGTCTCTGGACTACCTGGTGGCATGGCGGCAAGGGAAGGTGGGTGGCAGCGTCTGAAGGAAGCTGGCTGGCAGTGGCCTTGGGACCGTTATGGACGTGGGGGGTGGGGGTGGCAGGCGGAGAAGGGACAGAACTTCTCCGGAAGGCTCAGGAGGCGATCTTAAAAGGTCCAGGAAGGTCTGGGGGTTCGAACAGAGACTTTGCAGGCTGGAACCGTGTCTCCATAGATTGGGCGGGTGCTTGAAGCCCTGGGAGGGTCCCAGGAGTCCCAAGGGTTTGGGTGAGTCCTATGACTTCCCTGGGCAGTACTATGTGTCTTGTGCCCCCTGCCCCCCCTTCCCCTGCCTCCAGAGAGAGCCTGGTGGAACTCCAAGCCCAGGATCCTGGGGACACCCCTCCCAACCATTCCCAGTTGCTAACCTGGGGGGGAGGGGCAGGGGGGGAACCGAGGGTCTCGCGAGGTCTCAGGCGGTGACAAGAGCTGGGGACAGAAATACACAGAGTCACGGCGGGAGGGAAGGGGGTTAAGAGGCACCCCCCCAAACAGTTTCACTATTGGGGGTGGGGACAGAAACTCCTGGAACTCTTCGTCCTCCTCACTCGTGTTTTCCAGGGAGAGGGGAGCAGTGAAATGGGGCGGGGCGGCCAAAACCACCAAATATGGGAGGAGCTTCCGGGATGGCTGAGTGGGGGGGAAAGGGGGAGGGGGAGGGCTAGGGAGGGCAGGGATGCAAGTTCAGAGGTGGGCTTCGGTGGAGGAAGACTAAGGAGAGGGTGGGAGTGGGGAGACCGGCCAGGACGCAGATGGGGATCTGGGCAAGAAAGAAAGAGTGGAAGTGGGGAGGGGAGGCAGATGGGGGTGGGGGCGCAGGACAGGAAAGGATGGGGACATGGGGGACAATGGACTCAGTCAGCCCCATCAGCTCCCACCATTATTTGAGTTCAATGGATGGAGGCAAGAGAAGCAGGGACACCCCCACCCAACCCCACCCCACGTTCCTTCACCCAGATCCCCAAGCCCCTTTCACATCCCTCCCCCTCCCCACTCCAAGGGGGCCCACCCAAACCTGGGGCTGGGAGACAAAGGATGATAACAGGAGTTGGGGGTCAAGCTTGGGAGAAGGGGGTGCAGGGGTGGGGGGCAATGGAGATGAAGATGGAGGAGGTGGTGGTCACGGTGGGGATGGTGGGAGTTGAGAGGAGGCAGCAGTCCCTTCTGGAAGCCTGGGTTCTGTCTCCCATCCCTGTCCCAGTCGTTGAGTGACCCTGGGGTTAGATTGGACCCTCCTGGAAGTTCTGGGGGACAAGAGGATTCAGAGGGCTCCCCTAGGTTCATGCAAACACCTCCTGAGGCCAGGGTCAAAGATCCTTCAGGGGTGTGGCTTTCCCCATGGAAGCACCGAGGCTTTGTTGAATAAGTTGAGTGAATGAATGAGTTTCCTGTCACATCTGGGGTAAAATCTGACCACCCCATGGCCCACGGGCCCTTTCCCCCTGCCTGCTCAGCACCCTTGCTGTCGCTTGAATGCAAGCTCACCCCATGTCACAGCCTTGTCACATGCCGTCCCTTCTTGCCTAGCCCTCTTCAAGTTTCACCACCCCTTCTCAGAGCGACCCTCCTCGACCTCCCAATGAGTGGCCGGTGCCGTCACCTTGTGTTTGGGTCATTGCTGGTTGATTTTCTACTTCCTCCAACCAAACGGCTGCCACAGGGTTTTAAGAAAGACCCAGCTGGTCACTGTTGCAACACTCCATGCTGCCCTCGTCCAGAGACGGGCTGTGTGCCAGCAGAGCTTCACCTACAAGGGCCGCCCCCTGCTTTGGAGGGTGGGCGCTAGGTCAGAAGGGCATCTTGCTTTCTTCTCCCTCTCCACCAAGACTCTGATGGAACCGTGCCCTAGATTGCTAGCTGCTAAGTAGATGATGGATAGAGGGAGTAAAGATAGATAGATGGATGGATGGTTGATGATGGATGGAAGGTAGGCAGATGAATGGTGGATGATGGATCCGTGGGTAGGTGGGTGAAGAAATAAATGGAAGGTGGTGGGTGGATTGATGTGGACAGGGAGTACAAATGGGGGCATGGATGGATGGTTGGTTGGATGGATGGATGAATGGGTAGATGTATGTGCCTATGTATG
>NW_022104553.1:21189836-21201036 GCF_000313985.2 Echinops telfairi | reverse complement strand
GTGGTGCTGATGCTGGTACACAGCACCAGTGCTCCGACCTTCACAGGGCACCGTCCTTGGGAGTGGCCTTTCAGAGCACTGACAGGGCCAGGAGGCACTATGGCCGCCCATCGCCCAGACCGTGAGCTGTGAGTGTGCTGTGGTCACTGACAGTCCACGTCAGAGCGTGGAAGTGAAGATCCAAAGTCCATAGACCAGACTTTGGAACAAGGAGAGAAAAGTACAGGGACAGCTTCTAGGACCGCAGGCAAGAGTTTTTAAAATGAGGTAGAGTAAGAGACTCAGAGAGGGGAAATGACCCATGGGAACACGTGAGATTGCAAAGATCAGTATGAGAAGGGACCAATGAAAGGAAACAAAAAAGAGCCTCAAAGCCATTCCCCTCGATTCCAATTCAAACCCAAAGGGCAGAGTTTCCCCTGCAGGGTTTCAAAGGCTGTAATCTTTAGAGGCAAATTCCCTCAAAAGGCGGGTGGGCTCTTCCTGTAGCACGTCCCACGCTGCCAGCCGGGCCACCAAAAGAGCCCAAGGCATTGTGACAAGCTCAGCGGCTTCTGTCCAGAAATCTTCTTAAACCCAATCAATAGTTCCGTGTCCTAGTTAGCCAGGTCTTCCTTGAGCCTTACGCCCTTCAAGAACTGTCTCTGTGGGATCAAGGACCACAGCCCACAGTGTGAATCTGAACTCCATGGAAAGAAAACTGAACCCCCACAACTGGACCCGTACACAGCATCGTGGTAAACAGAGAAAAGATTGAAGTTGTCCAAGATTTCCTCCTGCTTGGATCCGTGATCAATGCTCATGGAAGCAGCAGTCAAGAGATCGAACGAGGTATTGAATTGTGTAAATCCGCTTCACCAGACCTCTTTGTTGAACGTCAAGGATGTTCCTTTAAGGACTCCCGTGCACCTGACCCACGCCATGGCATTTTCACCCAACTCGCAGGCATGTGAAAGTGGAACCTAGAAGAGGAAGAAAGGGCTGGTGCGTGTGGACTCCGGTGCTGGTGAGGGGTGAAAACTGCCACGGACTGCGAGGACAAACACGTTTGTCTCGGAAGGACAGCCAGGATTCTCCTGGGAAACAAGGATGGCGAGGTTTTGTCTCACAGCCTTTGGACAGGTTGTCAGGAGAGACCAGTCCCTGGAAAAGGACGTCATGCTTGGTGAAGCAGAGGGGCAGCGAAGGTGAGGGTGCCCCTCAATAAGATGGGTTGACCCAGTGGCTACAGCAGTGGGCTCAAACGTAACAACAATTGTGAGGGTGGTGCAGGACTGGGCCATGCTCCGTTCTGTTGTGCACGGGCTTGCTATGAGTTGGAACCAACCTGACAGCACCAACTACAACAGCATTAACAACAACAACAACAACAACATCCACAACTTTAACACCAGCAATATCAACATCAGCATCAACAACAGCATATGAGGTCAAATTGACCACAGCAACTGGAAAGATGATCCACGAACCGTAGTGGGCAGTGAGACCATGTCAGTGGTGCAGAAAAGACTCAGCAAAGGCGGGCGAGCCCCCCGTTGAGAGCCCTGAGGAGGGCCGCCAGTGTCCCTCACTGCGCCTGCTGAGACTGAGGAGTTGGGGCTTTCGACGGCGGCTCTTCTCCAGAACAACAGCTTAGCTGTAAAGAAAGAAGAAGCTGCCCGAGGCTCCCTAGAGGCACGTGAGGGCATGGAAATGGGAGGAGGAGGGATGGAGAAATTAATGAATAAAAATAACTTTGAAGAAACAGACTCCCTGCGAAGAAAACATGCATATATAGTGGTCCCTGGGTCAACACTCAGGAACCCACACCCCGGAGTGGACGCAGACACACGACCCCGTGAGAGGATGACGCCATCGCATTTAGAGGGCATCTGAAATAAGACGGGCATTCCCAGCATGGGTGGGTGGCTCTTCAAACGCACAGTGTTGAGTACAGAGAGAAAGAGCAGAACATTACTTACACCATAATCCCATTTGTGTGAATGTTTAAACACAAAACGCCGTAGAACATATTGTTTATGATGCTCGAAGGTTGTCAAGGTATAAAGCATGGGCTAATTGCTGTCCAATTCATGATCGCTGGGTGTCTCTAGGGGGATCTTCCACTGGGGGTGGGGGATGCAAGGGCTGTGTGGAAGGTCGCTGTGGGTCAGAACCAGCTGGGTGGCACCTAGCCACAGCAGCACCGTCTGAATTGGCTCCGTGGCACTAGCATTGCCTGCTTAGTTGTCTGTATCTCCCCTTGTTTCTTCCCTATGACACCACCCCCATGGGACTGTGAGCCCTTGGGGGCCAGGGCCGATAACTCTGGGGGCTGTATAGGGTTAGAGCACAAAGGGGACACTGTTGAGTGAAGAATGAGTGGGTTGTGCTAAAACTGACAGAATCATTGCAGTGGGTTCTTGCGGTGATGACGCAGGGTAATTTGCCTTTGGTGGGTGGATGGATGGATGGGTGGGTGGGTGGATGGGTGGGTGGTGGGTGGATGGATGGATGGATGGATGGGTAGATGATGGATGGATGGGTGGTGGATGGATGGATGGATGGATGGATGGGTGGATGGGTGGATGGGTGGATGGGTAGATGGGTGGATGGATGAATGGGTGGGTGGATAGATGGATGGATGGGTGGATGGATGATGGATGGATGGGTGGATGGATGAATGGATGGGTGGATGGATGAATGGGTGGATGAAAGGAGCTAGTGGATAAAAAACCTGAGAAGGGCTTGGTCAATGTCTCTTCACTCTCTCCTCCCCAAGGTCATCAGCCCCCAGCCCTCTCTGCCCTTTGCGCTCCACTTTGTCCTCACAGCTCTGGTCCAGGCTCAAGGCCTTGGCTTCTGCTCATGAAGCCCTGCCCCCACCCCCATGCTGGCTGGCCTGCTCCTCCCCAACCCAAGTCCTCACTTCTGTTGACACCAGCCATCTTACCTCCTTCCCATCTACTAGACCCCCCTCCCCCTTTGATCCAGTCTCCTGGCCTTTGCCGCTGCTGTGCCCCCTAATCCTTACTGTCCCACAGGGCTCCTTCTTCCTCCTCTGGTTTCATGGTGGGCAGGACCCCCTCCATCCTGGCCTAATGTCCCCCCACCTGGCAGGGCTTGCGGGCTTCTTGTCCAGTGCTCTTGTGCTGTACAGACTGCAGCATCTGCCACCTAGGACAGGGACTGTCAGCAGTCCCTGAGCGGTGGAAGTGTGTGCTTGGCCACTAATGAAAAGGTTGGCAGTTCAAGTCCACCCCGGGGTGCCTCGGAAGAAACGCCTGGCTACCACACTTCCGAACACTTGGTTCTGCTCTGACCCGTGGCGTTGACTCTGGGGCACCTGGTTTAGCACCGGGTGACTGACCACATGATCAGCAGTAGCTCAACCCTACCAGCTGCTGCCCAGGAGAGTGCTGGCAGCCTGAGAGAGGCTATGTATGGGGCAGGGCTACTCCGTGTGTGCCAAGTTCTCCACCAAGCTTGGGGCTCTCGGGATGGGTGGGGGCAGCAAGTGGGTTTTGTTCCTTGTGGAAACCGCACAACAGCCTGTGCCTAGCACCTCAGCCATCCTGTACCCATCCACCAGTCTCCTGGATGTGCACCCCGCTCGCCAGGCTGCATGAGAAACCTGAGGGAGATGTGAATGGGGGTGAGAATTGGTGGGGGAGGGGGGGTCAGTCGCAAAGGAAGGGAGAGGCACGAGGTGTGGGAGGCTGGGGTCAGTTCATGAGGGTTAGTGAGGGGCATTGTAAGTCCGGGGGAAGGCGGCACCAGTGTCAGGGTTGGGTTAATAGTGGAGGGGAGCTCTTCACAGTGAGTGGGAAGGGGGTTCTTGGTCAGTGAGGTCTGCCTGTTCTCAGAAGGGTTAGTCAGCAGGTAGGGGGAGTCAGAGGGGAGGGCAACAGGATAGGGGGACTACTTACCCCAGGGGGAGGGGGTTCGTCCACTAGGGGGATATCCAGGCTGCAGCGTTGGCGTTGAGGTCGGGCAAGAAGCTGGGGGGCCCTGGCTTACGCCAGTCTAGGGGGGGCAGTGGGGGAGCACCGGTGGCTGGGGGTGGGGGAAGAGGCCAGAGGGTCCGGGTTGGGGGGTGGAGATGGAGATGGAATAAAGACAGGCAGAGGGTGAGTGGTGAGAGGACACAGGGCCAGGAGGGGGTCTGGGCCAGGCCACGGGGAAGCCCAGCACCTTCTCCCCACCGCCCTCTCCACCCTCCCCCCCTGGCTGGGGGAGAGAGGGAGGGTCTCCGAGGACCGGGGGCGGGGCTCCTCACCTTTTCGGATGGATCCATCAGGGGACGGGGCATAGTCGGTAAGGAGGAAACAGGCCCGGTCGCGGCCATAGCGGCCCCGACTCCCGGGGGTGATGGGGCTCTTGTCTTCCGGGGACATGGCGGGCTGGTCGATGGCTGGGCAGTCCTCGTGGGCCAGGGCAGCTGCTGCGGGGTCCCCATTGGGGCGGGGATCTGTCGGGGCAGAAGATTCAGACAGAGACACAAGGGAGATGTGAGGCCAGGCGCTCCCGCACGGGTTGTGGTCAGCAGGTGTTGGAGGCGGATGACCGAGTGGGTGTTTGGTGGGAGGGGTGTTGTGGAACCAAGAGGGTGTGGCTGGTGGCCTTGGGGGGCGGAAATCCTTGGAGGGAGGGTGTCTAATGCGCTGGGAACAGCTATCAGGGTAGGGAAGGGTGATGGGCAGGGCACTGGGAGGCTGTAAAGTAGTTGGGTTGACAGGCAGGTGTTGAGTGCTAAGAAGCTGCAGGTGATTCAGGTGATGGGAAAGGGACTGAAGCATTGATAGAGCTGGGTGAGGGGCAGGTGGTGGGAAAGGTACTAAATAAAATATTGATAGAGCTGGGTGAGGGGCAGGTGGTGGGAAAGGTACTAAATAAAATATTGATAGAGCTGGGTGAGGGGCAGGTGGTGGGTTCTAGAAAGGGGTGGTGGGGTCAGGAGACTGTGATAAGGTGTTGGGTGGAGGTGGTTGGCTCCAGGGGACTGAGGATGTGAGATGCTGGGGTAGGGTGTAGGGTTCAGGGTGCTGATAGCTGGGAGGTCAGGAAATGGCTATTCAGGGAGCGGCACTGGGCACCAAGGAGGGCACAGCGGGGCCCGGTTGGAGGTGACAGATGAGGGAGGGGAGGGGGGGGTCCCCCAGGCTCCGACTCGTGCTATTTTTAATGGGTGTGAAACTGGGTCAGTGGCTAAGGGAGCAAGATGGGGGCCGGCAGCCCAGCTCTCTTCCTTGACCTACTTATGGTGGTTGGGGGAGGGCGAGGGCCACCAGCCTCTCCCTCCTCCCAGACACCCAAATTCTGGCCTCCTGGAGGCCGGCCTCCCCAAGGGAGAGGAGGACACGTGTACACACACACAGGCACACACACACACAGGCACGCACACACACAGAGTCCACTTTTGCTCCCTGCACCCCTCCGCCATCTCTCTAAACCCAGGAGCCTTCTCAGGCTGGAGAGTGGGAGGAGCCCAGCCCCCAACCCCCAGGTTCTCCTGTGAGGTCTTTGTCTCCCATAGTTCTCAGCACTCCGGCTCTCTCTCTGCCTCTCTGTCCACCAGTGACAACCTCTTGGTCTCCGGCTGCCCGGGATGGGGGTGGGGGTATGGGTGGGGCACAGAAGCTCCCTGGGGCAGGCCTCACTTTCTGGAACCCCAGCTGGCCCTGCCTTGGGACACGCCTCCGCCATCATCTACCCCTTGGCCTCCCTGTAAGACCTTCCCACCTCTGCCCATCACTCCCCCTCCTGTGCCCCCCACCCCACCCTTGCCCTCACCCCCACCCAAGCTCACCTGCCCTGTTGATTTCAATCACCTCTTCCTGAGCCAATGGGCAGGGCTCCCCAGGGGCCGGCAGCGGAGGCAGCCCCATGATTCCCAGCCCCCCTGCCCCTCCCCTGAGCAGCCCCGGGTGCGCATGGGGTCCCGGCGGGTAGGCCCCAGCCACAGTCACCCCCATGGAGGGCGGGGTGATAGGCGGTGGGGGGCTGATGCCCCCGCTGCCGTGGTGGTGGGGATGGGGCGCGGGCGGCGGGGGCGGGTCCGGCTTGCAGTAGTTGGGTGAACCGGGTTGTGGAGGCCGGGGGATGTGTTTGTTCTTCTTCTTGGGGAGCTTCTGCTTGGCCATGGCCAGCGAGTAGTACATGCCGAAGTTGTTGACGATGACCGGCACCGGCATGGCGATGGTCAGCACCCCCGCCAGGGCGCACAGCGCCCCGACCAGCATCCCCGACCAGGTCTTGGGGTACATGTCGCCGTAGCCCAGGGTCGTCATGGTGACCACGGCCCACCAGAAGCCAATGGGGATGTTCTTGAAGTAGGTGTGGTTGGAGCCCAGGATGTCGTCCGGGTCGGCGCCGATGCGCTCGGCGTAGTAGATCATGGTGGCGAAGATGAGCACGCCCAGCGCCAGGAAGATGATGAGCAGCAGGAACTCGTTGGTGCTGGCGCGCAGCGTGTGGCCCAGCACGCGCAGCCCCACGAAGTGGCGCGTCAGCTTGAAGATGCGCAGGATGCGCACGAAGCGCACCACGCGCAGGAAGCCCAGCACATCCTTGGCCGCCTTGGAGCTCAGCCCCGAGAGGCCCACCTCCAGGTAGAAGGGCAGGATGGCCACGCAGTCGATGATGTTCAGGCTGCTCTTAAGGAACTCCGCCTTGTCCGGGCAGAAGGTGATGCGCATGAGGAACTCGAAGGTGAACCAGATGACGCACACGCCCTCCACGTAGGTCAGGAAGGGCTCAGTCTCCACCTCCACGTTGGTCACGTTCTCCGGGGGCGCGCCGGGGATCGGCGAGGCCTGCGTCACCGTCTTGTTGCTGATGTGGATGAAGCCCTCGTGGGTCTCCAGACAGAAGGTGGTGATGGAGATGAGGATGAAGAAGAGGGAGGCGAAAGCCACATACTGCACGGCAGGGCGTGGGGGGGAGAGAGAGAGAGGGGGCGAGAGGTGACCCACCTGGGCGTCTGCTCCACGGGGCTCCCTGCCCAGCCCCCCAGATCCCACATGGGGGTGTGGGTCCAGGAGTCCCAACCCCCCTCCAACATCCCCACCCTATTCCACCAGGCTCCAACTCTGCCAGCATCCTGGTCTTCCGCCCTCCCTCCAGAGCTGGCAAACGGGCAGGGAAAGGGTCCAAGGCAGCTCTCCCCTTCCCCCAACTCCAGAGAGGAATTGGCCCGGTGGAGGCAGCAGATGGCCACATTTTTCCCAGGGAACAGGCGCTTCTGGCCCCTGGCTCGGCTTCCCCTCTTCTCCCTGTGCTGGGGAGGGGCGGGGGGCACGCTGGCCTCTCCTAGGGGGCTCACAGCACCCTATCCCCACCAACGGTGTCTCAGAGATCTCTAAAGCTTGGAGCTTGGGAAGAGGGAGGGCAGAGGGGAGCAGAGAGGTTACCAGAATCTCCAAGTGACTAAGGACTCAGCACTCAGCTGGGCTTGGACCATGGCTCTCCCTGGGCCCAACTTGGGGAAGGCAAAGACTGCTAACAGAAAGGTCGGTGGCTGGAAACCACTGGCAGCTCTGGGCGATGGATCCCTGGCCAGCTGAATCCCTGTGGGGCAGTCCTGTCACGGGGGCGAGGGGTCCCTAGGAGCCGGAATTGACTCAGTGGCACACAGCAACTTGGACATGGGCTAAGCTTCTGAGCTTCTAGTTTGATGTTTGTGTGTGTATGTGTGTTGGGGGTGGGTGGGGGTGGCATGCTTGTCACTAGGACAAATGATGACGCAGTGCTCACACTTCCCATGAGCTGCAGTCCCGCTAACAGAGAGGTCAGCAGTTGGAAACCACCAGCTGCTTCTCGGGAGAAAGGTGAGGCGTTCGACTCCCATAGAGGGTTGCATCTCAGAAACTCACAGGAGCAGCTCTAACCTGACCTATAGGGTCACTGTGAGGCAGAAACGACTCCATGGGAGTGAGGTGTGTATGTGTGTGTGTATGTGTGTGATGATTACATTAGATGGGCATACAAAGGACCTGCCTCTGAACACACTGCTCAGGACCAAAAAGAGGGTTTCAGGTGCTTATAGGATAGGGAGAGGGGGGTAGTCCCATGGTGAAGGTCTCAGAGAAGGGAAGGAGTGGAAGGAGTCCAGGTTTAAGGCCCTGGGAGAGGAGCCAGGCTCAATTCCAGGCTCGGGAAGAAAAGGGGGAGGAGGAAGGGGGCCTGGAGCCAGGAAGCATGGGGCAGCGAGGAGCTACGGGGTGGGGTGGTGGGGTGTTAGCCTGCACAACGTGAAGAGGACAGAGAATGGGGAAGGGACCTGAAGTTCAAGAGACAAAGCGCCACAACCAGGGGTCTGGATGTAGGGAGAGAGAACAGGACTTTTTTGGGATCGTTTGAGGAGTTGTGCCAACAGTGTGGGGGTCACAGTTATTCATCGGCCTGAAGAGAGGGGGCAGAGCCAAGGTCTCAGGGCAGGCAGCAGATGAAGGGGTGAGAGTTGAGAGGAGAGAGGGGTGGGTACCAGGAGCGAAGTGGCATTTTTATTAAGTGAGTGGAAGACAGGAAGCTCAGACAAGGGTTTTGGTTCTAGTCGGTCAAGCAGGGGCATGGGGCAGAGAGGAGGTGCAGTGAGCATGCCTAGTCGGTCAAGCAGGGGCATGGGGCAGAGAGGAGGTGCAGTGAGCATGCCCCCTCTTCACCGCCTCCTTATGCTCTAGGGGCCTGGGGGGCGGGGTCTAGCTTTCGGGAGAGCCTGGCTTTCAAGAGATGAAAAGCTAGGTGGCCCAAGCTTGAGGCGGGCCGGGGTCCGTGCTGGCCCTCCCTGAGCGCCCCCTTTCCCTCACCCCCGTTTCTCCGCAGTGGCTTAAGAGGCCAGAGGTCGCTGCAGAGCGCATGCCCGGCGAACCCCCCCTCCCCCGCTCCTCGGAGCTGCGGCACCGCAGTGGGGGCGGGCCGGCCGGGCCAGGGGGCGGGGCGCGCGGCGGCCAGCACCGCGGCCAGCTCCCCCGCCGCAGTGCGCAGCCGCAGGGGCTGGAGGTTCCCCCCAGCTTAACCCCTTCCGGGCCAGGGCCCAGCCGGTGGCGCGCAGCCGCAGAGCTGCCGCCTCGTCGCGGGGTGGGGGTCGCCCCAGGCCAGAGCTCCCTTAACTCCTTCCCTCCCGAGGCACGGAAGGGAATGGTGGGCACCCGCCGCAGTGCGCAGCTACAGAGGCTGGACCGCGTCGGGCGGCTTTAACCCCTTCTCTCCCCCGCCCCCCAGAGGATGCAAAAACAGGAAAAGGGGAGGCATTGAGTCCAGGTGGGAAGGAAAGGAGAGGCTACTGGGAAGGGAGTCGGAGGGAGGCAGGGCCAGACACCCCCTTTAACACACTTGGCACTGGCCTCGGACCCCCAGCTCTCTCAAGTAATCCTCCTGGAGTCAAGACAGTGCTCCGACGCTCAAACCACATCCACGAAAGTCGAGTGACCCTCGTAGCCTCTGGGACCCCCTAGGCCTGAGCGTCACAGCCGAATTCCACCCTAGCCTCCCTCTCCCTCAACACCCTCCTTCAATGGGGTCACGGGAGGGGAGGGTGCTCCGGGCCCTGGGGGGAGGGGGCCACTCTGAGGCCTTGGAGGCCATCTGGGGCCACATCCAGTCCGCACCTCCTCTTCCCTACCTCCCCCCACCCACCCCCAAATCTCGCCAACTCAGCGCTTCCAGGGGAACCAAACTTTATGCGGTGCCTGGGGGGGGGGCACCCTCCCCCTCGTTCCCTCCCCCGGCGAGAATGCGGCACTGCGGCTCCGGCTCCGCGTCCTTCCCGGCCCAGGACACTGCCCGCTGGGGGGAGGGGACGGGCACCAGCTCCTCGCCGCGTTTGGGACCCCAAGAAGCGCTGGGAAGGGAGGTGGGGCTGGATCGCCTCTCTTTTCAACTTCCCCCAACTTTAAACTGTCGCTCTCCAGCAGTTTTCTGCCTACAGGGTCTGAACTAGTAGAGAGGAAGGGGGCTGGGGCGAGGCAGTTGAGGGGAGGTTGCCATTGATCCCTGGGAAGTTACAACTGTTGGAAGAAGTTTTTTTGGGTGGGGGAAGGAGTATGGGGGGAACTTTAGGAAATACCTGGAAACTTGAGGGAGTTGAGGATGCAGGGGAAATGAAGGAGAAAGGGCCCTTACCTGTGAGGAGAGAGCGCTTTGATTTATTTTGAGGTGGGGAGAGGCTGAGGGGGCTCAGTCCTGGGCTTCCAACTAGAGGGATTGTTTGGGGCAGGAGAGAGGCAGGGGAGTGGGGGAGAGGCAGTGCAACTATCCTGAGGGAGGGTAGCAAGAACTTGAGAGCATTTGGGTGGGTGGGGATCAGTTTTCCTGTTGATGATCTTAAGGGGTCTCAAGGATTGAGGTCAGCAGGAAAGCTTTGAGGCAGAACGGGGGCTGAGGAAGTCACCTGACTGGGAATGGGGCTGGGGAGGACCCCAGTGGGTTGTGCAGTTGGCAGGATGGAGGAAGAATCTGGGAGAGTCTGAGACCACGAAGGATCTATTCTGGAGGGTGTCAGGGGGCTCTGCAGGGCAGAAGCATATTATGGGTGATCCGGTGGTTTCTGGGGACAGGATGTGAGGAGTACAAAGGCCTTAGCTAGTCTTGGGGGTGGAAGCTGGGATGGCCAATGTGCGGAGAGACTCGAACGCAGAGGGGTCCCAGAGGGAAGCTATCCCAGGACTAAGTGTTACAGTGATTGTGTGTGTGTGTGTGTGTCAGGGCAGCATCCTGGCTGGAGTAAGCATTATGGGGGTTCAGGAAACTGAGTTGGTGTGTAAAGTGTCTTCTCCCCAACTTTGAGAGGGGAGCCTTCTGGGAGACGGGAGAGGGGTACCAGGAAGAAATCAAGAAATTGGAAAAGCTGTGAGGTTGTGGTTTACAGGAAAACTTGAGAGGGCTGGTGGGGCTTCGGGGGCCCTAGGAAGCACTTCTGCAAGGCCAGGACATTCTAAGGCTGGGAAAAGATGTTCCCTGAGGTCCTGGGGAAGGGTGAGACATTGAGGGCTCGAGGAGGGGCTGGAGGGAACTAAGATCTTGGACAAGGTCTTCTGAGGGCTAAGAGGAGGCTGGGAAGGGCAGGAAGCGGTTGTTTGGAGGTGCCTGGAAGATTCTGGGCTAGGGAGGACAGTGAACGGCCTGGAGAAGGGGAGTGGGGCTTGGAGAGATCTAGGCGATTTGGAAGGTTAGGGGCAAGGTTTTCTGAGGACCTGGGGTGGAAGGTGCGGAGCAGAGCGGG
>NW_022104553.1:21175802-21187843 GCF_000313985.2 Echinops telfairi | reverse complement strand
GGCCAGGCTGAGGCTGCAAGCTTGCAGGTTACACCAGGCACGGCTGGAGAATAAGGGTCTGGGTGGGTGGGGCAGGCCTGATGAAAATGGGTGTGTTCTATAAATAGCATACAACGTCTATTCTGTCCTATGGGAAGCGGACAAAGGGAGGCATATAGCTTAGAGGGGCTTGAAAGCAGCTAAACGGGATGAGGGGCGGGCCGGGGCTAAGAGAATGAGTACGAATAAGGGTCCTGGTTGGAATGAGGGGTCCGGGGGTGGGGGGCAGGTGGGTAGCTCTATGGACTAAGAGGAGGAGAGTACAAAGCAACGGGGTGGGGCTGGATGGAAGAGGGGCGAGGTCTGGCCTCTTGGAGATCAGACAACCTCAAGCGAGCCCTAAACTCAGGGTTAGTCAGTAGGGCCTGATAGGGCAAATTGAGATCTTACACGTGGTGGATAAAAAGGGGTCGAGAAAATGGTAGACTGCAGCTAGAAGAAAGGACTGGGGAGGGGGTGCTGAAGAAGCAATAAGAGCGCCCAGGCTTGCAGAGGGTGTCGCCAAAGCCCCTAGGGAGGCGGGGACAAAGGTAAATAGGGTGGAGTTGTGTCCAAGAGGTCTTGGTGAGGACGGTGGGTTGGGGGCGTGGTTGTAGAGGGGCGGGGCCACAGCTAGGCGGCCCGCTCGGGAGCGGAGGCCAGGCCCCGCCCCCTCAGGCGAGACGGCGCAGGCGCAGGTGGCTGGGGCGGGGCCAGCGGCTGCAGCAGGGCTGCGGCGGGAGGAGGCGGCGCCTGTAGGAGCGAAGGGGGCGGGTCAGGGGCTGCGGGCCTCCTGGAGCTGCACGGTCCCTGGCCCGCCGCCTCCCTCTGCAGGTGCGGCGGCTGGTTCGTATGGCCTCCCCACCCGACCCCCGCTCCCGTTCCTGTGTCTCTCGTGGTCTCTTTCCCCGTCCCTCTGAGTGTCCTCCCCGTTCGCTCTCTGTCTCCCCATCTCTGAGTCTGTCTGTCTCCCTCCTTCGGAGTCTTTGCTCTGCTTCTTCTTGGGCCCCAGCCCCCCTCCCAGGGTCTCTCTTGGTCTCAATACGTTCCTGTTGGAGGTCCCTCGCTGGGTCACTGTCCCCTCCACCTCTTTGCCCTCCACTTCCATCCTTATCCTCCCTCCCACCTCCCGCCCCTTCTCTGGAAGTCTCTGCCATTTCTGTGCCTGGGAATCTGTATCTCTTCCTCTGGGTTAATGACACTCTCTTCCGGGCCGCTCCGCAAACATTCCTAAATTGCCCCCTACTCCGGCTGTGTGCCCCACCCGCTCTCGACTCTTTTTCTTTCCAGGTTTCCCACTCCTCCTGAGACCATGACACCCCATCTTGACACCCCATCTGTCCCTGTTTACCGCCCCCTTCTGTCTCTATTCACCACTCGACGAGGCTCTGTCCCACTCTGAATGTGTGCCCTGGGTCTCTGCCCCCCCCTCTGGGTCTCTGTCCCATCCTCACCCCCCTCTCTCTGGGTCTGTTTCCCTCTCTCTCAGTCTCTGTTCCCATCTTTTTCTGGGTCTCTGTCCCCCCCCGCCCCGGTCTGTTTCCCTCTCTCTGGGTCTCTGTCCCCTTCTCCTTGGTATCTGTCCCCCTCTCTGTGAGTCTGTCTCCCCCTCTCTGCGTCTCTGCTCACTTCCCAGCGCTCTGTCCTCCCGGTGTCATTTTCACTGACTTCTTCTCCTGGATCTTTGTCACTCTCTCTGGATCTGATCCTCCTCTCTCACACCTACCCCACCCCCACCCCCCTGCCTCTCTGCGGCTCTAACATCTCAGTCTCCATCCCTCCCTGGCCCCTCCCCCACATCACCCCTGTAACCCCCATCCTAGCCAGGACTCCTCTGCAGGCTGCGTCACTGCAGAGTTGCAGAAGTGGGGCCTGCCCCGGAGACCAGAAGCTGGTCTCCATCACCCACCACCATCACCCCCCACTCCCCCGCCTCCAGACCCTGAGCTCCCCTACCATCCTGCTCCAGGACTCAGGATCCTCTGGTAGTCCTTGAGCCTCTGAAGGCTGCAGGGGGCAGAGAGGGGACTGATGGGAGCTTCCTAGCTCCCTCTGCACCCCCAAGCAGGAGCACTGAGTGGGGGGCCTGAGAGCCTGGCACTGGGTCGAGTCAGGTTGGTGTAGGGGCAGGCTGGGGGCTGGGGGCTGGAGCAGGGCAGGGGCTGGGCAGGCAACAGAGGCTCAGGTGAGGGGTTGGAGTTCAAGTATCAGGACCTCAACCTGCCACCCTCCTTTCACGACTCCCTTTTCCCTCCTCTTAAACCTACATTGCTCTTCTGCTTTTGACAGCAGCCAGGCACCGGGGTCAAGCGACTAAATCAGGGATGTCACCAGGTCTGAAGTTGTGGGAGAACGGGTGGGGGGCGGGTGGGTGGGAGCAGAGGTGGATGGGAGGAGACTTGGATTAGACAGGGGGCGTGGAGGGAGTAAGTGGTAATGAGACCACCCAAGTCTGTCATGAGGGTGGTCTGGGTTCCATTGTGGGGTGGAGGTGGGAGATGAGTGCTCATCCTATCCTATGGCCTGCCCCCAAGACCCCACCGGGATAACTCCTCCCATTAGAGAGAGAGAGAAATGAACTCCTGCACACCTAGTTGGGGGGGTGGGGGTGGCGAAGGCCCTCCGGTTATGGGACACCCAGCCCTGTCAGCCCAGCAGTGAAGTGGACTCATTTTGAGCAGGGACTCCAGGAGGAAGGCGGCCGATGTTTGTTCCTTTCTCCAGAACCTTCCTCCCACCCTTTCCCAATCGATTCTTTTCCCAGCCCCTCATGGAATAAAATTCCGGAAAACTCCAAATTCCCATTCCCTCCGCTATTCCCCAAAGCGCTGGAATTGGGAGGTGGGGGGAGGCTCTTCCCTTCCTAGACTCCAAGGACCCTTCCTTGATTTTCTGCCCCCACTCCCATTAGTTCTAAACCCAGGAAAGGAGGTCTTCCAGAAACTCAAAATGGATAACATGGGAGACTCCCAGCCTGTCATCATTCGTTCCCCGAAACCCTTCAAGGTCCTTGGCCGCCAAAGATGGCACTTGAGGGAAATCCTTCCGCTATGATCTTTTAGGTTCTTGCCTCTCGCCTCCATAACTGGGATCTGGGCTGTCTCACCGCCCCCAATCCCTGAGACTTTGCCCCCTCCCCCGTACTCACCCCAAGTCGTGGCGGGGCGGGGATGGGGGATCCCGGGCTGGCGATGGGGGGGAGGGGTGACCCGGCCCTGGCAGTTCTGGGCACTAAGAAGCTGCGTTGGAGGGTGGGGGGATGACATCACCACCGGAGGAGGGGCAGCATCGCTCCCCCCTCCCCAACACGGGGGCTTCAAAGCCCCGCCTACATGGTGGACCCAGGAGTCCCGGAATTCCCAGGGGAGCAAGGAGTATACCAGAGATGAAGGCTGCGGAAATGGTATCCTCTCCCTTTACGAAGAGCGTTGGGAACCCTTTACCGACTTCAGGCAGCACCCCCCCATGCCGCCTGTCGTCGCCGTCGCGACCTGTCGCCTCCCACGAATGTTGTGTCTGTGCTCGCCCCCAGCCAATCACGAATAGGGCGTGGACTACAACTTCCATCATGCTGAGCGGTGCTCAGCCCCTTTGACGACCTGTAGAGTGGCGAGGGGCATCATGGGATTCGTAGTACAGGGATCCATCCACCAGCTTGAAACCGAGAGAAAAAGGCTACCTCCCCCTACTCCTCTTATTCATCTCCAGAGATCTGGACAGTTGCTTTTTCCTCTCCAAAAAACATGCCCTTAAAACAAAGAGAACAGCGACCAAGGTAAATGCAGCAGAAATAGCGAATTTTCACAGAAGGGGCCTTTGGCGCCTAGCCAGGCATCACCCGTAGAACTGCGCCTGCGCAGGCTCGCCCGCTTGCTGCCCCGCCCTGCGCGGACGGGCGCGTGCCAGCCCCACTCGGGCACCGCCTTTCGTGTCACCACGGTCGAAGACGGCCACGTGGCTCCCCAAGAACACGTCGCCGAGAATCCAGAAGGGCCCCACGGGCGGAGGTATGTCCAGAGCCTGGAAGCCGGACAGGCAGAAGTGGACACCAAACCGAGCAATCTGCAGGAAACCAAGGGGGGCCACCTGAGAGTCACGCCCCCTCCCCCCCCCTCCCCTCTCGGACTTAGAAACGCAACCGTCACCCCATCTTCCCCAAGGAAGTCTGTGTCTACCTTCACGAGCCCAATCATACGACATCCCTCCCTCTCACGTCACCGTGATGTCTACTTACCTGGATGACGTAGTCTTGGCCTGTGAGGTTAAACCAGACCCCGCCAAGGAGGAGGGAGATTGGGGGGAGTGACGGTATTTTTGAGCAGTCAATGATGTACTGGAAAAGAGGAATATGTGAAGATTCAAGGAACCTTGTTCTGGTTGGGGCACTAACTTCAAGTACAGCAGTTCAAAACCACCCAGCTACTTAACGGGAGAAAGACGAGGCTTTCTTCTCTGGGAAAGCGTTACAATCTCGGAAACTAAAGGGGTAATTCTACCCTGTCCTATAGGATCCCTATGAGGGTATCGCCAGTGAGTGGAGATAGGATTCCTGCTATGCTCAAATACCTACCCTGGCTCTCCAGTACCTTAGGAGGAGCCGGGTGCTAAGGATCTTAGGCAGTCACACCTGGCTGCCTTTCTTTCAAGGTGCCCCTAGCCTTACCAGCTTTGCCCCTCACCCCTGTATAATTTTTGTAACTTCCTCCAGACTCCGTGTAGCCAGACCCTCTCTTACTCACTTTATCTGAATGTAGATCCCAAACACTGAGCCCACCGGGGAAGCCAGGGAGTTTCAAAATGTTCATGGCAAAAAAACACACAAAAAAACCACGAGCTCTCTTTCATTTTTCTGTGAGCTTTCTGAAGCCCCTTTGTATTTCATTCACCACACACAGTGACCTAAAGGGAGTTGGTTTTGCATCGGTTAACCTACACCTCCGTGGTCCAGGCTGGGTCTTGTGGCATCTGTCCTGTGTTCAAAGGCTGGTACTCTCGCTTCCCTGCTGTGCAACTTTAGGTAAACGACTTAACCTCTCTGTGCCCCGCTTCCCAACATTAAAAAGGCAGGTGGTCATCGTAATGACCTTATAGGGATTTTGTGGGAAATGAGTGGTCCTGGTAATTGTCTGACGCATTCGTCAGCGCTAGGATGATGATGATTTTCGCCAATCAGGAGCTTTCAAGTCAGGTTTTAGGTTTCTTAACACACAAGCTTCCAGTGTCAGGTGAGTGGTGGTGGCCAGTGAAGGCAAGGGACCAGCATCGACCCCCAGACTCCCTACATGGAAGGCCAGCATGCCATCCCTAAATCACTGGGAAAATGTGACTGAGGGATGCTGCTTCGGCTCTGCCCCACCGCCCCCATCCCCAGCTGTTATTTCTGCCAAGGGGCCAACCAACCAGTGGTCAAGTCCCCTCGGCTCTACAGCGCCCCTTGTGGTTACAGTGGAACTGCACTCCATGGGGTTCTCAAGGGCTGGTTTGGGGGAAGCAGGTCACCAGGCTGCCTCTGGAAGGTGCTTCAGGAAAGGCTCGAACCTCCAGCCTGTCATCCAACCAGCCCAGTGCATTCATCTTTAGTCTACCAAGGACTTCTAAGTGTAGCTCCTCCACACCGCCCCAGATGCCCCCAGTCCTTCCCAACCCCTCAGTTCCGTCCTGGCATTGGTATATCTGCCCTCTCCTCGTTCTCCCTCTCTCCAGCCACTTGGCAGCTCCACTTCTCCTTTCTTTATGGACCGAGTCACTCAAGGCAGGCACTTGGAAGGCACCTATCACTGGGGTCCACCTTCAGCCCTGAGATATCCTGTAACCACCAGCTTCTGATGCCCCGCCCCCAGACTCCCTGGTCACGCCCACTCAGACCTAGTACTCACCTGCCCCATCCGCAGGGGG
Organism: Echinops telfairi; assembly: GCF_000313985.2. NCBI lineage: Eukaryota > Metazoa > Chordata > Mammalia > Afrosoricida > Tenrecidae > Echinops > Echinops telfairi. The sequence goes on along the minus strand of NW_022104553.1, from coordinate 21,181,930 downwards.
ACACTGCCTATAGCTGTGTTCAGGGCCTGGATCTCCTCGGTGGGTCCCGTGATGAGGGATGTGCCCGTGTCCAGGATGGCGGCACAGCCCCGGGCACAGAGGGTCAGCCCTGAGCCCACCTTCACACTGTGGCCAGGAGGGGCAGTCAGGAGCGTTCCTCCTCCCTCAGACCCAGGAGTCCTGACACCCCCTCCCCAACTCCTCCCTCAGACCCAGGAGTCCAGGTACCCAGCACCCAGGCTCCTCCTCCCTCAGACCTAGAAATCTCGCCCACCCCCAGGACTCTCAGACCCAAAGTCCTGGCCCCCAGCCCCCCCTCCATCAGACCCAGGAGTCCTGTCCCCCAGGCCCCCTCCCTGGGACCAGGAGTCCCTGCCCACCTCTGCATGTGGATCTGCCAGTAGGCTGGGACAGTCACTGGCACATAGATGAGGGGTGGGATGTAGTGTGCAGGGTCGGAGCCCCCCAGAACCAGTTCTCCACCGTCAGCCTCTTCGGGGTTCCTGCCGAGGCACAGCTCTATCAGGGTCCCCCAGGTCCCCCTCAGGGGCCCAGGGACAGGGCTTCTGCTATAAGGGTGCAGGCAGGGCCTAGCTGTGGGGACCAGAAGCCAAGTAGAAAAGGTGAAGGCAAGGGGGGTTGTCTTGGTGGTGGGTGGACTTTAGGGTGCTGGGGACTTTCTGAAGTGGTGGTAGTGTGGGCTTTTTTTTTTTTTTTGCCAGGGGGAATGTCCTTAGCTGAGTGTCATAGTCACTAAGCTCTGAATTCATTCTGGGAAGTGTGGCTTTTCAGGAGTGTGTGTGTGCTTTCTGAATGACAGAAAAGCTGGTGGGTTCTAACTGCCAACACTTCAATAAGCAGCCTTATACTTCCACTCTGCCACCAGGAGTGGGTGGGACGTCCTGTGTGTCAGTGTCTTCCTGCCGAGAATAGGACTTCCCAGTGGAGAGTGGCATTTTATTGGGTAAGGGACTCCCAGGGGGCTGAGACTCTAAAGAAGGAAGACCTAACCCCCTCTCCCTCCCACCACCAATACCTGTTGAGGTAGAAGGAGAAGATAGGCTTGTCCACTAGGCCCTGGTCCACCAATATGTCCAGCGGGGGCCGGACTCCATCAACAGCCAGGATGGGAAAACCGAGGCCGAATATCCCATCAAAGTGGGCAAAAGTGAAGATCAAGCTGGGCTCCCACAAGGCCTCCCCGAAAACCACGGATGCACCCTTGACTCCCCCAATCTAGGGGTAGATTGAGAGGGGGCCAGTTACTTCTGGAGTGACATGACCCGTGCAGGCCCCCCAAACCAAAACACTGACATGCTGACGCATAGGACCCTGTAAGACAGGTAGAACTGTATTTCTATGGGATGAGAAAGCCCAAGACCTTCCCAAACAAGGCATGAGTCCTCCTCATCTGGGGCATCTAGAAAAAAGTCCCAGTAGCCTCAGAAGCTTTAGGAAAGCCCTTGCTTTCATCAATTAGGAAGTCCTACCTATCCATTGAGAACCCCCGCCCTATTCTTGATAAGCCACGCCCCTCCACGGAAACCCCACTTCTCCACTTGAGAAGCTCCACCCCTCTCCCAAGGAAGCCCAACCCATCCACCAGAAAGCCACGCCCCTCCTCTGAGATGCCCCACCCACCACCTGGAAACTCCACCTCTCTACTTGCTTAGCTCCACCCCTTCACCAGGAAACCACGCCTTTCCTCACGATTAGCCCCACCCCTTTCCATGGAAGCCCCACGTCACCCTGAGAAACCCCCACCCCCACCGCCAGGAAAACCCACCTCGCCACCTGATAAGCCCCACCCCTTCACCAGGAACCCCGCCCCCCATCTCCTCATGATAAGCTTCACCCCTTCCCGTGGACGCGCCCTTCTCCTCTAGGGCCCACCCTTCCATCAGAACACTTGATAAGTGCCACCGCTTTGCCAAGGAAGACCTGCCTCTCTGGAGAAGCCCCGCCCCTCCACGCAGGAATCCCCGCCTTTCTGACAAGTCTTGCTCCTTCACCAAGAAACCCAGTCTCCTTAAATCCCTTCTCCCAGACCAAGGATGGTAGATAAGGGGACTGTCCCGGACTCAAGCCTTGCTGGGATGGCGGCCCACAGGGTCACGTACGGTCAGCTTGTCCTCGCTCAGAATGCCGCTGAGCCGCCCGGTTCCATAGTGAATGGCAAATTTGGTCCCATTGCGCTGGAAGGAGCTGGAGGCTTTGGCGTTGAAACGGTGGTGGAACCCTAGGTCCGAAGGTCAGGGAGGTGTCAGTGGCCCCTCAGGGCTGGGTCCGAGGGGATGGCGGCTTCAGAGGCTTGGGGGCAGCTGAAGCCCTTCCCACTTCCACCCTGCCTGTCCTCTTCCCCCGTAAAAACTCACAGCAGGGCAGGCTTAGAAAGTGGCATCGTATAGAAGGGACCCAGAGGTTGGAGGAGCCAGTGTCAAAGATGACTGAGAAGTTTTGGGGAGGCGTTCCCAGCCCAATCTCCCCAAAATACTGCACCTGATGGTGAAAAACAAAACAAGGTACCGGATGAGCCTGGATTCTCAGCACCAGGCGGTGGGGAACGAGGAGGCGGCAACTCACGTTCATGTAGTTAGAAAGAGGCACAAACGTGGATTTGTCCCCAGGAGATGAGGTCCCCAAGCTTGGGTGTTGCACTGGCTCCCCCCATGCCCTCAGTGGGTCCAGGGTGCTGGGTTGAGGATGCACTCGGCGGAGAGGGATGCTGTGGGGGCAGACGATGAGGGCAGTTAGGAAGGGACCCCTCCTGGAGTCGGTTTAAGACCGGCTTTCCCAGTTGGGTGGGAATTCAGTGACAAACCAGGCTGGCCCCAACAACAACCATCAGTCTTGATCAGAAGCCCTCCATGAAGAACCTTCCAGAAAGTTCCACAAATACCCACAAAGTCTCTAGAAGAACACATCACCACCAACAGATCAGCCCCCCTCCCCCACCACAGCCTTGTAATAATAGACATCGCCAAGATCAAAGCCTCCACCATTGAGTGGATTCTCACTCACCGAGACCCTATAGGACAGGGTAGAACTGCTCCTGTGAGTCAGTGAGGCTATAGATCATTACCTCATCTCTCTCCCACCGAGCTGCTGGTGGGGTTGAACCACCAATCTTTTGGTTGCTAGTGGACTGACTGCTTCACCCACGACACCACCATGGCCCCTTACCCACCTATTGTCACGGAGTGGACTCTAATTCACAGTGATCATATCTAAGGTTTCCAAGACTGTAAAGGAGGGAGGGGCACGTGCCGCTCGATTCAGGCCGATTCAGGCCTTGAAGTCATCAATCCCAAGTCACATCACACTCCTCCCCCAAGAGAAGCCGTTCCAGCCATCGAGTACGAGAGGTAGTGTTTCCTTCTGCTGTGCATAGTCGGAACCGTGAGTCGGAACCGACTCGTGGTACCTCACAACAACACAGGGTGGACAAGAAGCTGGGGTGGTGTCCCGGATTGCTCTTCATACTGCAAACTACAAGGTCAGCTGTTCAAACCCACCAGTCATTCTGCGGGACAAAGGTGGGGCTTTCTACTCCTATAGATAGATATCCAAATCGTCCTGGGCAGGAAAAAGGTTTCCCACTCTGGCCTTAGAGCAAAGACACCAGGTGGTGCCTCTCTGTGTTAGTCCGAGTTGACTAGAGAAACAAATTCATAGACCCTCATATGTGTATAAGAAAGAGCTTTACATAAAGAGTAATTGTACATTAAGAAAACATACCAGGGAACCGATCACAATGATCTACATAGAACCCCCTCCCAGGGGCATGGGCAACAGAAAAGTAGGTGAAGGGAGGCATTGGTCAGTGTAAGACATGAAAAAATAAGCATGATATATAAATTATCAAGGGTTTATGAGGGAGGGGGGATGAGAAGCTGATACCAAGGGCTCAATGTTTTGAGAATGATGATGGCAACAAATGTACAAATGTGCTTGACACAATGGATGGATGGATGGATTGTGATAAGAGTTGTCCGAGCCCCAATAAAATGATTTTTTTTTAAAAGTTCGTCAAGTGAAACCAAAGACAAAGACGATGCTCATTTGTTTTTTTGATGTGAGGGAGATAGTGCATCTGGAGTGTGTTCCACCGGGTCAGACTGTTAACTAAGCCTTCTATTTAGAGGTTCTGAAGAGATTGTGTAACAGTATGGAACAAAAAAGGCCTGATTTGTGGCAGACGGGGGATTGGTTTTGCCTCCAGCACAATGCACCTGCTCATGCAGCCATCTCAGTGCACCAGGTTTTGGCAAAAACAGCATGCCAACCTCATCTGACCTCGCTCCATGCAACTTCTTTTTGTTTCCTCGAATGCAGAGGCATGAAATGACAGCGCTTCGATGACATGGAAGAGGTGAAGAAAAAACCAAGGGAGGTGCTGTCAGCCATCCAAACAGATGAGTTTGAAAAATGTTTCCAAGAATGGAACCGCAGACAGGACAAACGCAGTAAGTGTAACGGAGAGCACTTTGAAGGTGATAAGGTTGTTTTGTAAATGACATTTAAATACATAGCTTTGAGGGGGGAAATTCTGTTTTTTGGGGGGAGTGGGTACCCCCTTGTACCATATCAAAAGGGGGAACATTTTCCCAGGGATGAAGCTCAGGAGACAGGGAGGAATGGAAATCATAAACATCAGAAATGGGAAGCGTGCTGTCAACTTCGGGAGACTACAGTCAATGTCACAAAACAAAATGTGCATGGGTTGTTGAATGGAAAACCGATTTGCTTTGCTAACTTTCAACCAGATCACAACAGAATGTTAAAAAACAAAACAGGGTCCTGGGAATGTCACCCACAGCTGATCATTGGACAAGTGGGTGAAGATGTGGGATGAGGATGAATTTGATGAGGAAATCTGGAGGACTCCACAAAACGTTCATCAAGGGGGGACATTGGCTCTCTATCCTGTTCAACCACTAACAAAGGTGAAGTAGATCATTGTGTCCATGGCTCTCAAACTTTAGCATGTAGCTGACTTACCCAGAAGAGAGCGGATGGGTCAATATTTCTGTAAAGACTTCGGGGGTCATCGCATTCCTATGGTGATCACCCAACTGTCAATATGGCTCCACAGCTGCCCGGGATCATTTACAACTTTATCAATGGGATATCATTGCTGGCAATAATAGTTGAGCTTCATCCCAATTGGGCTGGGCCAGGATTCTCACGAGTTCTTCAGTGGAGGACTAGTAATTCCCCACAATGTGGCATAACACAATGTAATCAGTCACATGTAGGGTGAGATCCACTGTGAGAAGCATGGCAGTTGTGTAATCTCCTGTCAACTTGAGCGAAGGGGTGGAGTCGAGCCTGTCAATCAGGTCATAGCCAATGAGGCCTTCTCCTGAGGATTCTGGGAACTCCTGTCTTCTTCCCTGAAGGTGGGACACACTCTCTGCTTCGCATTCCTGCTGACAAGCTACATGGAGCTACACTGATGGAGCCAGAGCCCTGGAACTGGAGGAGCCACGTGGAAACCCACACCAGCGCTGAGATGCTTCCACCTCCACTGGATCACAAGACCTTCTACCCACTGGCCTGTGATCTTCCTGCATTCGGTGTCATTGCATGTGCTGCATGAGTCTGAAGAGGGATTATGGACTAGTATCAGACCTATGGGCTAATATCAGATTTACGGACTTGATCTGGACTGAGATAAGATGTTTTCTTCAGTTTTTAAAAAAAATCATTTTATTGGGGCTCGTGTAACTCTTATCACAATCCATAAATACATCCATTGTGTCAAGCACATTTGTACATTTGTTGCCATCATCACTCTCAAAACATTTGCTTTCTACTTGAGCCCTTGGTATCAGCTCCTAGTTTCCCCCCTCCCTCCCCACTCCCTCCTCCCTTATGAACCCTTGATAATATATAAATTATTTTGTCACATCTTACACTGTCCGATGTCTCCCGGCACCCACTTTTCTGTTGTCCATCCCCCAGGGAGGAGGTTATATGTAGATCCTTATCATCGGTTACCCCTTTCTACCCCACCTTCCCTCCACCCTCCCGGTATCGCCACTCTCACCACTGGTCCTGAAGGGAATCATCTGTCCTGGATTCCCTGTGTTTCCAGTTCCTATCTGTACCAGTTTACATCCTCT
>NW_022104553.1:21159479-21175702 GCF_000313985.2 Echinops telfairi | reverse complement strand
TGTGTGTGTGTGTGTGTGTGTGAGAGAGAGAGAGAGAGAGAGAGAGAGAGAGAGAGAGAGAGAGAGAGAGAGAGAGAGAGAGAGAGAGAGAGAGAGACAGAGACAGAGACAGAGACAGAGATACAGTCACAAAAAACCGCAGGCTGTGCTATAGGGTTTCTGTAAATCCACTGTATGGAAGACTTTGTTTGTTTGAGAAGGACGATATAGATAATGACCATAACATTTAAAAAAATTACACACACACATGAACTGGATCCGGCCCTCCAATTGTTTGCTGAGTCTTGACCTCAAGGGTCCCTTAAAATCCGTAGATTTCTGGATCCGGCCCTACAATTGTTTGCTGAGTCTTGACCCCGAGGGTCCCTTAAAATCCATAGATTTCTTGATTTCTGATGCAGCAGACCTGGATGGGAGCCCCTGAGGAGGTGCAAACAGCGCTCTGCTCAAGATTTCAGGTTCAAGCCCACCCGATGGTGACTTGGAAGAAAGGCCTGATGATCCACCTGCCAGAACCCGCCACTAAAATCCCGGTGGAACTCCGGTCTAATCTCACACCCATAGGGGTCAGCCGAGAATCTGACGAAAGGGCCAATGGTCAGGTGATGTTTGGGCGGGGCCTGAGGATTTGTATTTCTAAGGAGGTCCGAGGAGCCCCGGAGGCATGGTGGGGATGCACTGGGCTGCTAACTGCAAGGTCAGCAGTTGGAAGCCACCAGCTGCTCTGAGGGAGAGACAGGCTTTTTATTCCCATGAAGAGTTACAGTACAAGAGCTGATACCAAGGGCTCAAGAGAAAGTAAATGCTTAGAAAATAACGATGGCAACAGATGTACAAATATGCTCCATACAAGTGATGCAGGGATTGTTATAAGAGCTGTAAGAGTATGTAATAAAATGATCTTTTAATTTAAAAAAACGAAAGAGAGAGAGAGAGTCTTGGAAACCCTGCAGGGCAGTTCTATTCTGTCCTAGAGGGTTGATCTGAGTTGTAGGGAATGATTGAACAGCTCACAACCCCGCCCCCTTGTTCTCACCTTTGGCCTAGCCTCCCCTTCCCTCCCAATCTTGAGATGCACAAGAATGTGAGGCTGAGCAAGGCTTCCTGGAAGACCAGCCCCCTCCCTCTCCCCCTTCCCCAGCAAGAATTAGGAGGCAAGAAGAGAGGAGATGAAGACATTGGGGTGGGCCGATGCCAGAGGCAAGCAGAAGCAAGTGCGAGGTCCCTAGTTTAATATCACTAGTTTGGGGACAGGGGGGTTGTCCCTCCCATACCTGCAAAGGCCCTCATAAAGGAGGTTAAAGAAATCAGGCACCCTTTAGATGCCTTTGAAGACCCCAAACCAAGCATGCTCGTATTCAAGCCCCCTCACGAGCCAGGTGGGAGGTACACCTGGGTGTCCAAACTAGGCACAGGCTCATGACATCACCCAGGTGGGCTCAACCTAACCAATGGGGTCAACCCATACCTTCAACCATGCCTTCCCCCAGCCAGGGAGCAGGCAAGAATAAAGGTAGGGAACACGCTTTTACACTCTCCTGCCTCTGTTCACTCTTGCCCCTTGCTCACTCAACCCTTCAATCCCTGGGATTCCCCCCCACCCGCGTTCCACATGCATGGGTGCTCTCTTCCACGTGGTTGTTTGGGCCCATTGGTGCACCCCTTTGAGATGGTAAAACCTGACATGTCTCCGTCCTTCCTAAAAACCCACTTGGATGACAAAACAGGCTTCGACATGAATTATTTCATCATGCAAAGCCGAGAACGGAGGTATTTACCCACTCCAGAAACCTAGCACAGTTCTTGGTGCCCTCCCACACCTGGGATCCTTAAGGCCCAGAAGGGTTGGAGGGTGGGCATCTGGGAGTGGAGTCACAGAGCCAGGTCTCCAAGATGCTCGGAGTCCCATGTCTAGAGACCTCCCCTCTCCCACCGCTATGTCTCACGGAAGTACCAATAGAATGAAGCTCCATTTTCCAGAGACAGGGAGCCAGGCCTTTCTTCTGAGGCTCCTCTGGTGGATTCGAACTGCCAACCTGGATGAACCCTTGATAATTTATAAATTATTATTATTTTGTCATATATTATACTGTCTGATGTCTCCCTTCACCCACTTTTCTGTTCTCCATCCCCCAAGGATTTTTTTCCCTTTAATTTAATTCATTTATCTTTTATTCCAATGATGTTTTCTTAATGTACAACTACTCTTTAATATCAAGCTCTCTCTGACACACTGGATTTGTTTCTCTAGTCAACCCGGACAAACACCCTACCCCCTAGGAAATGCTGAAAGAGCAGATGTTTGGTTATATACAGGCACACCTCCTTTGATCGCACCCCAAGATAGTGCAAGTTTGACAAATTGGAAGTCAACTGTCTCCATTAAGGAAGCTGATACCAAGGGCTCAAGTAGAAAGAAAATGCGTTGAAAATGATGATGGCCACAAATGTACAAATGTGCTTGACACCATGGATGAATGGATTGTGATAAGAGCTGTATAAATAAAATGATTAAAAAAAAAAAAGATTTTCAATCCCAGATACCCCCCACAGAGGCAGTTCTCCCAGACCACCACGAGTCGGAAATGACACGGTGGCAGTGGGTTTGGGTGTTTTGTCTGTTTGTTTGTTTTATCGGCACCATTTAGCCAACCAGGAGCCCCAGAGGCATATGGGTGATGCACTGCCAGGTCCGCGGTTTGAAACCCCCCAGCCACTCCTCGGGGAGGAAGATGAAGCTTTCTACTCCGTGAAGAGCTACAGCCTTGGAAACCCACAGGGGCCTTTCTACCCTGTCCTATAGGGTCGCAATCGCTGTGAGTCATAGTCCACTCGAGGGCGCTCAGTAACCAAACCCTGGTTGCTGTTGGGTTAATTCCAACACTCGGCAAACCCCCTGTGACCAAGGAGAGCTTCCCCTTGGCGTTTCCTTGACCATGATGCTCAAACAGCCACCACCCTGGCGGCACCACAGTGAAGCTCTCAGCTGCTAACCGAAAGCAACCCACTTGGCAGCCTGAGCTGACCCGCCAGTTCCTCTGCATAAAGTCCTGGCAAACCGCTCCCACCGAGATGACAGCTTAAGCAGCCCCATGGCGCGGTTCTGCTTGGCCATCCTACGGGGCCATTGTCGGTCCTGACCCAACTCAGCAGCCAGGCTTACCACCGCCGATCTCAACGGAACGTGATGGCCAGGACTTTCTTCAGCTCCACTGAGGAGCCGATGCATCCCGGCTGTGCACTTTGGGATCCTAGTTAAGCACAAGCCAGAGTGCCGCCCAGGGAGCGCGGAGGGCAGGCCTGGTGGCAAGGTCGGAGGAGCACTGGGCTGCAGACCGCCCAGGTCAATAGTTGGAAACTACCCGTCCTGAGGGAGCAAGATGAGGTTTTCTACTCCTGTCAAGAGTTAGTCTTGGCAGAATCGAACCTGCGTCTTGATAAAGTATGTGTGTGTGTGTGTGTGTGTGTGTGAGAGAGAGAGAGAGAGAGAGAGAGAGAGAGAGAGAGAGAGACAGAGACAGAGACAGAGACAGAGACAGAGATACAGTCACAAAAAACCGCAGGCTGTGCTATAGGGTTTCTGTAAATCCACTGTATGGAAGACTTTGTTTGTTTGAGAAGGACGATATAGATAATGACCATAACATTTAAAAAAATTACACACACACATGAACTGGATCCGGCCCTCCAATTGTTTGCTGAGTCTTGACCTCAAGGGTCCCTTAAAATCCGTAGATTTCTGGATCCGGCCCTACAATTGTTTGCTGAGTCTTGACCCCGAGGGTCCCTTAAAATCCATAGATTTCTTGATTTCTGATGCAGCAGACCTGGATGGGAGCCCCTGAGGAGGTGCAAACAGCGCTCTGCTCAAGATTTCAGGTTCAAGCCCACCCGATGGTGACTTGGAAGAAAGGCCTGATGATCCACCTGCCAGAACCCGCCACTAAAATCCCGGTGGAACTCCGGTCTAATCTCACACCCATAGGGGTCAGCCGAGAATCTGACGAAAGGGCCAATGGTCAGGTGATGTTTGGGCGGGGCCTGAGGATTTGTATTTCTAAGGAGGTCCGAGGAGCCCCGGAGGCATGGTGGGGATGCACTGGGCTGCTAACTGCAAGGTCAGCAGTTGGAAGCCACCAGCTGCTCTGAGGGAGAGACAGGCTTTTTATTCCCATGAAGAGTTACAGTACAAGAGCTGATACCAAGGGCTCAAGAGAAAGTAAATGCTTAGAAAATAACGATGGCAACAGATGTACAAATATGCTCCATACAAGTGATGCAGGGATTGTTATAAGAGCTGTAAGAGTATGTAATAAAATGATCTTTTAATTTAAAAAAACGAAAGAGAGAGAGAGAGTCTTGGAAACCCTGCAGGGCAGTTCTATTCTGTCCTAGAGGGTTGATCTGAGTTGTAGGGAATGATTGAACAGCTCACAACCCCGCCCCCTTGTTCTCACCTTTGGCCTAGCCTCCCCTTCCCTCCCAATCTTGAGATGCACAAGAATGTGAGGCTGAGCAAGGCTTCCTGGAAGACCAGCCCCCTCCCTCTCCCCCTTCCCCAGCAAGAATTAGGAGGCAAGAAGAGAGGAGATGAAGACATTGGGGTGGGCCGATGCCAGAGGCAAGCAGAAGCAAGTGCGAGGTCCCTAGTTTAATATCACTAGTTTGGGGACAGGGGGGTTGTCCCTCCCATACCTGCAAAGGCCCTCATAAAGGAGGTTAAAGAAATCAGGCACCCTTTAGATGCCTTTGAAGACCCCAAACCAAGCATGCTCGTATTCAAGCCCCCTCACGAGCCAGGTGGGAGGTACACCTGGGTGTCCAAACTAGGCACAGGCTCATGACATCACCCAGGTGGGCTCAACCTAACCAATGGGGTCAACCCATACCTTCAACCATGCCTTCCCCCAGCCAGGGAGCAGGCAAGAATAAAGGTAGGGAACACGCTTTTACACTCTCCTGCCTCTGTTCACTCTTGCCCCTTGCTCACTCAACCCTTCAATCCCTGGGATTCCCCCCCACCCGCGTTCCACATGCATGGGTGCTCTCTTCCACGTGGTTGTTTGGGCCCATTGGTGCACCCCTTTGAGATGGTAAAACCTGACATGTCTCCGTCCTTCCTAAAAACCCACTTGGATGACAAAACAGGCTTCGACATGAATTATTTCATCATGCAAAGCCGAGAACGGAGGTATTTACCCACTCCAGAAACCTAGCACAGTTCTTGGTGCCCTCCCACACCTGGGATCCTTAAGGCCCAGAAGGGTTGGAGGGTGGGCATCTGGGAGTGGAGTCACAGAGCCAGGTCTCCAAGATGCTCGGAGTCCCATGTCTAGAGACCTCCCCTCTCCCACCGCTATGTCTCACGGAAGTACCAATAGAATGAAGCTCCATTTTCCAGAGACAGGGAGCCAGGCCTTTCTTCTGAGGCTCCTCTGGTGGATTCGAACTGCCAACCTGGCCACTAGCCGCTAAGGGCTAACGATCTGCACCCGTGGAGGCTTTCCTTTAGACCTACTTAATCCAAACCAAATCAAACTGCCCACCAAGGTGTCGATCCTGGCTCACAGCAGTCCTATAGGACAGGGTAGAACTGCCCCTGTGGGTTTTGAGACTGTAACCCTTAAAAAAAATGTTTTCCCCTTGCACTCATTTTTTTTTCCCCCTTGCACTCATTTTTACTGGTGTAATTTTTTTTAAAATTGTGGCCGAAGGAGAGCTGTAATTCTTTATGGGAATAGAAAGGCACATCTTTCCCCCTAGGATCCACTGGTGGGTTCAAACTGCTGGCCTTGTAGTTAGCAGCCCCACGGTAACTCACTATACCACCAGGGTTTCCCTTCCGTAACTTGGAACCCCCAAATCTCAAGGCTACAACAAGCCCCCTGGGTGAAAAACAACCCAGAGCCACTGCCGCCAAAACCAAGTCTGGGGAGAGTCGGTTCCCACGCCCCCAAACCCTGTGTATCACAAAACAGAATCCACTCCACCGGGAGGAGAGAGCCAGGGCTTTCTTCCTCGGCGCCGCTGGATGGATTTGAACCGTCGACCTTGCAGTCGTTCCGTGTCAGCTACCCTCCACCCCCAACCAACCATCACAGCTGAGGGAGTGCCAAAACCAAGCCCAGAGAGGGGGGGAGGGGTGCGCGGCCCAGGGGCTCCAGGTTGGCCCTTGTAGGGTGCGGTCTGGGAAGTGGAGCAGGGGGATCCCTCAGGATGAGGGGGTCAGTCTATAGTTGGGGCTCTAGGAGCCCCAAGAATGCGTAGTTAGGGGTTCTGGGGTCCCAAGTTTGGTATTCACAGAATGGCGGGGGGTGGCGGCCCATGATTAGAAGGGCAAGAGGTGGAGAGTCCCAGGACAGGGGCGTCTCCGGTGGGGTCCCCAGTACCGGATCAGCGCCGCTGCTACGGGTCCCAGCAGCAGCAGCAGCAACGGCAGCGGCCATGGCGCAGACATCTCGGGGTTCCGGTCTTTTGGACACAGATGTCCTGGGCTCTTGTTCCACCCGCCTCCACCCATCTCCCCCACCCTCGACTCCTCCCTGTTCACCACCCACCTCCGGACTTGGAGGTGAACTTTGCAGTCTCTTTGCAAGTGGCCCAGGTGGGCGGGGAATCGCGGGTGCGTTAGGACCACAGATGCTAGGACTATTTTTGTGGGGCCCCTACTATCCTATGTCTCAGGCACCCCTCTCTCTCAACCTTGGGGGGCGGTGTTCAGCTAGGACTCCCCCACCTCTGCCTCCCTGGCCTCCTAACCGCCCCCCCCTCCCACTTCCTCCCTTCTGTTTTTGGTAACTGTCACTTCTAACTTCCACTTCACCTTTCTGAAATTCATTAACCACAAGTGTTGCTCTAGGCCAGGGCCAGGGGGTGGGCGGAGTGTTTCTGAAGGGTCATTGATTTGAAGGCAAGTGTGACCGGATCAAACTGCGGCTTCCCCTAGCTCCTCATATCAAGTAGTGGACGACCAAGTGTCTGCAGCCGCATTTGGGATGGAAAATACCAGGAGAGGGAGTAACTCCCCCGCTGCCCCATTTTTTGGTAAAAATATCCCCTGGCAGATAAGGGGAATGGTAAATAAAAAAATGAATGAATGAATGAAGCACCTCGCTTTTTCTGTGTGTGTTTCTGCCCCTCTCCTCCCTGAGCAAACTTCTTATGCTATATGGAGCACCTGAGAGGTCGGGTGAGAAATTCAGGGACCGGTGAGTGTATGTCCATAGGGGAGGGACAAATCATCGGAACAGGAGAATGAAAAGAGGCTGCACCAGTCCCAGAATGTCAGCTGGGTCACTGTCTGGTACATGCTGTTAAGTGCCAAGGAGTTGGTCCCAACCCATAGCAACCATATGTGGCCCCAACCCATAGCAACCTCATTATGCACAACAGAAGGAACCCTGGCCGGGCCTGCACCATCCTCACAAGTGTTCCCATGCCCGAACCCATGTTGCAGCCACTGTGTCCATCCGTATCCTTGACAGCCTTCCTCCTTTTTACTGCCCTTCTACTTCTCCAAGCCTGATGTCCTTGTCCGGGGACTGGTCCCTCCTGACAACCTGCTCAAAGTATGTCAGAGGAAGTCTTGGTATTCTTGCTTCTAAGCAGCACTCTGACTGTGAGCTCCTTGTAACTCGGGTTGGTTCACCCTCTTAGCAATCCATGGCACTTAAAAAAAATCATTTTATTGGGGGCTCGCACAACTCTTATCACAACCCATCCATCCATCCATCCATCCATGGTGTCAAGCACTTTTGTACATTTGTTGCCCTCATCATTCCCAAACATTTGCTTTCTACTTGAGCCCTTGGTATGGGCTCCTCATTTCCCCCCTCCCTCCTCCATCTTCCCTCCCTCCCGAACCCTTGATAATTTATAAATTATTATTATTTTTTCATGTCTTACACTGACCGATGTCTCCCTTCACCCACTTTTCTGTTGTTTGTCCCCCAGGGAGGGGGTTATATGTAGATCATTGTGATCAGTTCCCCCCTTTCTCCCCCACCTTTCCCTTACCCTCCTGGTATCACGACTCTCATTATTGGCCCTGAGGGGTTTCTCTGTCCTGGATTCCCTGTGTTTCCAGCTCTTATCTGTAAGAGTGTGCATGGTCTGGTCTAGACAGATTTGTAAGGTAGAATGAGGGAGGAAGCATTAAAGAACTAGAGGAAAGTTGTATGTTTCATCGGTGTTATACCACACCCTGACTGGCTTGTCTCCTCCCCACGACCCTCTGTAAGGGGCTGTCCAGTTGTCCGCTGATGGGCTTTGGGTCTCCAAGTTCATGGCACGTTCCATAGTCTCCTCCAGCCAAATGCCTTGCTTCATCTCTGGCCTTCTTTAGTCCATGTACTTGTACGCCGTAGGAACTTGAGTTGGTGCATACTCTGCTGTGGATGTTTTCAATGACCACAGAATAAAAGATGAGTGTAAGTTTCTTTAATCATTGGTGGCTCTTACAGCTCATCACATTCCAGACATCTATTGTATCAAGCACACTTGTACATTCGTTGCCATCATCATTGTCAAAACATTTTCTTTCTACTTGAGCCCTTGGTATCAGCTCCTCTTTTTTCCTTCCCTCCCCCACCCTCCTGACCCCTTGATAAACTATACATTATTGTTTTCCTATCTTACATGTCTGCTATCTCCCTTCACCCACATTTCCGTTGTTCATCCCCCTGGGGACGATCATTGTCCCCTGGGGGAATTATACTTCGATCATTGTAATCAGGTTCCCCCATATCCCCCTTCACCCCCTGTCTTCCCCCTACCCTCATCGTATCACTACTCCCATTACAGTTCCTGAGGGGGTCATCTGTCCTAGATTCCGTGTGTTGAGAGTGCTTATCTGTACCAGTGTACATGCTTACATCTAGCCAGATGTGTAAGGTAGACCTGAGGTCATGATAGTGAAGGCGGGGGAGGAAGCATTAAGGAACTAGAGGAATGTTGTGTGTTTTGTTAGTGCTATACTGCACCCTGACTGTCTCTTCCTTTCCTTGTGACCCTTCTGTGAGGGATGTCCAATTGTCTACAAATGGAATTTGGGCCGCCTTAAGTATAAGTTTAAGAAAAAGTATTAGACACTTTTTAAAGAGAGATTAAAAGAAAGTGGTTTACGGTCGACGGCAATGAGTTTGGTTTGCGATTATTAAAAATGTGATATTATTGTTGCTCGACTTAGCCTCTATTTAGGTCTAACTTTCTAGCCTTTGTGGTGTTGTGGTCATGCATTGGGCTGCATTCCTCAAGGTCAGCAGTTCGAAACCACCAGCCACTCGGAGGGAGAAAGAAAAGACTTTCTACTCCCGTTTAGAGTTACAATCTTGGAAACCTACAGGGAGTAGTTCTACTCTGTGGCCAGAAGGCAGAATGAATTGATGGCGGTGAGTTTAGTTAGGTTTGGTTTAACCCTTTCTCTGGGAGCCCCGCTAGCATAGTGGTTATGCATTTGGCTACTAACCACAAGGGCAGCAGTTTGAAACCACCAGTGCTTAGCAGGATTAAGGTGAGACTTTCTACTCCCGAAAGAGTTACGGTCTCGGGAACCCACAGAGGCAGTTCTACCTTGTCCTGCAGGGCCGTCCTGGCCCCATCCCCCACCCCTCAGAATGAGCAGAAAAAGAATCCTGGGACAGGAACAACCTTCCTGGGCCTCGTCTCAGCCACACAATTTTGAGACTTCTTAATGAGCCTCGCGATTGTCCTGTGTCCTCTGGGAACATCTATCCAGATCTCTC
Source organism: Echinops telfairi (assembly GCF_000313985.2). NCBI lineage: Eukaryota > Metazoa > Chordata > Mammalia > Afrosoricida > Tenrecidae > Echinops > Echinops telfairi. Next base: position 21,165,959 of record NW_022104553.1, on the reverse strand, counting down.
CATTGGGATCCGCACAACCTTCCAAACGGGCTTCCCTGCCTCGGATTCTCGTGGCCCAGCAGATCCCCCTGGGAGGCCACTCTTTGGATTGGACCTCCCCGCAAAGAAAACCAATGGCCTCGCATTACACATTGGTAACCTCTCAATGTGGAAACACAAAAGCCAAGGAAGCGGACCCGATGTCTGCCCAGGCAAGTTCAATGGAGGAGACCGGTGGCCTACTCCTATACCAGGCTCTGGAGCAGGTGAGCGAAGCCGGGTAAATGCTGCGCTTCCGCATCATCCCCGGGGGAGGCTCCTCCCGGCCCCAGCTTGGCACATCTCCAAAGGACCCCTCTTGCAAGCTGTACACTAGTTTTCATGCAACTCCACTGAGGGTGAGGGTGGTTCTGCATTTGTGAGCGGGCCAGGCATCTCTCGATCCAGAAGTATTACGAGAAGACACTGGGAAGTCCGAAGGTAGCCACCCTCCGCTCAGGATGGCAGAGAAACAGAGACTGGATCGGACCTTTGGAGAGAACTTGACTGCAGCCATCCTCTGACCACAGAGACGCAACGTGTGCCCACACATTCTGTCTGGAACGCGAACCCGCAGGAATCCAAAATAACCACATGTTTGGACTGACCTTGATGGATTGTTCAAGAGACAGGTAAATAATGAAAGAGGAGCCCCGAGAAGTGCATGGAAGATGCTCACTTCTGGGCCCCCACATTCTAGCCTCTGAATCTGGAGGAGTGGGAGAGGGGCCCAGGAATCTGCATGTATGTGTTTGTTTTTCAAACAAATCCGAAGTTGAGAGGTTCCCGGACTTTGAGGAACTGGACGAGAAAGCCTGTGGGGGTTCGTTGCAGCCCACAACCCCCCTTTCTTGTTGAGTAAATCAAAGGAGGCAGCACGTACACAAAGGCCGCTTCTCTCTCCCCATATGGATTTATGTCCAAACTGACTCAATGGCAGGGCTCTTGATGATTGGCACCTGCATATTCTGAACTCTTCGTAGTTAAGCACATGGAGCCCTAGCGGTGTAGTGGTTATGGGTTCGGCTGCGAGCCTCGTGGTCTGCAGTTCAAAACCACCAGCAGCTCCTTAGAAGAAAGACTGGGCTTTCTATGCCGATAAACAGGTACAGTGTTGAAAACCCACAGGGGGTCACGATGAGTCAGCATTGATCGGATGACCCGGAGTTATATTGAAGGATGGCTTGCTTCAGAAACACACCCACCCAGTTGCTCTGGGTGAAAGATCTGGTGGTCTTCTCTCCTGAAGATGACAGGCTAGAAAGCCCGAGGGGACAGGCCCACCCTTTCATATGAGGTCACTATGGGTCATATTACAGGAGCCCTGGTGGGGTAGTGTTGGGTTGCTAACTACAAGGTTAGCAGTTTGAAACCACCAGCTGCTCCACAGGAGAAAGATGAGGCTTTCTACTCCTTTTGCTTTTTTTTTTTAAACTCTTGTGTCGAGGGCTGCCTTTCAATAGATCGCAGCGAGGGAACGGCTTTTTACTCCTGTAAAGAGTTGCAGTCTTGTAGTAGCAAAATCCAAATTTGATGGAACGTATCAGAGTTCCAATTGTGAACACCCAATTTGTAGAAGGCTAGGGAGGACAGTGGGAGCCCCAAATCCACCGGCAGAGTCTCTATTATGGATGGTCCCAGCCTCCCCAGTTGAACGGTCCAAGGCGTGGTGGTGCAGTTGAGGAGTAAAATTAAAGAGACATTAGACCAGATAAAGCATCCGAGTGCTCACCTCCAGGACCCTCATGACTTCAGGAGCCGGATTCTTGCAGAGAGAGAGAGAATATATTTCCAACCAAGGCTTATATACACTCTAGGGGTGTGCCAGTCCCCTAATGACAGGTAACCACCTGTGTAACAGGAAGGGGTTGTACAATAGGCACACACGTGACAGGTTAAAGGGGCTCTAGAGTCAAGATGGCAGCCTAACCTTGGTACCTGAGTTGGCTTGACTTTAGGAGTCTTTGGGCTCTCCTTCAGGGGAACCATCCATTATCCTTATCAGAAGGGAGCGGGCCCTACTTAGGGTGGGATAGACTATAGGGTCTGATTGTCTTAGATGGCTGACAACCTTCAGGCAGATGGCCTTTAAGCAGTTGACCTCCAAGTGTATAGTCAGTGACCATGTGTTTGCAAACAGTACCTTAGGTTTGGCATATATTATAGGGGGCGGGCATCATGGGGAATAACTTCTGTTTCCCACATAGTTAGATTAATCCTCTGGCAGATCCCCTCTGGCCACAATCCAGGGACGAGAACAGCTTTGCTATCAGACAGAGATGATTGTCAACTTGATTATGGTAGGTGGCACCATGGTCTAATATGATACTTGGTCAGCTGACCTCCCTCTTGACCCAACCTGAATTTGTTCTGGGTTTAAACATCTCCTACTTGTCCCACAACAGAAATTTCCTCTCTGGCTTTTAAAAATATTGCTGGTGTCTTTTAGTTGTTTTTTCGTCCTTTCTTATTCTGTATTTTAATCTTTCTACTATTTTTTTTCTTTCTGTTCCATTTTGCTTTTCTTGTTTCTGTTAGGGGTCCCGGTTTACGGAGCACACAAGGTGTGGGTGCATAGAGACAACGAATGATGCACTGGTCTATCGGGCCCGGGGTGGGTGGGTGGGGGGACCCGAGGAGAGGCTAATGAAGGAAGGGGGGGGGTGGTTGGAGCACTAGAACTGATGGTGTATATACAACTCTTTTTATAAGCAACTTAACTATGGAAGTATAAGGTATGTGAATTTTACCTCTGCAACACTCTTTATTAAGAACATTTTTTTTATTAAGAAATCATTTTATTGGAGGCTCTTACAGCTCTGGTCACAACCCATACATCAATCGTATCAAACACATTTGTACATAGGTTGCCATCATCCTTTTCAAACCATTTTCTTTCTGCTTGAGCCCTTGGGATCAGCTCCTCTTTCCCCCTCCCTCCCCCATCCTCCCATTCTTGTGGACCCCCTGATAAATGATTATTATTTTCATATCTGGCACCATCCGCTGTCTCCCTTCGCCCCCAAACTTTCTTTTCAAAAGAGCTACAGTCTTGGAAACCCACAGGGGGCAGTTCCACCCTCTCCTTTCGTGTCCCTGGAAGTCAGCATCAAGAAGACCGGAGAGGAATGGATGTATTTGAACGATGGGGTTGGTGAAGAATCTTAGAGGCCAGGACGGCGAGACTTGTTATCAGGAGGGACCAGTCCCTGGAGAAGGACGTCCTAGCTAGCGAAGTAGAGTGGCCCTTAGCAAGAAGGGTCTAGACGACAGGGGAGGATGCATGGCGCAGGACCCGGCAGTGACCGATTCCTTTGCATTTCGGTTTCCGAAAGGCTTGCGCATCCCTACATGGCCACACAGCGGCGGTGTGGCCCTATTTTCCCCTAACTCACTCTGTCCTCCCACCTGGGCCTCCGCGGGTTCCCACTGCCTGCAATGCCAACTAGCTCGCCTTCTCCGCTGGATGCTGGGAAGAGCTGAACAAATGCCACCCGCTCCAGGAAGCCCTCCCTGATTGCCCGCTGCCCCAACGAGCCTGTCCTCTCCACGAGCAAACCGAACCTGGGCAGTGGGTTAAGCTGTGGGCCCCTAAACGCAAGGCCACCGGTTCGAAACCACCAGCTGCTCTACAGAACAAAGAGGAGGCTTTGTTCTAGCCTGTCCTTACAGGACCGCTGTGAGTCGGAATCCACTCAATAGCGGTGTTTGCTGATTTCACACCAGACTCACTCAGCACCCACCCCGGTCCTCAGGATCTATCAGGCAATCCCATAAATGACCACCACCAGGTGACAGCCTTTCAAGAGAGCGATGAGAACCCTCCCACCCAGCCCAGGTGCACTTGGTGATTGGAACCTGGCTCTCCCGGCTCCCGGGCACCTCCCCGCGTCAGTGTGGACTGCTGACATCCACTTTTGCGCTCCTTCCATTGATCAGAAGAGAGTCACATGGCAGTGGTCCAGCCTCAAGTCCATTGACCACCCTAGCCACTCAATAGACCAATGGTTCTCAACCAGTGGGTCGCTACCCCTTTGGGGGGTCAAACGACCCTTTCACAGGGGTCACCTGATCCATCGCAGTGGCAAAATGACAGTGATAAAGTAGCAACGAAAATAATTTTATGGTTGGGGGGGTGTCACCACCACACGAGGAACTGTCTGAAGAGCTCGAGGCATGAGGCAGGTGGAGAGCTGCTGCAGTGGAGGCTTTTCAAGACTGTACGTCGTTATGGGAACTGACGGCCTCATCTTTCTCCCCAGGAGTGGGTTGGGGGTTTCAACCGCTGACCTTGATGTTAAGGGGTACTAAGCCAACCCAACAGAGCACCTTAGGGCTTACCGTGAGAACAGGCTCCCTCTGGGTACTTATCAGCTAAGCTCAGAGAGTTTCGCTACAGTTCCCTAAGTCTGAACAGAAGGGGCCAAGTGCCAGAGAGAGACCTGCTTTGGGCAGGGCTGAGAAGAGGCTGTCCTGATTGAAGAACTCTAACCCGGGTGTCCTTGAGCCTGAATTGTAACTTGGTGCTTCCCTCATGGAGCCCATCATCGTGAGTGTGTGAGTCTGGGTACTTTAGAGAAACAAATCCACAGACACTCATGTATAAGAGAGAGTTTTAGATAAAGTGTAAGTGTGCATCAAGAAAACATCCCAACCCAGTGCTGCCCAAGCCCACAAGTCCAACATTAGCCCATATGTCCGACACCAATCCACAAAGTCCTCCCCCATCTCACAAAACACACGCAATGATGCCGACTGCAGGAGGAAAGCTGAGTCAGTGAGTGTGTAAGCATCTCAGCGCTGGCAGGGGTCTCCACACAGCTGCTCCAGCACCCAGGGCTGCATCAGGGTAGGTCCATGTGGCTTCTCCTTGGGGATGTCTTGCAGGAAGTCAGCCCGCAAGCTGAAGCTGGGAACTGCTAAAGCAGCTGCACCCTGGTGCGATCATCAAAAAGCAAGAGACCCAAGAACTCGAAAGGCGAGGCTCACCGAGCCATTTATCCCTCTGTCCTTCAATTAATCCCACGTGTTTATCGGCCAGGTTGGCACAGTAAACTAACTCAGTGAGCATTGCCCATGATTCCGGTGTGGCCTTTACAGGGAGACATTGAACTCAGCAGAGGGGGACAGTGGCGTGGGAGGGACAGGTGGTATCAGAATGGGTCCAAAGTTTGGAGGGTGGAGGCATGTTTGACCCCCGCCTCACAAGAATCAGCCTTGGGCTGTTGATCTTGATTCTCCTCGCCACCCGCATGAACTTAGACGCCGCCTCCTCCACGCAATTACTCCACACACAGTCATGCGTGCCTCACCACCACAACCAGGACCAAATCTTCTCCCCACTGTCAATTCCTAGAAACCTGGAGACCGAACAAAGGTCTCCTTTCAACCCCTGTGGTTTGGCTTGGACCCAAATGTACCACCAGTATTAAATTCCGGTCTGGCTTCTTCCACATAGAATGTCGCGTTGAGGCTTATTAGTTGTTTGTCCCTATTCAGGTAAACCTTGTCATCATCAGGTGCTGACGCAAAGTAGTCCCGACTCACACCGAGCCCGTGCACAACAGAACGAAACAGTGAAGGGTCCTGCCTCGATTTCACCATTGTTCTTATGTTTGGGCCTGTGCTAGTCTGGGTGGACTAGAGAAACAAATCCATAGACACTCATGTGTGTCTAAGAGAAAGTTTTATATAAAGGGTAATTGTACATTAAGAAAACATCCCAGTCGAGATCAAGTCCATAAACCCGACATGAGCCCATGTGTCTGATAGCAATCTACAAAGTTCTCTTCAGACTCACCTCAGCCCCTCTTGATGAACCACTCGGGACTGGAAGAAGTGAGAGGGAGCCTTTACTCTCCTGGGACATTTATAGGTAGACATAAGACATACATATTCAGTAGTTACATGCATCACAAGGTGGGTGGTAAGTACATTAAGGTCCCTGAGCTCACAGGTGAGGAAACCTAGTACCTGCATTGGGGGAAGGTAGGAGGAGGGTTGGGTGTCATGGAGGGAAGAGAGAACAAAAGGATAGTCTCTGTTTCTATAGGGAGATCGAATCCACCATGTGCTCACTTTAAGGCAGCATGGCTGTTCAGGGGAAAATCTGTGGGAATGATATTTAAAGCAGGATTATGTACTTGGACTTCTCTAACTTACCCAAGTGGAGGCTTTCCCACCATGGAATACCAGCTTTCCAGATTCCCTCTGTGATACGTTAGGGGACACAGTCCTCATCCTGTTTCCTTCCCTGTCCGTTTCCCACAACTGTCGCGGCCACTGTGTCCATCCATCTGGTTGAGAGTCATCTTCTTTTGGCTGCCCTTCTACTTTACCAAGCACGAGGTCCTTTTCCACAGACCAGTCTCTCCTGACAACACTTCCAAAGTACGCAAGACAGCGCCTCGTCCTTGCTTCTAAGGACGGAGCATCCTGGCTTCCTGCTTCCAAGACAGGGAT
>NW_022104553.1:21154093-21159006 GCF_000313985.2 Echinops telfairi | reverse complement strand
CTGGGGGAGGGAGAGGAGAAAAGAGAAGTTTATACCAAGGGCTTAAGTAGAATATGTTTTGGAAATGATGATGACAGCATATATACAAATATGCTTGATACAATCAATGTATGGAATGTTTTAAGAGCTGTAAGAGCTCCCAATAAAATGATTCAAAATAAACAAAATAAAGAGGTCTTGTGCAGCAGATTTATCCAAAGCAATGTGCATCGGTTGTAGGTCCAAGGAACATGAAATCCTTGATGTGGTAGTTACATCATCTGTTGTCAATTTGAGACTTAAGAGTGGAAAAAAAAAAGAGTGAAGGGGTGGGATTTAGCCTGCCAATCAGGTAGCAGCTTGATGACCTCATTTGGAGGCGCTAGGGAGATAAATAGCTCCCTGGAGGGGGACATAAGACATTCCTATTGAGAAGACACATGGACTACGCTAGAGCCCTGGAGCTGTAGGAGCCACTTGGAGACCTCAGCCAGTGCTGAGATGCCTCTACCGCCACTGGATCCACAGACTTTCCACCTACTGGCCTGTGATCTTCCTGCAATCAGCCTCGTTGCATGTGTTTTGTGAGTCTGAAGAGGACTTTATAGATTGGTATCAGACATATGGACTAATTTCGGACTTAGGGACTTGATCTGGACTGGGCTGGGATGTTTTCTCAATAGTCAATTGCTCTTGTCTATAAAGCTCTTTCTTATACCCATAAGAGTATCTATGAATTTGTTTCTCTAGTCTACCCAGACAACACACCTGACAACTTCTATCTTTTCTCCGTTTATCATGCTGTTACCTGTTAGTCCAGTTGGGAGGATTTTAGTCCTCCTGACATTGCATCATCCACACTGAAGGCTGCCATCCACGACCTTTATCAGCAAGTGCCTTATGTCGTCCTCACTGTCAGCAAGCAAGGTTGTGTCCTCTGCATATTGAATATGGTTAAAAAGCTTCCAGCCCTGCTGTTTTATTCTTCTTCACCAATCTAGTTTCTCTGATTATTTGCTCAGCACACAGATGAAATAAGGATGGTGACAGGATACAACCTTGATGCACACCTTTCTTGATTTCAAACTATGCAGTAGTCCCTTAGGATGCCTGGCGGCGTAGTGGTTCTGTTTTGGGCTGTGATCCACTGGATTAGCAGTTCAAAACCACCAGCCACTCTGAGAGAGAAACACGAGGCTTTCTACCCCTGTAAAGTGTTAGTCTCAGATAGTCCCAGAGGCAGTTCTACTCTGTCCCACAGGGCCATTATGAATTGTCATTCACTCCAAGGTAGTGCGTATGAGTATTTCCTTGTTTTGTTCACACCACTGCCTCTTGCTCCTCCTTTAGAGATTAAAAAAATGGAGGCACAGGAAGATTGAGTAATTTGTCAAAAGGTTACACAACAAGGAAACGTCAGAGACACTTTGTTAGTCACGCCAGTACTTCCACACACACCACTTTGCTCTAATAGGAATTGTCTGGGTGGAAAATTCCATGGCCTCAAAGGCCGGGAATGGGTGGGGCGCTTGCTGAGCATAAAAGGAAAATTTTAATATTCTATCAAGTGGACAACACAAGTTATACATGAATTTGGGTCCAATAGCCTCATAGATGTATATACATTCTGTGATGATTATATCCACAGACGTCATGATTGTATATACAGATCTAGGAGGTAGATTTTGAGAACAAATTTCATCTACTTATTTACATTTGAAAAATTTTCTCTAGAGCTACTATGATTCTTGTGGGGAAGGGAGATGTCTTTATAATAAAGAGTCTCAATTACTTCTTGTTATGGTTGAACTATTGAATTGTATGTGTTCATCATGTCCCAATAAAACTTCTTTTAAAAGTCAATTCCTAAGTCGTTTAAAGACATATCTTCTAGGTCCAAATTTGTCATGTATTGAAACCCAATGAGGTGCACATCTCCAAACTCTTAAAACTTCCTACCAAGCAAAAAGGGATAAAAATGCCTTCAATCGGCCACGTCCTGGTGGCAAAAACACCTATGTCGATTTATGTTCAGAAAAAAAATCTTTGCAGCTGGCACAGGGGAACACTAACGCCACGCAGGTGCGCGGGGCGGGAACTTTGGGGACTAGCCACGCCCCCTCGAGGACCAAGTTTTATCGCCCGGGGCCCGGAACCCCCCTGGTCCTACCCTCTGAAGGCGACTTGGCAATCGCAACCTTCCGGAAGGTGTGTCACTTCCAAGAGGGGCATCCGAACCGGCCGGTCGGAGGAAGACCGGAAATCCGTCATCGGCCCGCCCCGCCCCCTCCGGAAGTGACGCGCGGCGGGGTTGCCGGAAGAAGTGGCGAAGTTACTTTTTAGGGGACCCGAGCAGTGGCGGCGTGCGGGGAGATACAGGGAAGGAGGAAGCGCAGCAGAGAAGAGGGACCGAGGCAGGTGTGCCCGAGGGTCGGCGAGCGCGGGAGGAGCCCCAGGCCCGCGCCTTCCCGGCCTTCCGCGCCCCGCTCGGCTCACCCCCCTCTTTCCTCCTGCCCCCTCCTCTCTGTAACTAGCCCCGCCTCGGCTGTTTCCAGGGCAACGGGAACAGGAGACCCCCCCCCTTCCCCGCGACAAGCCGCCCACCAGACCCCAGGTTGCAGCCATGAGCCCCGCCCCCCGCTGGTGCTCGGAGAGGGGCGGGACCTGGAGCAAGGTGTGGAGGCGGAGCCTGATGGGGGTGGGGGGAGGGGAGGTGGGAGCCTAGGCTGACCTGAGGGGGCTGAGGTGGGGCCTAGAGGGAGGTGGTGGGCGGGGCTTAGAGGGATGTGTTCGGCCGGGGTGGGCCTTAAAGTAGTATGGTGGGGGACGGGTCTGATCCCTGGAGCTGGAATTCGAACTTGGAATGGGTCCGTAGCATCTACCGGTAGAAGGCACAGGTGGGGGCAGAAAGAGGCGAGGTGGCACGTGAGTCAGAGTGGGTGGGGTGAAGACCGCATGATTGGAGGAGGGGTGGGATCTAGAGCAGAAGGGGCGTGGCTTGGAGAGAGCTGGTTGGTGGGATGCGGAGAGGGATGGAGCCTGGGCCGGCAAAAGGGGCAGGGCCTGTTAGAATTGTATGGGCGGATAAGAAGGGGGAAGCTGGAAGTGGAGTCTTGATGGAATGCGTGAGAAGTGTGGGAGCGATCCCCCTCGTCCCGGTTGTGTCGTGGTTATGCTTGGGCCGCTAACTGCAAGGTCCGCAGTTTGAAACCAGCTCTGTTGGAGAAAGACAAGACTTTCGATACTCAGAGGGTTACAGGCTTGGAAACTCACCCCGGCAGTTCGACCCTGCCCTCCAGGGTCGCAAAGAGTGGGAATGGACTGAGTGTTTTTTTGGTGGGAGAGACAGAAGGAGCGGGTGAGAGACTAGTACATCTAACTACTGGGAAACCCTTGGTGACCCCACAAGAACCCAAGATCCCCTGTTCTTGAGTCAATTCCGACTGGTAGTCTGTAGGACAGAGTAGAACTGAGCCCTAGGGCTTCTGAGGGAAGCACATTGCCACATCTGCAGAGCCGCTGATGGGTCCCAAGCGCTTAACCACTGTGCCACCAGGGCCTCTTTCGAGGCTCCTAATCCCTCTCTGTCCTGCAGGCTGCTCCGTGACCCAACCATGGCCACCCCTACCACCAGCTCCCCGGACAGCCCCTTGCCTGGTGAGTGTCTGCCAACATCCCCAGCCCCTTCCTCCCCCAACACCTCCATTGGGCAAGAGGTGCTCACTGGGCCCCATTTTCTTTCTCCCAGGAAATGGCCCCCCTCAGCACAGCACCCCCTCTTCTTCACCTGCTATAAAGGAGGAGGGCTCTGAGCCCTGGCCCGGGGGTGTGGACCCTGATGTCCCCAGCACCGATGGGGCAGGCTCTGCCAGCAGTGTGGGTGAGACATGGCCCAGGGCCTGGGAGTGGGAGTGGGGGCGTCAAGGCAGACTCTAGGAAGGTAGACAGGTTAGAACCAGGATGGGGAGGGGACAGGCCTTCTGGTACATTCCACCCCATCCCCACCCCTGTGCTCCCTGGCACTTCCTCCTCTGGGGTCCAGGGAGGCGTCTTTTCTTCTGTCAGATCACCATCCTCCTAGATGTCCATGTCTCTTCCTTTCAGCCCTGGTGTGGTTCTCTGGAGCCACTGTCACAGAAATATCAACAAACAGAACTTGATCCTCTTACAGTGTCGGGGACTAGAAGTCCCGGTTCAGGAATCGGCTCTAGGGGAACCCTCTCTGTGTCCCTCAACACCTTGGGAAGGTCCTTGTCAACTTTCAACAGCTGTAGGCTGGCGCCTCTTAATCTTCCTGCAGGCTGCCACCCATCTTTCCCTTTGGACGAGGAGGAGGTTTGTAGCGCAGGGGTGCTGGGTACCTTGCACGGGCCCTGCTCCTGGCCATTCTGAGGTCTTCTGCTCTCCTGCCGTCTAGTTTACACTCTTTTAGATCTCATAAGAGACTGATTCAAGGTACAGCCCAACCCTGTAGATTGTATTCGGTCTCATTAACCTAACTGCCTCTGCCCCTGCCCCACAACATCACCGTGGTGAGGATTCAGAGCGTGTGAGATCCTTATATCAGGACACAATATAGAAGATAACCACATCTGATCACAAATGGGATGAAAACAGATCATAGTGAGAATCCCCGCCTCGTGGGGGTGACACGCATGTTGGCAGCTGTTGGTAGGGGCAGGGGATAAGTCAACCCCTGTATCTTACTGTCTTGGCTCACCCACCCCAGTCATCCCTGACCCAGTGGAGGAGCCCGAGCGCAAGCGGAAGAAGGGCCCGGCTCCCAAGATGTTGGGCCACGAGCTGTGCCGGGTGTGTGGGGACAAGGCCTCGGGCTTCCACTACAACGTCCTCAGCTGCGAGGGCTGCAAGGGCTTCTTCCGGCGCAGCGTGGTCCGCGGCGGGGCCGGCCGCTACACCTGCCGGGGCGGCGG
>NW_022104553.1:21152220-21153437 GCF_000313985.2 Echinops telfairi | reverse complement strand
TTGTCTTTGACTGGCGCGCCTGTCTCTTCAGCCCTGGCCCCTGGGCGCAGACCCCCAATCCCGCGATGCTCGGCAGCAGCGCTTCGCCCACTTCACGGAATTGGCCATCATCTCCGTGCAGGAGATCGTGGACTTCGCCAAGCAGGTGCCTGGCTTCCTGCAGCTGGGCGGCGAGGACCAGATCGCCCTCCTCAAGGCCTCCACCATCGAGGTAACGGCTGCTCGCCTGCCGCCAGGGGACCCCAGAGAAGGCTAGGTTGAAGACCACCGGCCCCACTAGTCAGTGTCCCTGTGGGGGCGGCATTCCGCAGAGGAAGAGGAGGCGATTTGCAGGTTCCCTGGAGTCGGTTCCAAGTACTGGCTTCCCGTTTGTTTTCAAGGCTGGGACCTTCAACGGTAGCCAGGTTTCTCATCCAAGGCACCTCTAATGGGTTCAAATTCCCAAGTCTTTCACTAGTAAGCAACATGCAAGGGCGCAAGGAATTGGCATCAACTCAGTGACAACAGATGCCAATTGCGTCCACGTGCCCATCCGAGCTTTGCAGAGCCAAGGAGAGAGGGCCACGGGTCTAGTTTGAGAACTGGGCTGAGAGGGTCCGTTTTCGAAACAAATGGGGGGGAAAAAGCTCCCCCGAGGTCACGAATAAGGAGCAGCACCTCGTAGAGACTCCCTAGATGGGGGGTGGGAGTGGGTCACCACGCTTATGCCCTCAGCTGCCCACCCAAAGATGGGCAGTGTGAGTCCACCCCGCGGTTCTGCGGGAGAAAGACCTGGCTGGCCGTCAATTCCTGTGGACTGCCCGCAGCAAACAGCTCCAGGACAGTTATCCGACGGCCCCGCGGGGTTGCAATCAGTTGGAATCAACTCGAGGGCGCCCCGAAGCAGGAGCCTGTTGGGTGCCAGGCTCCGATCTAGGAGGGTGGAAGTACAGCAGCGAGGCCAGCGGACGGAAAGAGGCAAACGCCACCGCCCCCCACACCCTGTACAAATCTGTGGGCGGCGGATTCATAGGGGCAGACCTGGTGGGGGGGAAGTCCACCTGCTGTCCAGAGCTGATGTGGCTCAGTGGGCACGCAGTGGTCCCAGGAGCCCCGCCTGCCGCCCGTAGATCATGCTTCTGGAGACGGCCCGGCGGTACAACCACGAGACGGAGTGCATCACCTTTCTCAAGGACTTCACCTACAGCAAGGACGACTTCCACCGCGCAGGTTGGACA
>NW_022104553.1:21143003-21151645 GCF_000313985.2 Echinops telfairi | reverse complement strand
GGCAGTTCTGGGGGTACCATTGCATGACTGTTCACGGCCTTTGGGGTCACCGGTCCCTGTCTCCTGTATCAAGGAGGTTCTGTGCAGGGATCTCGGGGCCCAAGGACATGCTCTCTACCCAGAGCCCACCTTCCATGATGGGAGTAAGTCCCCTTCCCAGCTCTGGGATGACTGGCTCCGGCAAGCCTGGTGGGAAGGCTCAAATGACCAATTCCCCCCACACCCACCAACGTGCTTTGGTCCTTACTTACCTTGTTAGCAAGCTGTCCAATCCCCTGGGCGGGCCACAGGCACTTCATTTGCATAGCCCCGCCCAGCCATCTGGCCGGAGGTGGAAAAAGGGAGGGCCCTGCCTCAGGCTTGGTGCCTAGCTTTGCTGCTGTCCGCTGCTATGGACAGGCATCAAGTGCAGCGGAACAAAGCGCTGCCACTCTTGGTTCATCCTCACCACTGCTGGTCGTCCCAAGCCCATTGTTGGAGCCCCTGCGTACTGTCCAGCACCTGCTTACCGGGGGGCACATCTTCCTTCTCTTGGGGTCTGTAGGGTTTTCTTGGGCTTATGTTTGGAAGGAGATCTCCAGGCCTTACATACTCTGTCTCAGTGTGGATTCTCTGCTGCCCCTTTTGTTCCTTTCCTTGCCCTGGAAAGGCGCCCGGTGGCCCAGTGGTTAGGTTTTAGGTTGCATGCCGAAAGGCTAGCAGTTTGAAACCACCGCTCAGTGGGAAAAAGATGAGGATTTCCATTCCTTTCAAGAGTCAGTCGCAGAAACCCACAGGGGTGGTTCTCCCTTGCCTCGTACAGTGAGTCTGAGTCGACTTAATGGCAGTGATTTAGCTTTGGTTTATGTTCCTGTGAGTCCTGGTGTTGTACTGGGTTGTGACTGCATTGAGCTAGTAACGGCAAGGTTGGCAGTTTGAGCCCACCAGCTGCTGTGTGGAAGGAAGACGAGGCTACCTGCTCCAGTTAAAGATTCAGACTCTGGGAATCCCACAGAGGCAGCTATACTGTGTGCTATGAGGTCACTACAGGTTAGCAGCCAAATGTGTAACCAGGGCTCGCAGGAACGTAGAAGGGGACAAAGGTGCCAAGGGCAATTAAATCATCACCACTGGAGGTGGGTGGGGCCGGGGCGAGGACAGCCCCCATCCCTGACGCCCTCTGCCCCGGCCCCACAGGCCTGCAGGTGGAGTTCATCAATCCCATCTTCGAGTTCTCCCGGGCCATGCGGAGGCTGGGCCTGGATGACGCAGAGTACGCCCTTCTCATTGCCATCAACATCTTCTCGGCCGACCGGCCCAACGTACAGGAGCCCAAGCGCGTGGAGGCGCTGCAGCAGCCCTACGTGGAAGCCCTGCTCTCCTACACGCGCATCAAGAGGCCGCAGGTACGGGGCTCTGCGCCTCCCCCAGGCCCAGGCAGCGCCCCGCCCAGGAACCAGCCCCCCCACGCCCCCAGCTCACCGTGTCCCCGCCCACCTGCCTGCAGGACCAGCTGCGCTTCCCGCGCATGCTCATGAAGCTGGTGAGCCTGCGCACGCTGAGCTCCGTGCACTCCGAGCAGGTGTTCGCACTGCGGCTGCAGGATAAGAAGCTGCCGCCCCTGCTGTCGGAAATCTGGGACGTCCACGAATGAGGGCACCGGGCCCGGCTCTGCCCTCGGCAGGAACTCGGGGCTCTGCAGCCCCAGCCACCAGCTGTGCCGGGTCGGCATCCAGCCAGGCCCCCCAGCCCAGCAAGTCTTCCTCGGAGGGCCAGGGTGGGTCAGAGGTATCAACCTTTGACCCCTCCTGGTGCTCCCGGCTGTGCCCTCCCTCCCCAGCTTACACCTTGAGCCCACCACGCAGTGCACCTTGAACAGAGCGAGGCGGGGGTCCACGGTGCTCTCCACAATCCAGGAGGCCCCCCGGGCCCCCCTCTCCCTCTGCTCCTTTATTTAATACAAACTTTTTTAAAAGACAAAACAGGAAAATAAAGTACGCATACAAACCTGCTCCCAGCCTGAGTGTGTGTGTGTGTGTGTGGGTCCAGGGGTCTGCCAGGGTCTGGGGCCATGCCGGACACTTGGCCCCCGCCGGCAGCCAGACGCCCCCGAGGCCAGCCCCCGATGCGCACAACCTGGGGCCCAGGGTAGTGGTCTCCGGGGGCCACCCTCCTGTACAGCGTGGAGACCAAATGGGACTCGGTTTTTGCTCCATCCACAGCATTTCCCAACAGCCACCGGTGGACCTAGAGTCCCTGTTAGGCACCTTTGAATGAGTTCCGACTCACAGCGTGCCCTGAGGGCAAAAGGAAACCCCTTCTGGTCCTGCGAAATGTTCACCCATCATAGGCGCTTCTGGTTGAAGCCCCGGTGGCGATGCATCTCGCCCCCTCCGCTATACCAAGCACGATGTCCTCCAGGGGACTCGTCCCTCCTGATCGCACGCCCAGCGTGTGTGAGTTGAAGTCTTACCTCTTCCAAGATAGATGTATTCGTTCTTATCGCATCCATGGCGTATTTAACATTCTTTGCCGACACCACCCAACAGGCTGCTAACGGAAAGGTTGGTTCTTCTAAGTCTACCTGGGGGTGTCTCAGAAGAAAGGCCTGTCAACCTGCTTATAAAAAATCAATTCCAACCCACAGCAACCCTATAGGACAGGGTAGAATGGCCCCTGAGCCAACGTAGTTGTGACATTTGGGGGCACATGTGAGTTCCGTCCAAAAATTTTTTTTATTTTAAAAGCCTTTGAAAGACAGAGCCTAGAGATGTCATACTTGTGAGACTTGGCTGGGCGGTCCGTGGAGCCTGGGTCCTCACACGTTTTACCGTACATGATACACATTTGTACTTGGGAAAAAACCAAAATAAAGGAACAGACCATTTCAGGGCAGGCAGTGCAGAGATGGGTGGGCACACGATATGGGAATTGTGCTTCAAAGCCAGCCGCCAGTGACATTGTGGGGCCCAAGGGGAGAAATACTAGGGAGATGTCCCTAGGACATAAAAAATGAGAGGCTCAGTCGCCTGGAGCCTAGCTTGAGGGAAGTTCACCAGCCTCATTTTTTCTCCCTGAGAGCGGCTGGTGGTTTCAAAGTGTTGACCTTGCCAACTAGTAGCCACTACACCACCCGAGTTCCTGAGCTGAATTTAGAGCGGGACAGGCTATGGAGTTCCCACAAGTCCTGCTTCTTGTGAGCCAGGCTCTGAGGAGCTAGAGGTGAGATGAGCAGACTGCGTCCTTGTGTAGGGTGCTTGTGGGCAGGAGTGGTCCAACAGGTATGTTGATTTCCATGGAGGACTCTCCCTACGCCTGTCCGTGTCCCCGCTCTGATAGATCCAGACACGGAATCGGAGGCCGTGAATCAAGAGCCTAAATCAGGGTCTGAGAGGCGCCTATGTGCCAGAATCTGCAGGGAAGGCGGACGAGAGACCCGCGCGCTCAAAGTGCGGGACAGCTTCCCCTCCGGGTCTCAGGCGGGAAGGCGCGAGATGCGCGCGCAGCACCCGAACAGAAGGCGGGGCCGGAGGGAAAAAGCCGGGTCGCTGCGCGCGCACACAATACCAAGCGGCAAATGTTGGAGGGGCGTGGCTTATTCTCTGGCGTCACGGAGGGGCGGGCACCAGCCCAGAGGGGGCGTGGTAAGGGGAGGATGTGCCGGACAGGAGGCGGAGTCGGGGCCTGACTGGCAGGGTGGGTGGAGGCAGATTGATACACAGGGCGTGGTTTAATTGGTACTTTGGTTGGAGGGGCGGGGCCCCTCTCGGCGCGCGGCGCTTTTGCGTCAGCGCGCGCCAGAGTCAGGGGTTACGGCTGCGTCGGCCGTGGCGGGAAACGCTGTTTGAAGCGGGTGAGTGGAGGAAGACGGGAAGTTGTGGGGGCTTCGGCCGAACAGGAGGGACGACCGGAGGAACTCGGCATGAGAGAGGGCTGTGTGGGGTCTCGTGGCACCTGGCGGCGGCAGGGAGCCCCTTTGCGCTGGGGCGCGCGCGGAATAGGGACAGGGGCCTGGTGTCCCCCAGGCGCGTGCGCGGGGGTCAGTAGTATTAGAAAAGGAGGTGGGGGCTCTGGTGTGCAGGGTCGCCTGCGTGGGGGTTGCGGGTCTTCGGGGGGAGGGGGGGGACACGGACCTTCAGACTACTAAAATCCAAACCCCACAGCCAGCAAGTCAATTCCGACCCTATAGGACAGGGTAGGCCTGCTCCCCAGGGTTTTGGGGAGCAGACAAGCCTCATCTTTCGTTGGGGGACCTGCTGGTGTTTGAACCGCCGACCTTGCGTTTGGCAGCCCAATGTATAACCCACTGCGCCACCAGGGCTCCTCAGGACAGGAGCACCTTGCCAGCAGCGCTTTTGATTGTCTTGTTTCCAGCTAGATCCTGCCCTGGTGGAGTAGTGTAGGGGTTACCCGGTGGGCTTCCCACTGTGCGACCCCCAATTTGAAGTCTTCAGCCGCTCTGATGGGAGCCTCCTGCTCCCTGAACGAGGCGACAGGCTGGCAAACTCACAGGGGCGGGTCGACCCTGCCCTATTGGGTCTCTACGAATGGGAATGGGCTCGGTGACAGTGAGTGTGGTTTGGGTATCTTGTCCAAGAAGCGCTGGTGGTGCAGAGGTTAAGCATTTCGCAGCGAACCAAAAAGCTGCCCGCCTAGACCTGGCACCAGGAAGTAAGACCTGGCGATCTGCAGTCACAAAGATGACAGCCGAGGAAACCTGCCTGTCACGTGGGGTCCTTGTGAGTGGGAATCGCCTGGATGCCACCATTATTAAGGAGCGTCCAAAAGCTCATGGGAAAAATGGAATTAAGGTCATGGGATTTCCCCCCCGCAAAATGTTTTAAGCCCCCCCCCCCCCCCTTATATCTCATCCACCTGGAAAAGTACGTGAGACAAGGTACCCACTCACACCCACTGCCATCAATTGATCCCACTCATGGTGCTCCTGTATAGGGTTGTCGGGACTGTAAGTCTTTAGGGGAACAGTCATCCTCATCTTAATCCAATGGAGTGGCTGGTGGGTTTGAACCTTAGCAGTCTAAAACCACAGCACCGCCTGGTGACAGAGTATCAGGACTGACCAAACTCACCACCATCTAGTTGATTCCGAATCATGGTGACCGCACAGGACGGTAGAACTGCCCCTGTGAGTTTCTGAGGCTGTAATTCTTTACTGAAGGAGAGTAGAAAGCCTCTTCTTTCTCCTTTAGGGTGGCTGGTGAGTTTGAACTGCTGACTTTGTGTTAAGCAGCCCAATGTGTGTAACCCACTACTTGCGGAAGAGAGCAGGTGCACAGTAAGCATCAGCTGACTGACGGGTTCCAGAAAGGACGAATAGACTCCTCCCCAATCCCCTGAGGCAAGTGCTGCGGTCCTGAGGCTGCCAATCCTCAGCCAGTCAAATGGGTTGCCACGGTCCAGGTCCAAGATCATGGTACACGGGTTTACTTTGATGGGAGGGATACGGAGGTGTTTGGCCGGCAGTGAATAAGGAGGCTTGTGGTGGTTGCGAGTTAGGGCTGGCAGCGTGCTGTGCTGCTTTGTCTCCTGGAACCCCAGCTGGTCTAAACCAAAAAAACCCAGTCCTCGGCCACCCAGTACTTTGCACCTCCTAGCTGCCCTGTAGAACAGAGCAGAGCTGCCCCGCTGTAGGGTTTCCCAGGCTGCAGCAGCAGGCAGCCCCCATATTTCTCCCGCAGAAGGTTAGCCACCTTGTGCCCTTCCCCACTGTGCCCGCGGGACTCTGTCGTATTTCTTCAGCCCCTTGAGTCTCTTCCTTGCTTTTCCCAGAACAGCCATTCAGTCAGGAGTTTTCTACAGAACCGTTCTACAGGTCTCTAATCACCAGAGGCAGGGTAAGCGTTTTCACTCTTGTGGGGCTTTTGTTTTTGCTAAGCACCATCTGAAGAATCCGTGCTTTTGAATTGTGGTGGCTGGTGAAGGAGATCCAAAGTACCAGGGACTGCTAAAGGGACACACCGACCCGTCGTGGTGGCAGAAGCCCAGCCAGAAAGCTCCTTTTGTCAGGAGAGGCCGGTCCCAAGAGAAGGACATCATGCTCGGGGAAGTGCAGAGGCAGCGGACAAGGGAGATGAGCGGACACAATGGCGGCACCGATGGGTTTGAGCGTAGGGACAATAGTAAGGATGGCCCAGGACCGGGCGGTGTTACGGTCTGTTGTGCACAGGGGCGCTATGACCAGGAACAGACTTGATTGCACCTGACACCTGAAACATCCCCTCTCCTCCTGTTTCACAAAGCAGATATTTAGCTTGGCTTCCCAGGTGCGGCTTTGAGGGCCTCCCCTCTCCGAACGAACACCCAGAGCTTCCTCGTCCCGGTTGCCCCTCCTTGCCACCTGGGGGTCGGTCTAGTGGAGTGGCCGGAATTGGTGCAGATAGTCACCTAGCAGGACATCTAGGTGCTTTCCGGTCGTTGGTGATCTCCAACAATGCCACCACCACCGGGGATTCCCTTGGACAAGCAGGCCTTTTGTTTGCCATGCCCTGTCCCCAGCCTCAGTTCCTAGGTGTGGCCCTCACTGGGGACCGAGCTCTGATGCCATCCAGCCACGTGTCCCTTGCTGCCTGAGCCACTGAGTAACATACATTTCATCCCCAGAAAGCACTTTCCTGGCCAACCTCTGCCGCCCCCTGCCCCATATCAGCTGATTACTGTTCGCAGAGATTGGTTTTGCTGACTTGGGGCAGGGGGGGTTGGGGCGCGGGGTGCGGGGCGGCGCGAGGAGATGGTGAGTGTGAAGGTTTATCATGTTATAGGTAGCCAATCCTCAGCCTTTTCTCCCATTTGCAATGGTCGGCCACCACCCCTACTAGCTAGTTTCAAAACATTATCACCCCCAGAAGAAGGAAAACCTGGTGCCCACGAACTCGTTGGGCAGAGCGGTGGCACAATGGTTGAGCGCCCAGCGGTAAGCTGGAAAGAAAGTTGATGGTTGGATCCTGCCCAGCGGCTTCAAGGGAGAAGGAGCTGGCAGTCTGTTCAGGGAAAGTGATGGCCTAGACCGCCCACCCTGAACAACTATAGCGAGGACCGGGGAGGACCTGTGTCGCACTCTTACATGTGGGGTTCTTATGAGTCAGGACTGACCGCATGGCACCTGCTGGATGGTCAGTTGGTCCCACCCTGGGCCACTTCTGATCCACCATGGCTTCGCTCTACGGGTCCATCAACTCTGGGGGCTTCCCCTAAGGGAGTTCCCTACTCCCCCTTCTTTCCCTGAGAACTTTCACAGAAACAAAGGAGAGGATTCCCGCAGGTCCCCGGGGCTCAGTTCCCGGCGTCGGCTAGGGAGCCCTGCTCTGTGTTTGGCCCCCTTTGCTCAAAGGAGCCCTGGTGGCCCTGCTAACCTTAAGGTCCGTCCTTTAAATACCACCCCCAGCCATTTTGAGGGAGAAAGATGTGTGACTATTTCCTCCCATCCAGATGTAGCCTTGGGAACTCGGGGCGGCGTTGGGGTGGGCTTTTAACTCTCTGATAGGGTCTCTGTGAGTTGGAATCCTCCCCATGGTGTGGAACTGACTCAGACGGAAGTGGCCTCGCTGGGGTTTTCTATCTCAAAGAGAGATCCGTTCTGTTCCTCAGTGAGGCTCGGGGTTCACGCAGCACATATTTGACCCAACCCACCGTGCCTCCAGGTTTCCTCCAGCACTGCACTAGCTTCCCCTAGTCCCTCATGTTCAGACTGGTGGGACACACACACACACATCTCAGTGGTCTGCGTGAAAGTTTACAGGGCAAATTGGTTTTCCAGCTCATCCCGTGTTACAGATCGCAGCCCCCACGAGGGCCGTCACAGCACCCTCTCCACCTCCTGCCTTGGTCTCCTGGTTCTGTTGAGCCTTCTCTGTGCTCGGGCAAACCCGGCCCCTTGGGTTGCATATGGTGGGCTGTGGCGAGGCGTGTGTACCGCCCGGCAGCAGTTGTTCACCTTTAGAGCTGGTGGCTGTGGAGAACTGTCCAGTCATTTTGTGACTCACCGTGCGCTCTTCGAGGACAGAGTCGAAAGGTTGCCATGGCTCTCAGTCTGTACAGAAGCAGACTGCCAACCAGAACCTTTGTCTGCAAGAGCGGCTGATGGGTTTGGACCCCTGATTTTGTGATTAGCAGCAATGCCTAACCAGCCGGAGCTTCTTGAAGAGGCCTGGTCGGGCAGGGGTGGGTGAGAGGGTTGTATAAATGGGGGGATGGACGTGTGGAGGCTGGAGCAGGTGGGAAAAGGGGTTAAGTTGAGCTGGAGGATAGGACGGACCGATGCTAGTTCACAATGATTGAGCCTCTGGAGTCTCCCAGGCCTTGTGTTAATCCTCAGCCTTGTCCGAGAATTAAAAGGCCCGTGCGGCCACGGTAGGGGCCTGGAAGGCCCTGGAGGAGGCAGGGAAAGCAAGGGTTGTCTCTGGGCGGGACCCTCACCCTGCCCCAACTTGCCCAGCAGGATGGACGGCAAGCGACGGCCGGCCGTCAGATCCGGGGTGCCCCCAAAGCGGGCCCGTGGGAGCCTCTGGGATGAGGATGACGCGCCCCGGCCATCCCAGTTTGAGGAGGAGCTGGCGCTGATGGAGGAGATGGAGGCTGAGCAATTGCTGCAGGAGCAGGAGGAAGAGGAGCTAGCAGCCCAATGTGTGTAACCCACTACTTGCGGA
>NW_022104553.1:21135425-21142858 GCF_000313985.2 Echinops telfairi | reverse complement strand
CCCACATCAGGTCCCATGAGAGGCCACCTTTTGACCTCTCCGGCAATGCCCTGCCTCTTGTACCTTGCCGCCTTTAGCCTGACCCTTGACCAGCTCCCTACTGGGTCCTGACCACCTTCACCTGTTGCTACCCTGGACCCAACTGAGGGGTGGTGGTTGGGATGGGAAGGTTATTTTCTAAGGCTGACCATGACTCCACGTACCCCCACTTCTCTCCTTCCACACAGGGCAGTTCTCGCCATCAGCTCTCGACCCCCGCTGGTTTCGGCCTCCCCCGCCTCCCTTGGACCCCCAGACAGAGCCCCTCATCTTCCAGCAGTTGGAGATTGACCATTACGTGGGTGAGTCTGGGGGCCCTGGGAGGGATTGCTTGGCTCTTAGGAGGCATTATGGATTAAATTGCGCTACTCCCCCTCCAAAAAGAAAAAGGGATTAGGATTGTAATCCTCATCCTTATCCCTGTGGTTAAGGAGGCCTGGTGGCAGCAAGGTTGAAGCACTCTGCTGCCAACCCAAAGTTCAAAGTTTGGCGGTTCAAACTCCCCTGCCACTCCAAGGGGGAAAGATGAGGCTGTGTGTGTTCCCATGACAGCCTCGGATACTCTGCAGGGCAGGTCTGCCCTGCCCTCCAGGGCCTTGTAGTAGGAATGGGCCCGAGGGCTGCTGGTCTCGTCGGGTGTTCCGCATGTGTGGCCTCAGCTGGCAGGCACAGTGTCACACCCTCTTCCCGGGGCGCCGTCCCTCTGTCTGCCTCTCTCCTCCCTCTGTTACAAGGATATCACACACAGTATGCTAGGACCTGCAATACCCACCCAGCCTGACTTCACATCCACTGCCCTGATCACGTCTCCGGAGCCCTGTTTCCAAACCAGGTCACCTGGTATCCTTGGGGACACCAGCCAGTCCCTGGGGCAGTCGGGGTGTTGTGGGGGCAATGCCCCTTTCCACACTGGAAACCCCAGTTGAGCTCCCAGCCAACATGCCTCCTGATGGCTACCACTCAGTGTCCGTGGGGACCTGCGAGTGGCCGTCCTGTGGGACAGATCTCAGCTGAGCTAGGGCTGACCAGGGGGAAGCCCTGGTGATCTGTTTCCCAAACTCAGAGAGCTGTCAAGCCACGTGAAACCTGGAGACCGCTAATGGGGCGGAGGACCGGCCCTTTACCTGGCAGTGGTGCTGTGGGGTCGCCAGGAGTTGGGTGGTCGCAGTGGCAGCCGGCAAGGATACTGAAGCCGCACCCAACTCTGGAGGCAGCAGGGCCTGTGGTGATACATTGCCCCCCCCCCCCCCCCTGTGCTCTGCAGGCCCCGCCCGGGCCCTCCCGCTGCCCGGGACGCCCCCGGCCTCCCGCGGCTCCGTGCCCGTGCTCCGCGCCTTCGGGGTCACCGACGCTGGCGTCTCGGTCTGCTGCCACATCCACGGCTTCGCACCCTACTTCTACACTCCGGCACCCCCTGGTGAGCGCCGGGGAGGCTCCTTGGCGCCCCGTCCCACCCTTGGCAATCTGCTGGGGGACCCTTGACCCCTCCCTCCCTCCCTCGTACAGGTTTCGGCCCCGAGCATCTGGCTGAGCTGCAGCAGGAGCTGAACGCCGCCATCAGCAGGGACCAGCGCGCCGGCAAGGAGCTGAAGGGGCCCGCGGTGCTGGCGGTGGAGCTGTGCTCCCGCGAGAGTGAGGGCCCAGGGCTCCGGGGAGGCCCGGGGCGGGCGGGGAGGTGGACAGGGCCGGGGTCCCAGCCTCGTGTCTTCCCAGGCATGTTCGGTTACCACGGGCACGGCCCCTCGCCCTTCCTCCGCATCACGCTGGCCTTGCCCCGTCTGGTGGCGCCCGCCCGTCGGCTCCTGGAGCAGGGCATCCGCGTGGCGGGCCTGGGCACCCCCAGCTTCGCACCCTACGAGGCCAATGTGGACTTTGAGATCCGGTATGGCCCCCCCTCTCCCTCTGCTGCCCCTTGGTGCTCCCCCGGCCCCCTGGTGCACCCCTCATTCCTCCTGACCTGGCAGGTTCATGGTGGACGCAGACATCGTGGGCTGTAACTGGCTGGAACTGCCACCGGGGAAGTACATCCCGAGGCCCCAGGAGAAGGTGCCCAGAGGCCAGGGAGAGGGGCGCGGGCAGCCCTAGGGAGGAAGGTGTTGGCCAGAAGGCGGTGGGGCCATGCTTCTGCTGACACAGACTGGTGTGTGTCCCCCGCATCCCACCCCCAGACCACGCTGTGTCAGCTGGAGGTGGACGTGCTGTGGTCCGACGTGGTCAGTCACCCCCCAGAGGGGCCGTGGCAGCGGATCGCACCCCTGCGTGTGCTCAGCTTCGACATCGAGTGTGCTGGCCGCAAAGGTCCGCCCCTGACTCGTGGGGGGGGGGGGGGGGGGTGGGTTTGTGAGAGTGGCAGATGTCACCTGCATCGGGACTCAAGTCCCTGGATTATTGTAAATAGGAAGGGAGGTGCAGTGATAGGGGACAGCAGATCTCAAGGGCCCAGCCAGTCCTGTGAGGAGTTAGGGGTGGGAAGAGCCTTCTCAGCACTGGGGCAGCAAGTGCCAAGGCCTGGGGCGGTCGTGGAGGCCAGTGAGGAGGGTTAGGGCCATGTGGCCGGAACAGTGAGGGAGGAGAGAGAGGGTAGAGGTGAATTGTTCAGTCTCGGAGCTCTGGGAAGCCCGCAGAGTTGTCAGGGACACGTGTTTGGGCCCCCTCGGGCTTCAGTGTGGAGATTAGAGATCGTAGGGGAGGGAGGGTGAGCCTGGCCCACCTGGTTTCTGGGTGCGGGTGACCTGTGGGTGGTGGTGTGGGGCAGGGAGGCAGCACCTTAGCGGCATACCCCCTCCCCTGCCAGGCATCTTCCCTGAGCCGGAGCGGGACCCTGTGATCCAGATCTGCTCGCTGGGCCTGCGCTGGGGTGAGCCCGAGCCCTTCCTGCGCCTGGCGCTCACCCTCAAGCCCTGCGCCCCAATCCTGGGTGCTAAGGTGCAGAGCTATGAGCGAGAGGAGGAGCTGCTGCAGGTACCCGCCCCTGCCCCCCGCCCCCCACCGCGCCTGCCCACCAGCCAATACAATTGGCCAGCCCCGGCATAGCCCCGCCCATCCAGGCCAGCCAATCCAATTGGCCGGTTCCCACATAGCTCCGCCCATCCAAGCCAGCCCTGGTTTGGTCTCTGGGTGGTGACTCAGGATGGTTGTGTTCGGATACCCTGGGTGTCAAGGGCGCAAATATTTGCCCTCCAGTCCATGATATACCAGCCTCACCTTGCCACCATGGGCAGGAGGGCTGCTCTTGGTAGCTCCTGGAACATTCCAAGAGAATGGGTGTCTACAGCAGGGACACACCCTGGGTGACCCCGTGCCTCTTTCCCGGACCTCCCCAGGCCTGGTCCAGCTTTATCCAAGCCATGGACCCCGACGTGATCACAGGCTACAACATTCAAAACTTCGACCTTCCATACCTCATCTCTCGGGCCCAGACCCTGAAGGTGAGAGCAGAGGTCGGGGGAAGAGACTCCTCAGGGTCCCTCTGCCCACTGCCAGTCCCCGCAGCCCATTCTGCCCCCGCCTAGCCAGTGTCCCAAAAGTGACCAAAGCTTTTGTGGGGTCTGAAGTAAAACGAGGCCTGTGCGTGCCGGGGTGTGAACTGAGGCGTGTCAGGGTCAGGGACCGCCCCCCCCACCCTTGTAAGCTGTCCTTTAAAATAAATCAACAAAGAGTAAGGAAAAGAGAGGTGCAACATCGTAATCCCTTGTGAACCCGCATACACGTGTGTCTATAGAGGTGCGGTGGGCCACCAAACAAAAGGATGACCATTCAAACCCACCAGCTGACCACAGGTGACCTGACCTGCCTCAGCAAAGGTTACAAGCAGCTTCAGAACTGCCCCAGGTGCAGTTCTCGTCGGCCATACAGACCCCTGTGAGTCCAAATCTGCTGGAAGACACACTCCGTTTCCCTCTCTCCCCGTGTTCTGGCCAGTTTTGAAGCAGCCCTAGTGAAACTGCTCTCTCCTGGGGCTGGAAGGTGTGTGTCCCATGGATTCCCACCCCTGGTGGTTCCCAGTAGGACCGCCCTGGGGGTGCCAGGCTGGCTGTTGTCTTTGTAGGAGCAAAGTTCAGGGTTTTGTCTCCAGTCACTGGGTGG
This sequence comes from Echinops telfairi, assembly GCF_000313985.2. Classification (NCBI taxonomy): domain Eukaryota; kingdom Metazoa; phylum Chordata; class Mammalia; order Afrosoricida; family Tenrecidae; genus Echinops; species Echinops telfairi. The sequence continues at coordinate 21,138,733 of NW_022104553.1, read as the reverse complement.
CTTCGAACCGCTGACTTTCTGATAGTAGCCACAAGCTGAACCGCTGCCTGGGCAGGGCCCTTGAGGTGTCTCTGAGGCCTGCCTGCAAGAGGGGTGTGCCCGGAGGTTCCCGGGCAGCTGGCCACACCATGTCCCCCCTGGACTGTCCTCACCACGAACCTCCCTGCCACCCACCCCAGGTGACGAGGTTCCCCTTCCTGGGCCGCGTCCTGGGGCTCCGCTCCACCATCCGAGACTCGTCCTTCCAGTCAAAGCAGACGGGCCGGCGGGACAGCAAGGTGGTCAGCATGGTGGGCCGAGTGCAGATGGACATGCTGCAGGTGTGGGGGCCGGTGGGTGGGCCGCTTCTGGGCTGTGTCTGCAGGGCCCTCTCCCCCTGCCCCTGCGGAGGGGCTCCCTCCCATTGTGCCCCACCGCCCCAACCCCGCTCTGCCCCAGGTGCTGCTGCGGGAGTACAAGCTGCGCTCCTACACGCTCAATGCTGTGAGCTTCCACTTCCTGGGCGAGCAGAAGGAGGATGTGCAGCATAGCATCATCACTGACCTGCAGGTGCTCGACCTCTGACCCCCGGCCTCAGCCGCCCCCTCGGCTCTGACCCCTAGACCCGGTGCCATCACCCTTGTGGCCGCAGCTCTGTCTTCAGGCCCCCTACTTCCTCTCCTCTCCTCTTATCCTTCTGCCTTATCACCTCTGACCTCCCTCTCCCACTCACCTTCCTGACCTCTGACCCCAGCTTCCTAGGCGCTCGCTCGCCTGCCTTAGCTCCTGGTGTCACCCTCTCGTCCGCTCTTCTGGCCTCTGACTCTGACCCCCTGGCCCTGGGTCCCCCCACCCCCACTCCGTGTGCCCCCTCCTCGCCCCCACCCCTGGCCTTCACACCAACGCCGCCACCCACACCCCCAGAACGGGAACGAGCAGACTCGCCGCCGCCTGGCTGTGTACTGCCTCAAGGACGCCTTCCTGCCACTGCGGCTGCTTGAGCGGCTCATGGTGCTGGTCAACGCCGTGGAGATGGCCCGCGTCACCGGCGTGCCTCTCGGCTACCTGCTCAGCCGGGGCCAGCAGGTCAAGGTCGTGTCCCAGCTGCTGCGGCAGGTCAGTGGGTCCCAGTGTTCCCCACCCCCAGGCCCAACAGACTCTTCTTCTCTTCAGGGACCCCCCCACGCCCCCACCTTCCCATCCACCACCCAGCCGTCCCTCTCTTCTCTCCAGGCCATGCGCCAGGGGCTGGTAATGCCCGTAGTGAAGACAGAGGGCGGGGAGGACTACACGGGGGCCACGGTCATCGAGCCCCTCAAAGGGTGAGCCCTAGCCTGAGGCCTGCTTGCTCTGGCCCCTGGTGGTGCGGGGTGAAGGCCCAGCCTGACCCCTCCCTCTTGCCCCCTAGGTGGTAGAAAATAGGGGGGATGAACTGACTCTTCCCCCTTACTCCCTAGGTGGTAGGAAGTGGGGGGCGATCTGACTCCCCCTCTTCCTGCCTCCCAGGTATTATGATGTCCCCATCGCCACCCTGGACTTCTCCTCGCTGTACCCGTCCATCATGATGGCTCACAACCTGTGCTACACCACCCTGCTGCGGCCTGGCGCCGCCCAGAAACTGGGGTACAAGCACCCCCACCCCCCACCCCACGTGGGTCTCTTGAGGCCGGAGTGGGCACTGCCTCCCTCAGTGCCCAGTCAGCTGTTGGGGGCCAGGAGGGCTGAGGAAGCTTGACAGGCCTGAGGCCACCCCTCCAGCCAAGGGGTGGGGAGTGGAAGGAGGGAGGGGCCAGCCAGTCATGTCTGCCCACCTCCTGCCCAGCCTGGCCGCAGAGCAGTTCATCAAGACGCCCACCGGGGACGAGTTTGTGAAGGCCTCCGTGCGCAAGGGGCTGCTGCCGCAGATCCTGGAGAACCTGCTCAGCGCCCGCAAAAGGTGGTCTCCCAGCCCTGCCCGCCACCGACCACAGTGGCCCTTGGGGTCACCCCAGGACTAGGCTACTTGACCACCTGACCTGCTTCTTTGTACGACTTAAGAGCAGTGGTTCTCCACCTTCCTCATGCCTCGACCCTTTCCTACAACTCCTCGTGGTGGTGACCCCCCCCCAACCATAAAATCATTTTCATTGCTGCTTCATCACTGTCATTTTGCTACTGTGATGAATTGGGCGACCTCTGTGCTTTAGGGTCGTTCGACCCCCAAAGGGGTCTTGACCCACAAGTTGAGAACCGCTGGCTTAAAGGAAGAGGGCCCCCCCCCCTAAGTGGTTCAGATCCCCTTGGCATTCTCAGGGGCACCCCTTTCCAGAGGCTCCTTAGCCTATGCCCTGGCCTCTGTCTGCCCCGGGAAGTGACCGTTGATGTCAAGTGACCGTCATCCCCACCCCTTCTTGCCAGGGCTAAGGCCGAGCTAGCCCAGGAGAAGGACCCCCTGCGCCGGCAGGTCCTGGACGGGCGGCAGCTGGCGCTGAAGGTGAGCGCCAACTCCGTGTATGGCTTCACCGGCGCTCAGGTGGGCAAGCTCCCGTGCCTGGAGATCTCACAGGTGAGCTCCCCGCTGCCCTCTCCCTGTGGAGTTGGCCTCATTCTGTCCTCCCATCAGCCACGTGTGGCAACTCACACGAACATCGCTGTCCTTCCCCTGGGGTTTCCCATCTGGGCTGCCTCTGATTTCCATGGATCCAGCTACATCGCATCTCAGTCCTGTAGAACTTCCCTAGAAAGTTCCTACGTCTGCATTACCTAAGGAAGCGGATTGCCACAGATTGGTGGCTGGTAAATTTGAACTCCGACCTCCTTTCTGTTAGCAGCCAAGTCCCTTAACGCCTCTGCACCCCAAGGGCACCTACTGGGATGGATGGAGAGGGTCACGTAAACCAAGCCACATAAACTGAGTCTTTGGAGAAGATATAAAAGGCCAGGGAAGGGGATTTTTCAAAAGCATGCAGAACAAAGATAAGGCAGCTAGGAAGAAAGTAGATTCAAGGTTTAAATAGATCCGTTATTACACTACATGTAAATGGATGAAACACTCTAGTCAATGCACAAGAGATTTCCCGCCTAGATCCAGAATGCGAATGGACCATATTGGCCTCTCCTCGATGCCCTCACTCCCTCCCCACCCTCATTTGAGCCTCATTTGGAAAGAATATTATCCGATATTACCTCGGTGGGCGTTTGGCAAATGAATGGATGTGTGTGTGTGTGGGGGGGTGTCTGTGACACTGTTGGTATTCAGGGGGCTCCCCCAGCATGTCAGGATCCTTGCCCCGAGGAGGACGCATCATGACAGCACTTCTGGGCGTGAGACCCTGTGCTCATGCTTAGAC
>NW_022104553.1:21132909-21134069 GCF_000313985.2 Echinops telfairi | reverse complement strand
AAGCCGGGCAGACCTCATCACCCCAACCGTCCGTGGATTTCAATAGCGCGCCCTCAGCCTGCAGAGAGCAGCGCGGTGGCGTGCGGTGAGCCTGGGTCCAGGTCTTTATGACGGCGCTGAACACGAGACAAAAGATGGGGCGACCCACTTGGTTCCGGGACTTGGCTCCTGGTCTTCAGGTTGTCCCGCAGTGCCTGCTGTCTTTCTCCCTGACCACATTATCCCGCCACAGCCAGGCCCATCCAGAGCAGCTTACCAACCAACAACCCCACCACCCACCCCACCCCACCACCATCCAGCCCCCACTGCCTATGGCTACTGCAAGATCATGTCTGTTCTTTCGTCTGCACCTGACTTAGTTCAGCAACGCGGGAGCCCTGGTGGCACTGTGGGTTCCGTATTGGGCTGCTAGCCACAAAGTCAGCGGTTCGAGACCACCAGCTGCTCCTGGACAGAAAGATGAGACTTTCTGCACCTGTGAACAGTTACAATCAGGGAAACCCACCCACAGGGGCAATTCTACCCTGTCCAATAGGGCCGCTGAGATGGCAATGGGCGTTTGGTTTTGGTTTTTGGAGAGGAGAGCTGGTGCCTCCGTGGGTTCTGTATAAGGCTGCCAGATGCGAAGTCACTGGTTGGAATCCATCAGCCTGCCCTCGGGAAGAGGATGAGGCAGGCGGCTCCCCTAAAGCAGACAACCCCAGAAGCCTGCTGGGCAGTCCCACCCAGGGCTGCAGGGGCCCTGTGAGTGGGTATGGACCCCAGGTCCATGTGCTTGGGCTTGGGGTTTGGTGTGAGCTGGCCCACGGGCCCCGAGCCTCACCGTGCGACTCTGGACTTGGGATCCCCCAGGTCTACTTCCCCTACCTGCTCATCAGCAAGAAGCGCTATGCAGGCTTGCTCTTCTCCTCTCGGCCGGATGCCCATGACCGCATGGACTGCAAGGGCCTGGAGGCTGTGCGCAGGGACAACTGCCCCCTCGTGGCCAACCTCGTCACTGCCTCGCTGCGCCGCCTGCTCATCGACAGGTAAGGGTGCCACACCTGCCCTCCTCTCTGACCTCCAGCCCTCCTCCCTCAGACCAGGAGTCCTGACCCCCAGCCCTCTCCTCCCTCAGACCAGGAGTCCTGACCCCCAGCCCTCCTCCCTCAGACCAGGAG
>NW_022104553.1:21127593-21131917 GCF_000313985.2 Echinops telfairi | reverse complement strand
CTCCTCCCTCAGACCAGGAGTCCTGGTCCCCCAGTCTCCTCCTCCAAACCAGGCGTCCAGGAGTCCTGAGCCCCAGTTCCTCCTCCCTCAGACCCAAGTTCTAGGCCCCCAGCCCCTCCTCCCTCAGACTCCGGAGTCCTCAGCCCCCTCTTCCCTCAGCCTCCCCGGGGCACACAGGTGGCAGGCCCCATCCCCTGTGGTGCAGCAGTGGAAAGAGTGTGTGGGCAGCTGTGGGCTCAGCCCCGCCTTCCCCACACCCACCCTGATGCTCTGAGCCTGGCTCCCGGTGCCCACTTTGGCCTGGGGTCTGCTCTGCAGGGTCTGGGTTGAGCGCTCGGGGGGCAGGGTCCTTGGTGACGTCGCGTGTCTTCCTCAGAGACCCAGCCAGTGCAGTGGCCCACGCCCAGGACGTCATCTCGGACCTGCTCTGCAACCGCATCGACATCTCACAGCTGGTCATCACCAAGGAGCTGACCCGCGCGGCCGCTGACTATGCGGGCAAGCAGGCCCATGTGGAGCTGGCTGAGAGGTCCGCTGGGACGAGGCTGCCCCCCACCCCCACCTGCCAGGAGCTGCTTCCCAGGGGGGTCCTGACGGTCACTGCCCTGCCCCCACAGGATGAGGAAGAGGGACCCCGGGAGCGCCCCCAGCTTGGGTGACCGTGTCCCCTACGTGATCATCGGGGCTGCCAAGGGCGTGGCTGCCTACATGAAGTCTGAGGTCAGCCCCACCTGGCCAGCCCCGCCCGCATGACCCCCCCACTCTCACTTCTGCTTTCTGGCAGGGGTGGTGGTGGGGGGGCAGCACCACTCCCTCCAGAGCCCCATGGGACCCTGGGAACTGCCCCCAAGCAAGGCACACCCGGGATCCCCAGCAGTGGGGAGAAGGTGCTCCCTGATGCTGTGCTCCCAGCATCCTCTGCAGCACCACCCTTCTCCCGTGGAGAGCCCCAGGCCCTCCCTCTGCATATGCAGCCCTCTGTCTCAGACCCCCACCCCATATTCATGTCTGCACCTCCTGTCCAGTCCCTGTCAGCCCCAGCTCTCGGCCACCATTGCCTTATGAACTCTAACCCTCCCTCAGTGACAACAGAGGTCCCACTGGTGGCTTCTGACCCCCCTCCATGCCCAAGGGTGGCAGCGTCCCCTCCCGCCGACCCCACAGTGTATTACTGGAGGATCCCTGGGCCTGTGATGCCCCTCACAACAGCTCCCCCGGGCTGTGGCGGTACCCTCAACGTGCCCTGCGACTGTCCCCCATTCCCTCATCCACCCAGTGTGACTGGGGTCCTCCAGTTCCCCTAGTATGTGACCAGGGCCCCTTCTCTGGTGACCCCGTGTTGGCCGCCGCCTACAGGACCCCCTCTTTGTGCTGGAGCACAGCCTGCCCATAGACACACAGTACTACCTGGAGCAACAGCTGGCCAAGCCGCTCCTGCGCATCTTCGAGCCCATCCTGGGCGAAGGCCGCGCCGAGGCCGTGTTGCTGCGTAAGAGGCGGGTGTAGGGGTGGGGGGGTGGGGGTTGGGGAGCGATGAGTGGCCCGCGATCCCTGGCCCACCGCCCTGCACTGCCTGCAGGCGGGGATCACACGCGCTGCAAGACAGTGCTCACGGGCAAGGTGGGCGGCCTGCTGGCCTTCGCCAAGCGCCGCAGCTCCTGCATCGGCTGCCGCACCGCGCTTGACCACCAGGGTGAGCCCCACTTCCCTCCCCCTACCTCCCGCACCCATCCGGGAGGGTCCACATACCCCGCCCAGGGGCTTCCCCAGGGGAGTTTTCACCCCCTGGACACTCGTTCCCTTGTTCTCGAGCCTTCGGGACTTTCGGGAGCCGGGCGGGGAAGGGGCAGGGACAGGGCGGCCCGGAGCTGACCGACCCCCACCCCCTGCCCGCAGGAGCCGTGTGCAAGTACTGCCGGCCACGCCAGTCCGAGCTCTACCAGAAGGAGGTGAGGGCCGGGCAGGGGAGGAGGGGGGCGGGGGGCACGGGCTGGGGGGGTCTGCCCTGCTCAGCACCCAGCCCCGCCCCCAGGTATCCCACTTGAACGCATTGGAGGAACGCTTCTCGCGGCTGTGGACGCAGTGCCAGCGCTGCCAGGGCAGCCTGCACGAGGATGTCATCTGTACCAGGTGCCTGGACCCCAGGGTCCCCCGTGCAGCCCGCACCCCAGGGTCTACCCACACACGACGTCCAGATGCCAGGGTCGCCCCCAACACACACAGCACTCTGCCCTTCGGGTGGGCTCCCAGGATCTGCTGGGGGTGGTGACATCCCTCTTAGACACCCCCACCCCGTGGCCCCCACCTCTGGGCGGGTCCACTTTCCCCAGGGAACGGGTGTGCGGGGCAGGTTCCCACGACAGGTGTTATACGGCGGGCGGTGGCCGGGCCCGGCGTGCTGGCTGGCACCCACTGTTATCTGCTCCCTGGGCCCTACTGAGCAAACAGCCCGGCGGTGGGAGGAGGCGGCTGGGGGGCGGCGGGCGGGGCCAAAGTCCTGGGAACGGCCCTTTCCCTGGGACTGGAGGGCCGTGCTGGCGCCCACTGCCCTTGGCCCTGACCCGCTGCTGCCCCCGCCCGCTCGCCTGTCCACCCACAGCCGTGACTGCCCCATCTTCTACATGCGCAAGAAGGTTCGCAAAGACCTGGAGGACCAGGAGCAGCTGCTCCGGCGCTTCGGCCCGCCGGGCCCGGAGGCCTGGTGAGGGCTGCGGGTGGGGCTTAATAAAAGGCATCTTTTCTACCGCGTGGATCTTTGTGATTGATTTCCGGAGGACGAGTCTGGCTGGAAGGGGTGGGCCAAGGCCGGGGGGTAGGGAAGACGTCCCAGAACCTCCGTGTAATCTTTAGCACTCCAGCCTCTGATGCCACGGCTGCCTCAGTTTCCCCCCATGCACCCCAAGTGAAGGTATAGGCCAGTCTATCTGCCTTACTCAGTGCACCCAAGTGTCAAATCCGGGGGCCATCCCCAGCTCCCCATGGCCCCAGGGGTGCCCTGCCCACCAGGTGCTGGCCAGTTTCCATCAGGGACTGGGGCAGCCCCCAAAGGCTGGCTTCCGCTCCCCAGCCTGAGGGGACCCCCCCCCATATGAAACACCCACAAATGTTTCCACCGGTGGCCTGGGTCTTCCTCGATCCCCTCAGGCACCATCTGGCAGTCCCCACACCGTGGAAAGCTGACATCTGCAGGGTCAGGGTCACCCTGCCAGGCCATGGCCCCCCACCCCCCCTCCCCTCTTAGGGCGGAAGTTAGGCTCCCAGGTCCAGCACCACGGCCACCTGCATCCCCCGTTCCCGATCCACCTGTGCTGGCTCCCAGAGACCCAGCTTTTCCTCCCTTCCCAGGGTCCCCCCAAATCTCAACTCCTGGCCCACTGCTACTCCTTGGGGTCAGCCCCCCACTCCTGACCTTGGGGATCCCCCAAATCCAGGCCATGTGATGCCCCAGGGGTTGCGCAACCCAGCCCCCTCCCCCTGGCTGCCTCCCTGAGGGGAATTTTGAGGAGGGCCCGGCTGTGAGCCGCTACCCTCCCTCCCTCGGGTATAAATAGGGGTGGTGGCAGCAGGCCAGCCCAGTGTCAGCATGCTCGCCCTGGAAGCTACACAGTAAGTGGGGGCCCCTGGAGCCACACTGCCCACCTAAGGGTCGGGAAGGAGGGGAGCTCTCTTCTGACACCACCACCCCCACACCCCTTTTCCTCCATCCTTCCCCAGCCTGGTCTTATTTGGTCCCCAAAGATTTCAGCCCTGGGACAAATGCTCTCCCCTTCTGTTGGCCTCTGTGGGTCTCTCTCCCCCTCTCTGTCTCTCTGTCTCTTCCCCTGGGTCCTCTCCATCTCTGTCTCTTACTGGGGAGGGTCTTCTCCTTCTGAGGCCATCTCCTCCCTCCGTCTGTCTCTCCCCAGTTTTCTGTCTCTCTGCTTTTGTCTCTTTCCAGTTCTCTCTCACCGTCTGTCTCTTGCACATTTTCTGTAGCTATCTCCAGTTCGCTCTCTGTCTGCCAGTCTCTCTAATTCTCTCCGTGTGTCTCTTTGCCTTACTCTTTCTGTCTCTTTCCCATTTCCTATCTCTACCATCTCTCTATTGCCTCTTTCAATTGTTCTGTCTGCCTCCAATTCTGCGTGTCTGATTCTCTCTGTGTGTTTCTTGGCGTGATTCTCTCTGTCTCTCTGTATGTCTGTCTCAGGTTCTCTGCGTCTCTGCCTTTGTCTCTCTCATCTCTCCCCGGTTCTCTTTCTCTCTGTCTCTCTGCCTCTCTCTGGATCTCTCTGCACGATGCTAGCTCCCTGTCTCTCCCACCTCCCTGTCTCCCCCTCTGGGACTC
>NW_022104553.1:21118306-21126779 GCF_000313985.2 Echinops telfairi | reverse complement strand
CTGTGCGCGTGTGTGTGTGTGTGTGTGTGTGTGTGTGTGTAATATGTGTGTGTCGTGTGGTGTATGTGCAGTGTGTGCTGTGTATGTGCAATGCGTGGGTAATGTGTGTGTGTGCAGTGGGCTGTGTGAAGTGGGTGTATGTTGTGTGCCGTGTGTAGTGTGTACGTGGTGTTATGTAGTGTGCGCACGCGCAGTGTGTTGTGTGTGTACAGTGGTGTGTAGGTAACATGTGTGTTTGTGCGTGCTGGGTGTGTGTACAGTGTGTGGTGTGTAGGTAGTGTGTGTATATGCGTGTGCAGTGTGCATGCAGTGTGTGGTGTGTGTGTGTTACATGTGTGGCGTGTGCAGTGTGTACATACTACGTGTGGGTGTGGTGGGTGCCTCTGTACCCCTGCTCTTGTGTCTGGTCCTTCCCACACTTAGCTGATGGATTTCTTCGGTCTCATTCTGTCTCCTGCTTACCTTTTGCCCATAAAGAGAAAGGATTCTGTAGTATTTCAGACCTACCTGGGGCCCTCCACCCAGTCAGAGAGATCACACCTTACCAATATAGGTGTAAGAACACCCAGTGGGCACAGTGGGTAAGTGCTGTCTCACAGAACCCCAAACCACCAGCCGCTCAAGGGAGAAAGACGAGGCTGTCTGCTCCCGGTAAGACTGACAGCCCCAGAAACCCACGGGGCCCATTCTCCTCTGTCTTAGGGGGCTCGCTGAGCGTGGGATTGACGCGATAGCAGTTGGTGTGGGGTACGTGCCCCTCCCCCTCACACCTCACATCCCCGCCGTCTTGTCCAGTTGTCTTTTGTTTTGTTTTGGTTTTTTTCTCTTTTACCGTTGAGGCGTAGCTTACGGGCGGCCAAGCGGCGGGTCCTCTGGGAGCAGCATCGCTCAAAGCGCGTCTTCCATCCAACACACCTGGCTTACGGGAGCTGGGTGGGAGCACGCCATCCCTCCAGAAGATTCCTGGGGTCTCTTCGGCACTAGCATGGCCCCCAGAAACACACTTCCCACTATGGGTGGGTTCTGCCTGGCTGGGAACTCTCAAAAAGAGCTTCTCCCAGTGCCGATTCTTTTGCATTTTTACTCGCTGCCTAGCGCTCCACGCAATGACCGGCGCCCCCAGGGCGCCCTAGAGCCTGGAGTGGAACGGGGCACCCCAGGACCCGCTGTCCCCGTGAGGGTTTTCCAGGCTGCGTCCTATCTCGGCTGCAGGGTGGCAGGCCTTTCTTCCGCCCAGCAGTTGGCGTTTGACCTGCCCACGCCTCCCTTAGCGGCTGAGCACCGTAACCGCTGCACCACCAGGGCTGGTCTTAAGGAAGCTCTGGGGTGTGGTGGCGGAGGCACAAAAGCTAAGGGCTTGGCAGCTGAGCTGAAAAGGTCGGAGGTTCAAACCCACCAGCTGCTCCAGGGGGCCCGAAAGAGGAGGCCGTGGGCTTCTGGAAAAGATGTTCTGAGTTGGCCATCGTCCGGGACAGCTCGACTCTCCCCTCCAGGGCCACTCGTGAGCCAGAATTGGCAGGACAGCAGTGGGTACAATGAGGGAAGACCACTTGGGGAGTCCTGAGAAGCCCACCTGATGCTGCTTTATAAAGATGACTACCTCCATTTCCCACCCTGCAGTCCGCCCTCACCCCACCCCAGGGAGACCAGGGCACCTGCATGGGGCCCAGGGGGCCTGAGGGAACCTTCAGTCACCAAGCCCCCCCACTCCACCTCAGGGAGCCCATGTTAGTGGGAGCTGGCTTGCCTGGTCTTAGCGCTTTCTCTCTGAGCACCTAGATCTCCATCTCTCCCCGTGTGTTGCACACACACGTGTCTCTGCATGCCACCGTCTTTCTGTGCCCCTCTGCCACTCCCTTACCAGCTGTCTCTCTGTCTCTGTGTTTCTATCTCTCTGCGTTTTTTGTTTTCTCTCTTTCCACTCAAGTTGCCCCCTCTCTCCTCTTGGCCCCCATGTCTGGGTCTGAGTCTCCTCACTGGTCCAGGGTAGGGGCGGGGCTGGGTGCCCCTGCAGCCTGGATGACCCCTCTCCCACTGCCACCCTCCTCAGTACTCAGATGGCGTCTTCTATGACCTGGATAGCGGCAAGCACCCAGGTTATACGGACACAGAGGGGGTTCCTGGTGAGTGACCCTGAACCTCCCCTCCCTGGCTGGGCTATGGGAGTGCGGTGGGGGTGGGGGTGGGGTGCATCACCTGACTGAGCAAGATAAGAGGAGGCCTCACCTCATGGTCTCCTCCCTACCCTTCTGCCCAGGCCCCCCAGGTCCGCCCCCTCCATGCAAATCCTGGGGTCAGGGATTTGCACAGTACACAATAGCCCCTCTGTGTTGAGGATTGCAGGGTGGGGGCACTGTGGCCAGGCCTCCCGCCATCTCACTCCACACCCTCTGCTATCCCACCCCCAGACTCCCTGTGGTCCTGGACCGAGGCCCCACCAGCCCCACCTGCTCTCTATGAGACCTTCGACCCTGCATCCGCCTCATTCGGCCACCCCCAGGCTGTTCCCCTCTGCTACGGACCCGCCACCTACAGCGCTGCTGCTGGGGGTCTCGACCTGACCCCCAATCTGGAGGCCCTGGGGCCCAGTCTACCCACGTACCCCGCAGAAGATTTCACCAGCCAGGTGAGGGGCTTAGAGAACCCCAAAGTGACTATCATGGGATAGATTGGGCTTCCCAGTTTTGACCCCATTCCCATTGGACCCCTTCACCCTGTTAAGGGAGTCCCTGGTGGTGCTGAGGGTTAAGTGCTTGGCAAGTCACAGAAAGGTTGGCAGTTTGAAAGACCTGCCCGTCTGTTTCCCAAAGGTTGCCAAGCCACATGCGCTGCCATTCTCTCTCGATTATGTCTCCCAGGGAAACTCTGGGACAGAAGAGTCCTGGTGGAGTAGTGGTTATGAATTTGGCTACGATCCCCAAGGTCAGCAGTTCAAAACCTCAAGTCCCTCTAAAGGGAAACTCACTTTGACTTGAAATTGACCACAATGAGTTTTCAGGGAGAGGTTAAGTAAAGGTGGCACTGCGGAGTAAATCTTTTTAACAGTTTTATTAGCACTTCATCTCTATGTCACACAATTCAGTCATGTAATCATATCCAGAAGAGCTGTATAATTGTCACCACACTCACTTCCAGAACATTTTCTACTTCCTTGTACTCATTGTTATTCGTGTAAGTAGTAATGTTTATGGGGGTAGAAAGCCTCAACTTTTTATGTGTGTGTGCACACACGCGCACGCGCGCTCCGGATTGGTTGGTTGGTTCAAACTGCTGACCTTGAGGTTAGCAGCCCAACTTGAAACCCACTACACTACCAGGGCTCCTTCCAAAAGCAACCAGCCTCGGTACAAATGAGCCCACTGAGGGACACATTGTGTCAGACCTGTGGCCCTGAATGGGCTTTGGGGGGTGGTGGCTGGCCACAGCAGAGGGATGAGGTGGAGGTCAGAGCCCAGGGTGGTAATGGGAATTAAAAAGGGGGACATGAGAAGTGGGGAGAGAAGGGCACCCCTGAATGCATGGGTGACCCTGACCTTCTGCAGACCCTGGGCTCCCTAGTGGCCGCGTGTGCCCCCTACCCCAGCCCTGTGCAGTCCGAAGAGGAGGACTTTGTGCTGAGCAGCCCGACCCTGGAGGTGTCAGACAGCGAGTCCGACGAGGCCCTGCTGCCCGGCGTGGATGGCCGGGGATCAGACGCAGGTAGGCGGACCTGGCAGCGTGGTGTCGCGGCTGCAGCTGGGGATAGGGACAGAGACTAGAAAGAAGCCAGGCTGCTCAAGAGCACCTACTGAATGCCTCGGCTCCCCAATCTGCCACTTGCTGGCTGCATGACCTTGGACAAGCCCCCCTACCTCTCAGGGCCTCCGTTGGTCTCTGTACAATGGGAACGGAGACCCCAAGGGGGTCTACGCTCCAAAAGGCCAGTGGGAGGCTTGCACGACCTGTGGTTGTTGCGTTCGCCGCCGCCGCAGGGGGGAGCCATCGAGTCGATGCCACGCGACCGAGTAGACCGGCCCCGCGGGGCTTTCTTAGCTGTCATTTTCACAACAGCCATTCACCGTGCCTTTGTCCCGCGGAGCTGCCGCGATGGATTTTAAAGGCACCATCCGGGGACTTCTTCGGGGAGACATGGGGGTCTCAGAAGTGAGTGGCCCCAACGGCAGCCTCATCCCCAAATTGTCCAGACAACAGCGGCAACATAATGGCCACGCCCACCGCCACCCATTCCAACCCGCGCACCTCCCTCCCTCCTTCCCTCCCTCCCGCGGGAGCTCCGTTATTCTACGCCTCTGTGCAGAGGACCACTGTGCTCTCTGCACAGCCTTTTTCGATAGCGGTCACCCCTGAGTGGGTGTAAACGGCTGGCCTTTCTGCTCAGAGCCAGGCCTGCCTTCACTCAGAGAGATGAAAGGAGTTAACTGCCGCAGAGCATGTCAGCCCTGGTGCTTGGCACTAAATTCTCAACAACTCCGTAAGACGTCTATGCAAGTCAAACACACACGCATATGCACGCGGCCCATTTTCATCAAAGCTCAGAGAGGTTTAGTGATCACCCCAAGATCACACAGCTGGGACATGGCCCAGGGGAGGGTCTTAAATCCAATGAGCTGCCCAGTTCTGGGAGCTGGTGGGGGTGGGGGCGCTTGGTGCATCTTGGAGTGCAGGGATCAAGGCCCTCTGATCTCCCAGAGTCCCACTGGGAACAGGAAGCCGGGAATGATGGCTTGGGGGGCACAGACCCCCTCACCCCCTAAAGCGATCCGTTTCACCTCACTTGAGTTAGACAGGCTGGGGCTCAGCAAGGGCCCTGGTGGGCAGGAAGTGGGTTGGAAGCATGGGGCGGGGCAGGCGCGGAGGGACACGCCCCTGACACACACCCCCCCGCCCCCGCCCCGCCCCAGGAGCCCGCAAGAAGCTGCGCCTGTACCAGTTCCTACTGGGACTGCTGACCCGCGGAGACATGCGCGAGTGTGTGTGGTGGGTGGAGCCGGGCGCCGGCATCTTCCAGTTCTCCTCCAAGCACAAGGAGCTGCTGGCCCGCCGCTGGGGCCAGGAGAAGGGCAACCGCAAGCGCATGACCTACCAGAAGCTGGCGCGCGCCCTGCGCAACTACGCCAAGACCGGCGAGATTCGCAAGGTCAAGCGAAAGCTCACCTACCAGTTCGACTGCGCGCTGCTGCCCGCCGCTCGCCGGGCCTGAGCCCCCACCAGGACGCTCCTGGGGGGCAGCCAGGGACCCTCTGGGGCATCACTGCCACGTTGTCGACCACATAACCTAGGACCCATGGACCCCGCACAGGGGTCAGCGGATGTCTGGGATTCCTAAGCCTTGCCCAGGGCCCTCCAGGGATCCCCACGTGTGCCAGGGTTCCTGTTGGGAGTCCCCCCTTTCATGTCCAGGGCCTGTGTGTGTCTTGGGTCACGGGATCCGTAGACCACTGTGGGGTGGGGGGCGGCCCTGCTTGTAGTGTTCCAGCATCCCTGGGGTCCCCCAAACAGACTCGAGACCTCTCCTAGACCTGGCTTGTGGGTGGAACCTGTTGGTCACATCTGAGGTGAAAACTACCACAGAACCCCACTTCTGGAAGGGGGCTCCTGCTACCAGCTACCCCAAGCCCCTTGACAAGTCTAGGTGGTCCCCCTTGTTAGATCTGAGATTTCTCAACTATGTCTGAAAACTCCTTATCACATCCCAGCCCATTTGGGACGGACCCCCTGGTCGTGCGTGTCCCCTGCCCTCCACGAAAACCCCTGCAACCACTTTGAGATCAGTTTTGTCCCTGATATGTCTGGGGCTCTCCCAACATATTTCGGGTCCTTCTGAAATGGTCTAGTTGTGCTTGGACTAAGCTTGCCAGATGTGGGGTGGGCAGGGCAGGGGGACTACAGTGTTCTTTATGTATCTGAGCACATCCCACCAGATAGGCCCGTTTGGGGGAACATTGGCATCAGCCAACACTCCAAAGATGAGACTCCCCATTTCTGCCTTCACTTCGTGGACTCTGATTGATCCAGCGATGGTGAGCCAGCTAAGCTGGGGGGAGCCAGGCTGTGGTCTCCTCCTCCTGGACCCTGTTCTCTGCATTTTGCCCCAGTCCCCACCACACAGTGACTTAACTCAGCAGCGATGACCCAGGACTCCTGGGGCTCAGAGGCTCAGGACAAGAGGACCATGATCCTGAGGGGCTGGGAGGCCACAGGCAAAGGACTTATCGCTTCTGGGACCCCCAACCTCCCTTTCTGTGCACTGGAGAGAAGAGGAGGAAGACGACTCTCAAGGGACCTGCTGCACCAACGAGGACTGCTTCGTAGGGTTTCCCAAGCTGTTCTTCTGGACGAGAGCAGACAATCTCGAACCGGCCAACTGGCCGTGAGCAGAGCAATGCTTGGCCTGCTGCGCCACCAGGACGCCTTGCGCCTCTGCGACATCTCCCGAAATGGATCCTCCAGCCCCACCCCCAGCAGGTGCCCCACAAGAGAAGGGAGCATCCGGGACTCACAGAGGCGACGGGGCTTCCACTAGAAGGCAGGGCCCAGGCTGGGAGGCGCCTCCAGAGAGGACAGGGCGGGGCGGGGCGTGGGGCCCTAGGCGTCCTCCGCACCACAACCGCCTACAGATGATGTACACTTTGCAAAAGACAAAGCAAAAACAAAAACACCCAGGTGTGAAATAAAATGAAATCATCAAACCAAGGAGAGACAGCCATCCTGGGACCTTGGGTCAGGCAGTTGAGCTGTATCCCTACCCTGCCTCCAGGGAGTGGGCCTTCAGACACCCTGGATGGCGGCTGGGGGGAGGGGAGAGGAGAGTTGGGTGGCTGAGGAGCCAGAGGCTGCCCAGGCAAGAGCGACCCTTAAATGTCTGTGTCTCCCTCTCTTCCTACTGGCATGTGCTTCCTCCTGCCCTGTCTCCTCTCCCCTCTGGTACTCTGTGCACCCTCTCTCTCTGGCTCTCCATCATCCTTTCTCTGGATCTCTGTCCCCTCCCTCCCCCCTCTAAGGCTGTATCCCGTCTAGATCTCTGGTCTCCACACTCTGGATTGAGCCCTGAGACTGCCCGGGCCGGCATCGCAGCTGGAGCATGATGCCAATCTGCCTGGCAACCGTGACATCAGAAGGCAGCCCCCAGCGGATTGGCTGGGTGTGCTCGGGACGCAGGGGAACTTTCCGGTTCAAAGGAGGTTTGGACAAAATGACGAGGAGGGGCTGGACTTCAGTCACACTTGGGTCCCTAACCCGAAATTCACTCCAAGTCCCCAGATCCTTCCTTTCCCTTTCAGAGCCTCCACGCCCACCTGGCCCCTCCCCCAGAACACCTGTTCCCCCTAAACCCCGCCCATCACATCAAGCCCCGCCCCTTATCACCCAGGCCCCACCCACCACAGGACATCCTGCCACCACCCCCCGCCCCGATTCAGAAAGCCACGGGTCCTTCTGCTCGGCAGGGCGCCAGCTCCGGGCAGCCCTCCAGGGCCTTCCCGGCTTCCCGGACACCCGTTTGTCCCCCCCGCGGCCGGTGCCCGCCGCACCCGCTCCGGGAAGGGGTCCGTGAGGGGGGGGCCAGGGTGGTCCCAGGGGACTCAGAGGCCAGGTCGCGCCCTTTGGCGGCTGGGGTCCCCTCAGGCCTTTAGGGCTGTCCTCGCCCCAGGACGGCCCGCGGGCACTGACTACTCTCCCTCCCCGGCCATCCTGCCCACGCTGGGAAACCGGACCCTCCCTCCCCTCTCTGGTTTCCCGAAAACGCCTGCCTTGCAGATACTCAGCAAGACTTTCCCCACACGGCCTTTCCCCACCCCCACCGGACCCAGGCCAGAGCGGCCGCCCAGCCCGGACCCTGGAGACCCCAGGCCCTCCCAGCACGCCTCCTGCAGCTCTGCAAGGGGTGAGGGGAGCACCCTCCTCTCTCAGACCCACGAGTCCGGTCCCCCAGCCCCCTAGTCCCTTAGATCCAGGGGTCCAGGTCCCCCAACCCCCTCCTCACTTAGACCCAAAGGTACAGCTTCCCAGACCCTGGAGTCCAGCACGCTCCCCCCTCAGATCCAAGCTTCCAAGTCCCCAGCTCCCTCCTGCCTCAGACTCAGGTGTCCCGGCACCCAGTGCCTCCTGGCCAGGGGACTTGGCTCCCAGCTAGGTCCAGCTGTTACTCATCACCTTCTGGAGCACGCGGGAGCAATGTGGGGCGGCGGGGGGCGGGGAGGCTGTGGCTGAGTCCTCCCGGAGCCTCCTGGGAGTCCGGAGACGCCTTAAAGGGCTCTCCCTGGGGACCCAGGCGTCCTCCCCTGGGCCCCGCGCGGGACGCAGCTGTCGACCGAGAAGCAGGACCAGTCCTGAGTTCCGCCGCCGACATGCCCGAGGCGAAGCCAGGTGGCTGCCAGGACCCCTTTCTCACATGGGCTGGGGGTGTTCTTTCCTGCGTGGGGGTTGGGGGTGCCTTTCTTGATAGGGCACGGAGAACAGGCTCCCTTCCTTGCGT
>NW_022104553.1:21115832-21117723 GCF_000313985.2 Echinops telfairi | reverse complement strand
GTGTGTGTGTGTGTGTGTGTGCCTTTCTTGCGCCGGCCTGGAATCCTGGGACATTTGGGGATGGGGTCCTCTGCATAGGGCTCACTGCCCGAAGACCGGGCTCTTTTTCTGCAGAGGACCTAGGCCCTCAGGTGTGTGAAAATGGGCATACCTGTGTGTATGATAAGGGGTGCTCTTGTCTGTGCAAGGCTAGGGGACCCTCCTGGTGGGGATTGAGGACTTTCCTAGGTAGGAATTAGGGGCTTTTCTCCACACAGGGGGTCCCTGCTGGCACAGTGGGTGATGTGTTTGGGCTGTTAGGGCAGCTCCTCCTGGGGAGAAAGCAGAGAGCCTCTGCTTCTGCAGAGATGGACAGTCCGGAAACCCTACGCAGCAATCCTATAGGGCCCCATGAGTTCAAATGGAATTGTGGCAGTGAGTGGGCTTTTCCATGCAGGGATATGGGGGTCAGTTCTTTACGTGGAGTTTGGGGACTCGATTTGAGTGGGACTGGGAGGCCATTTCTTTACAGGGACACGAGGGTCTTTGTAGAAATAGAACTCTAGAAGAGGCCCCAGGGGACCCCTTCTCTTGTGTCTCCATTTCACTGGCCCCAGGCTAACCAGGCCACGGGGTATGAGGGTCCCGGTGGGCCAGAAAGCCCTGCGGGCCAGGAGAAGGTGCTGTGGTCAGCACAGGGTGTCCAGTTGCCAGCCCTGGGGAAGAGCTAATTATACTCCCAAGTTCCCAAAGGTCAGGGCTTGGTGGCCTGGGAGGACGGGGCAGGGCCTGCCTGGGCGAGGGGAACCTGATCCAGTACACACTCAGGATCAGAGATGAATTTACACCCAGAGGGGCCAGACGCAGGGGGTGGGGTGTCTGAGGGAGGAGGGCTGGGGCTCAGGACTCCTGGTCTGAGGGAGGAGGGATTGTGGGGGTCAGGACTCTTGATCTGAGGGAGGAGGAGGGCTAGGGGTCAGGACTTCTGTCTGAGGGAGGAGGGCTGGGGGTCAGGACTCCTGGTCTGAGGGAGGAGGACTGGGGGTCAGGACTCCTGGCTTCTGAAGAAGAGAGTGGAAGAATGTAGTCAGTCGACTGAGTCCCTCTTTCTTCACCTCACAGCGGCCAAGAAGGCCCCTAAAGGCAAAGAGGCCCCCAAACAAGCTTCCAAGGAAGCCCCTAAAGACCCCCCCAAGGACGCTTCCCCTAAGGATGCCCCAGCAGATGCCCCCAAAGGTGAGGCCTTGTTCCTTTGGGCTCAGCTGTGCTTGACATCTGTCCCCTTTCCCACATTCCCTGCACCCTCTGCACCCTGGGCCAGCCTCCACTCTCCCCACTCCAGCGTGGCTCTGCTCCCTCCCCTGATCTCAGTGCTCCCAACGTTTCCTAGTGTCCAAGGGCAGAGCTCACCTGCTCAGCCCCACTGTCAGACTGCCAACACCTGCCTAGCCTCCAACATCCCAAGCTGACAGCGGGTCCTGGGCTCTCTGTCCTTGAGACCCATCCATGACCATCCCAGCCCACCAACTGCCAGTTCACAGCAGGTGGGGGAACTGAGACCCTGAGGGAGCAGGAAGACTGGCCAAGGGGATCATCTCCTCGTGGGGGGCGGGTGTGGGGGGTTGTAGCCCACTCTTTCCCAGCCCAGTGGAGACCCTTTCTCCCCGCTGGCTTCTGGGCACAGACCCCATCCCCCTTCTCCCTCATTTGGAGCTCCTGCTCCTGACCAGCTATTCCTGGACCCCCCAATCCTGTCTCCTGAGCAGAAGCCCCTCCTGAGGACCTGTCCCCTGCTGGTGAGGAGCCCACTGGGGTCTTCCTGAAGAAGCCGGATTCTGTGTCCGTGCAGACTGGTGAGAGGCCTGGGAGTGGGCAGGGTGGGGAGCCAGACTCCAGGCCTGAGGGAGGAGGG
>NW_022104553.1:21107265-21111756 GCF_000313985.2 Echinops telfairi | reverse complement strand
TGACCCGATTGACAGACTAGACTCCACCCCTTCACTCAGAATCCTCTCAAGTCCCAAATTGACAGCAGATTATGTAATGACCACATCTACCCACCACCTTCCCACCTAGCCACCCACCCACCTGCCCTCATCTAGGGGCCCACCCATTCATTCTACATCCACTTATTCACTTGCCCCTCCATTTGCCCATCTGACTAGTCACCAAGCTGTTGATCAATCCTCACCATCTACTTACTACCCATCCACCTTCTCCCCTGCCTGTCCATCTGCTCCACACTGGACCCAATGTCCCTTGTGTCCATCAGCCAGACTTGTCCCTTGTTCAGGTTTCCATGGGTCCATTCCCCACCCAGACAGTTCCCTGTTTGACTGAGGTAGATGCTGTAGGTTAATAAAAGGGGAAAAAAGGCTAATTATTGGTAATTTCATAGGAGTCCATCTTTTTTTGTTTGTTCGATTTTTGAATCAATGCTATAAATACGTGTCCACTTATTCATGTATTCAATATCTACTGGTCTACCTATCCATTCCTCTACTCATCCATATGCCCCCATAACAAATCCCCAACAATCTACTTACATTCACCTGTCTTCGTTTATTCAACCATTTCTCACCAATGTATCCATGCAGCAGCCCACCTAGCCATTTCCCAACCCATGAATCTACCGATTCATCCCACCATTCTGACTCATCCATCTGTCCGTCCATCCATCCATCCACTCATCCACGCATCTCCCACCAACTCCTCCATCCACCTACTCCACACACAACCCACCCAGTCATCCATCTGTCCGTCCGTCCATCCATCTGTCCATCCATCCATCCATCCATCCATCCATCCATCCATCCATCCACTCATCCACCCATCTCCCACCAACTCCTCCATCTACCTACTCCACACACAACCCACCCAGTCATCCATCTAGCCATTGACTGACCTATCTACTCAGCTCATCTCTTGACTTTCTATCAATTCATTCTACTCACGGCTCTGTCCTTCAATCCAAATATCCAAAACGACCCCAAACTCACTCACCTATCCATTCTCCCTTTCCCTCATCCCCTTTCTCTTCCCTCCTTCTTTTAAAACATCCCTCCACCTATTCATTCACTCAATCCCTCATCAAACACCTCCTGGAAGCTTCTGGACTGAAATCAGGAGACAGAGAGGCACAAGACTGGATCCCTGGATGTTGGGTCATCTGCTGGGATGGGTAGATGGCTCTGGTCCAATAGGCACATACATAGAGAGATACTGTGGTGGTGTAGTGGTTGCATATTGGGTTGCTAGCTGCAAGGTCAGCAGTTCGAAACCACCAGGAGCTCCCTGGAAGAAAGATAGAACTTTCTACTGAGTTACTGTCTCAGAAACCCACAGGGGCAGATCTGCCCTGTCCTGTAGGGTTGCTATGAGTTGCATCTCCTTGACAACAGTGGGTGAGCTCTTGTGTGGTTAGCGATAGGAACCCACAGGAACCTGTGAGTCCAATTCATTTCCTGGGAGGGAGACGGGAACTTTGGGAATGGGTCTTGTAGGATCAACAGTTCATCAGGAAGAGAAGGTGGGGCATGGTTTGGATAGTTGTGAGAGTGGTGATGGAAGAGTCTAGAAGGTACTTATTTTCTTTACCTGAGTCGACTGGCATGGTTCCTGCCTCCAAGTTCACATCTTAGACATTTCCCAAGCGGGATGGCGCTCCCCACGTCCTCGTCCTGTGAACAGTAGACTGAAAAGGCAGGGTGTTGTTTGTTTGTTTTCTTCCCTCCCAGAGAGCAACGGGGAGCGCCATGGGTTTTGAAAATGGGTTGGTTTTGAACAAAGACGGGATGGCATCCGGCGTGGGTGTCAGAAAGACACCCCGAGGGCCACTTGGGGGAACAGAGTGGAGGAGGAAAGACGAGGGGGCCTAGAGGCCAAGGAAGAGGCTGGGAGGATAGTCCAGGAGGGACCAGGTCCAGGGAGAGACTGACTGGGTCAAGTCATACAGTCAACGAGTGGAGAAGGTGCAGGACCACCAGACCCTCACCCCTGGTGGCCCCATTTTCCCTACTCTACCCCCGCCCCCCCAGAGAGGTGGTTGAGGAGGAGGAGAAGAAGAAGAAGAAGAAGGAAGACGATGACCTTGGTATCCCACCGGAGATTTGGGAGCTCCTGAAAGGGGCGAAGAAGAGCGAGTATGAGAAGATCGCCTTCCAGTACGGCATCACTGACCTCCGGGGCATGCTGAAGCGGCTTAAGAAGGCCAAGGTTGAGGTCAAGAAGAGTGCAGGTCAGCCCCAGTCTCGGGAGGTGCTGGGGGGGGAGATGGGCCTTGCATCATGGGCTATTTGGTGGTCAGATCCTGGACAAATCTCTGAGAGGGCTGTGTTAGTCCTGGAAGACTAGAGAAACAAATTCATAGATACTCATCAGTGTAAAAGGAAGAGCTTTATATACAAGGGCAATAGAATATTGAGAAAAGATCCCAGCTCAGTCCAGATCAAAGTGCACATGTCCGATACCAATCTATAAAGTCCTCTTCAGACTCACGCAACACATGCAATGGTGCCAAATGCAGGAAGGTCACAGGCTGGTGGGTGGGAAGTCTTGGGGATACAGCGGTGGCTTAAGCATCTCAGCGCTGGCAGGGGTCTCCAGGTGTTTCCTCCAACTCAGGGTGCTAGTGTAGTTCCATGTGTCTTGTCAGCTGCAATGTTTCCCAGAGAGTGAGCAGAGAGAGAGAGAGAGAGAGTCTCAGGCCTCCAAGGAGGAATACTGGCATTCCCAGAATCCTCAGGAGAAGGCCATGCCCACACAGAGGCCTCATTGGCTATGACCTGATTGACAGGCTAGACTCCACCCCTTCACTCTTAATCCTCTCAAATTGACAAACGATCACGTAACTACCACAAGGGCCAAACGGAGGGATGATGGAGTACTGTACTCAGGGACCACCAAGTTCAGGTGAGGCCACTTGGCTTGGACCTTGGTGAGCCCATGGTTTGGGGACGGAGACTTGGCACCTCTGAATAGGGGAGGGCAGTCAGCATGTCTCCCCTCCATCCCCTTTGTCCCCTCCGATCTCCAGCCTTCACAAAGAAGCTGGACCCAGCCTACCAAGTGGACAGGGGCAACAAGATCAAGTTGGTGGTGGAGATCAGCGACCCAGACCTTCCACTCAAATGGTTCAAGAATGGCCAGGAGATCAAACCAGGCAGCAAGTATGTACGGAGCAGCCATCGGGTGGGGGAGAGAAAGCCCTGAAACGGAGTGGCTTATCTTGCTTCTTTGTAAAAGCAGCAGCTCTCCGTTCACTTTCCTCTCTCCATCCCTCACCAACTTGTCTCTCTGTGCACTCGCCGATTCTAGTTCTTCCCTAGAAGCAGGAGAATCGGCAAAAGCTGCCCTGTAGTGTCTGGCTTCTTGTACTCGGCCGAATGCTTTCAAAGTCCAGCCGTGTGGTCGCCTGCGTCAGGGCGCCGTTTCTCTTTATGACTTAGTAATAGTCCACGGTGGGGATGTCCTATATGGTGTTGATGCATTGACCTGGTGGTGGACAATGGCCACCTTTTGACGGTTGTGAATAACGTTGGTATGCAACGTGGCTTTCAATTATTTGGGGGTCTATGCCTGGGGGTGGGGGGAATTGCTGGGGGGCCTTGGTGGCACGGTGGTTTATTCATTGAACTGCTGACCACAAGGCTAACAGGTCGAAGCTACCAACCGCTTCTCAGGAGAAAGACGGGGCCTTTCTACCACCGTAAAGTGACAGTCTTGGAAACTCACAGGGACAGCGTGACCCTGCCCTATAGGGCGGCCATGAGTCAGCGTTGACTCCATGGCAGCGGGTTTGTCTGCCAGTTCTAAATGGTCTTTCTAGGATTCCCACTGATGGTTGAGTGCTTGTCTGTTAACTAGAAGGCTGATGTTTTTAATCCACTCAGTGGTCTCTCCAAAAAGAACCCAGGAAACTTCCTTCCGAGAGATCCATTCTGCCCTGAAACAGGGGTGCCCTGAGTTGGAATCAACCCAACCAGAGGCTACTTTTAAAATCGTAATTTTTTAAAAAAAGAAAAGAATCCCAGAGTTTGCTTGTGTTTTATTCACTATGCAAAAGCATTCCCCTGTGTGGGTCATCGAAACAGTGGTTATCCTTGAGAAAAACGGGCCGGATCAACCAGAGAAACCAATTCAGAGACACCCATAGATGTATAAGAGAGAGCTTTAGATCAAGAAGGAATTGTGTATCAGGTAAACATCCCGGGCCAGGTCGGATCAAGCCCGTAAGTCCGAAACTAGTCCACAAATCCCTCTTCAGACTCACGTCACCACAAGCAATGATGCAGCATGCAGGAAGATCTCAGGCTGGTGGGTGAGAAGTCTTGTGGATCCAATGGTGGTAGAAGCATCACAGGCCTGGCCCAGGTCTCAGGGTGGCTTGCCCAGCAGGAAGGTGGTCAAATTGCAGTTCCATGCTTCACTTCTAAAGAAAGGCTGACCCCACTGCACCC
>NW_022104553.1:21106029-21107165 GCF_000313985.2 Echinops telfairi | reverse complement strand
GCCATTTTGTTACTTTAGTTGTGAATTTGCTAGATTCACAACTGATTCCGGGAATCACTCACTCACTTGGTGATTCCGACCCCAAGACAACCCCGTGTGCAGCAGAGCACTCTGCTCCACAAGGTCTCCCAGGGCTCACCGTTTGGTAGCGGATTGCCAGGCCTGTCTTCCGAGATTCCTCTGGGTGGGTTTGAATCTCCAACCTTGGGTCATCTTGTCCAGTGCATTTGGACCGTCCTTGTGATGCCGATGTCAGTTTCCCCGCTGCAGGTGTTGCCGCTAGGTTTCCCCCGAGTTCACTTCTCGACGCAGATCAACCCAACGGGGCTGAGATAGGAGGGCTGCGTGGGGTTTCCCGGGCATCTTCTTTAAAAAAAAATCATTTTATTGGAGGTTCGTACAAGTCTTATCACAATCCATCCATCCATCCATTGTGTCAAGCACATTGGTACATTTGTTGCCATCATCCTCCTCAAAATATGACCAGCAGGTGTTTGTGGGTGACCGCGTGGAAATGATGGTGGAGGTGTCGGAAGAAGGTGCCCAAGTGATGTGGTAAGTGACCCTGTCCCTGCTTGTGCTCGGAGCATCTTGGAAGCCGCTCAGATCTTTGGGGGACACCTTCTCTCAAAGGGAAGTTGTCGGGAGCCCTCGGCCTTTTTTCTCTATAGCATGACCTGCCCACATGACCTCTTTCTAGAACTTCTGGCATCTACCCAACCATCCCAAGACCGAAGGCTCCTCTTTGGGGGTTCTTATTCTGATTTCTACAATTTTTCGGATTCATCGAATCATTGGTTCATTTCCATTTACATATTGATCTCTTTACTGTATCAAGCATACATCCTTTGGTGCATCTGGTCATGTATCTATTTAAGAATTCTTCAAGCTATCAGTCTATCTATCCATCCATCCATATATCCACCACTCATCCGTAAATCATCTACTCATCTCTTCAGGGTAGCCATTTAATTATCCATCCACTTAACCATATATCCATCCATCTACTCACCTATTCAGGTAGCCAATTAATCATCCATACATCCAACTGTCACCCACCTGTCATCCATTCAGGTAGCCACTTAATTATCCATCCATTTTGTTAGTCCTGGAAGACTAGAGAAACAAATTCATAG
>NW_022104553.1:21103838-21105608 GCF_000313985.2 Echinops telfairi | reverse complement strand
CCCACACAGAGGCCTCATTGGCTATGACCCAATTGACAGACTAGACCCCACCCCTTCACTCTGAATCCTCTCAAGTCCCAAATTAACAACAGATTTTGTAACTACCAGAAAGCCCTAAAACAAATCCATTTCTGTAGACTTGATTCCTGGTTACGGGGACCCTGTAGGACAGGGTGGAACTGCTCCATATTTTGAGAATGATGGAGGGCAACACATGTACAAATGTGCTGGACACAATGGATGGATGAATGAATTGTGACAAGAGTGGTACTAGCCCCCACAGCTGTGTGGCCCGGCTGGTGGGTTCAAACCACCCACCGTTCTGGTAGGAGGCCAGGAGGCGAGCTCTTAAACGCCACCCAAACCGGTGCTGGTCTCTCCCCTCCCTGCTCCTCGTCCTCCCAGGATGAAAGATGGCGTAGAGATGACTCGGGAGGAATCCTACAAGGCCCGCTACCGCTTCAAGAAGGACGGGAAGCGTCACATTCTCATCTTCTCAGACGTCACCCTGGAGGATGGGGGTCGGTTTCAGGTCATGACCAATGGTGGCCAGTGTGAGGCCGAGCTCATTGTGGAAGGTAAGGGCGGTCTCCAGATGGGGGAGGAGGTCGTTGGGGTGTGTGTGTGTGTGTCACGTGTCACCAGACCTCAAATCTCGAAGCTACCCCGGACTCCTCTCTCTGTTTTTTTCTTAATCATTTTATTGGGGGCTAGTACCACTCTTGTCACAATGCATCCATCCATCCATTGTGTCTAGCACATTTGTACATGTGTTGCCATCATCATTCTCAAAACATTTGCTTTCTGCTTGAGCCCTTGGGATCAGCTCCTCATTTTTTCCCTCCCTCTCTGCTCCCCCTCCCTCACGAACCCTTGATCATTTATAACTTATTGTTATTTTGTCATGCCTGTCCGACATCTCCCTTCACCCATCTCGACTCCTCTCTTTCCATCAATTTCTTTCTTTTTTTTGTTCTCACTACCTCCACTCCATCCACCCGCAAGTCCTGTTGGCTCTATCTTCCAAGTCTATCTTGAGTCTGATCACTCTCCCCCCAGCCCCACTGCTCCTTATCTGGTCTCACCACTGCTCACAGGGACTATAGTAGCAGCCACATCACTGATGACTCGATTTCTGTTCCTCCCTTTCCTCCTTATACTGTGGATCCCAAACCCTTTGTGTGCATCCCACCCCCACAAGTCAGAAGAATCCTTGTGAAATAGAGACCCCAATAAAACAGGACTCACTGCCATTGAGTGGGTTTCAATGCATAGCCGCTCTGTTGGACAGAGTAGAACTGTCTCTGCAGGTTTCCAAGACCCTAACTCTCACTAGGGCAGCGGTTCTCAACCTGTGGGGCGCAACCCCTTTGGGGGTCGAATGACGCTTTCGCAGGGGTTGCCCGATTCATCACAGTATCAAAATGACAGTGATGAAGTAGCCACGGAAATAATTTGATGGTTGGGGGGGGGTCACCATCACATGAAGATCTGTCTTAAAGGGTCAAGGCATTAAGAAGGTTAAGAACCACTGCGCTAGGAGCAGAGGGGAAAGAGAGCCTCATCTTTCTCTTGATGCTTTTGAACTGCCGATCTTGTGGTTAGCCGCCCAAGGCACAGGCCACCACATGCCCAGGGCACGGTGGGCAATCAGTGAGATCTATGGTCTCCTGAGCGCCATTTTGTTACTTTAGTTGTGAATTTGCTAGATTCACAACTGATTCCGGGAATCACTCACTCACTTGGTGATTCCGACCCCAAGACAACCCC
>NW_022104553.1:21096027-21100082 GCF_000313985.2 Echinops telfairi | reverse complement strand
GGGCATCCCGCCCCACAGCCCCGTCTCCTTCCAGAGAAGCAGCTGGAGGTCCTGCAGGACATCGCCGACCTGACGGTGAAGGCCTCCGAGCAGGCCGTGTTCAAGTGCGAGGTGTCTGACGAGAAGGTGACGGGCAAGTGGTACAAGAACGGGATCGAGGTGCGGCCCAGCAAGAGGATCACCATCTCCCACAAAGGGAGGTGAGGAGACGGCCGACGGGGCCGCCGGTCCCCCACACCCCCGCTCCCACCCCTGGGCCCGTGACTCTGCCCCTGTGCTGTCCCGCAGGGGATTAGGGTCAGGACCCACCCTACTCCAGAAGGGGCTCCTTCACGCTGCTGCTGGCATCTGAACCGACGGACCCCATCACCTAAACAAGGTCACGGTCCCATCCAGGGGCGAGGACTGACGGAGGAAGCCAGCCTCCAACACCCGAAGGGCCAGTAGGCGCAATTGTACAGCGATGATCTAGAACGATGATAGTAAAGCCATAAAGCAGTGGTTCTCAACTTGTGGGTCGAGACCCCTTTGGGGGTCGAACGACCCTTTCAAAGGGGTCACCCGATTCATCACCGTAGCAAACTGACAGTGATGAAGTAGCAACGAAAATCATTTTATGGTTGGGGCGTCACCACCACATGAGGAGCTGTCTGAAAGGGTTGCGGCATGAGGAAGGTTGAGAACCACTGTCCTAGAGGATAAGAAAGATAGGAGAGAGAATAAAATAAGGAGACACAGTAAAATAATGGAGTCAGACACATTTCATGGTAGCATGCTCACCTGAGCTCCTCTTGATGGTCCACGTGGAACTGGGAGAAGGGAGGGAGAACCTTGACTATCTTGGGACATTTGCAGGTAGACTTAAGACATGCATGTTCAGTAGTTACATGCGTCACAAGGTGAGTGGTATCTACAGTAAGATCCCTGAGCTCACAGGTGAGGAAACCTAATACCTGGGGGAAGCTACAAGGGGGTTTGGGTGACACGGCAGGAAGAGAACAAAAAGATGTCTGCTTCCAGAGGGAGATAAATCAACCCTGCGCTCACTTTAAGGCAGCACAGCTGTTAAGGGAGAATCTGTGGGAATGATATTTAAAGCAGGATCGTGTACTTGGACTTTACCTCTAACTCACCAAAGTGGAGGCTTTCCTACCGTGGAATTCCAGCTTCCCAGATTCCCTGTTATAAGTTAGGGAATCTAGTCCTCAGACTAGGGAAAACTCCATTTCCCTCAGAGTTTGTTTCTCACAGAGCACTAGGACGTCCTCACATATTTTGGGGGAACCCAGCCGAAGGGGGACACTCATGTGAATCTTAGGAATTCACAGGCCAAGCCCACCGCCATCCAGTCAAATCGGACTCATCAGAGACCCCACAGGATGGAGTGGAATTGCTCCTGAGGGTTCTCGAAGCGCTCTATCTTTGCAGGGGCAGCTTGCCTCAAAGCTCTCCTACCAAGCAGCTGGCGGATTTGAACTGCTAACCCGGAGGCTAATGGCCCAGGGCATAACCCACCACCCCAGCCACTGATGCCCAGCCACTATCGACCTCAGACTCCTAGTGATCCCAGAGGACAGAGCAGAACCCACAGACCGTAGCTCTTTGTAGGAGCAGAAACCTCATCTTCCTTCCCCTAGCTGGTGGGTTTGAACGGCTGACCTCACAGCGAGCCACCCAACACATAACTCGCTCCCCGAGGAAGGAGAAAGGCTAACGTGTATTGATATCTACTGTATGCCCGGCATGGGTGTCAGGGCTTCCACGTAGCTGTTCCTCATCAGACCGTGATTGGTTTCTGACATTCTCATCCGTGGCTTGAGGCAGAAAGAGGTTAATCGCCGGCCCTGAGTCACACAACTAAATACGTGGCAGAGCAGGCATTGAGGTGGAGGAGGGGGTCAGCATTCCAAAGTCTAGAATTTTAAATGGCAAGCATGTAGATTGGAGGGAGGTAGATGATGTTTTTCTAGATGGCATCGAGGGAAAGGGATTGTGCTAGTCTGGGTGAACTAAAGAAACCAATCCGGGGAGGCTCATATGTGTGTTCGAGAGAACTTTGTATCAAAGAGCAATTAAGAAAACAGCCCAGTCCAGTCCTGAT
This sequence comes from Echinops telfairi, assembly GCF_000313985.2. Lineage (NCBI taxonomy): Eukaryota > Metazoa > Chordata > Mammalia > Afrosoricida > Tenrecidae > Echinops > Echinops telfairi. The sequence continues at coordinate 21,097,981 of NW_022104553.1, read as the reverse complement.
CAAGTCCATAGGTCCTATATTAGCCCGTATGTCCGATACTAGTTCATACATTCCTCTTCAGACTCATGCAACACATGCAGGAAGATCACAGGCCAGTGGGTGGAAAGTCTTGTGGATTCGGTGGCGGTGGAAGCATCGCAGCGCTGGTGTGGGTCTCCACGTGGCTCCTCCTGCTCCGGGGCTCTGGCTGCCATCAGCATAGCTCCATGGGGCTTGTCCTCAGGAATGCCTCGCAGAGAGAGTCTGTGTGTCCCGCCTCCAGCAAACTACTTATCTCCTTAACGGCCTCTAAATGAGGTCATCAAGCTGCTACCCTGAATGACAGGCTAAACTCCACCCCTTCACTCTTAATAGTCTCACGTTGACACCAGATTATGTAACGGCCACAGGGCTTGGAACAGTATGGCTCTGTGGGGCTCCCCAGCCTGACCCCGACACTGCCCCCCACACCCTCCAGGTTCCACAAGCTGGTGATTGACGATGTCCGTCCTGAAGATGAAGGGGACTACACCTTCGTGCCTGATGGCTATGCCCTGTCCCTCTCGGCCAAGCTCAATTTCCTGGGTGAGGATTGTTTTTGGCCATTGGGGTTGGGTGGGGGGGGTGTGTCTCACGACCCATCCTACCAGATCTTCTGGTGCCTCCTTTCAGGATTAAATTCCCTACCTCTACAGTGGGGTCAAGGGAGAGCGTCCGTCCCCCTCGGGGGGCGGAGTCAGGTGAGAAATGGGTGGAGAGAGCACTATAGGCACTGAAGGTTGCCCATGTGGTGGGCAAAGGTGAGACTAGGGTATAATTGGTGGGTCTGAACTTCACTCCAACAGCCCCGTTCCCCAGGCCTCCAACTCTGGTGAAGGTTGGGGTGAGGGGCTTGCTGGCTTCGAACTCACCACCCAATCTTTTTCTGTCTTCCAGAAATTAAAGTGGAGTATGTACCCAAGCAAGGTAAGGGACAAGCGTTGCTCTGTTAAGTGAGGGAGCCCAGATCCTTGGGGCTGAGGGAGGAGGGGGTTGAAAGTATGGAATTCTGAATCAGAAAGGGGAGGCAGCTGGGAACCTGGACTTCTGGGTCTGAGGGAGGAGGGGCCTGTGGACCTGGACTCCTGGGTCTGAGGAAGGAGGTGGTTGGGAAACGAGTCTCCTTGTTGAGAGAAGAGGGTGTTAGAAGCCCACCTTTGGGGGTCTGAGGGAGGAGGGGCTTGGAATTCTGGAATCTTGTGACTGAGGAGGAGGAGGAGGAGGAGGAGGAGAATACCAGGACCTCGGACTCCTGAGTTTAGGCGGGGAGCTAGACTCGTGGGTCTCCAGAGATGAGGAAGTTGGGTCTTGGACTTCTGGATTTTTTTTGGTGGTTGTTGGAACCCAGCTTGTGAGGAGGAATCCCTGGTGGGAGATGGGGAGGGCCCAAGACACCTACCCTTCCATCCTCAGTATTGCCTCTCTGCCTCCCAGAGCCACCAAAGATCCACCTGGACTGCTCGGGGAAGACCTCAGAGAACTCCATTGTGGTTGTGGCCGGAAACAAGCTGAGACTGGATGTGTCCATCACAGGGGAGCCCCCGCCCGTTGCCACGTGGTTGAAGGGAGACGAGGTAACGTAAGACCACTCTCTGTGCTGCGTTCTTTTCCCTCTTAGCTCTGCTGGGGGGCCATGGGCTTGTGCTTCAACTTCATGGTCGGTAAGATGAGGATCTTGGTTCCTTCTTCTGAGGACCGTGTTGAAGATTAGCGATGAATTTTTTTTCTGTCACCTAATGCAGGACCTAGTACACAATGGGCTTTCCATCCATTTATCCACCCACCCATCCATCATCCATCGATCCATCATCCACCCACCCATCCACTCATCCATCCATTCATCCATCATCCACCCACCCATCCACTCATCCATCCATCTACCCATCCATCCATTTCCATCCATCCATCATCCACCCACCCATCCACTCATCCATCC
>NW_022104553.1:21094892-21095927 GCF_000313985.2 Echinops telfairi | reverse complement strand
CCATCCACTCATCCATCCATCCATCCATCATCCACCCACCCATCCACTCATCCATCCATCCATCCTCCCATGGGCCCTTACATTCACCTATCCACCCATGTACACACCCATCTACTCATCCATTCATCCACAAACTAATCCGTCAATATAGCCACCCATTCATCTATTTATACATTCATATATCTGTCCACCCCTCAATCTATTGATCCATCCGTCTACCCATCCACCCGTTCCCCCAGCCTCCCACCCATCCATTCATGCAAGAAACTTTAACCCTCCCTGTTCCAGACCTTGAAGTCGGTTCCATTTTCATGCTCTTCTCCTAGGAAACGGGCAGATAAGCCTCAGTCTCCCCTCCTCGGTTCACTCAGCAAAAGCCCCCCGAAGGTTCTTCTGTGTCAGCCATTTAGGATACAGTCCTGAACCAGACACAGACTCTCTCTTCTGAGAACATTGGTTTGGGGGAAAGACGGTCACAGTCCAGAATGGCCAGGGCTGAGAGAAAGCGAGATCCCAGAAGTTAGGAGAATCAATGACAGGGAGCTATTACCTTCAGCTGGGAGTATTCAAGAATGCTTCTGAGGAAAGGTGGCTCCCAGGTTGGTCCTGAAGGATGAGTAAGACTCTTGGAACAAAGAAGTGGGGCAGGGCACTGCATGGACAAGGGGTCATCTAGTAAGGGGTGGGACGCAAGACAGTTGAATGTTTTCAATTAAGGATGGCGCTTTAAGGCTGTGTTCGTCCTGGATGACAGGAGAACCAAATTCATATGTGTAGACACACTCAAATGTGTATGAGAAAGAGCTTTACATAAACAAGCGATTGTGTATTGAGAAACACCCCAACCCAGTCCAGATCAAGTCCATGAGTCTGATATTAGCCCGTATGTCGATACTACTCCATAAAGTGCCTGATGGCTATGCCCTGTCCCTCTCGGCCAAGCTCAATTTCCTGGGTGAGGATTGTTTTTGGCCATTGGGGTTGGGTGGGGGGTGTGTGTCTCACGACCCATCCTACCAGATCTTCTGGTGCCTC
>NW_022104553.1:21077123-21094672 GCF_000313985.2 Echinops telfairi | reverse complement strand
TTGACAGACTAGACTCCACCCCTATAACCTATTTAACGAGTTGACATGAAATGATGTAACGACCACAAAGGGTGAGGAGGACAGTTGGGATGGAATCAAGAGTCTGAGTCTCGATCCCCCAAAGGAAGCTTGACGGCCCCAATCCAGGGCTTGGTACCTTGTGTGCTGATAAGAAACCGTGGAAGAAGTTTGAGCAGGGGGAGGAAGCCCGGTCAGATCTGGGCTCGGGAAAGAGATGTAGAGCAAGGCCCTCCTTTGGCTGCATCTAGGTGTTCACAGCCACCGAGGGCAGGACCCACATTGAGCAGCGGTCCGAATGCAGCAGCTTTGTCATCGAGAGTGCTGAGCGATCGGACGAGGGCCGCTATACCATCAAGGTCACCAACCCTGTTGGCGAGGACGTAGCCTCCATCTTCTTGCGTGTTGTGGGTGAGCAAAGGCGGCTGGGAGAACGGGGCCAGGGGTGCGGTGGGGCGGTCCCCAGAGGCTACGGGGAGGTCCCTAACTGCTTGGCTTCTTCCCAGATGTCCCAGACCCCCCAGAGGCTGTGCGGGTCACCTCAGTTGGAGAGGATTGGGCCATTCTGGTCTGGGAGCCACCCAAGTACGATGGTGGACAGCCGGTCACCGGTGAGTGTTCATAAGCCAGTGTCCCCGTAACCTCTGACCTCTCTCACCCCCTAATGCTTCCTTTACCTCCCAGGTTCCTTAAGGTCTCCAATGTCCCTCCTGTGAAACCCTAGCTTTTCGTCTTTGATGCCCCACAGTTTATTTTCGTCTTTCCCCATGATTTTTTTTTTTTAATCCCCAGTGAGAATTTTTGCTTTGGCTGATGACCTGAGATTTCCTTCTTTGGGGTGATTCATGAATCCTTTGGAACCGTCATCCCATGAAGGGTGACCTCGAACTGCTCTGTGACCCCTGAGATTAACCCTGGGTCGTGGGACTCTCTTTGATGTGACACCGACTCAATGGGTCTGTCGCCCCCCGTGACCACCCTCTCTCTCCCTCTGTGTTTGGGGAGCCTCCAGGATACCTTATGGAGCGGAAGAAGAAGGGCTCTCAGCGCTGGATGAAGCTGAACTTTGAGGTCTTTACGGAGACGACTTATGAGTCGACCAAGATGATTGAAGGCGTTCTCTATGAGATGCGCGTCTTCGCCGTCAACGCCATTGGGGTCTCGCAGCCCAGCATCAACACCAAACCCTTTATGCCCATTGGTAAGGCCTCTCCGACCTTCTATCGGTCCCTGACCTCCCCCCTCCTGCCCACCACTGTCCTTTGACCCACGCTGATCTCAGACTCAACAGTCTCTGCTGATTTCTGTTGCCTGTCCTCCACCCATTCCCCTCAGTCCCTCCCCGACCCTACACATTCACCGTTGTGACCGTGGATGGGATGCAGGCACCTGCAGTCTCCGCTGACCCACCCGAGGAAGGCCTGCCCCTCATCTTGGAGCCCTCGCGGTCCCCGAGGTGTTGCCTCATGGTCCCCGAGGTGTTGCCGTTTTAACGAACGACCCTCGACAACACGTCGTTGCTCGCTGACCTTCGTTACACCGTTGGATCCCTTTCCCGAGCCCTGACCTCTCATGGACCCCCACATCCCACTTTCCTCCGGTGTTGGTTTGTTTTGTAATAGCACCCACGAGTGAACCTCTGCACCTGATGGTGGAGGACGTGACTGATACCACCACCACGCTCAAGTGGAGGCCTCCGGACAGGATCGGGGCAGGCGGCATTGATGGGTACCTGGTGGAGTACTGCCTGGAGGAATGTGAGTGACCCCATCAGGCCCAGTGCCTCTCCCAAAGCCCTTTCGGTGTCCCGCTTCAGGGGAGCTGAAGATGGGGACGTTAGGGAGAGAGAAAGAATTAAGAATTCATTGGGGCTCCCATTGTTCTGCGCTGTGCTTGCACAAAACCCTCCCAAGGTTGGGTGAAGCCAAGCATCCGATGACCAGTTCTTTCCTTTCTCTTCCTTCCTTCCCTAAACCATTCTCCATCCAACATCTTTCCTTTCTTTTTCTATTTCTCTACTCCCCCTACGTCAGTGGCTCTCAACCTTCCCCATGCCGCGACCCTTTAAGACAGGTCCTCATGTGGTGGTGACCCCCCCAACCATAACATTATTTTCATTGCTACTTCATCGCTGTCATTTTGCTACTGTGATAAATTGGGGGACCCCTGTGAAAGGGTCATTCAACCCCAAAGGGGTCACGACCCACTGGTTGAGAACCACTGCTCTATGTCTTTCTTATATTAATGTATCCATCCGTCCATCCATCCATCCATCTATGTTTCCTTTTTTGTGCCTTCCTTCTCTCCATTTCTCCAGCCACTCACCAACCCCTCCACCTGTATTTCCTTTTCCTCCTCTTTGTTTCTTCCTTCCTTCCTTTCCTTCCTACAGTCATTTGCCTACTAGTCATCCCTCCATCCATCTTTCTATTCATCTGAAAAAAAATTTGGATGATCTCACCATCTATCCATCTAGTAACTTTTTTCTTCTCCCACATACCTATCTTCTACTAGCATTTGTCCTCCATCCTTATTCCATCTATTCTGCCACACGACTATCTAATCATCTATTCAAAGCTCTTTGTCAGTCCGTCCATCCGCCCATCCATCCATCCATCCATCCATCCATCCATCCATCCATCCATCCATCCCCTCCACTTCTCTGTTTCCTACTAGCAAACATTGAGCATAACTCCCTGCTAGGCCCAATGCCACAGCTTTGGAGGCATGCCCAACCACACCCATCTCTCCTGGAAAGACAGACCTGCACACGGATCACCTCCGCATGGTATACCAGGCTTCAAAGTCAGACAGACGTGGGTTCGAAACCTGTCCCTGAACTTTCTACCCGTGTGACCTCGGGCAAGTCGCTGCGCCTCCATTTCTTCCTCTGCACATGGCGAGGACCAATTCCATCTCGGTCAGTGACGAAGACGCTCGGTCACGCAAGCGCACGAATGGATGGTGGGACCCTTGCCAGCTTCCTCCCTCTCTCTCTTCCCAGAGATCTTGACCTCCTTCCTGTCTACTTTTGCCAGACCCACCCCGATGATTTAAAACCAAGCTCACGCGAGCTGGGTCTGCTGACTGTTGGTAGGACTCCCAGGGCTTCTCCAATCCCGTGGGGTCAAGCCGCGATAGAAAGGACATCTCAAGACATCATCAAGAAGCAGGACATTCGTTCAGGTGTCCCTAACCCTAACCCAGACACACCTCCAACCCCAGCCCCCTCCTCTCCTGGCCATGTCCCTGTCCCTCCATCCCAGCTTTGGCGGGAGAGCAGAGCACAAGAGCTTTCTAGAATCAGACAGGGTCTGGATTGCCCTCCTCATTCAACACTTCCTACCTGTCGGACTTTGGCAAGACCCTTAATCTCTCTGGACCTCAAATGAATGAGGAATTCCGTAAGGTGGAGGGGAGAGAGAACCCGGATGTATCATGCATGCTCATGAATGTGAGCTGCTGCGCTGGGCGCTGTGGGATGGGGATGAGGTGGGGGGTCGCCGTGGAGGGTCGTCAGCTCCCCTAGCCCTGCTCCTCCTTTGCACAGCTGAGGAATGGCTGCCCGCTAACACGGAGCCCGTGGAGCGGTGCGGCTTCACCGTCAAGGATCTGCCCACAGGAGCAAGAGTTATCTTCCGGGTCGTGGGGGTCAACATCGCAGGGCGCAGTGAGCCGGCCACCCTGACCCAGCCGGTCACCATCCGGGAGATTGTGGGTGAGTGAGTGATCCCTGAGAGCCTAAGGCAGCGGTTCTCAACCTGTGGGTCACGACCCTTTGGGGGTCGAACGACCCTTTCATAGGGATCGCCTAAGACCGTAACCTGTTTCTGATGGTCTTAGGAACCAGCACCGCTCCTCTATCCGTCTCCAGGGGGTCCGCCCACATGCAGGTACCCCCACCTGCTAGTCCCGGTGTGAAGACTGTGACCCATGCTACACCGTGCTCCAAGACAACATTTCGTTGATTTGTCATTAGAAATAAATATTTCACCATCTATAATGATGTATTGTTTGGGGGACGAACCACTCTGTTTTCATGACGTTCAATTTGTAACCATGAAAATACATCCTGTCGGTCAGCTATTGACAGGACCATTCATCCCAGGAGCAACATGACAGTGATGAAGTAGCCACGAACATCATTTTATGGTGGGGGGGGAGGTCCCCACCACAGGAGGACCTGTCTTTAAAGGGTGGCGGCCAGAGGAAGGTGGAGAACCACTGTCCCAAAGAGATCAAATGGGGATGCCTGCGACCTGCCCTTTACCAGGGGCCATCACGAGGGTGGACACCTCAGCCCCGGGGATCTTCCTAGCTCTAAAGTGTCCCTTCCATCCAGCGCTGACCCCCCTACCCCCCGCTGTGTGTATTCTCAGAGCAACCCAAGATCCGCCTCCCGCGCCACCTGCGCCAGACCTACATCCGCAAAGTGGGGGAACAGCTCAACCTCCTCATCCCCTTCCAGGTAAGGGCGGCTGGGGAGGGGACGAGGTGGGACCTTCAGGTGGGACACTCCCCCCCTCCCCCGTGTGGGTGGGTGCAGAAGGGGCTGGGCCGACCTCCCACCGCCCTTCCCGCAGGGGAAGCCGCGGCCCCAGGTGGTGTGGACCAAGGGCGGGGCCCCGCTGGACGCCTCGCGCGTGCACGTGCGGACCAGTGACGTGGACACGGTGCTGTTCGTGCGCCAGGCGGCGCGCTCCGACTCCGGGGAGTACGAGCTCAGCGTGCAGATCGAGAACATGCAGGACACGGCCACCATCCGCATCCGGGTCGTGGGTGCGCGGGGGCGGGGCCGGAAGGGGCGGGGCCGGAAGGGGCGGGGCCCCAGGGAGGTGGAGACCCTGCAGTGGAGTGAGCAAGGGCGAAGACCACGTGGGGCAGTGGGAGGCGAAGGTGGGGCAAGATGAGGGGTGATCCAGACGGGAGAGAATGATCGAGGCGCGAGAATGGACGAGGGGGGACCCAGGGAGGAAAGGAGAGTGTGGAGAAGGCGTGAAAGAGAGGAGCCTGGGGGAGAGGGGAGGGGAGAAAAAGAAGAGAAATTGCTGTGAGATGAAGCGAGGGGCCAGGCAAGGGGAGACAGGGTGTGTGTGGGGAGAGGGGGTGAGGAAGGTGAGGAAGAGTGGGGCTGGGGGGGAGGCGAGCACGGACAGGTATGGGGACGGTGTTAGTCTGGGTGGACTAGAGTAACAAATTCATGGACCCATAAGCACATAACGAAGAGGTTTCTATACAAGAGCAGTTGAGTATTGAGCAAACATCCCAGCCCAGTCCAGATCAAGTCCGAAAGTCCGATATTAGCCCATATGTCCGATACCAATCTACAAAGTCCTCTTCAGACCACGAAACACATGCAATGACCCCGAATGCAGGAAGGTCACAGGCCAGTGGGTGCAAAGTCTCCTGGATCCAGTGACAGGGGAAGCATCTCAGTGTTGACAGGGGTCTGTCTCCACGTGGCTCCTCCAGTTCCCAGGGCATGGGCTATACCAGCACAGCACCATGTGTCTGGTCAGTAGAGCATCTCTCAGGGAATGAGCAGAGAGAGAGTGTGTGGCTCTCACCTCCAAGGAGGAAGATAGGAGTTCCCAGAATCCTTAGGAGAAGGCCATGCCCATATAGAGGCCTCATTGGCTAAGACCTGGTTGACAGACTAGACTCCACCCCTTCACTCTGAATCCTCTCAAGTCCCAAATTGACACCAGATTATGTAACTACCACAGGTACAGGAGTTTTGGGCCATGTACAGGGACTCTGGGGGGCTGGCATGTGACTCTCCTCCTCCCCCCCTTCAGAAAAGGCAGGGCCAGCAGAGAATGTGATGGTGAAGGAAGTGTGGGGCACCAACGCCCTGGTGGAGTGGCAGCCCCCCAAAGACAACGGGAACAGTGAGGTCACGGGCTATTTCATCCAGAAAGCCGACAAGAAAACCATGGTAAGGAGACAGGAGGGTGGAGGGGGGCTGGGCTGGGGGCAAGAAGCGCTGGTGTGACATCGCCCCTGTTTTACAGCTGGGGGTGTATGTGCATCGAGGCTCCAAGGGAGTGGGAGAACGGGTGTCCGCGCGGTGTGGGAAGCCAGTTATTTGACTGAGGTCGAGGGCCTGTTGGGTTCACGTCATCATTGTTGTTGAATTGGGGCAAAAGTCACATGACAGAACGAACTGTGCCTTCCAAAAGCAAGGGGACCCTTCAGTGACATTTACCACGTTCACAGTGTGCTGCAATCGCCACCCGTATCTAGTTTCCGAGCGGTTTTCATCATCCCCCAAGGAAACGCGAGAGCCCTTCACTCAGCTGTTCCCCATCACCTTTTTTCCCCCAAGCTCCAGGCAACCACTAATCTCCTTGCTGGCGCTATGGATTTCCCCATCTCAGATTTCCACCTCCACGGAACCACACAGCGTTTGTCCTGGGGTGGCTGGCTGGGCTCTGGTGGTGCCATAGTTTAAGCATTGCGCTGCCAATCCCAAGGTCAGTGGTTCAAAGCCACCAGCCTCTCCAAGCTTTCTGCTCCTGTAAAGATGGGTAGTGTCAGAAACCCCCGGTGAGCAGCTCTACCTTGCCCTGTTGGGTTGGTTGCTATGGCATTGACCTGACAGCACCGAGCTCTTGCATTCAGCCTGTTTCTGAGGTTCATGTGTCATCAGTCAGAACTTCCGTTCTCTTCATGACTGAACACGACTCCACTGTGTGGGTGCCACCTCGTCCTGTGACTCCACGCAACGGTTGGGTTGTTTCCAACGTGGACGGCAGGAAACAGTACTGCCACGAACCATCCATTTTCTTTTGTTTTACAATTTAGTTTTGTTGTGAGGAGATGAGGTCAGAGCATGGAAACCTCAGTGACAGTGATTTTATTCAAGTTTATCCTTGGATTACATTCAGTACTCAGTGACATTGATAAGGTGTGCAAACATTTTTTTAATTTCTTCTTTACAAACAAGTTTTGTAACCTTTTTTTTTTTTCCCCAATACACACCTTCTGTGGATTAAAAAAACCCAACATTTTATTAGGGGCTCATACAACTGTTATCGCAATCCATACACACATCAATTGTGTGAAGCGCATTTGTACATCATTCTCAAAACATTTTCTCTCCACTTAAACCCCCGACATTAGGTCCTCATTTTCCCCCTCCCTCCCCGCTCCCCCCTCCCTCATGAGCCCTTGATAATTTATAAATGGGTATTTTGTCATATCTTGCCCTGTCCGACGTCTCCCTTCACCCACTTTTTGGTTGTCTGTCCCCCAGGGAGGAGGTCACATATAGTTCCTTGTAATTGGTTCTTAACCTTCTTTTCGGAGTGGTTCATTTTTCGTACAAACTCGTTGCCCTCCAAGGTCTCTAACCAACCTTTTAAATGACTCTTCTCATCAGTTTACTCCCTGGTAGATCTTAAAAGGGCATAATGCTCAAGGCACGTGCTTGTGATTAGTTACAGGACATCCTTGCGAGGTTTAAGGGGGAATTCTGTGGATGTTTTTGGTGCGAGGCTTAACAGCGATCTCAGGGCAGGAGTTTGGATCCCGAATGTCTGGGTCCTACGAGAGTTTGAAATTCTGTTCTGCCTTTGCCCTTTTTGGATAAGAACTCTCTGGTAGAATCTTTGATAGAAATGGAGGCATTTGCTTAAGGTGGGGCACACTTGATGTCCCTGGCCCTTCTTGTGTCCCGTCCACTTGGATGTGCGCACCCCCTCGTGCCCACTTCTCTCCATCCCCGCTCTAGGAGTGGTTCAATGTTTATGAACACAGCCGCCCCACCTCCTGTACTGTGTCCGATCTTATCGTGGGCAACGAGTATTATTTCCGAGTCTTCAGCGAGAATATCTGTGGGCTCAGTGACTCACCCGGTATCTCGAAGAACACAGCCCGGATCCTCAAGACAGGTATGGCTGCTGCCCCCCACGGGGGTCCAACCCTGAACCCCCCGAACCCCCCCCCCCCCCCGGCCCCCCACCCGGACTCACTGTCGGTGGTATTTGGTGTCAGAGGAGAGGGGGTGATGCTTGCTCCCTGGCTAGGAGGTCATTCTGGGAGCTCAGTCCCCTTACCGGCAATGATCTTCTCACCCAGGACTCACCTACAAACCGCTTGAGTATCAAGAGCATGACTTCCGAACAGCCCCCAAGTTCTTGACGCCTCTCCTAGACCGGGTGGTTGTGGCCGGATACACGGCTGCTCTCAACTGTGCCGTCCGAGGCCACCCCAAGGTACCAGGCTGGGGCCTCCAGGCCCACGGGCATGTGTGCGTGCGTGCGTGCATGTGCAGACGCTTGGGAGGAAATCTTCTGTAAGATAAAACCTCCTTCCCTGGCATGCCTGCAATCCTCACCCCCGGGTTCTCCATTTCGCGGGGCTTCTAAACCCATTTCTGACGCTTAAGGTCCCACTTGCAACACCAGCACTGCACCACTCTCTCTCCTCCTCTGGCTTGAGGCCCACTTTCCAGCTTCCTGTTTCTCTCTCCCTGGCTCTCAGAGATCACCCTGGCGGCCCACCTTGTTTTCCCTCTGCCCTGTGACTGCCAGGGGGCCATCTGTCTTGGCAGCTTGAGGACATGGCCACCCAGGCACATCTTCTCCAAGGACGACATCAGAACCCTAGGCAGAGGTTGAAAATCCGATGGCTCCCAGAGGGGTCTCCCTGCTCCATCCATTGCCAGACTGATGGGGGGACTGTGAACCCTTACATCCCGAGTTATACAGGCATTCAGCTAGATCAGGGGTTGGCAATGTATTGGCTGTGGGCCCCTTGCTTTTCTGAATGGGATTTTATTGAGACACCGCGATGGCCATTCCTGTGTGTCACAGTGGCAGAATCAAATAGTTGCCACAGAGACCACGTGCCCCACGGAGCCAAAACAATTTACTATCACCCGGCCCTTTAGGGAGAAAGTTTGCCAGCCTCTGATCTGGACCTCAGGTGTTTACCTTCAGCCCCCCTTAGGCACACCACGGCTTCATTAATTCACCTGGCCTATCCGTTCATGTTTTACTAACTCGACTCTCTCAGTCATTGCACTTGCTCAAGTGTCAATCCACTTACTGGTTCACTTCACACACACACACACACACACACACACACACACACACACACACACACACACACACAGACACCATTTGCTCCTCTGCCTCCTTCACTCATGGAGGTTTTCTCTGTGCTGGGTAGGCCAGGCAAGAAGTCCCTGTATGTTGTGGGGAGACTGACCTTGACCGGGTCACACAAACGAAAAGGCTAGACATTATGGTACGTCTGGCCGAGACGTACAAGCAGCTGCCAGTGTCCAACACATGGTCCCACTGCTGGGCTGGAGACCCCCTGGGTAGTGCCAGCGCCCGAGGGGGCTGGGCTGCTAACTGAAAGTCTGGACATTGGAGCCCACCCAGAGAACTCAGCAGACGCGCTCAGCAGCCCCCTGTCTGGAAAACAGCAAAACAAAGCCCACCACACCCAGCCATTTCCAACCCCACGGAAGGCAGTTCTACTCTGACCAGCTGGGGTCACCACCCTTTAGAATGGACTCTGGGGCAATGGGTTCCTGTCCCCGAGGTGGGGGTCAAGGAGTGACGTGTGAGCCGAAACCTGGTATTGATTCGGTAACGAGAGAAGGGGAGGGCAGGACTGAAACCTGGAACCACTCGCACCAAGGTCCTCGGATGGGAGCCTCAGCCTCTTGTGGCCTCTCTGGGGTGTGGGTGGAGTGGGGGAGGGGTGCGGTGACCCCCCGGCGTCTGCGCGTGTGCGCCTCTTTCGGCCCGTACGAGTGGCTCTGCAGTCAAATCGAATGGTGACTTCATTTGTTTATAAACATAGCTGTCTGAGCCTGATGATGACAACAAGTACAAATGTGCTTGACACAATGGATGGGTGCATGGATTGTGATAAGAGTTGTACGAGCCCCAAGAAAATGATTAAAAAGAAGAACCCCCACCAAAGGGGTGGGGGAAGCTTGTCAAGCGAAATCAAAGATCCAAATATATATGTATAGCTTTATGGGGGTGGGGTGGGGAGGGGATAAAAGAGGAGCTGATACCAAGGGCTCAATAGAAAGTAACTGTCTAGAAAAGAATGAAGGCAACAGATGTACAAACATGCCTGATACAATGGCTTGTTATAAGAGCCGTAAGAGCCCCCAGTACAATCTTTTAATAAATGTTTTAAAAAGATCCATATATATATATATATATGTATAATTTTAATTGCTGTGAGGGACAGGATTGGCTCTTCTGCCTCAAAAGTTTGCCCCCCTCTGGAGCAGAGGGAGGGGGCGAGGCAGGTGAGAAGTGGGGACAGAGACATTATGGGGGTGACATTGTATAAGACCCTACGGGCCACAGACGTGAGCTCTTCATTCGGAGAGCCATGCTGTTTGTGGTCGGGTGTTGGAAGTTGATTCTAACACCAGGTGGGAGAGTAGAATGGCCCAGGAGAGGTGGTGGATTTGGGGTTTTTTTGGCTGAAAGATTACCAGGGAATTCCTAAGTCTTTTCTCCTGGAGCCTCGGAGACTAGCGGCCAGAGCTCTTATGAGCCCTGAGGGACAGGAATGTCACCTGCTTTAGGAGGCTGAGGCTCAGAGAGGAGAAGTGACTGGTTCTAGACAGACCAGTGTTCCCCAAAGTGGGTGATCCCGCCCCTCCCCGATGGGCACTGGAAGGATCCTGGGAGGCTGCAGAAGCAGATACCTCCACTTCATCCGGATGCTGGGCTATAATACCAACCTTTATAAATTGACCGTGGGACGCTGTCCATGAAAAAAAAATTTTTTTAATTAAATTAAAATTTTAATTTAATTAGCAAAAAATTTCCCCCCTGAAAAGGGGCCGGTAGGTCAAATGAGTTTGGGAACCTGTGTCCTAGGATCTCCCACCCCCCTCCTTGTGGCACCACCCGGAGGACCCTCTTGAAGCCGTGCCTCCTCTTCTGTTCTGAACAGCCAAAGGTGGTGTGGATGAAGAACAAGATGGAGATCCGCGAAGACCCCAAGTTCCTCATCACCAATCACCAGGGCGTGCTCACGCTCAACATCCGCCGCCCCTCTCCCTTCGACGCGGGCACCTACTCCTGCCGGGCCGTCAACGAGCTGGGGGAGGCGCTGGCTGAGTGCCGGCTGGATGTGCGAGGTGAGGATGCACCTGAGCACCCTGCCGGGCTGACCACGCCCCTCACCCCCACCCCAGGCCCTTGCCCAACAAGAGCCTGAGGTCCCACTGCTGGCTGACTGGGTGCTAAGACCAGAGGGGAGTCCCGTCCTGGGCCCTCCAGCTGGGAAACTGCATTCAGACACAAGCAGGACCCAGGCAGGGGCGTCAGTGCTGGGATGAAGGCGCCCCAGGGCGTGATGGGAGCCAGGGCTAGGGACCTTGGGGAGCAAGATCAGGCTTCCTGCTCCTGTGAAGATTCAGAGCCTCGGAAACCCAGGGGGGGCAATTCTATCCTGTCCTTTAAGGGCTGTGAGTCAGAATTGGCTCGAGGGCGCTTAGGAGGACTTCCCCAGGGGTTTTCATGACCATGACCTTTCTGAAGCAGTCAGCAGGGCCCGTGCCCCCAGGCGTCTCTGGGCAGGTTTGAACCAGGAATGGGTTCAACCAGTAGTCAGGGGGATTAGTCATTCAGGTGGCCCAGCCAGCTGGCTGGGCAAGTGTCAGCTTGCTCCCCCTGTTGGTCAGCTCAGTCCAGCATGCAAAGGATGTGGTGGGGGCACATGGACTTCGGACCTGCCATTGCCGTGTGTCATTGAGTGGATTCCAGCTCATAACAGCCCTCTGCAGTTAGCAGTGCTGCCCCCGTTAGGGTTCCTAGGCTGGAGCCCTGGGGTCACAGGGCAGCGGTTCTGAACAAAAATACTTTTGTGGTCGGGGTTTGTGGTCACCCCCACTCGAGGAACTATTCAAGGGTCGCGGCATGAGGAAGGGCGAGAACCACTGGCCCAGTGGGCTAACGCGTGGGGCTGTTCACCCCAAGGTCAGCAGTGAAAGCACTCTGTTCCCACAGAGTGACAGTGCCACTCTGCCCTGTAGGGTCAAGGAGCAGAGTGGACACACTGCCCATGGGTTTCCTTTGGGGTTATCTCAGCGGCGGCCCGCTGGCTGTCAGGTGGTTTCTTTTTGGGGGGGCGGGGGTTCAAACTGCTGGCCTTTCGGAAGGCTTCTCACCGGCCCCTCTCTGCACCCCCAACAGTGCCGCAGTGAAGATGACCTCTCTGCTCGTCCCCCTCCCGGAGTTTCCATAAAGAACACAAGTCAAGGTTCTTGTCTGGACGCTCACCTTTGTGTGTTCTTCAGCTCATGGTCCAGGTGGCCATGTTGGGGGTTGGTGATGGGGTGGGGGGCACCTGGTGGGCACGGCAACCCCAAGAAGGCGGCCAGGATGGAACCGAGGGCAGGGAGCCGGCCATCGCGAGGCTGGTCCTTTAGCGAGGCGCCCGTGTATTGCGGGAGCCATCCTGAGACGCCTCCTTTAGGGAGGCCACCGAGTCGCCTGGGCCACTCCGGCCAGGCGCAGATGACCGCAGGCCGTGTTGGGGCAGCCGGACGGGGAAAAGGGACCCTCGTGAGGTAGCTGTGTTGGAATGGTCGCCCCAAGTACATGGTGGGGCTGCTCCGGGGCGGGGGAGGGGGGGTGCGTGTGTGTGGTGGTGACGGGGAGTTACTTCAGCGAGGTGGCCATGTTGGATGGGGATGGCAGGGGCACGGCTCACTGAGCTGGGCGCTGGGTGGTAAGCGGCTGGTCTTTATTAACTTGGATACTTTGGCCGGCTCTGAGGGAGGACATGTTAGAGCTCTGGTCCTTCGATGACCCCCGACGATGTGGGGACAGTCAGAGCCCCCAGAGTTCTGAGACCTGGGGGTCGAGTCTGGCCTCCACAGCCGGCGTCTGGGTAGGAGAGAGTGCGGTTCAGACAGAGGCCTCCGTCTGTGGACGCTTCTGCCCTGTGCGGGCAGCGAGGGGGCTCTGAGCTTACTGGGAAGGCGAGGAGAGGGGTGCTGGAAAAGATGAGGCCACCGAGGGTCTGGTGCCTGCCATTCCTCACCAAGGAGGGCCAACCCCTCCCCAAGGCCCTACAGGGAACTAGGGCCGCAGGCCTGGTGGACTACACTCGAGGGCCAGGGCAGTCCCTCCCCAGTCTCCCCAGCCCATGGAGAGAGGCTATCAGAGGGCTCTGGTATGGAAAGTAGAGCCACTTCAGCCAGGGGGACCAAGGCCCCAGTGACCCTGTTTTGTCAAATCGGACTGCCTTTCTACTCTGGTTTGACCCCCTTCAAGGAAGGACCTAGGAGTTCAGGCCCGGCCCCACCCCCCACCCCCACTTAGACTGGCCAGCCTCAGCTCTGAGGTCCTCCCTCAGACCCAGAAGCCCAGAACCCCCAGTCGTCCTCCCTCAGATCCAGGGGCCCAGGACCCCATCCTCTCTCCTCCCTCTGACCCAGGAGTCCAGCCCCTCCCCTCTCAGACCCAAGAGTCCAGGCCTCTCTCCGCTCCCTCCCACCGCCCTCGGACCACCCACCGGCCCGCCCGCACCGCCCTCCAATCTCCTAGTCCGGCCTGATTCCTCCTTGCTCTCACCTGTTCCCCCTCCTCTCCGGCCTTCACCAGCTCCTCCTCGTCCTCGTCCCCCTCCTCCCCTGCGTCACTGTCGTCCTCCTCGTCCTCGTAGTCGTAGTCGTCGTCCGGAGCGTCCTCGTGGAAGAAGGGCACGGCCCCCTGCGCCGAGTGGAAGCGCAGGCGGTAGAGCAGCCGCACCCACTGGCCGAACTCCCGGTCGCGGGTCTCGGGCGCGGCCCGCAGCTGCAGGTAGAAGGTGCGGCCCGTGGGGAACTTGACCTTGAGCTGCCGGCGGCACTCGTCGTGCACGAAGAGCTGGACGAACTGCAAGGGGAACAGCCTGGGCCGAGGGTGGGCGGGCGGGGTGCCGTCAGCGCCCAGCCTCCCGGAGCCCCGACTTCCCGCCCCGCCCGGCCCTCTGCCCTGGGAGGAACCCCCTTCCCGCGGCCTCCTGGATCTCAGTGCACGCTGCTCTTCCGGCCAAACGCACAGACTGAGAGCCCCGTGGCACAGAAGGTGAGATCTTTCAACTCCCCTAAGGAGTTACAGTGTCAGAAGCCCACGGCGGGCAGTTCACCCCTCCCCTGGCCTCAAGGGTCACTATGCGTTAGAACCATAACTCATAACTCAAGGTTTTTGGGTTTTTTGGACAGTTTAACAATGTAGTAAGATTCCTTTTAAGGAGCCCCCAGGTGATGCGGTAGGCATTGGGTGGCTGACTGCAGGATGGGCACCCTCCACTCCGCAGAGGACGGGGCATTCAGCCCCGTCAAGATGTAAATGCTCTAGGTTCCTACCGCTCTTGTCGGAAACAACAAAACAAACAAACAAACAAGCGCCCCACCCCCAGGCTGTGAAACAGCTTTGAAGCGTAGCCCATGATCCAGGACAAAGTGTAGGTGTCTGTCTGCTTTGGTGGGCGCCTCCCTGGTGCAGTGGGTCCCCGTTGGACAGTTAACGGCAGAGGCAGCAGTTCGAAACCACCAGCCACTCCTTCAGGGAAAGACGAGGCTCTTCCATTATAAAGACCGACAGGGACAGTTCTACTTGGTGCTGTGGGGTCGCTGGGTGGGAATCGACTCCCTGGCTTTGAGTGGAGTTGTTCATCTGCTTTTGCAGCCCCCCCATCCTGACAGCACCACCCACCCCCCAGCGGGGCGGTACCACCCACGACGACAAACACTGTATAGCGTATATAGGGCCACAACCCACGGGATGGTAGTGGGTTTGGGGGCTCGGGAAGAGTCCTCTAAGGTACAATGGTGGCACAAAGGTTAAGCGCCCAGCTGCTAACCCAAGGGTGGACGTCCCAACCCACCCAGAGGCGATACGGGAGAACCGTCTGGTAATCTCCTCCCTTAGAGACCGGACTTGGCTCTCTCCTCCCTGTGGCTCCTGCTGGCCCTCCCGCCCTCCCAGACTCCGGGACATGCGACTCTGCGCGCGGACGGTCCACCCTTGGACACCACGCCCACGGGTGCAGGCCGTGACTATGCGGGACCGAGCACAGCCCCTCTATAGGGTCTCCAAGGCTGCGACTGGGGGGCGGGGCACGGACACACCCCTCTTCTGCGGAGCGTCGGCAGCCCAGCGCCAGACTGCTCCACCAGGGCTGGCCATCCCAGCGCCTGCCCGGCGCCCGGGAACCACAGGTCCGCAGCTTCCTTGGCCGCTCGCGCCTCCCGAGTCCGCACTCGCTGGCGCCCCGTGTCCCTGCCCTCCCCTCTCCTGTCTGGTCGGGGAACTCGAGGAGGCAGGGGGTGGGCTCCCTCCCCAGGAGCCGCGGTGGTACAGTGGGTAGACCACTGGGGCCGCTGACCACGCTGTCGTCAGGAGTTCGAACCCACCGGGCCCCTCGCAGGGAGCCAGCTGAGGCTGTCTGTTCCCAAAGAGCTCCACAGGCTGCGGGAGCCGCGGGGCCAGCGCTGCCCTGTCCAATAGGGTCACTCTGAGTTGAGATCGACAAGATCTTGTGTGTGTGTGTGTTGGGGTGGGTGGGTCTCTACACACAGCAGATGCTAAAGGAACAAAACCATGAACCCACTGCATTAAGTCCAGCACAGCGCCCCAGAGAACCGAGTCCAACAGCCTTGCAGGGTTTCTGAGGTTCTGCATGCTTCCTTTCTGTTTGTTTTTGGAGTTTTGGTGGCATCTTTTCCTTAAAAAATTTCTTTTTAAGTTCAATTTTTTTTTGAGGCTATACATTCTTATGGAAGCAGACGGCTTCCTTGGTCTGCAGAGCAGCTGGGGGGGTTTGAACCACTGACCTTTCTATTAGCAGCGATGTGCTAGACCCGGGCTCCTGCTCACCGAGGGGTGAATGAGTTCTCGAAGGCAGGAATCTCTCTGGACTCTGGGGTGGCACAGAGCTCCATTCCAGGTCCAGCCAGGCAGATGAGGACACAGGCCAGGTCCCCCCCTCCACTGGGATGCCAGTCCAGGCCATCTGCTCACCTCTAGGGGTGTGTGCCCTTGGACTTCTGCCTGGGGTGTGGTACCCCCTGTGACCCAAAGACACCAGAGACAACCAGCAACTCCATCAAAAAGCCCAGGGAGGGCACAGTACAGCACCCACAAAGCACACAATGTCCCTCTGGTTCCTTGAGGCTTCCTTACCCCCCACAATCATGACCCCAGTCCTGCCTTTCATTGGGGGCTAGACCAGAGCATGTGCACAGGTACAGATAAGAGATAAGAGTTCAGAACACACCGAATCCAGGAACAGAAATGGGAGTAGCAATACCAGGAGGGCAGGAGGGAAGGTGGGGAGAGGGAGGGTGGGGAGGAAGGCGGAACGGATCCAGATGATCGGCACATAACCACACGCACCCCTCCCAGGGGACAAAAGCAGAGCCAGGGGGGAAGGGAGTGTAAGATATGAAAATAATAATTTATAATTTATCAAGAGGCCACAGGGGGGTAAGAGCTGATACCAAGGTCTCAAATAGAAAGTAAATGTTTAGAAAATAATGATGGCAACATATGTACAAATATATTTGCTTGATACAATGGATTTACAGATTGTTATAAGAGCTGTAAGAGCCCCCAATAAAGTGATCTTTAAAAAAAACAAGCACTGGGAGTGGATTCCCACCCATAGCGGCCCTCCAGGTAGGCCTGCCATGGGCTTTCCCAGGCTGCCATTTATCCTGAAGCCGGCTGCCACGTCCCTCTCCCTGGGGGAGACCGACAGGGTTTCCTCTCCTGCAAAGAGCTGCAGCCTCGCAATGGGGAGGGCAGGCGGTTCTACCCTGTCCTAGAGGGTCCCCTCGATAGCAGTGAGTTTGTGAGTGTTTGACTCGGTGGCCGGCACCGATCCCGGCACTTTCTCCAGACCTAACTCAGGAGGTGCACCCTGCCTATGCCCCCATTCCGCAGGGAGGAGAGTAGAGGCCCAAACAGGAAGGACGCTTGACCAGAGTCAGTGAAGGCGAAGCAGGGTCTGAGCCCCTGCCCGTCTGAAGGCGGACACAGCCGCACCTCGCTTTGTTGCGTTTCGCTTGGAACTTTGGGGGCCACATTTTTGTTTTACAAATGGAAGGTTTCTGAGGAGGGTGTAGGAGGCCTGGTAGGGTGTGATCAAGGGTAATATAACAGAGGAATTACTGAAACCCAAATGAAGGCTGAGCATGATAGTGAGACAAGAGGAAAGTAAAAGGAAACAGAGGAAAGAACTAGGAGGCAAAAGGCATTTATAGAGGTCTAAAAGGTATGTGCACATGTAAATATATTTATATATGAGGATGGGGAAATAGACCGATGTGCATATATTTATAGGTTTAGTATTAAGGTAGCAGATGGACATTGGGTCTCTACTCAAATACTCCCTTAATGCAAGAATACTTTGTTCTATTAAACTGGCATTCATGATGCTCACCTTCCCAACACAATCACTGAAGACAAAGCAGATGAATAAGCAAATGTGGTGAAGAAAGCTGATGGTGCCCAGCTCTCAAAAGATATAGCGTCTGGGGTCTT
>NW_022104553.1:21074230-21076658 GCF_000313985.2 Echinops telfairi | reverse complement strand
GAGTGGCAGTACCGGGAGGGTGTAGGGAGGGTGGGGTTGAAAGGGGGAACCGATTACAAGGATCTACATATAACCTCCTCCCTGGGGAATGGACAGCAGAAAAGTGGGTGAAGAGAGACGTCAGACAGTGTAAAATATAACAAAATAATAATAA
This sequence comes from Echinops telfairi, assembly GCF_000313985.2. Classification (NCBI taxonomy): domain Eukaryota; kingdom Metazoa; phylum Chordata; class Mammalia; order Afrosoricida; family Tenrecidae; genus Echinops; species Echinops telfairi. The sequence goes on along the minus strand of NW_022104553.1, from coordinate 21,076,504 downwards.
CTGATAACTTATCAAGGGTTCATGAGGCATGGGGGGAGCGGAGAAGAGAGGGGGGAAATGAGGAGCTGATACCAAGGGCTTAAGCAGAAAGCAAATGTTTTGAGAATGATGATGGCAACACATGTACCAATGTGCCTGACACAATGGATGGATATGTATGGATTGTGATAAGAGTTGTACCAGCCCCCAATAAAATGATTAAAATAAAAAATAAAACCAATAAAAAACAAAAAAAGCAAATAGAAGGTTTCCAACCACCTTGCGTGGAGCAAGCTAATGGATGCCATTTTTCCTGGCAGCAAGCGCTCACTTCCTCCCTCCTCGGAGTCACATTTCCGCCATTCTCACAAGATTTTATACTTTTCCGGAGAGCGGCTGCCCCACTACTTAGGGTCTCTGAGAGAGGCTGTCTCCACAGGAGCACCCAGCCTCAGCCTTCTTCATTGAGCGGCAGGTGGGTGTGAAGACTACGGCCAAGCTGGTGGGTTTGAAATGCTGACCTTTGGCATAGTGGCCTGGTGCTCATTAGGTCTCCTTATGTGATTGAACCGAAAAGCCATCGAGTTGCTTCTGACCCGTAGCCACCTCGGTAGAGTTTCTGAAGCTGTCAGTGGTCACGAGAGCAGAAAGTCTCATCTCCCTCCCTCCCTCCGAGGGGCTGGTGGGCTTGAACGGCTGACCTTGCTGTTACCCAAGGCCACTGCCATTGAGTAGATTCCGAATCCTAGCGAGACCCTGGTGGAGGAGATAGGAGAATTGTACTGTTTCTGGGACTGCCAGTCTTTCTGAGCTTTCTCCCTCCGAGGGGCTAGTGGGTTTGAACTCAATGTTAGCATCCTACCGCTTAACCCACTGTGCCACTACGGCTTCTTGAAAAGACTCTGGTCTAGTGTCAGTATAACCTTCCTATGTACCGGAAAACCCCAAACTTGGTCTGGCCTGCCTTTATTCCAGGTGTCCGTGTGGCATGCCATGCCATCCGCAGGAAGGGGGCACATGCCCCAGGGGTGGGGCTTGTTCTCCGTGTCTGTCAGGTGCTGCAGTGAGTGTACACCTGTGATGAAAGAAGCCCTGGCTGAAAGAAAGAAAGGAAGGAAGGAAGGAAGGAAGGAAGGAAAGAAAGAAAGAAAGAAAAAGAAAGAAAAGAAAAGGGAGCCCTGGTGGGCTACGCATCCAGCTGCCAACCACACAGTCAGAGGTTCAAACCCACCAGCCTGCTCCACAGGAGAAAGATGAAGCTGTCTGCTCCCGGAAAGATCTTAAACCCAGGGTGCAGTCAAGCATTGATGAAACATAGAATATTCCTCTGGCTTCTTGAGGCTTCCTCACCCCCCACTACCATGACCCCAGTGCTGCTTCTCAATTCAGACTAGACCAGAGCATGCACACGGGTATAGATAAGGGATGGGGCTCACGACACACGGAATCCAGGAACAGACTTGGGAAGAGCGATACCAGAAGGGGAGTGGGAAGAGGGAGGAGAGGAAGGGAAAAAGGAGGGAACCGATCGCAACGGTTGACACATACCCATACACCCCTCTCCAGGGGGAAGAACAACAGAAAACATGGGGGAAGGGAGACATCGGTTGGTGTGAGCTATGAAAATAATAACAATTTGTAATCTATCAAGGGGTTATGAGGGCGGGGGTAGGAGGAAAGGAGGGAAAAAAGATGAGCTGATACCCAGGGCTCAATAGTACATGTCTAGAAAGGAATGAAGGCTCCAATAAAAGGAATTTTTATTGGAATTAAAAAAAATTTTTTTAATTTTAAAAAAAATAAAAGGAATGGGGTTCCAATAAAATTATTTTAAAAAAGGAAGAAAATAATGAAGGCAACTGATGTACAAATTCGCCTGATGCAATCGATGTATGGATTGTAACAAGAGTTGTAAGAGTCCCTAATGAAATGATCTTTTAATTAAAAAACAACTTAAACCCCAAGTAGTATTTCTGCTCTGTCCTATAGGGTTGTCATAGGGTCAACGCTGAGGGCAGCGAGCTTTGTTTGGATTCAGATGTGGTATGAAGCAGCCCCGGTGGTACAGCGGGTTCCATGTTGGCCTCCTGATAGCAAGGTCAGCTGTTTGAACCCACCAGCTTCTCCGTGGGAGAAAGATGAGGCTTTCTGCTTCCATAAACACTGACAGCTTCAGAAATCCTACGCGTGTCCCCACTGCTGTGAGTTGGAATCGACTTGCTGGCAGTGGGTTTGTTTGGGTCATGGTGCTTGTGTTAGTCCAGGTAGACTAGAGAAACAAATCCAGGGAGACTC
>NW_022104553.1:21072324-21073405 GCF_000313985.2 Echinops telfairi | reverse complement strand
ATGAGGGAGAGGGGAGCGGGGAGGGAGGGGGAAAATGAGGAGCTGATGCCAGGGGCTTAACTGGAGAGCAAATGTTTTGAGAATGATGAGGGCAACGAAGGTACAAATGTGCTTGACACAATGGATGTCTGTATGGATTGTGATAAGAGTTGTGTGAGCCCTAATAAAATGACTAACAAAATAGCTTTCTATACAAGAGCAGTTGAGTATTGAGAAAACATCCCCGGCCAGTCTAGATCAAGTCCATAGGTATAACACTGGCCCATATGTCCAAAGCAGCTCTGAACCACTCTTCTTCTTCCCTTACTTTGCTCTCTGTTCTTCTGGATTCCGCCACCCAAACCCCCCACCCCCACCCCCTCCCCACCTTTACATCTCTCTAGGACAGCGGTTCTCAACCTGCGGGCCTCAATCCCTTTGGGGGTCAAACGACCCTCTCGCAGGGGTCGTCTGAGTCATCACAGTAGCAAAACGACAGTGATGAAGGAGCAATGAAACGAATGTGATGGTTGGGGGGTCACCACCCCATGAGGAACTGTCTGAAAGGGTCGTGGCGTGAGGAAGGTGGAGAACCGCTGCTCTAGGAGCACTGCTGGTGTAGTGAGTTGGGCTGCTAACTACAAGGTCAGCAGTTCGAAACCACCAGCTGCTCTGTGAGAGAAAGACGAGGCTTTCCACTCCTATAAGGTTATAGTCCCAGAAATCCAGAGAGGCCTTTCTAAAGGGCCTTGCAGGGCTGCCAGGAGTCAGCGTTAACTTGATTGCAGGGAGTTCGATTTGTGTCTGAGGAGCCATGGTGGCATTAAGTGGTTACGTGATGTGCTGCTAACTGCAAGATCAGCAGTTTGAAACCGCCAGCCCCCCACCCCCCTTGGGAGAAAGAATGGGGCTTTCCACTCCCGTAGAGAGTTGCAGTCCCGGAAATCCACAGGGGTAGTTTCTACTCTGAACTGTAGGGTTAATAGGAGTCAGGTCTGGATGACAGTTTTAGTGACTGATGTCTCCCCATTCTTTTCTTTTTTGCCTTCATTTTCCTTGACTTTTTTTCTTTCCTGTTGTCCTTCCTCCGCCGTCCACCCCG
>NW_022104553.1:21070052-21072224 GCF_000313985.2 Echinops telfairi | reverse complement strand
CTCTTCTGACTTTGGTTTACTCCCCGCCCCCCAATTAAGCGTGTGCAGCCAGTGAGAGGCACTGGCAGGCAGGATCTCTGTTTGCTTGTTAACGTGGCAGGAGAGGGCCTGTGGGGAGGGGGCAGCGATGGAGGTGGGCAGGCGCCAAGGTTGGTTTGATCCTGTGGGCTCTGTACTGGGGAGAGGGTCCATTTTCCTGGGTGCTTGTCTTACTTTCTCTCACCCCACCCCTTCACTTATTGAAACAAGCTTCACTTGGGTTTACTTCTCTTTCTGACTGGTCAGTGCCTTATCTTGTGTTCCTCAGTGAGGAGACACAAGTGAGCCTGCCCCAGCACACACGCACACGTCAGCACCACAGGTCCTGCTGACCTGGTGCTTTGCTGTGCACCTCATGAGAACTTTAGATCTCACAGCGCGGGCATACGCCACATTCAGATTCTGGGGGCTTTACTAGCTGTGATAGGTAGGTGTATTGTGCCAACCTGGCCAATAGGAACATGTGGGATTAATCAGGTAGCTGTTTGATTGGAGGGCAGAGAGATAAAAGGCCTGCCCCCGCTCTTTTTTGCTCTCTGGTGATCCGAGCGTCATGGAGGTTATGTGCTGCTGGAGGTAGTTCTGTTTCAATCTGTGAGCTGCACTACCTGTGGGCCAGGCCAACTCGTGGATCCTGTCACTAGAGCTTGAGGCTCCTTCGGGGCCTGCTTCACCGCGCTGCTGGTTGCATACATTGCTTGAGCTTGAAGCTGGTGGATTCCATCGCCTTGCATTGCTTGTGTTTGACATCCCATCCAGGCCTCCTTCGGTAAGCCCCCGAGCTACTGACTGTTGTCAGTACCCCCACTGCTGCTTGCTGCATGAGGGCAGACTCTGCTTGCCTTGTCCCAGGGAGCACTCTGGGGTCTGCGTCCTTGATCTTGGACCCATCGGCCCACGTGAATTGAAGGACTTCCAGTTTATTAACTGTTCCACAGAAGTGCGTTGATCTGAGCCCTCTGTACTGCTGTGTGGACTGATTAGCTGTTATATTCCTTCTCACTGTATAAACCTATCCTCATATAAATATAGAGAATCATAGTGTCCTGGTTGCGTTTCTTTAGAGAACCCTGCCTAACACACCAGCCTTCTTCGTAGAAAGGGAAACAGTTCTATCACCGGGGGTCGGCCACCCTACTTTTGTTAGAGGCTGAAACGAGGCCAGACTAGACGGTAGGTCAGACACAGAACTGTTCTGGATGCCTCTGCATAACCGCTCTGAATGACTCTACCCAGCGTCCCGGGAAGAGCCAACAGCCCGTGGTTACTTCTGTCGATACGACAGTGTCTGATGGTGCAGCTATAGCCCAGGGCAACCAGGCAGGTCATCCGAAACCATGAGGGCCCCACTTGACACCCTGCGGCAACCTGGACAGGTGGCTCCCCTCTCTGAGACTCAGCATCTCTTCTTGGATCAGGTGGCTCCTTCTGAGACATTGAGGGCAGGGATGGGACAGTGTATGCGCCCGGGAGTCACCAGGCCTTCAATATGGCCACCCCCGCCACCCTCCCTGGAGCAGAGCAGAGAACAAGGTTCTCCTGTCTGCTGCTTTTGCTAACTGCCATGGGGTAGATTCCCCCACCCCCCACCCCAAACAGACACCAGCCCCATGATGTTGTAACATTAGGTTAAGATGAAGAAGAAGACAAGCAGTCTGTTGCAAGTCCTCACCCCGGCGGCGTAATGGTTACGTATTGGGCTGCTAAACCACAAGGTCAGGAGTTTGACACCACCGGCGCATTGCTAGAGAAAAACATGCCTTTCTACTCCTGTAAACAGTTACAGTCTTGGACACCATATGAGCTGTTCCATCCTGCCCTATAGGGTCTCTGGGTGTTGGAATTGACTGGATGGCGGTGCGTTGTGGAGTCTGGGGCGCTGGAACAATCCGGGGGGCTGGAAAAACAGTTACCTACACTTTAACCTGGATCATGGGTTCTAGTACAACATTTTTCATTGCCAGGAGGGACGCTGAGTAAATTTCTTCTTGAATGGAGGCCAGTAAGCCAAATAAGTTTGGGGACCAACATTCTAAAACAGCAGTTCTCAACTCGTGGGTCTGGACCCCTTTGAACGACCCTTTTACAGGGGTCGCCCCATTCATCACAGTAGCAAAATGCCAGTGATGAAGT
>NW_022104553.1:21068511-21069952 GCF_000313985.2 Echinops telfairi | reverse complement strand
GGGGGGGGGGTCACCACCACATGAGGAACTGTCTCAAGGGTTGCGGCATTAGGAAGGTTGAGAACCACTGTTCTAGAAGCTCCGCTAAAACGTTTTCGGCATTCCAGCAACCCGTTAGGCCCCACTGACAGATGGCTCATGGCTGTAAATGCGGGCAAAGGGTGGGAGTCAAACCCAACTTCAGCATGGAAGGGGAGGATCCCTCACCCACCACTGCCGTCTCACATCTAGATATCCAAGACTTGCTTTCTAGCCCCGGGGGCTGGCTCGGTTCTGGTTTTCCTAGGGGTGGTCATCAGCTCAGACAGAAGTAGCAGCCACCCAAGGCTCTGGATCGGAAGGGTTGTCTGGGTGAGAGGTGGTACAGGGAGGAGGGCAGGATGGGGCTAATCACCCAAAGAGCTGTAGGTTTCCATTCTCCTTGGTGGGGCCGGCGAGCAGTAACAGGTCTGGGAGTTCCAGGGCTGGGCTGGAAGCTGCCACTCCCATGGTGACCTTGTTGGCGACTTCTCCTAACCGGGTGACCTGGGACCAGAGGTCATAGGTTATTATTGGCGAGATAGAGGGGAATGCTCCAGCAAGTCACGGCGGAGTCTGGAATGTCTTGGTATAGTTCAAGATCATGAGACGGACTAAGTTAAACATTTGGGTAAGATCAGACATCCCGGGGCCAAGGTCGAGGTTATAGCCGGAAGCTAATGGGACTGGGTCAGACGTATAGACCAGCTAAGGGTCTAGACACTGGAGAGGGGAGGTCAGGGATAATAGAGGAGGAGGAGTTAGAAGAATCCTAGAGATGGTCCTTATGTGGGTGTGGTCGGAAGGAGGGGTACAGAGGTTCCCCAAGTCATGAGGTGAGAGGTCTGAGGCTGGGGTGCAGGGGCGGGGCGTCCGGGGTCTCCACACCTGCACGAAGTTGCTCTCAAAGATGGTGAAGTCCCGCAGCTGGTCGAACTCGCCGCTCTGGAGGTGACGTTGGAGTTGGCCAGGCCGGCCCGTAGGGTAAGCCGGGTCCGGGGCACGATCTAGAAAGTACAAAGTTGGGAAGGGGTGAACCTGGGGCCACCCCGCGCTAGGGGTGAGGGTCCCCGGGCTCTCTGCCCGCGCTCGGCCTGGCTCTGCTCCTCACCTGCCATCCCACCTGGTCCCGCCTCACCTGCTCCACTGGGGCCCACCTTGAGCTTGTCCCGCTTCATCGCGACGCCCCCGCCCCAGGCGGGGCGCGGATGGAAGAGCCCCAGGTGGAAACGGGAGGGCGGAGCCGCCGGCTGTGTGACCTCACAAGGGGGCGGTGTTTTGACGTCACACGGGGGCGGGGCCTGGAGACCGAGGCGGGTGGCGTCAGTGCGCAGGCGCACGGATCCGGCGCAGGCGCACGAGGCGTTCCTCCCGGCGTGCACCGCGGCGCTCCGCTGGTGCCGGCCCTTTGACAGGAGGGAGC
>NW_022104553.1:21054630-21068411 GCF_000313985.2 Echinops telfairi | reverse complement strand
GCCGAGCCCGAGGCAGCGGCTGTCGGGCCGGGGCCGTGAGTCGGGGGGTGAGTTCTCAGGGGCTGCGCACAGGTGGCGGGGCTGAGCGCCCTCCTCGGGCGCTGAGCGCGGGTAATCTGGAAAGGAGACTGCGCATGCGCGAGAGTGAGTGAAGCTGGGGACCCGGCCGCACGGCTGGGACACGGAGAGGAACGTTAGGAAGCCTCTACCTCTGGAATATGCAGGAGGAGCGGGGCTCGGAGGGGCTCTTGGCGCCTGCGCGTCGCGTCAGGTGCAAACCCAGAAGGCAAAGATTGGAGGGAGGGGGGGGTGGGAGCACGTAGCTCGTGAATATGTATGAAAGGTGTGGCCCGGATGGAAGCTTGACCAATCAGACTGCAGAGAGCCTGATTAAAGCGATCAGGATTGGAGAATGGTGGCTCGGGAATATGCACGAGGGCGGGGCAGAGTCGGGCCTCATGAATATGCGCGAGGGGCGGAGTCTTGAGGTGATGGGTGCCTAAGCAGGAGCAAAGTGGAAAGTTAGTGAAAGGAGAGGTGCTGGGTTTGAATATGCATGAGGGGGCGGGCTTCTGGCTGTTTGCTGTTTACGGTGGAAACAACGGACGCGATTTTAGTAAGGAAATCCTGCAAGGTGCCCTTGAACTCGTGAACGTTTCGGGGCGAGGTTTGCCCTGTGCTCCCTTGCCTGAGAAATGAAGGTCTGGGAATCCAGTCGTGAATATTCATGATGGCAACTTCCAGTGAAATCCTGGGCCTGGCAGCTCCTTGACCCGTGACAGCCCTGACACACAGACCCCGGGGCTCGATGGGCTCAGGATCCCCACCCAGACCCCTCTCTCTTGCAGGCGGGGACAGAGGGCCGAGATGGCGAGGGCTGCGGCACAGTGGGGCTGCTGCTGGAACACTCCTTTGAGATCGGTGAGCCCCCCAACATCCCCACCCTCAGGAGTCCCGGGACTCATTGCCCCTTGTCTTGTAAGAGAAGCCCTGGTGGCTGAGTGGCTTAGTGCTTGGCTGCTAAACACAAGGTCACCAGTTCGAACTCTCCAGCCGCTCCGCTCCGCAGGAGCACGGGTTCCAAAGCCTAGCTTCCAGACCCCAGGCAGGCAGAGCAACCACAGGCGGAGGCACCGCCCTCCCGTGTCATTCACACGTGGAAGGCCTGTGGCATGTCCGCCACCAGCAAGTCTGTTGGCGCCATTTGTCAGCCACGCGTGCCAACTTCCTGTCCCTGTGTTCCCTGGGGGCACTCTGTCGAGATTTCCAACTTGTTCACAGTGCTCACCTGAAACTCCCTACCATGGGAGTCAGGTCTGACTCAGAGGGACCTGACGGGACAGGGTAGAACTGCCCCTGGTGGAGTAGAAAGCCGCCTCTCCTGCAGAGCAGCTGGTGATTTTGAACTCCTGACCTTGTGGTTAAGCAGCCCAGTTCCAACTCAGAGCAGCTGTATGGGACAGAGAAGTGCCCCGTGGCATTACTAAGGCTGTGTATCCACGTGGGAGCAGACTAGATGGCCTCATCTTTTCCCTTCCAACTGCTGTGGCCAATGCGTAACCCACGGTGCCACCAAGCCGCCTGTTGGTCTGCGTTGACTAGAGACACAAATCCAGAGACACTCATGTGTGTAAGCGAGAACTTTATATCATAGGCAATTAACCATCAATAAAGCAGCCCAGTCCAGATCAGGTCCATCCGTTCAGTATGAGCCCAGGAATTCCTCTGGAGACTCAGGCAGCGCATGCAGTGATGCCGAATGCAGGCAGGTGGATGGATCCAGTAGCGATGGAAGCATCTCAGCCCTGGTGCAGGTCTCCAGGTGGCTCCCGCAGCTCCAGGGCTCTGGTGGCCATCAGCATAGCTCCATGTGGCTTATCAACAGGAATATGTAACAAGAGAGGGTGTCCCCATTCCAGCCCAGAATCCTCATGAGAAGGCCACACCCACAAGGAGGGATCAATCAGGCTGTGACCTGATTGACAGGCTAGACTCCACCCCTTCATTCTTTTATCAAGTTGGCATAAAGTTGTCACTACCACACCTCCTTTAGTAGATTGTTCAAAACCAAACTCAACCATCAGTTCTAACTCACAGGACGGGGTAGACCTGCTCCTGTGGGTTTCCTAGACTAAACCCTGATGAGACAGAAAGCCTCCTCCTTCTCCCTTGGAGCGACTGGTGGTTTTGAACTGCTGAGCATGCTCACCATGTAACCACTGTGCCCCCATGGCTCCCTTTCATCGGCGACCGAAATGTGTGACTGCCACTTGTATAAGAACTGAGAGAGAGAGAGAGAGAGAGAGAGAGAGAAAACATTTTGTGTGACCCGATTTCTGAAGAGTCTTGCTTTACATCGGTGGCCTGGGATGAACCGGTGATGCCTGTGTGGGCTGGCTTTCACCATCCGAGGCCCAGAGCTGGGGCACTTGTTAAAAACACAAGCTCAGACCTGCCAAGTTGGATCCCGTAATCTGCCAGGAACGAACAGGCAGGGAGATAGCCAGGTAGCCCAGCGTTCCCGGCTCACAACCCTGTCCGTATTTTGCAGCTGGGGAAGACAGCCCAGGGCTGGATGGGGCAGGGCGGGGCAGGGCTAAGGGGCTCCAAGCTCAGGTAGCTGCTGCTGGTGGCCCAAGGGGTCAGCTGGGGAGGAGGGGGGGTCCCTTGAATTGGAGGTAGGCAACAGAAACTCTGGATGGGGAGGGGCTCTAGCCACAGTTGGAGTCCAGGGCTCCTGCCCACGACTTCCCCGGATGTTGGGGTGGGGAGCTGAACCCCTGCTCCCCGCAGATGGCAGCATGCTCTTCCGGAAGCGGGGCTCGCTGCTCTGGAACCAGCAGGATGGCTCCCTGTCCTTGTCGCAGCGGCAGCTCAGCGAGGAGGATCGGAGCCGCCTGCGGGTGAGGGGGCCTGCACTGGGGGTGGGGGCGTCCAACCAGCTCTCCCAGCAGCCCCTTTCGTCCCCCTGTCCAGTGCTCCCCTGCAGGCGCTGGCCTGACCTCCATAAAGCTCCCAGCCACCTCCGGGATGCTGTCCCGTCTCCATCCTCTCAGCCAGTCAGTGGCTCACCCCTCCCCTCCCCTCCCCTCCCCCAGGGGTGGTGCAAGGAGGCACAGGGGCTCCAGTTGGTTCCTCAGAGGCAGCAGAGCTGACGTGGAGGCCACCATCTTCTAGGGAAGGCACCCAGAGCTGCCTGCTCCTCCCCCCTCGTGGGCCACAGACAGCCAGCAGCAGGGGAGGCAGGAGCCATGGGGGGGGGAGGGTGCAGGCTGTGCCAGCAGTTTTTTCAGTGAAGACTTTCCTGGCGCTTGTCCTTGAGTTCAGGTGCAGGGCTGGTGTCAGGTGCGGCTGGATCCAGGCACAAGGGGTGTCCCCAGACTGCCTCATTCCACTGTTGGGCTCTGCTCTCTGCTGGGTGGCTTGTCACCCAATGGCCAGGCCACCCAACAGGCAGAGCCCTGGGTCACTCAGGCTGCTGGGGCAGGGGGAGAGGGGCACAGAGTTTGGAGAGATCCAGGTGGGCTTTTCTCAGGGGGTCCCATGCCTCACTGCCACCGCCTGTCTGCCCTCCTTGCAGGATGTAGCGGCCGTGAATGGCCTCTATCGACTGCGAGTCCCACGGCGCCCGGGGGCCACTGAAGGCCTGGAGGCTGGCGGCCACGTCTCCTCCTTTGTCCCTGCAGTAAGTTGATGCGGACCAAGCCCCCTGCCTTCCCCCAGCCCCACCCTCTGCCCCTGCACTGTGCTGTCTGGGCAGGGACCAGGACTGCTCCCCCACCTTGAGGGCTGGGGGAGGCAAGTCACTTAGGGAGACCCTGGGGAGGGGACAGCCCCGTGACACCTTTCCCTCCCCACCACACAGTGCTCCCTGGTGGAGTCTCACCTTTCAGATCAGCTGACCTTGCACGTGGACATTGCCGGCAACGTGGTGGGTGTGTCTGTGGTGACGCAGCCTGGGGGCTGCCGCGGCCACGAGGTGGAGGACGTGGACCTGGAGCTGTTCAACACTACAGTGCAGCTGCAGCCACCGACCACGGCCCCAGGGTGAGTGCACCCCACCCCTGCTGCCGCCGCTGCCCCCCTCCCTTTGCTCTTGTCCTTGCCTGTGGATCATGGTCCCCTGCCCCGAACCCGCTACCTGCTGTCCCTACCACCCCTCCACTTTGGCTTCCTGCCAGCCACAGCCCCCTCCCGGCACCCCTCCCTTGAGCGTCCCTCCAGCTGCTGCCGCCCTCAGCCCTCCCTGCCCTCTCGCTCCCCCAGCCCCGAGACGGCGGCCTTTATTGAGCGTCTGGAGATGGAGCAGGCCCAGAGGGCCAAGAACCCCCAGGAGCAGAAGTCCTTTTTTGCTAAATATGTGAGTGCTGGTGCCCCTGCCCTGCCCTCCCCGCCCCTCCCCGAGCAGGGGCTTCCCTCCGCTGGCTTCCAGGCCTTTTGCGTGGGGGGGCTCCTCAGTCCCTCCCAGACTCTGTGGGCCACTGTCCAGAGGCCAGGGGAAACTGCACCGGGGGGTGAGGAGGAGGGGGTGAGATCTGAGGCAGGTGAGGTGTCAGCAAGAAATGGGGGGACAGGACAGTAGGCAGCTGCAGAGCAGAGGGGACAGGGTGCAGGCTCCGTGGAGGCGGGGGCAGTGACAGAGGGCTGGGGGTGAGGAGGGCAGGTGGGGTGGGAGTAGCCAGCCTTGCCCAAGACTGGTCCCCTCAGCGTGGAGACAGTGCAGGCTGTGGTCAGGGCGAGTGAGATGGTCGGTGGGGCTGCAGCAGACAGTGGGCAAGGGTGGGGTGTGAGGCCCCAAGCCCAGTATCTAAGTGTCCTCCCTCCCTCACTGCCACTTCCCCCACTGGGTGTTGAGCTCAGGACAGCAGGAGTAGCCCACTCAGGGAAACTGAGGCCCAGGGAGGCCATGGCCTTGCCTGAGGGTCCCCTTCCCAACCAGTGGCCATGGGCCCTGAAGCCACCTTGACCTGTCCCCTCCCTCCTCAGTGGCACCTCATCCTGGGGGGTGCCGTGTTGCTCACAGCCCTGCGTCCTGCTGCCCCGGGGCCAGTACCGCCACCGCAGGAGGCCTGAGTGAGGATCCGCGCCCTCCCACACCCCACCCTGCCTGTAGTGACATAGGGGACCTGGGCCCCCTCACGCGGTCTTTCGCACAGCCCTCAGCCCCCGCCCCCTGCCCTGGGCCGGTGGCTCCGACGGGGCGCTGACTCGGCTCTCCCCACCCCATCTCTGCCCCGCAGTGGATGTACATCATTCCCTTCGTGCTGTTCCTCATGATGTCTGGAGCACCGGATGCCGGCGGCCAAGGCGGGGGCCAGAGTGGGGGTGCCGGTGGCGGTGGGGGGCGCTGAGGGTCCGAGCTGCCCTAGGTCAATGCCCTTGTCCCTTCCTGGGCATGCCCCTCTGCCCAGAGATCACCCCAAGCATTTGCACCCCTGGTTCTCCCATCCTTCTGTTAGCCCTAGTCAGCCACAGGACCTGCCAGGCCACCTGTCCCCTCACCGGCTTGTGTGTCCCTGTGGAGGCGGAGAGCTGGCTGCCATCGAGGCCCTTCCGTGTTGGCACGTGTCCACCTGCTGCCCCCGTCCTTGCTGGCTGGACCCACAGGGCCCTTGACCCCTCACGCCCCAACTTGTGCAACTGCAGTTTGGGGGACACGCAAACTTCTCTCCAGCAATCAGTCTTTGGTGTGGTGGTCTCCCCTAGGGGCTACTCTGCCGGCCCTATTAGGACAGGTGGCCCCCCCAGAATGGCCTTTGCCTTGCTGACCCCCAGATTTGGATGCCTTGTCAACCTGCCCCCCGATCCTGGGCCTGGCATGGGGTCACCTTCAGGCTGCCTTCCGACTGGCAGGTTGACCTTGCTCTGCCCGGGGTGGGGGGCAAGGCCCTGAGGAAGTGTGGGATCCCAGCCTGCAGGGGAGTATGCAGAAATGCCTCTATACAGAAGATTAAGCTAGGGTGTCCAGGGCCAAATGATGTTCTAGGGTCCCTTTGGCTTTGACCCCCGAGGCTCTGGAAGGTCAGACTCGGGACACAGCGGTTGGAGGCCTGCGCTGGAACCTGCCGACCTCCCCCATCCCTTTTGAAAAGTCTACTGAAAAAGACGGTATATTGAAACGCCTGACCCACCGGAATACAATGAACTTTTTGAAAAGCGGGAACACGCAGCCACTGAGCGCCTCTGTTAACGTCCTTGGCCTCCAGCCAGCATCTTACAAGCCTCTGCGACTTGGCTTCGGAGCAGGAGTCAGAAGCCCCACTCAAACGCGGCGGCCGTAAAGTGCCGCGTCGCGCAGCGGTTTACGTCAGCCACGCCGGCCGTGCAATACGGCGGCCCGTCCACGAGCTCCATCCTGACGGCCGGATAATGCTCAGCTGTGCCGTGCGACGGCGGCGCGCGCAGCCCCCCAGGTGTGCGATGTCAGCTTCTCCCTGGCGTGAGTGTGGACTCGGTCACGCGACTAAGGTGGCCAGACCGCGCTCTGCTGCATGCATGAATTCTAGGTCCCGTGGCTCCGTTGTTAAAACGTCAGCCTAAGGGGCACGTGGTGCTGAGCTGTTTGCCGCCGCCTTTGCTGTTTTTAAATTGACCCTGCGAAGAGGGGCCTTAGGCCAGTGTAAGCGGACGGTGACCCTACAGGCCGGCCGCAAAGACGCAGCGAGTTCAGCTCCAGGCCACCGTAGTAATAAAGCAAATGCCGCCATGAGGGGCGTCCTGGAGGGTTTTTTGCTCCCCGGTCCCGCTCGGTACTCACGGTCAGTGGTTCAAACCACCTGTTGCTCTTGCCATAGGAAGGTGAGGTGGTCTGCTGCAGTAAAGAGAGACAAGCTTTATGGCAGCAGAGGTAGCCTTGGAAACAAGACACAAAATACACCATGACCCTAGGCAATAAAACTGTCTGTCTGCCATCCTCCCCAAGGGTGTCCAGCGATTTCAGGAAGGAAGGACTCCTTAGTGCCCAAAGGAAACAAGGCTTGTGCATCAGATGCTAGCTGGATGGCAGGGGCGTTGGAGGCAGCCAGCCAGTCCCCACACAAAGACGGCGGCCAGCCACCCCGCTGGCTGAGAATGCATGCGTGCCAGCCACCGTCGACGGAGGGCGTGGCGGCTGGTTCCGATTTGGGTTAGAATCTGACACCCATAGAGGGGACCCACCAGAGCAAAGTCACTGCAGGCTGGGCGTTGGTTCAAACACGGCTGTAGGAGGACTGGGGAGGGGGGTGCCTGTGTGGCCTCAGGGTCCAGACGTGCCGCCTTCACCAGGGATCCCCAAACCCAACTGCAGTGTAGACCCCTTTCCTGTACTTCAGGGACTCATCTGCTTCCCCGCTCCTGTCCCGAGACCCCAACTCCCCTCTGCCATTCAAGCCCATCCCAAAGCTTAGTGGATTGGACTCTAGGGTTTCTGAGGCTGCAGATCTTTCTGCAGGCACATAGCCTCATCTGTCTCCTAGGGAGTCGCTTTGGGGTTTGAACCATCGACCCTGAAGTTAAGCAGTCCATTTGCTTATACAGCGCCACCAGGACTTCTTGGTTCCTACATGTACCTTCTAAAGAACTCGGAACCTCCCACCTGCCCAGACCTGCTGCTCCTCCAGAGCTCTTGCTCCAGTGAGTGAGGTCATCCCCTGTCCTCTCTCCAATCTTGCCGCCCTGCTTCACCTACCTTTGTCTCCCTGGCTCCAGCTCCAACCTCGTCCTCTCCCACCTGGACTCTCTTAAGCTTCTCAGCTATCTCCTATGGGCCACATGTCTAATCCCACTCCAACCCAGAGGGGTCTTTCTGATGTTCACTAGTGATGACCCCACCCCTCCCTGGCTCACCCCACGCCCCCTTCCCCCTTCAGGACAGAGTCCCAGCCACTTAGATCTGGGATTTAAGGCCCCATAGTCTCTGATCACCACCCTTGATGCTGGCATCACACCCATGGTTTCAGTGGAACTTTCAGACTAAAACGGACTAGAAATAAAAGTTTGGTGTGCAATCATACCGAATGCAGGAAGATCTCAGGCCGGTGGGTGAAAAGTCTTGCAGATCCAATGCTGGGGGAAGCGTGGCTCCACATAGCTTGCCAACAGAATGGTGAAGCAGAGGGAACGTGTGTCCTGCCTCCTGAGAGGAAGTTCCAGAATCCTCATGAGAAGGCCACGCCCACAAATAGGCTAGCTCCACCCCTTCACTCAATATCAAGTTGACTTGGGTTAATGTAGCTACCACATTGCCATTAGTTGCTGTTATCTGCAGTCATGTGTGAGAGTGTGTCTAAAAGTTATTAGAAAATGGAATTCAAGGGATCAGGTGTAAGGCATCATCAGAAAAAAAAATCTTACCATAGTGAATGATGGGGGGAGTGCGGAGTGGAAATCCAAAGCCCATTAGTAGGCCACTGGAGATCCCCTTGCAGAGGGGTCTTGGGGAGGAGATGAGCCAGTCAGGGTGCGATGTAACAATGATGAGAAATACAACCTTCCTATAGTTCCTAAAGGTTTCCTCCCCGCTCCCACTACCATGACTCGAATTCGATCTTGCAAGACTGGCTAGACCAGAGGAGGTACACTGGTACTGATAGGAACTGAAAATACAGGGAATCCAGGACGGATGAGCCCTATAGGACCAGTGGTGTGAGTGGCAAAACAGGGAGGGTAAAGGGAGAATGGGTAGGAAAGAGGGAACCGATTACATGGAACTGTGTGTGACCTCCACCCTGGGGGACAGGCAACCGAAAAGTGGGTGAAGGGAGACGTCGGACTGGGCAAGATATGACAAAATACCCATTTATAAACTATCAAGGGCTCATGCGGGAGGGGGGAGCGGGGAGGGAGGGGAAAAAGGACCTAATGTCGGGGGTTTAAATGGAGAGAAAATGTTTTGAGAAACGATGTACAAATGCGCTTTACACAATTGATGTGTGTATGGATTGGGATAACAGTTGTATGAGCCCCTAATAAAATGTTAAAAAAGAAAAAAAAAAGGAAAAAAAAAGAAAAAAAAGAAAATGGAATTCAAAGATAATGGAAGCGATCGCAAACTGATTTGCTTCTCTAGTCAACCAGCCTAACACAGGCAACCCCTGTCAGACAGATCTATCCCTTCTCCTCAGTCTCATTGATTACTTAGCCCCGCTGCCACCCCAAGAAGGTCCGTAAAGCACTAAAATAAGTCTCATGTATTCCCCCCCCCTTCTTGGGGGAAACATACGTAGCAAAGCATGCACTCGTTCAACATGTTCTCCATTCACCATTCAAGACACTGGTTATATACTTCTGTCTCCATTCCTAATGTTGACTGTGTTCATCAGGGTGGACCAGAGAAACAAATTCATAGACACACGTGTATAAGAAAGAGCTTTCTATAGAGTAATTGCACATTAAGAAAACGTCCCAGTCCAGATCAAGCCCATAAGTCTGATAGGTCCAATAACAGTCTACTGTATTAAGTCTTCAGACCCACGAGAATGTCTCCCAGGGACTGAGCATATGTCCCACCTCCAGTGAGCTATTTATCTCTGTTGTGCCTCCAAATGAGGTTATCAAGCTGCGACTTGACTGACAGGCTAAACTCCACCCCTTCACTCTTAATCCTGTGTTAGTCTTGGTACTTTAATGAAACAAATCCACAAAAACTCAGGGATGCCTTGCTAGAAGTGAGCCTTGCTAGCCAAAGCAGGGAACCGCCTAAGGCAGCTGCACCCTGGTCCAACCATCAGAGAGCAAGAGACCTGAGAACTCGAAAGGCGTGGCTCACTGAGCCATTTATCCCTCCGCCCTTCAATTAACCCCACGTGTTTATCATCCAAGTTGGCATAACTACCTCAACCCCATCCCTTGCCAACCTGGCAGCTGTACATAATTCTTTAGCTTCACGATTGAAATTAAGTAACACCAACACCTTAATCCCGTGAATCTCTTCCCCCACCTATGAAAGTTTGTAAGTCAACCACTTCATGCCTTTATCCCCCCAATTTTGGGTATCCAATTTATATACTGCCCACTTACATCAACCCAGTTCTCTGAGAAGACAATCATGTTTTTCGACATGAAGAGTCTTCATTCCAGTTGAAACCTTGTGAAGGCTGCATCCATAAGCAAAGTCAAATCCGGACAGGGCATCCATAAAGTCAGCAACAATATGCAGCAGTTCACAGGCTCAAAAGTCTCCAGCTGGTCGGGTTCTGGTCAACTCAATGTGGGCTGCCTCACTCAGCCTCCACAGGGTGCCCATTGGTTTCCTTTCCTTAGGCCATGGGCTTTCACCAACTCAAGCCTAGCCCCCTCAGGCTAGGTCATGAACTTTAGACCAGCCAACCCGCTCTCACCTTTTCCTTTTCCTGTAAACCAAGTCCACAGGTGTCAGTGGCCAAACTCAACCTGTCTCTTTATTGCTGCATTTCTCCCACTAAGACTCAACAAGTAGCTCCAGGTGGTCACCTAGCAAGCATTTCAGCCTGCTCACAGGCTCCCTTTAACATTCAGTCCCAGAGAGGAGTTTTCTTCATGGTTCCAGATTTTTTCCAGCTTCTGACAAAGACTACTGGTTCCTGAGTACTCCAAAGCACTGGGTGGGGCATATATTTTCAAAGCGTTCTTTGCAGGCATGGCCTAAACCCATCTAAAGATCAGATTTTAATGGCTGAAGCAAGTGGATTTACAAACTTTCTATTTTCCTACTTCCCATATTTCCCCCCGAAAAACAACTGGGTAAATAGTGTGGCTTTATCTGACCTCTGGCTAGACAAAAGAAAAGCTTCCATGAGGGAGAGGTCAAACAAACATCTACTCTCTATCTTATGATTTGTTTCTCCAGTACCCCACTCCCAAGGTACCATAATGTATTAGTCTGGGTACTTTAGAGAAACACATCCACAGAAACTCATGTATAAGAGAGTTATATAAAGGTTAAGTGCGCATCAAGAAAACATCCCAACCCAGTGCTGCCCAAGCCCACAAGTCTAACATTAACCCATTAACCATATGTCCAGCACCAATCCACAAAGTCCTCCATCTCACAAAACAGACGCAGTGACGCCGACTGCAGGAGGAAAGCCGAGTCAGTGAACATGTAAGCATCTCAGTGCTGGCAGGGGTCTCCACACGGCTGCTCCAGCACCCAGGGCTGCATCGGGGTAGGTCCTTGTTGCTTCTCAGGGATGTCTCGCAGGAAGTGAGCCTTGCCAGCTTTGAAGCAGGGAACTGGCTAGGGCAGCTGGACCCTGGTCCGACCACCAGAAAGCAAGAGACCTGAGAACTCAAAAGGCGAGGCTCAGGAGCCATTTACCCCTCCGCCCTTCAATTAACCCCACAAGTGTTTATCGGCCAGCAAGCTATTTTTCTCTTTAGCGCCTCCAAATGAGGTCATCAAGCTGCGACCTGACTGACAGGTTAAACTCCACCCATTCACTCAATCCTTTTAAATGGACAACAGATTACGTAACTACCACACTGACTTAGATTCTCAGTCCCCTGAACTCCGAATCAATGAAACAAATACAACAGTCTTACTGTTCACCCACCTCCCCTTCCCAACACAGCTCTGTCCCTCCTGCCTCTGTCGGTTTTTCTTTTTTATTAATCATTTGACTT
Organism: Echinops telfairi; assembly: GCF_000313985.2. Lineage (NCBI taxonomy): Eukaryota > Metazoa > Chordata > Mammalia > Afrosoricida > Tenrecidae > Echinops > Echinops telfairi. The sequence continues at coordinate 21,056,828 of NW_022104553.1, read as the reverse complement.
GAGGGGCCCTTACACATCTTATAGCAATCCATCATTCAATTGTATACAGCACACTGGTACACATGTTGCCATCAACCTTTCCAAAACATTTTCTTTCTACTTGAGCCCTTGGTATCAGTTCCTCTTTTTTTGCTTCTTGGTTTTGTTTTGCTTTTCTGGTTTTGATCAGCTAAGTAAACACAGAATTTATTTACTCCCTAAGCAAGGGAACTCATACAAACCAAACAAGCTCTCGGCCATTGAGGAGGGAAGAAATGCAGAGTTATTCGCTGTCTTGCCTCTCTTCTCTGACATGCCCCACCCCTCGCCCCCTTGCCCTCCTGCCCGCAGTAGCTCTCCTCTCCATGCTGGGCCCTCCTCTCAGCCTTCTCCTCACCCTCTAACTTGTCCTCTCCAGTGTGAGAGCACCCCACAAGGCCAGGGCTCACTGAAGGGTTACCCCTTCCTCCAATCTCATCACCCTGGCATACCCTACTTTCCGCCACCATAGCACTGGTGCCCGGCAGAGAGGAAGTTCCCCTCCTCCCACCCTCTGTCTGTATTGGCATTTAGATACAAGGCTAAGCGGTCGCTGATAACCAAGATGTGGGTGGTTCAAATTCATCGGCGACTCTGTGGGAGAAGCACCCTGGGAACATCGACAGCCAAGGAAACCATATGGACCAAGAAGAATAAATAAATAATTTAAAAAGGATAAAAACTATTAAAAAGTAAAGTAAAAGGAAAGCATATCGAACCATTCTGTCTCTGTCTCTCACGGGCCACTGGAGTTGGAATCCACTCAAGGGTGCCTCCCAACCACGTCACCTATTTCTTTTCCCCCCACAATTGTTATGTCATGTTTCTTCTTTTTAAATCATTTTATCGGGGACGAATTTTTTACCGCCGATTTCTTGACATCACACATTACCTTTTTTACGGCAAGCAGTCTTGAGATCTTAGCAGCACCTGATTTTAGAAGGGAGGACAGTGAGACTCGGTCTCAGGTAACTTTGGACATGTCCTCAGGAGAGACCAGGGGAGGCCATCGTGCTTGGTAAGAGAGAGGGGCAGTGGAGAAGCAGAGGGAGCCCCCTGGATGAGATGGGTGGGCCCCGTGGCTGGAACACAGCAGTTGTTGCGGATGGAACAGGACCAGGCGGGCGTTCTCCCTGTTGTGCCTGGGTCGCTATGACTCCAGAGCACGGAACACCGGTGTTGGGGTTTTCTGATTTCAAATCGTGCGTTTTAGGAGGAGGTCCTTCTGGAAGCCTCTGCATTGAACCCATCAGCTTCCATGATGGGGACCAGGGGGCCAATTACATGGCCTCTTCAACGGTCAGGGAGTCTGTTTAGTGCTTCAGGGTCTCTATGACTTTGTAGCAATATCTTTTTTGAGGTTCATCTTGTGCGGGCTCAAAGGGCATTTCCACGGGAATATAGCCACAGAATCACAAATTGGCAACCAAGACGCATGCTGATTAGGATGTATAATTTTTACTAGGAGTAACCATTGTTTCCTTTTCCAGAATCTAGCACATTCTCTCTCCACCTCCACCCACATGCCCGCTCTCTGGACATTGTAGTCTGTTCTTTTGTTTCTGTTGGGCACCCTTCTTAGTGTCCAACAGAGCTGAGTTGCAGGACCGTATTTTGCCAATAGGTGGCAGGAGAGAATGACCTCCCATCTGGGAAGTCTTTCCACAGCTTGGGGGTGGGGGGAGGGGAGTCAGGCCTCATGCCTGTGCATGTGTCCCTCTCTTGAGAAAGAAGGGTCCTGCAGGGGTCCTGGTGGTCCTTGGGGGGCAAAGTCAGGGTTCTCATGATGCAGGTCTTCTAGCACAGGCCAGTGTTCAGGAACACGAGTGTCTCTTTCCTCATCCGTACATGGGAATCCGGTGGTGGGTCCTCCCAGTGCCGACTTTCTCCACGCTGCCTGAGGAGAAGGAGATGGTGGAGTGTCGGGGATGGGAGGAGAGGATGAGTTCCCGCAGAAAGGAGGCAGCCCCTTCCGAAGGAGCCCAGACAGGCCAGGCGTACAAGAATCAGCAGCGCTGAGAAGGAGCCGTGCCACTTACGTGCTGTGTGCTGGTGGGGAGCTCGCTTACAGTGTCTGAGCCTGTTCTTCATGGTCTTCCTTCCTGGACGGATTCCTCCAGGCAGAGTCCAGGGTTCAGGTCGGACAGAAAAGGGAGAGAACGGGCGTCATAATGGTTCTC
>NW_022104553.1:21050610-21053343 GCF_000313985.2 Echinops telfairi | reverse complement strand
CTTACCCAGACCAACAGGCAATATTCCGAAGTAAAATGAAACGTGACTCAACGAGGGGAAAGGTGTGTGTGTGTGTGTGTGTGTGTGTGTGTGTGAGAGAGAGAGAGAGAGAAAGAGAGAGAGAGAGAGAGAGAGAGAGAGAGGTGGAGGCATGAATGGATGAGAGACAGGAACTGGAGGAAGAGAGAACAGAGTGAGATGGAAGAAGGAGGGAATAGCAGACAGGAAGCAGGAGAGGGAGGGGCACAAACAGGCAGAAGAAGGTGAGAAGGGAGAGGGGGAGAGAGAAGAGAACCCCTTGCCCACCCCCAAATCAAACAACAAGCCGAACCCACTCCGGGCAGTCCGTTTCTGTCTGTAGTGGCCCCTAGCGGACAGGTAATACTGCACCATTGGCTTCTGAAGGATACAATGACCTCCTCTTTTCCCCACAGGGTGGCTGGTGGGCTAGAACCACTGAACTTCCGGCCAGAAGCCCAGCACATCTAGTTTAACTCATGGCACCCATAGGTCTCCATCCGTCTGTCTGTCCGTAGAGAGGACGGCCTAGAGAACCGGCTGTACTCCCTCACATGGGGTTACGTGAGTCAGTGGGGTGGGGGTACTGCTCACAGCCAAGGACAGATGCACAGTCTACCGGAAACATCCCACCAGCATTTGGGATGAAGGGAGAGGACGGAAAGCCAGGTGGAGGCTGGAGCGAGGGAGCGAGGGAGCTGGGAAACCAAAGGAGACCAGGGAGGGCAACGGGAGGAAGGAGGACCGTGTGGAGGCAGCAATGGGGAGGGGAGCGGGGCTCTGTGGGAGCAGGCTGCACAGAAAGATGGCGGGGGAGGAGGAGGAGGAGGAAGATGCTGAGGAGGAGGAGAGGAAGGGTGAGGAGACTATTAGAAAGAGGAGGAGAAGGCAAGAACAAGCAGGAGGAGGAGGAGGAAGGGGGAGGAGGAAATGGTGGAGGAGCAAGAAGAATGATGATGAGAAGGAGAAAGGAGGAGGAGGGTGAGGCGAAAGTTAATAATGACGAGGAGATGGAGAGCAAGGAGGAGGAGGGAGGGGAGGAGGAGGAGAAAAAGGAGAAAAGGGGGTGCTGGAAGACAGATAACTAAATAAGGAAGGAAGGCAGGAGGGAGGGAGAAATGGAAGGGAAAGAGGAGCAAGAGAAGAGGCCAGGGGAGAAGGGGAGGGAGAGGGTAGGGAAAGGAAAGAGCAGCAGCAGAGGGGAGGGCAGGGGAGGAGGAGGAGCAGCGGGGGAGGGCAGGGGAGGAGGAGGTGAGGGAGGTGAGGAGAAAGAAAGAAAGGAGGAAAACAGAGAAAGAGAGCAATGGTGGCCCCGGGGTTGGCTTCCACCTTGTGCTTAGCATCTGCTCACCCCAGAGCACCGAGGTCAGCCAGGGGGAGGCAGAAAGGCGAGGGGAACTCAGAGCTCACAGGGCCCATAGAGTCCTTGGCATGAGGGTGTGGAGATCGGGGTGTGGAGCTGGGAGAACCCTGGGGGAAGACAGAGGGTAAGAACCGAGCAGAGAGAGGAAGAAAGAGGTCCTATGGGGAGGAGAGGAAGTGGGGTGGGGTGGGGGAACAGAGCAGACCCTTCGGAGAAGAGAGGGGGGAGGAAGAGAAGGGGGAGGGGCCTGAGGGAGCCATGGTTAGGCCTCCACTCAGCTACCCACCCAAAGCTTGGGGTTGAAACCCAGGGAGAGAAAAGCCTAACTTAACCATGTGCACCCATAAAGTTGTTTTTGTTTTTTTCAAGAGCAAGCACCATCGCCGTGGAAACGCTCTGTCGCAGGATGGAGCAGTATCGCACCATAGGCACTTCCAAGGCTTTATGGAAGGAGCAAGATGGGGCAGAGTGGGCATGAAGGGACCAGGAAAGGGGAGGAGGGGAGACTGGAAGGGAGAGGGGAGAGAGGGCAGAAGCAGGAGAGGGAGGGAGGGAGGGAGTGCGGGAGAGAGAGGGAGAGAGAGAGAGAGCGGGAGAGGGGAGAGCGGGTGAGGGCAGAATGAGGGAAAGGTGTCCGAGATGGAGAAGCTGGGAGCAGAAAGGCAGAGGGAGGGGTGAGTGGGAAGTGGAGGGGGGACACTTGAGAGGGGGAGAGGGATGAGAAAGGGGAGGGTGAGAGAAAACAGAGATGGGGAGAGAGGAGAGGAGGGGGAGAGAGGGGTACCGAAAGAGGGAGAGAGGAAAAGAAGGAGGGAGCGCGAAGAGAGATGTTGGAAAGGCGGGAAGGAATGAGAAGAGGGATGTCTAAGGGGAGCAGGAAAAGGGATAAATGAGGGAATCATGAACGCCCAGTTTGGAGAAGGCGGAGGGGGGTGGCGGTGGGAGCCCCAGAGCCCCCTGCAGAGTATCTTCTCAGACTGGCAGATCCACTCGAGCCCCAGCCTTCCTGTCAGGGGGAGACCACTCTCATCTTGAGGGTGCTGGATGGAACTCCATACTCGGCCAGTGGACGTCCCTGTAGACGGGACCTGAATCTGCCCTGGGTGCCTGTCTCTCGGACTGGTTCCGTGACAGAAGTGTCTTCCCTGGCTTCTTGAATGCGGATGGGGGTCTTCTACCTCTGAACGCAGATTGTACCTTTGTCTTTATAGGAAGACGATCTTCTCCTTACCCAGACCAACAGGCAATATTCCGAAGTAAAATGAAACGTGACTCAACGAGGGGAAAGGTGTGTGTGTGTGTGTGTGTGTGTGTGTGTGTGTGAGAGAGAGAGAGAGAGAAAGAGAGAGAGA
>NW_022104553.1:21044824-21045875 GCF_000313985.2 Echinops telfairi | reverse complement strand
AGAGACAGGGAGGGAGAGTGTGAGTGAGAGACAGAGACAGGGAGGGAGAGTGTGAGTGAGACAGAGACAGAGAGGGAGAGTGAGTGAGACAGAGACAGGGAGGCAGAGGGAGAGGGGGAGAGGAGACGGTGTTGGAGAGGCAGGCGGGCTGAGAGGAGGAACTCCGAGCGAAGGAAGCAGGAGGAAAGGAGTGTGAGAGATGGCGACCTGGAGGGAGGAGAGATGGAAGGAGAGAGGCAGGAGACAGGAACTCAGAGGCGGGAGAGCTAGAGGTGGAAGGAGGGGAGAGGGGAAGAGAGAGAAGAGGAGGAGCAGCGAATGGAGGGAGGGAGGGAAAGAGAGAAAAGAACCCCACTCCCCCGCCCCCCTAAAAAAGTCAACCCCAAACCCAGCCCACTGCAGAGAGCCTACAGGACAGCCGGCACTGCCCCGGCGTCTGAGCCGCCGCGGGGCTCGACCCACAGACCCAGCATGCAGTTAGCAGTCTCCTGCCTGACCCATAGCACCACCCGGGCTCCTTAGAGAACGGAGAGGGGCCGGGAAATAGAAGGGGGGGGAAGAGAGAGAGAGGTGGGGGGCAATGAACGGGTGAGAGACAGGGACTGGAGGAAGAGAGATGGGGAGAGGGAGCTGCCGAAAGGAGCAGGGAGCCATGGAGAGGGACACAGGGGACAGAGATGGCCCACGCCCACCACCCAGAGCTGACCCCAGGGCTGCCTGAGAGCTGGTGTGGGCAGGGGGTGAGGGGGACGGGGGAGGGCGGTGGGGGCAGAAACAAAAGCAGAGGGAGAACAGTGTTGGCAGCTGAGCTGCTGCGGACACAAGGCCTTGGGAACAGGGCCACTGCTTCCCCGGGGCCTTCCCCCTCCCTCCATCCTCTGGACAGCCTCCCTCTCGCTAGGCCTTTTACTATCTTAAAATGTTTTATTAAAAACAAACAGACGGGGTGGTGGTGAGAAAGCAGACTGGGAGAGAGACCGAGACGGGGCAAAGAAATGGGGGAGAGATGAACAGACAGAGAGAGGCAGAGAGAGAGGAAGAGAGGCAGAGA
>NW_022104553.1:21040807-21044670 GCF_000313985.2 Echinops telfairi | reverse complement strand
TATGAGAGAGGCAGAGATAAGGGGGGCAGAGAGATAGGAAGAGAGAGGCAGAGATGAGGAGAGAGAGAGAGGCAGAGATATGAGAGGCAGAGATAAGGGGGCAGAGAGAGAGGAAGAGAGAGGCAGAGATGAGACAGAGAGAGAGAGAGAGGCAGATATATGAGAGGCAGAGATAAGGGGGGCAGAGAGAGAGGCAGAGATGAGGAGAGAGAGAGAGAGGCAGAGATATGAGAGTCAGAGATAAGGGGGCAGAGAGAGAGGAAGAGAGAGGCAGAGATGAGAGAGAGGCAGAGAGCGATGCAGAGACATGGAGAGAGACAGAAACAGGGAGACAGAGGACTAGAGATAGTGATAGGGACAAAGAGAGACGGGGAGAGGAAGAGGTAGCGGTGTGGAGAGAGAGGCAGGCTAAGGGTGGAGGCAGGGAGATATGACGATACAGAGAGACAGAGGGAGGGGATGGAGACAGAGGGAGAGAGGCAGAGAGAGACAGATAAATAAAGAGGGAGATGGAGAGACAGAGTTGGGGGGAGAGATAGAGACACAGGGAGAGACAGGGGCAGAGACACGGAAGCAGAGACAACGGTGAGGCGAGACAGAGATGAGGAGAGCGCAACAGAGATAGACAGAGACAGGGAGAGAGATGGGGGGAGAGAGAGACAGAGAAGCAAAGAGAGACAGATGCAGAGACAGAAGGGGACCAAGAGAGACAGAGAAAGAAAGAGAGGGAGATGGAGAGAGACCAAGGAGAGAGAGAGACCAAGCAATAAAGACCCAGACTCTGTGTGTGTAAGTGTGTGCGTGTGAGTGTGCGCGTGCGCAGCAGACTGAGATGAGGAGAACGAGGGAAGGAGAAAGGACCAACAGAGAGAAGGGAGAGGACCGGAGAAACGAAGGCACAGAGAGATGAAGAAGAGAGAGAAGGAGACAGTTGGGTGGAGAAAGGAACGGAGGAGAGAAAGCTGAAGGAGAGGAAGAGAAAAGGGTGGTGAGTGGAAGAAAGGGGGGAGGAGAGAGAGGAGGGGAAATTAAGAGGAAGAGAGACGGGCGTGGAGGGACAGGAGAGACAAGTGCCGAGACAGAGAGAGAGAGAGAGAGGACATGGAGAGATAAAGAAAAGGGGTGCGGTATGGAGAGAGAGAGAGACCCGTGAAGAGAAAGGAGAAGAGAGAGAGGAAGAGCAGAGGAGAAAGGAGAGAGGAGAGAAAGTGAAGAGGAGGTGGGAGAGAGACGAATAAAGAGAAAGAGCAGAAAGACGTGGAGAGACATAAGTGGAGGAAGAGAGGAGTGAGCCAGGGGAGAGAGACCAACCAGGAAGAGGGGAGTGAGTGAGAGGGGCGCAGAGAGAGAGAGGGAGAGGGAGCCAGGGGAGAAGAAGGAGAGGCCGCCCGCCGCCCCGTGACTTGATGGAGAGAGAGGAGGGGGCGGCACAGGAGAGGGAAGGACAGTGTCCCTGTGTCCATCCCCCGGGGACGAGGAGGCTCATGTCCTTGAGGATGAGCTCTGCTGACCAGTGGACGTGCGCAACTGCAGAGACACACGTTGGGGCGGCCAGGCGGTCCCAGGAGCTGGTGGGACCTGAAATGTGTTTTGTGGGCCTGAAGCATAAATCACAGGCCGGTTTGTTCTGAAGCAGAGGAGACGTGGAGAAGCAAGCGGGCAGGGGGACAGTGTGTGTGTGTATGAGAGAGAATGAATGTGTGTGTGTAAGAGAGAGAGAAACAATGAGTGTGTGTGTAAAAGAGAAACAATGAATATGTGTTTATGAGACAGAAACAGAATGAATGTGTGTGTGAGAAACAGAATGAATATGTGTAAGAGAAACAGAATGTGTGTGTAAAAGAAAAACAGAGAATGCGTGTGTGTAAGAGAGAAACAGAATGAATGTGTGTGTGTACGTGTGAGAGAGAGAGAAGCAGGCAGGGACATAGAGAGACACGCACACACAGAAACATGCACAGAGAGACAGAGAGGGAGAAACAGAGAGTGAAAAAGAGACAGAGTGTGTGAGAGACAGACAGGCACACAGAGAAACACACAGTCTCAGAGATATAGAGAGTCTCAGAGAGACAGAGTCTCATAGAGATAGAGAGACAGAGTCTCAAAGACAGAGACACAGTCTCAGAGAGAGAGTCTCAGAGAGATAGAGTCTCATAGAGATAGAGTCTCAGAGAGAGTCACACGGTCTCATAGAGATAGAGACACAGTCTCAGAAAGAGACACAGTTTCATAGAGATAGAGTCTCATAGAGATAGAGTCTTAAAGACAGAGACACATTCTCAGAGATAGACAGTTTCATAGAGCTAGAGAGACAGAGTCTCAAAGATAGAGACAGTCTCAGAGAGGGAGACAGAGTCTCAGAGAGATAGACACAGTCTCGGAGATAGATACAGTCTCATAGAGATATACAGTGTCTCAGAGATATAGAGACATGGTCTCAGAGAGAGACAGTTTCAGAGAGATAGAGACACAGTCTCAGAGAGATAGACCCAGTTTCATAGAGATAGAGTCTCATAGAGATAGACAGGGTCTCAGAGATAGAGTCTCAGAGATAGAGAGACACAGTCTTAGAGATAGAGAGATAGTTTCAGAGATAGAGAGACACAGTCTCAGAGAGATAGAGAGATAGTTTCAGAGATAGATAGTCTCAGAGAGATAGATAGTTTCAGAGATAGAGAGACACAATCTCATAGAGTTTCATGGAGATAGACAGGGTCTCAGAGATAGAGAGACAGTCTCAGAGATAGAGACATAGTTTTAGAGATGACAGAGTCTCATAGAGACAGAGACAGTCCAGAGAGGTAGAGAGACACAGTCTAAGAGAGACAGTCTCATAGAGATAGACAGTCTCAGAGAGACAGAGAGACAGTCTCAGAGAGATAGACAGTCTCATAGAGATAGACAGTCTCATAGAGATAGAGAGACAGTCTCAGAGAGATAGACAGAGTCTCAGAGAGATAGAGAGACACGGTCTCGAGAGATAGAGAGTCTGAGAGAGAGAAGGAATGTGCATGTGTGATAGAGAGACAGACACACTGACAGAATGTGTGGATGAGAGACAGAGACAGACACACAGGGAGGAACAGAGGGTGAGAGATCCAGGCAGAGACTGACCATGGCCAGCAGGAGTCTGAGGGGCTGGGGAGGGAGGGGGCACCATCCCCAGTGAGGAGATGGTGAGGGTGGGAGCACTTGGATGAACATGGAGGGAGAGGGTAGGACGATTCAGGGATCACCCCTGCAGAACAATGGCCCCCCCAAACAGAGCCCCGAGGAGAGTGGAAGGAGGGGAGACAAAGCTGGGCCTCAGGAGTAAGGGAAGTGCCTGGGAGGGAGGGTGCTGTGGGAGAGACAGACGGAGGGAGAGCTGGAGAGGCCATACATAAGAGAGAGAGACTGAGAGAGAATGTGTGAGAGACAGAGTTAAAGAGACAGAGAGACCGCATGTGAGAGACAGATTGTGGGTCAGAGAGACAGAAACAGGGGGAGACCCTGTCAGAGACAGAGAGAGAATGTGTGAGAGACAGAGTTAAAGAGACAGAGAGACTGCATGTGAGAGAAAGATTGTGTGTGAGAGAGACAGAAACAGGGGAGACCCTGTCAGAGACAGAGAGAGAATGTGAGAGAGACAGAGGGGGGAGACATACAGACAGATGCAGTGAGGGAACGAGGTCGGGAGATGGAGAGGATGTGGAAGGGATATCTGCTGTCCTGGCAACAAAAGGTGGCCTCCCCTGCCTGGGCAGGAGGCCTGGGGCAGCAGCAGCAGCTGAGGAGCAGGAGGAAGAGTAAGAGGGGGGAGAAGAAGAGGAACAGGGGGAGGGAGAAGAGGAGGAGCAGGAGGAGGAGCAGGAGGAGGGAGA
>NW_022104553.1:21036724-21039490 GCF_000313985.2 Echinops telfairi | reverse complement strand
AGAACAGGAGGAGAAAGAGGAGGAAGGAGGAGGAGGAGGGAGAACAGGAGGAGAAAGAGGAGGAAGGAGGAGGAGGAGGGAGAACAGGAGGAGAAAGAGGAGGAAGGAGGAGGAGGAGGAGGGAAAGAGGAGGAGAGAGGAGGAGGGAGAACAGGAGGAGAAAGAGGAGGAAGGAGGAGGAGGAGGGAGAACAGGAGGAGGAAGAGGAGGAAGGAGGAGGAGGAGGGAAAGAGGAGGAGGAGGGAGGAAGAGGAGGAAGGAGAGGAGAAGGAGAAGAAGGAGCAGGAGGAGAAGGGAGGAGAGAAGGAGGAGAGAGAGGAGGAGGAGGGAAAGAAGAGGAGGAGGAGGAAGAGGGAGAAGAGCAGGAAGAGGAACTGAGGGAAGACAAAGCCCAAGACAGACCTGAGAAAGTCGAAGGAAGAGGCTGAGGGGGGAGGAGGACAGAAAGGAGAATTTTCAACGAGACCACCCACTGGGTGGGCACCCTGCCCCCCAGGGAGCAGCCGCCCAGGACTGCCCACGCTGCTCTCCAGCGACCACGCCCAGTGGGGGTCTGCATCTGTCGTTCCCCCCATAAAACCAAACCAAACCTCACTGCTGAGGACCCATGGCCACCGCGGTGCCTGCAGTGTCACAGAAAATCACTTCTCCGTCTGCCCCTGGGGCCCCGGGTCCAAGAAATTCCTCTCCCCACCTCCGTCCCCCCACTGTCCCTTTGCCACTGTGGCCATCAAGCTCCCAGAAGCCCCTAGGAGCCCGCCCCCCAGAGAGGAGCCCGGTGGGAGGGGACATACAGCAGGTGCTGTCCTGGTGGGGAGTGGGAGGGAAGGGGAAGGAGGAGGGGTGTGTGAGCGGGGAGCCAAAGCCAGCAAGCCATCAGCGCTCACTAAATGCCCTCAGGAGATAGAAGGTGATTGGGAAGGGAAGACACAGCCCACAGAGGAAGAAGCCTGGGGGTGAGTGTGCCCTGCCAGGCACACAGTAGGTCTGGGAGAAAGAAAAAGGCAAAAAGACAGGAGAGAAAGGGGGTGTGGGGTGGAGGAGCAAAGAATCAGGGGGAAAGACCGGTTTCCAGGAGGAAGGGGCGCACAGGCCTCCAGCGACCCATGTACCCTCCATAAATGCGCCCTCTGTTCCCTGGCAGAGAGCACATGCAGGCAGCTGCCAGGGGAGGGCAGAGAAGAAATGGGAGGGGAGGGAGGGCAGAGAAGAGAAGAGAGCTCAGAGTCTGTGGGGCTGGTGAGGACTGTGGATGGGCGGGAAGAAGCCGCATACAGCAGGTGCTCAATCGGTGCCTGTGTCTCCCCCGGTGCCCAGAGAGAGCTCCCAGGGACAAGCAGCGGAGAAGCTATGGGGGTGGGAGAAATGGGAGGAGTGGGGGCGGGGGCCCGTGCAGGTGGGGCATGCAGGCAGCACATAATAAATGCACATTGCCTCCTGGGCGGAGGGTGAGAGAAAGACCAGGAGAAGAGGAAGATGAGAGGTGACCTGTGATGGTCCAGGCTGCTTTGTGCAGAGAGGAGGCTGCAAGGCCAGGCTGGAGGAGGAGGAGAAAGAGGAGGAGGAGGAGAAGGGGGCTGGGTGGAGCTGCCCCAGGGGCCTCCCAAGCTGAGAACCTCCCTCCTGGAGAAGACAGCCTTGTCTGTCTCACTCAGAAAGGTTGGCGGGTTCAAACCAAGGACCTTGAGATCCTCAGGCCCAACACAGAACCGCCCCGGCCATCAGGGGTCCTTAAGAGAGAAGACAACAGGACCGGCTCATAGTGACCCTAGAAGACAGGGTAGGACCGCCCCTGTGGGCTTCCGAGGTCTCGAACCACTGACCTTGCTGTTAGCAGCCCCATGTGTCATCCCTGCCATGCCACCTTCTGCACACAGTAGGTATTTAACAGATTCCCCCCCTCTTGTTCTTCCCAGGAGGGAACGGAGGGATCAGAAGCTATGGCAGGCAGTGAGGTGGTTCTGGAGACAGTGCACCCACACGGCCTCAACACCCGTAGCTGGGCTAGGATGGGAAGCACCCAGAGACTAGGTTACAGGGGTGGGGGCAGGGGCATGAGGATGGGGGTAGGGGAGGGTAAAAGCCCCTTCCCAGTGGTGGGGGAGGGGTCATGGACGGGGTGGGGGGCAGAAGGAGAAGGGAGAGGTAGCCAGAGGAGTCAGAGTCCGGAGGGGGAGGACAAGGGGGGGTCTGGGGAGTCGAGCAGAAGCTGGGCAGGTGGGGGTGGTCTGGGCTACCAGGTAGGGGTCCCCAAACACCAGGCCAGGCGGCACCTTTCCTGATCAACTGCCAGCCCCCCCACCCTTGGTCTCGGACAAGGACCCATTGCCCTGGGCCTGGTGGGAGGGAGTGGGGGAGAACTGGCCCTTTCCCACTGGGTTTTGTGGGGCAGGGCAACTGCCTGATCTCTCTGTCCCTGCCTCTTGCTGTCTCTGAGTCTCTGCATCTCTGAGCTTTCATTACCGACCCCTCCCCCTGCTGTCCCAAGGGGACCCCGCCCATGCTGGGTTTATGTCCTCTTCCCTACCCCCTCTCTGTCTGTCTGTCTATGTCTCCCCCTTCCCGGTGTCTCTGCCTGTCTCTCAGCCTCTATCTCTGCCTGTCTCTGAGAAGGAGGAGCCCCCACCCACCCCACAGGATACCACCCCCCACCCCCACCCGGAGTGCGGAGCTCAGAGGCAGGAGGATGGGGAAGAAGGAGCAGAGAGAGGTGGGGGCACAAATGGCTTTATTCAGCGGAAAACAGGGCAGCAGAGGCCGGGGCTC
>NW_022104553.1:21031380-21033455 GCF_000313985.2 Echinops telfairi | reverse complement strand
GGGCACCGAACAGGGGATAGGGGACACAAGACAGGGGTCAGGAGACAGGGGACAGGAGACAGGGGTCAGGAGACAGGGGACAGGAGACAGGGGTCAGGAGACAGGGGGACAGAACAGGGGACAGGAGATAGAGGACAGGCGATAGGAGACAGGAGAGGGGACAGGGGGGACAGAGTCACTGAGGGCAGAGGATAGAGACAGAGACCAAGAAAGAGAAGAGGAGAGATAGAGAGAAAAGAGATAGAGACAGAGGAGAGCCAGGAGCCAAAGAGACAGAGAGGAGGGGAGAGACTAGAGAGACAGCAATGAGGGGCAGAAAGAGAGGGGGCCACGGAGAGACTGAGAGACACAGGAGGAAAGAGAGGCAGAGAGAGAGAGAGACCCGGAAACGTGGGGACAGACAGACCGACACAATGACAGAGTGGGACAGCCAGACGGTGAGAGAGAGAGAGAACAGCATGGAGAGCGAGACAGGGAGAGGTGGAGACCCAGAGAGGCAGAGACAGGCACAGAGGAGAGAGCCCCAGAGAAGCGGGAGAGACACAGAGGGCAGCCCCCGAGGGCCCCTGGGGAGGCAGCCTGGACCCTGCTGGGCCCCCACTGTGTCCTTTCTGGCTTTTCACTGGTCCATCTGCCCTCCGACCCCACCCCCGAGAGAGGAGGTCTGGAGAGAGGGCCCCACACGGCTGCCCAGCACCTGGGCTTTTGTGAGGAATCTTCCTGTGCCCCCCACCTTGCCCTGTCCATGTGTCTGTCCGGGCTCAGCCTGTGTTTCCTGTCTTGGGCTGAATTCAAGTCTGGGTGGAGTCCGGCACTGGGAGAGCAGGCACTTCACACGGGTCCCCCTGCTGACCCCACCCTCACACGGATTCTGGATCACCCCAGGGCCCTCTCTCCACCCAGCATGTCATGGGGGTTCCCTGATTTGTCCGGGCCTCTTCTCCCCCCTTCTCCTCGCTGGGGTCCCTCCCACCCACACCTCCCAGGCCAGGCGTCCACTGCCACGGTCCCCACCTGTCACACACACACACACACACCATATCCCCAGTGAGCACATCACCCCAAATCTCCTCCTCCTCCCAGGCTCTCAGCCTTTGGGGGGATCCTCCCCCTCCTCCTCTACACCCCCCACCCCCACACACACCAGGCCCATCCCTGCTCTACCATCCATCTTCCCAGCCCCAAGTTCACCCATGTCTGGGGGGTCCTCCTGCCCCAGCCTGAACTGCCCTGCCCCTCACAGCTGCCTCTCCTCTCCCCACACCCATGGCTCTGGGCCTCATCTCCCGTCACTCTGTGTGTGTGTGTTGTGGGATTATAGTAAGACTTTTCCCCAGCTTTGTCTCCCCCAAAGATATGCCAAACCTTAGAGGCTGCTTGCCAGCACATGGTGGGAGGTCGGATGCTCAGAGATAATCTCCCGGAAGGCAGTCAGCCACTAGACTGCTGTCTGGTCCACTGGAGTAATTGTTTCCAAGGAGAGTCAGAGAACAGGTCAAACCTGCTCAGTGACATCCAAAGTTAGGCTGCCATCCTGAATCTAGGGTCCACCCATCTTGTCACATGTGTACCCCCAATCCCTCCCCTTCCAATTGCATGTATACCCCTAGATCGTCCCCCTCTCGTTACTATATTACCTATAGTACAACCCCTTCCTGTGACATATGCCTTTACCTGAAATTAGGGGGCTTGCATGCCCCCAAAAGATATATAAGCCTTGGTTAGTCATAAATCTTTCTCCCCTGTCATTCCCACCTTCCCCATCCCCACGTGGACCACCAAGTGGGGCTGAGGTGAGCATGCTACCATGAAATGTGTTTGACTCCTTTATTTCACTCTCTCTTCTCTCTCTCTTACTCTCTATGACTTTACTATAATCTTCACGTATTATCGCTGTACAATTGCGCCTGCTTGGCCTGTGATGATTTGTTAGGGGCTGGCTCCCCGACAGCGTGTGTGTGTGTGTGTGTGTGTATGTATGAGTGTGTAGATGCATGTATGGTATGAGTGTGTGTATGCATGTATGGGTGTGCAAATATGTATGGTGCGTGAGTACGAGTGTATATGTGTATGTA
>NW_022104553.1:21026062-21031086 GCF_000313985.2 Echinops telfairi | reverse complement strand
AGTGTGTAGATGCATGTATGGTATGAGTGTGTGTATGCATGTATGGGTGTGCAAATATGTATGGTGCGTGAGTACGAGTGTATATGTATGTGTGGATATATGTATGGTATGTATGTATGTGTGTATTGTATGAGTGTGTATGTGTGCGTATGAATGTGTATATACGAGTGTATATGGTATGTATGTGTATTGTATGAGTATATATGTGTGCATAAGAGTGTATGTACAAGTGTATACGGTATGTATGAGTGTGTATGTGGTATGTGTATGTACGAGTGTGTGTATGTGTGTATGGTGTCTGTGTGTGTGAGTGCATGTGTACGTACATGTGTATATGTATGATATGTGTATGTGTATGTATACGCATGGTATGTGTGAGTGTGTATGTGTGTGCATGTGGGGGTGACAAATGCCCCAGACAGCACAGGGCCCCCTTCACTCGCCAGCTTCCATCCTCCGGTGACTCCATTCACAGGGACCCCTGTGAGGGACAGCGCTGCCACGCGGGGTTTCCCAGGCATTTCAGGAGGAGTGCTGGCTGGTAGCTAACCGGGAGTTAAGACACAGGCAGGCCAGGAGCAAAGTAGCAGGTTTATGGAGGCAGCAGCGGCATGGGGGGAGGGGATGACACGGGGAAGGTGGGGCTGGCCTCTGTGGGCCTCTGGCCCTTCCCGGCACAGGACAGGCGGGCTGTGGCGGACTCCGGGGCCAGGCACCTCCAGGGCGTCAGTCCATCCGCAGCCAGCAGCCCTTCTCTTCCACCTCCGTGGTCACCACCAGCAGCACCTCACACAGGCCCTGAGCCAGAGCAGCTGCCAGGAAAGCCCTGTGTGGGAGGGAGGGAGGGGGAGACTGAGGCACACAGGGTGGGGCGGGGGCGCTGAGACCCGCCCTTGGCCTCACCATGCCCTGGCTTACCTGACACCGTCCTCGTCCCCCAGGGCCTCGGGCACCCGCAGCTTGGAGTCCAGGTTGTAGTAGATGCCACCCACCTGGCGCAGGGCCACCCAGTGCCGGCGGCGCAGTGGCAGGGACAGCAGCCCCAGCGACACGGGCGAGGGCAGATTCAGGATCAGCCCCAGCACCTGGGGCAGGGCCAGCTGGGCCAGGGGCCTGCGGGGAGGGGAGGACACAGGAGTCCCCCACATGTACCCACTGGCCGAACGTGACTGTGGGTGTGGGGCCCAGGTGGAAGCGGGAGGGGTGGCCTCCTTCGCCCACCAAGGTCTTTCTTTAACGAAACCACTGTTTCTGACATTTTCTCATTTATCCATCCAACCAATCTTCCACACACCCACCATCCACCCAGCCCCAAACCTTCCACCCATCCAGCCGGTCAACTGTCATCCACCCAACCAACCTTCCACCATCCACCCAGCCAAACCTTTCACCCAACCACCATCCACGCAACCCAAACTTTCCAACCACCCAACTAATCTTCCACCCATCCACCATCTACCCAGTCAAACCTTCCACCCATCCAGCCAACTGTCTACTCAACAACTTACCACCTAAGTCCTCAACCAACCACATTAGCTGTCCACCATCCATCCATTCGCCCACACTCACCCACCCACCCATTTAAACTTCCCATCAATCACCTAGCAACCATCCACTTTCCAACGACCCATGGATCATCCATACTTCTCTAGCTGTTCATGCACTCACCCCCACACGCACCCCTCTACCCATCCAAACACTCACCCATGAAGTCACCTACGCCCCAGCATGTCCATCAATCCTTCACCCGCTCTGTACCCACCCGCCATTAATCTATGCATGACCCACCACCCACACATCTAACTCCTGTCTCCAGTTTGTTACCGACTACCTACCAACCAACGAGCCCTGATGGCAGAATGATTAGCCAGCACAGTGGCGATTCAGGAGATGGGTGGCTCGAACCTGCCCAGACGCTTGGAGAAAGATGCGCCGGGCTGCTTCCGGGGAAGATGTACTGACGTGGGGACCCTTCAGCGCAGTTCTCCCCTGTTCTGTATGGTCACCGCGAGTCCAGATAGACTCCAATGGCAGTGGGCTTACCTACCAACCGTTTGTCCCTGAAGTCACTCAACTGCCCATTCACACTCATGCCTCCTCTCGTCCCACGGTTCGAGCACCTGTTACCTTTCCACACCCACCACCTGTCACGCAACCACCCATCTTCCATCAGTGCAGTCACCCATTCACTTTATGCCGCCAACCGATTCATCTGTCTGTCCATTACTCATGAACTCACCCGGTTCACTGTCTAGCCACTCCTCCTCCCTTCCTCTGCCTGCTGCCCGTCTAACTGGCTCCTCACCCTCTACCAGCCGCCTGGGCTTCCGTTACAGATTGCATTCTGATAGCGGGCATTCACCACGGCCCTGCTAGACACGGTCTCACAATTCCTACCACCAGAGCAGGTGGGGCTATGCAAAACAAGGTATCTGTGGCCCACCGAGGGGATGGACGGATTGGACAGCTTTCGAATGATGCAGATAAGGGGGAGGGGAACTTCATGAGGGAGATGGTCGGTTTTGCGGACGGCAAAGCTAGGCTTCAAAGGCATCGTCCCCGTGGTGGAAAAGGAGGACCGGACCACCACCAGCGTGTTCTATGGGCCTGGGGTCTCTGTGATGAGAACCTCACGGACCCAGGAGGCAGGGGGGTGGGGGTGGAGGTGGAACATGGAGTCAGAGAGAGACAGGGAGCAGCAGGGCAGCAAACCAGGAGACCGGCGCGAGATGGGCCATAGAGCAAGAAAGCTGAGTGTGTTCCAGCAGGTGGAGGAGTGGGATGCCTCTCGAGGTATGGCCGAGAAGAGACTGCCCTGATAGAACTGCATCCTGCATCGCTTCTGACCCTGAATTGTAACCTGTTAGTTCCCTAAATAAATCCCCCGACAGTGAGCATAGGCTGTAGATAAGTTCTGTGGAGCTATGTCAATGTACTCGTGGTCATTATGTAATCCGCTGTCAATTTGAGAGGATTAAGAGTGAAGGGGTGGAGTCTAGCCTGCCAATCAGGTCATAGCCAATGAGGCCTCTGTGTGGGTGTGGCCTTCTCCTGAGGATTCTGGGAACTCCTGTCTTCCTCCCCTGGAGGTGGGAGACTCTTGTTCTCTCTGCTCACTCCCTGGGAAACATTGCAGCTGACAAGACACATGGAACTACGCTAGTGCCCTGAGCTGGAAGAGCCACGTGGACCCACACCAGCGCTGAGATGCTTATAATGCCACTGGATCCACAAGACTTACCACCCACTGGCCTGTGATCTTCCTGCACTCGGCATCATTGCATTTGTGAGACTGAAGAGGGCTTTATAGACTGGTATTGGATATGTGGGCTAATATCGGACTTCTGGACTTGATCTGGACTGGGCTGTTCTCTCCATATTCAGCTGCTCTTGTATATGAAGCTCTTTCTTATGCACATATGCGTGTTTATGGATTTATTCCTATGGTCTACCTGGACTGACACGGCATTCTTCAGCCCAGCAGAGCAGTAGAGAGTGTTGTGGGGAAGGCTTACGGTGTCCTAGGAACTGGTTAACAGTTTGGGGAGAGGGAGACCTATCTGACCTCCGGCTGTGAGGAACAGACTCGGGTGGGTGGCGAGTCCCTTGCAGGGGTTAGGGGAGGTCAGGTGCCTCCACCACGCCATTTTTCAGTTTCCCCCAAATCCAAACTGAAATCCTAACCTGCCTGCCTGTGGGAAGGGAGACACGCTGCTCTCTGGTGCCATGAGGGTGGGTGGTCTCGGAAGCCATGGGGGCATCTCTGTCCCAAGTTGGAGGGGACTCGGTGGCAGTGAGCCTGCGTGTGACTTTCTCAGCCTGTGGAGCCCAGCCTGGGTGGCACAGTGGGTTATGTGCTGGGCTGCGAACCACAGACAGGGGGTTCAAGACGACCAGGTGCTTGCACCAAGGGTGCAGAAGGTGGCGGTCTGCACCGCCCCCCCCCAGCAGCTGTTCTCTGGCTACAGGGTCAGCTCTGCCTGTGGTTCTAATCCCGCTTGGGAGCGGGCTTGCCGTTATGTGGACGAGACAGGAGTCACGTGGGGCGTGTCCGGTTGATCTCTGACAGAAGCACAAGGCGCGGAAGGAGCTCAAAGAGGCAAGGACCTTCCCTCAGAGCCAGAGAGGGAAAGCTTTCCCCTAGAGCCCTTGCCCTGAATTCCATCTCCCAGTCTCCCAAACTGGGAGAAAATAAAATTTCTGTCTGTGAAAGTCACCCTCTCTTGGAGTCTGTCTCTGGCACCCAGGGCCCCCCAGAACCCCCTTTCCCCGCCTTCCCCTGTGTTTACCAGGGGGCCCCTCTGTGCCCAGTCCCACAACGCCTGGCCTCCTACCTCCTGCGGTCCCACCACACTGCGGCCAGGCCCAGCCCCTGCAGGGCAGCCATGATCACATTGACGTCATAGTTGCCGGTGCCCAGCAGGCTGCGGTGGGGGTTCAGCCGGGAGTCTGGTGCCAACCTGGTTGGGGGTGGGTGGGTAGGGCAGCGGTCAGAGCTGGAGTGGGTGGGCTTGCCCAGAAACAGCTCACCCTCCCTGCAAAGCAGGGGCGCCACCCCAAACCTCTGACTGTTTCCTCTTTTCAGTTCCCACCACCCGCCAGCCCTGCCTGTCCCTCTTGCTGGGTGGCTTTCTGGGCCATGTCCCCAAAGCTCAGGCCCCATCTGCACCTCAGGAGGCCTGGTGGCGGAGTGGGTTATGAGTTGGGGGTGTGGGTGTCAGGGGAGGCTGCTAACCACAGAGTCAGCAGTTCGACACCACCAGCTGCTCCTCAGAGGATGAGGCTTTCTGCTCTGGCCTGTGCGGTCCCCGCCGTGAGTGGGAGTCCCCATTGAAGGCAGCAAGTCTGGTATGGTTTGAAAGCCTTGGAGCTGAGGAAGCCCGTGAGGGGCTCACCTCTGTCCACGGGGTCAGAATGGACTAGATGGGCCCTCTGTTTGGTTTGTGGGTTGTTTTTTGTATTTAAATTGGAACGCTGCCCCCAGCCTCCTCCCTCCCGTACATTTCTGCATGACTGGCCCCCCC
>NW_022104553.1:21024242-21025824 GCF_000313985.2 Echinops telfairi | reverse complement strand
AACCTCGTGGCTCCTGTTCCGGCCTCTTGGCCTTCCCTCCAGCTGTCCTCCCTCCCTCCCACCCTCCCGTGGCCACTTGTCTCTGGGCCTCCAGGCCTCTGAACAAGAGACCCTGTGTTCTCCAGTGGGGCCTGGGCGGGCAGGGCGGGGGAGGGGCTGCGCAGGGAAGAGGGCCGTGGCTTCTTGGTGTGTCCCCTCCAAGGCCTTCCCTGGGCCACAGGACGCCGGCTGACTCTCAGACGTGGCCCTGCAGGCTGCCACCCTGAACAGAAGCGCCCCCACACCCGCCAGGGACGCGACTGGACTGGACGCGAGGGCACCGGAGAGGGTGGGGGTGGAGCTGCTCCCTTGGGGTTTCTGTACTGTAGGAGACCCAGCCTCCTCTTTCTCTCACGGAGCAGCTGGTGGAGTCGAACCGCCAGGGTCTGCTTGTTAGCGGCTCGGCGCAGGGTCCACGGTGCCTGCCAGCAGGCTTCCCGGAAAGAGTTGATCAAGCCCTAATGGCAAAGAGGCCATCGCTGGATCCTCTCAGGAAGAAGCAGGGGCTGGACCAGCCGGGGCCGGGGATTCCAGGGGAGCTCAGTGGCGGACAGATGGGGAGAAAGCTGGGAGTACATCCAGGTGGGAAGGCCTGAGCTGGGGGAGGGGAGGAGGCCCGAGGGTGCTCATGATCAAACTCAAACTACTTGAGTCACTTCCCTTGAGACCCTAGAGGGCAGGGTAGAAATGCCACCACCACCACCACCCCACCCCGCTCCCCCACTCCAAGGCGGTAACTCTTTACGGGAGTAGAAAGCCTCTTCTCCCACAGAGTGGCTGCTGGTGGTTTCAAGCGGTTGACCTCCTGGCTATAAGGAGCTGGGTGCGTGTGCCGTGTCCCAGGCCGCCGAGAGGTGGCTCTGGGATGGCGTGGCGGCGGTGAAACGGCCCACTGGCTTCTGAAAGGTCGGTGGTTCGAGCCCACCAGCTGCCAGAAAGCACTGGTACAGTTGTGCTCTGAGACCCCAGGGGGTGGCGAGAGCCGGTGGGGCGGACACAACACGAACCAGTGGCCTACTGCCTGCCACAAAGCAGCCCTGGTAGTACCAAGGTGAAAATGTCGGTGGTTCAAACCCACCAGCCGATGTGCAGTTGAAAAGATCTACTTCCCCCCCAGAAGTTGGCCTCCCGGTGCAGTTCTATTTTGTACAACGTGCTGGAGGGGATGCTATGAGTTAGAAGAGAGAGGAGAGGGCTTGTTTGCGTGCAGGTGGTCTTTGTTGTGTCCGTGAGGCAGGGGCTATCTGAATTCAACCCGCTAAAGAGACTTCAGACCGAAGCCTGGTGCCGCGCAGGCGCAGTCCGAGTCTAATGCACGGCGACCCGGGAAAGTCTCCGCGGCTGCAAACCTTCACGCAAGCAGACAGCCTCATCTGGCTCCCGCCGAGCGGCTGGTGGGTTCGAACCTCCCACTTGGCAGGGAGCAGCCCTACGCCTAACTCACGGCGCCATCAGGGCACCTTCCTGAGCCAAGGCGGAGGAGCCAGCACCCAAGGAGAAGATGAGAACAGGTCAAGGGACCTCTTGGCAACCGGGGGGGGGG
>NW_022104553.1:21020628-21024117 GCF_000313985.2 Echinops telfairi | reverse complement strand
GCCCAGCATCAATCCGGAGACAGAGAGCGCGAGTGATGAAGTGTCCTAGGGCCAGTAGACAGAATTTGGACTTCTGGCCTGAATTGTGAGAAAATACATTTCTGTTCCTCAAAGCCACATCCTTCTGGCCTTTCTGTGGTAGAAGGAAGACGAGTTAGTTAGGGTTGAGGGGCGAGCTGAGAGATGAAGCTGCGGGGATGGTGTCAGGCTGAAGGGTTTGGGCTTTGCCTCGGGGTAGGAGGGAGCCACCGGAGGGACCTGAGCAGGGGAGGGCGGGGCCAGGTGCAGGATGGACAGGAAGCTGCAAACCCAGCGAGGCGGGGGTCCAGATAGGAGAGGGGCTGGGCCATCTTCCGCAGGCTGTGCCCTGCCTCCCTGGAAGGCCCCGCGTCCCCACATGGCGGTCACCTCTTGCAGATCTCGTCGGCGGCCTCCTGGCTGAAGTGCGGCTGCTGTAGGACGTTGTTAAGGGCGTGGACAGCGCACAGCTCCAAGCGTTGTCGTTCGTGGTACACGCAGGGTGGGCTCGACTGAGCTCCTGGGGCCTGGGACATTCCGTCCTCGGCACCTGCAGGGGTTGGGGAGTGGGGTTCAGGGGCTCCGGGTCTGGAGGCTCAGAGACTTGAAGCACAACCTCCCTGCAGGCCCTTTGGGGCATTGCCATGGAAATGGGGGTTTGGGGTAGCCTTGGGGGGTGGCACACAGGTCCCGCCAACCCTTGCCCCTAAAAACAAGGTCCTTCAGCTCTCCTGGCAATAGAGCGGCCACTCCCTACATACCATAGTATAAGTGCCACAGAGCAACAAAGATCCCCCCAGCCCCCCTTACATCCCTAAGTAGAAGGATCCCTATGCTAGTCACTTAGCAACAGAGGAACCCTTACTCCCCTGTCCCTAAGTAACATGACCACTCCTTGGTTACTTAGCAACAGGGGAGCACCCTCCCCACAACCCTAAGGGTTTCTATGTAGGTAACCTAGCAACAGAGAGCCCACTCCCTTACCTAGTTGCCTAGCAACAGAGGACCTCTGCCTCCCCCCCCCTAGTTAACAGGGTCTCTTCATGTCGCTTAGCAACAGAAGACTTACCCCCGCCTCCCCTATCACTAACAAGGACCTCTCCTCCAGTCATGTGGCCACAGGGCCCATTCTCCAGTCACTAAGCAACAGGCCCCCCTCCCCGGACCCGGGCAACAGAATCCCGTTTTCTGACCCGTACCCCAACCGCGGCGCTGGCCCGTTGCTTGGCAACGCCGCTCACCCCTCCTGTCTCTTTGCTCCCCGGAACCAGGGGTTCCCGCATCCCCCTGGGCGGCAGCTCTGAGTTCCGAGTGTGGGGGTGGCAGCGCGGCGCTGACTGGGCAGGCTGAACGGACTACAGTTCCCGGCAGCCTCTGCGTGCTGGACTACGATTCCCGGCGGCTCCCGCGGAAGCGCTGGATCTGTCCTAAACGTCCATTCGCTTCAAGAAGACGCGAGGCTACAATTCCCGTCGGCCTCGGCGGTGAACCCGGAAATACACCTTGTAGAGGCCGGCCACCTTGCGTACTACCGCGTCCTCCGCTGCTCAGAGGCTTCTGGGCAATGTAGTACGTAAGCTCTCGCGATAACAGTGTACCCGCCTCTCGCGAGACGTCATCCACCGGTTGCAGAGACAACGTGATGTCACAGAGAAGCAAGTGCCGCCAGGGGGAGGAGCTTCGAGTTTTACTGAAAGGGGGAGGGGAGGGAAATCCAGGGAAACTGAGGCCAGGGCAGGCATGGGGCAGTGCTGGGGAATGTAAATGACACGAGGTCGTTCTTTCTGGGGAGGGAGGAGGCTTCTCAGCAGAGATAGATGCCCGGCTTGGTGGGAAGCTGACAGCAGCCTGCAAGAGACAGATAAAATTAAGACTGAGTCAGGAGAAAAGGAAACCTGAATGTGGGGCCGGGGGTGTGGGGGGTGTGGAAGGGGAGCAGGGAGAGATTGAGAGAAAGTCCCAGAGAGAAGGGGACAAGACCCAGAGAGAGAGGGGACAGAGATCCGGGAGGGGACCAGAGTGAGGGGGGACAGAGTGATAAGAGCATTATAAAACTTCCTTGCGAGGTGGTGGGGACTTGGGGGGTGGGAGGGACTGTGGAGGGGGAAAAAAAAACCAAACTTTCTTGCAAGACGTTGACCTACCTTCCAAGAATCAAATACAAAAACTCCATTTTGGAGAAGAAATAAAATGTGACCTTTAGGTCCAGCTGAAAAGTTGGGCCACTGCCAAGCGCCAACAGGTGGTCTGAAGAACCCCCAGAAAGTCTGGAGGACCCCATAAGACCAAAGTGAAGTCAGGGAGCCAGCTGAACTGCCTACATAAACCCTGGTAGAGACACTGACTTTTCAGAGAGCTAGGAAGGAACCAGGGAGACTTCCACTCCTGCCCTCTCCAAAAATAATAATGTAGTGTGTTGCCCCTATTCCTGATATTTGTTTGAATTGATATTATAGTTAACATTAGCATTGTTAGATTGTTTGAGGTGTGTTTGCAGTGAATAAACGGAGCCTTCGATCAAAGCGTGTTAAGTAATTAGTGACCGCGCCACTTGTGTAACACAGAGACCCAGAGAGAAGGGGACAGAGACCCACAATGGATGGGGATGTCCCAGAGGGGAGGGATGGAGAACCAGAGAGAGGGCAGCGACCCAGGCCCGGACAAAGAGAACCACATACAAGCCTTGAAAGGCGTGCAGGGAGACAGAGACTGTCAGGACCTCGGACACAGGCCCACCAACGGACGGACGGAATCCGAATGCAGAGCCGGAGCCCCTGCGGAGCAGCGGCTTGCAGGGCCGGATCAGGGGGAGGGACTGGGCCGCACCTAGGAGGCTGCGCCAGAAGGCGGTGACCGTGGCCGAGCCGGTGACGGCGCCTGGCTGGGCGGGGTTCTCCCGATGGGTACGCAGGGCGAAGCTGCGGCCCGAGGGGCCCGGGGGTCCGCTCAGCTCGACGTCCACCACGTGCACGTCCGGGAGGCTGGGGCAGGCAGGGTGGTGAATCGGGTTGGCCCGGTCCCTGTTCCCCACCTACCCCTAGGCTGGGCTCACCTGAGATCGGCCACCAGCACCCCGATGACTCCGTCGAAGCCCAGGCTGGGGGCAGCCAGGGCGGCGGCCGCCATGGTGTTAGAGTTTCGGGGGGCCCAGGGGCACAGGCCTCGGACCGGACCCTCGTAGAGCACCGTGCGAGGCCCGGGCCTCTTGGCGGCTGCAGCCAGGGCCCCCTCCAGCCGGAAGCCATTGGGGTGCGTGGCCATGGTGACCCGGAGGCTCTGGAAACCAGAGGCAGGGTCGGGAGACGGGGTCTGGATGAAGTCCCCCTCCTCACCTGCACTCCCAGTTCCCAGAGAGCCTTCACCTGAAGCCCCCCTGCTGCATCCAGTCTGGTGATGTCCTCTGAGCCCCACAGGGCCCCTCGGGCGATGAACACGGCATGGCCCCAGCGGTGGGAGGCTTCACAGAGCTTT
>NW_022104553.1:21014774-21019279 GCF_000313985.2 Echinops telfairi | reverse complement strand
GCGGGAGGACCCAGAGAGAGAGACAGAGACTTGGAGAGATAGGGGGTGGGGGAGGAGACCCAGAGAGAAAACAGCCCCAAAGAGAACACAGATACATGGGGAGGGGGGGGGACAGGGACCCAGAGAGAGCCACAACAGAGAGGGATAGGGACTCCAAGGGGACAGAGCAAGGAGGACAGGGACCCAGAGAAGGGCACACAGATCCAGAAGGGGGAGGACAGAGACAGAGAGAGATAAGGAGGCCGATCTCAGAGAAGGGGCCAGAGACAAGGAGGACATGCAGAGAGCCCCAGGTGGGGACACAGATGAAGAAGGAGGGGGAGGCTTGGGTCTGGGGAAGCCCAATAGGACATGGAGGACTCACCCAGGCGCCCGAAGCCCACCACCCCGACCCGCCGGGGCCCGGAGTCCAGAGCCATGTCTGGGGCCTGGTGTCCGTGCTGGCCGCTACTCTATCACCCCCCCACCCCCCCACCTCTGTGGACAGCAGTTAACCTTTGGACATTTGACCTTTGGGCCTCCTCTCCAGCACCTTCTGGTCACAGTAGCCCAGAGCAGGGAGAGCGAATTTGCAGGGGGGTGTCGGGGTGTCCGTGAGGACCCTTCTCTGGGCTACAGAGGGACTGGGGTGTGCTGGGATGGGGACTCTCGGTTCCCCAACCCCTGGCTCCGGCTCTCCACTCTATAGGGGGCTGGCTTCGCCTGCCTCAAGCCCTGCCCACCCTCCTCTTGCCACGGTGGAAAATTTCCTCTGCAGTCCCCGGTCCCCTCCCCTTTTCGGTGCCTGGCCAGGTTGCCATGGAAACCGCATCTAGCTTGGGGTGGGGGTGGAGAGGGCTGGAAGTGAGCATGAGGCTCTGGGGAGGGGACAGAGGGTGGGGGAACTCTGGTTGGTCGGCTCTCCCCTCACTCCGGGTCTTCCTCTGTCTTGGCACCGTTGTGCTACTTGTCCACAAAATAACAAACACAATAGGGGGAAAAAAAACACCCCCAAACCCCAAACCCATCACTTTGGGCTCTTGGCGACCCGGTCCAGTCCCCCGCCCTCTCAGTCCTTGCTGCGGTTCTCTCTCCCCATCTCTCTCTTATCTCTGGCTCCCTCTCTTGTGCTCCCTGCCCCCCTCCGCGTCTCTTCCTGGCCTGGCTTCCTGCCACCCTGTCTGCAGCCTGGCTGCAGGCCTGTCTCCCCCTCACTCCAGCGCCCTGGCCCTCAGGTGGCCGTCTCCAGCTGACCATCTCGTTGGGCTCCGCAGCTGGTCCTCCCCACACCCCTGCCTCAATGGGCCCACATCCTGCCCCACCCCCATCCTCTCCACGTCCTTGGTGCCACCTTGACTTTGCACCTTTCACTGAAGCCCGCCCAAGGCACCAGCTCCCCGCCACACACACACACACACCTTCCAGTGCTGCCTCCTCGCCCCCATGCCCGTCCCACCCCACCCCAGACTTCCTGGGGCCCGGGACAAAGCCCGAGGCCCGGAGAGTCCCCGAGTGCCCTCCAAGACGCGCCCTGCCAGCCCCCTGCGCTTTGCTGGTGCCTGGCACGGGAAATGGTGGTGGCTGCAGCAGCCCCGCGCCCTACCCCCAACCACCACCTGGTCCGCGCTGCAGCGTTTCCATGGCAACCAGGATCTGCGCCGAAAGGGACCGGGAGGGAAAGAGACCATGAAAGGGAGTGGGGGTGCTGGGGGGGACGCCCGGAGGTCCAAGGCGATGGAAGCAGACAGTGGCAGACTGCTGGGGCTGGAGACCCCAGACCCAAGGGAGAATATGCTGTCCCAGGTGGGGACAGGGCCAGCCAGGGAGGAAGAGCAGGCCTCCCCAAGTTCACCAGCCTCCTTGCCCACTCGTTTCCTAGCGAGGTTGTCACTTGAGGGGTTGGGGTGTGTGTCCTGCAGTGTCTGTCCGGAAACAGGAGCAAGAGAGCCTAGAAGAGGTGCCTCCCCCGCGAGGTGCCCGGCTGTCAGGTCCTGCCGCCTCTGGTGGCCCTGGCATCCTCACCCCCTGCCTCTCAGGACCCGCAGTTGGCACGTGCGCTCTGCGGCTGGTATGGCGTAGGTGCCTCCACCTCCTGCAGCTTCCTCACCCCCGCCCCCAGCAGCTTCCTCTGGCTGAGGGCTCTGTCCTTGCGGGCCCCCTGGGGACCTTGGGGGGTGCACACGTCCCCTCTGCTCGTCATGCCTGAGCTCTGGGCATGGGCCACACCCCTCCTGCCTCTCCATTCCATGCCAAACTAGCTTCTCTCTCTGGAGCTGGCAGCTGGTGTGTCCGCCACACCCAACCTCCAGGCAACCCCCCTTTCCACCGCAACGGTGTTTGGAGCGGCTTGGGGGGGCCCTGGTCCAGACCCCCTCGATTTCCTCTGCCCCAAGCCTCCACCCCCCACAGATCATCAAAACGGTTGGCAGGGAGACCGGGCACAGTGGTGAAAGCGCTGGACAGCGAACCCAAAGCTTGGGTGCCTGCCTTTCACCACAGTTCTGGCTCTGCCCCATGAGGTCACCGCTAGGAGTCAGAATGGGTTCAATGGGCAGTGGGTCACCTTAACAAAGCCATGGTGGCGCACTAGTTAAGCGCTCAGCTGTTTACCTAAAAGTGTGTGGGGGGTTCGGGGAGGGGTGGGTACAACCCACACTGACTCCCGGATGAAGAAAAGACCACGCGGCCCTCCCACTTCTGTAAAAGGTACAGCCGCAGGTCTATGGCAGCAGCTCTACTCCCGCCCCGTAGGGTCCTTCTGCGTGGGAATGAGGCTGCCCACCACAAGGTCAACAGTTAGAAACCACCCTTGACTTCCTGGGTTCACGGGAGAAAGACCAGGCTTCCGGTTCAGTAAGGATGTCAAGCCTTGGAAACCCACAGGGGCAGTTCTATCTTGTCCTATAAGCTGGGGGCCGGAATTCATGTCACCAACAATCTTGAATGATCGCCCAGTCTTTCTTCCGCCGTACCTTACCCCTGGGTGGTTTTGACCAACTTTTGGTTCATAGCTGAGCAAAATCTCTCCCTCCTTGGGGGAGGGGGTGGGGCTGAGTCCCCTGAGCTAGTGAGTGATGGAGGGGACCTTCCTGACAGGGGGGTGGGGGGAGGGTGTTACCAAGGCCTACCTGTCCATCTTCTCGCCTTCTCCCCACCCCAGGGTTCCCCGTCTGAGTTCCCCAGCCCCCATCCTAGGGTTTCCCATGTGAGTTCCCCGGCCTCTCACCCCACCTCCACCTTTCTTTTTCTCCCTCCACTCCAGCTTTTCAGAATCCTTGCAAAAACAGGCTTCGTAGCTTTTTCCATCTTTTTTTGTTTGTTTGTTTTTGTTGTTTTTTTTAAAGTAATTACAGAGCAGGTAGTCATAGACGCAAACCTCCCTTCGGTATCAAAAGAGTCTGTGGGGGGTGGGGGGGCGGGGAGAGGGCGACGGAAAGGGGAGGTAGGGGAGAGAGGATGACTGTCCCCCCTCAGTCAAGGGGGATGAGGGTTGAAGTGGAGCTTATCGAACAGGGGGGAGGGCAGGGATGGGGTGTCAGGAGCGGAGTGTCGGGGAGGCTTCTCAGACGAAGAGTTCAGTCTTAGGTTTCCAGGGCCCGGTTTTGTTTTGTTTTTTCGGTGGGGTGGGGACAGGTGGATGGGGAGGGGCTTTGAACTGGAAAGCAAAAAAAAAAAAAGAACCATAAAATTCGGGTGACCTTGAGAAGGCGGGCTGGGTGGTGAGGGTATAGAACACCCCTCCTAAAGGCAGGGGGCCCCTTCCCCGCAGGCTGGTGGGGGGGATGGAGGAGATGCACCCCTCCCCTGCCTCACCCCAAGTTCTGGTCCTTCTCCTGAATGGCTGGGTCGAAGCCTCAGGAGTCCAGGTGCGGCTGGGGCTGGGGCTGGGTCCCCCCCCTCGCGGGTCCAGAAGAAGGAGGGGCCACGGAGGCAGCCCCCAGCCCCCGGCAACCCCCTCCCCCCGCCGGAGTCTGGCCCCCACCCACGGGGCCTTCAGATCTGCGTCTCCTGCACGTTCTCCTTGGAGCCGCTCTTGAACAAAAGAGGTTCATGGATGGAGTTGAGGCCCGGCGGGCCCTTGCCCCCGCAGCCCCCGCCCCCGGGGTTGCCGCCGTAGTGGGCCTTGAAGGCGGCCGCCACGTAATGGTGGTGGTTGAGGTGGTCGCGCTCCAGGGCGGGCAGGGCCAGGTGGCTGTCCCCACCCACGCCGCCGCCGCCGCCCACGGTCACGGCCGAGGCGGCCACGGACACGGCCGAGGCGGCGGGCAGCTCGTCCTCCACGTTGATGATCTCCACGGTGCGCGTGGGCCCGTGGTGCTTGTGCAGCTGGTGCTGTTTGCGCAGCTTGTAAAAGGCCACCAGCATCACGGCCGCCATGAAGGTGATGGCGACGAAGCAGCCGATGATGATCTTGGTGGTCTTCATGACGTCGTCCAGGTCCTTGAGGGCGTTCTCCGTCACGTCCGTGATGGGCACGGTGAACGCCTTCTCCGTGGGCCGCGAGGAGCGCGGCGCGGGCGCCGTGG
>NW_022104553.1:21012262-21014507 GCF_000313985.2 Echinops telfairi | reverse complement strand
GAGCGTGGCCGAGGCCGTGGTGTTGCCCGCCGAGTTCGTCACCATGCACGTGTACTGGCCCGTGTCCTGCACGGTGACGTTGGTGAAGTTGAGCGTGCCATCGTGCAGCACGGAGATGCGCACCCGGTACGAGCCGTGCGTCATGAGCGTGCCGTTGGGCGTCAGCCAGTTGACGGAGGTCATGGAGGTGCCCGTGCGGCACTTGAGCTCGGCCGCCATGCCCTCGGTCACGTTCAGGTCGGTGGGCGGCTCCACGATCACGGGCGCGTAGCACGTGAAGTGCGACTGGTCCAGCTCGCCGATGTAGCGCCCCTTGAGGCCGGCGGGCGCGTGGCAGCGCGCACAGCACGTGGTGTTGCTGGGCACCGTCTCCTTGAGCCACCAGCTCAGCCAGAGCACGTCGCAGTTACAGTGCCAGGGGTTGTGGTTGAGGTGGACGCGCTCGAGGCGGTGCAGGGGCGTGAAGAGGTCGTGGGGCAGCGACATCAGGTTGTTGTGCGACAGGTTGAGCTCCTCCAGCGACTTGAGGTCGTCGAAGGCGTTGCGCTCGATGGTGGCCACCTGGGCGTGCATCAGCCACAGCTTGCGCAGGCTGGTGAGGCCCTGGAACGAGCCCGGGCGGATCAGGTCCAGCCGGTTGCCCGACAGCTCCAGCTCCTCCAGGCGCACCAGGGCCGTCAGGTTGGGGATGTCCTTGAGATTACACATGCCCAGGTTGAGGTAGCGCAGGTTGACCAGGCCTTCGAAGGCCGCCTCCGAGATGTACTCCAGCCGCTTCAGTTCGCCCAGGTCCAGGCGCCGCAGCGAGGGCACGCGGTTGAAGGCGTACGAGGGGATGCTCTCGATGGGGTTGTTCCGCAGCCAGAGCTCGCGGAGCTTGGACAGGTACTCGAAGGCCTGCGTGGGCACCGTGGTCAGCCGGTTGTCGAACAGTTCCAGCGTGTTGAGGCTGGGCAGCCCGTTGAAGGCGCCCACCTCGATCTTCCGCACCAGGTTCTTGCTCAACTGCAGGATCTCCAGGTGTCTCAGATGTTTGAACGTGTCTGTCCGGATCACCTGAGGGGAGGAAGGGGACATGGATCAGGACTGCTAATTCTCGGGCGAGGCAGGATAAGAAGGATGGAAAGCAGCATGGTGGCGGGGGTTGGGGGTGGGCGGAGCGACTGGGTCGTGCATGCTCTTGGTGGTGGGAGGTCAAAGATGGGGACAACCACTTTGGAAAAGCAGTGGGTTGTTTCTTACAGCGTTGGGTGGAGAGGTTGCGTCAGTAGGACTTGGCCACCATGCCACTCCTAGGTGTTGACCCGAGAGGTGTGAACATGGTATGTCCAGCTTCACAGAGGAACCACAGCCCCCCACCCTCCCCAAAGGGAACTAACCCAAACACCCTTCCACGTGGGCATGGACATCCCATCGGAGGTACTTCCACACAATGGAATGACCAGGAGAGAACCCACCCACGGTCTACCCAAACCATACCAACCATGGTGAAGATAGCTCAGGGCTGGACCACGGTGTGTCCTGTTAGACAAAATGTGTCCGTGAGCCCAGAGACCACTGGAAGTCAACTGACACACACGGGCACACTGTCAACAACAACTCCTGCGCCTGATCACATGGGCATTGTGAAGCCAGACGCCAAAACCCTTCCTTCGAATGAAGGGCTCCGGCTGCTGAGTGAGGTGTGTGATTCGGGGTGAGGTTGGTGGGAATGAAGGGGATGGGAAGGACAGAGGAGGGGTATCCAGGAACTTTCTGGGGGTGATGGCCATGTTCTCTATTGGGGGGGTGGTGACATGGCTGCATGCAACTCTTCCAACTCCTCACATGGTAGACTCAAAATGGGGGCGATGTGTCCCATGAAAATTCATCCAGACCAAAGAGGAAGGCTTGCAGCACCAGCAGCTACGGCGTACTGACCCCTCCTTGAGGCCAGGCAGGCTTCTCAATGACTGGTGGGTCCTATCTCCCAGCATGAGCCCTGATTCGATCCCCACCCCTGGAATCCCAGCAGACCTGCAGCCTCTCCCACACTTGGGCACCAGTCCCAGTGGTGGCAAAAGGTTCATCAAAACCCTCCTGACACTCTTGACAGCATCTATTGATCTCACTCAGGTGACAAATCAAACACTTCACTCTCGACATGTGTGATGGGGCTATCAGACCTAAAGAGGGTGTTACAGAGTCTGCGATATAACCTGTGTTATATCAGAATGCACACTCCCCCACCCCACCCCCCGCCCCC
>NW_022104553.1:21007107-21010701 GCF_000313985.2 Echinops telfairi | reverse complement strand
TGATGGCAACATATGTACAAATATGCTTGATACAATGGATGTATGGATTGTTATAAGAGCCCCCAATGAAGTGATTTCCCCTCCAACAAAAGCTATAAAATAGTGAGCTTAGCAATTGTCGAAGGTCAGCAAAAACAACAGGGTCCCTCAACGAGATGGCTTGGCACCTTGGCTGCAGCAATCCTGTTTCGAGAGGGCACAGCACCGGGCAGTGTTCCCTTCTGTTGAACATGGGGTCACTATGAGGTGTAACTGATGTGGTAGTACCTCCCACCACCACCATCGATACACCTTAACAGAAGGTGCCCTAGTGTCACAGTGGGCTAAGTACTGGGCTGCCCAAACCACAGAGTCCATGGTTCACCCCCACCAGATCCTCCACGGGACAAAGAGGAGGTTGCCTGCTCCTGTAAAGCTTTTCCATCTCAGAAACTCCAAGGAGCAGTTCTCTCCTGTGTCCTGTAGCTTCCTCTGGTAGTTCTGTAACCTGGTGTCAACTTGTGAAGGGGTGGAGTCTACCCTGTCAATCAGGTCGCAGCTTGATGACCTTATTTGGAGGCGCGAAGCAGATCAATAGCTCACCGAGGCAAGACACTCACACACTCCTTTCGAGACATTCTTGTTGATAAGTCACATGGGAGATGCACTGTTGGAGCCAGACCCTTGGAGCTGGAGGAGCCACATGGAGACCCATACCAGCGCTGAGATGCTTCCACCACCACTGGATCCCCAAGACTTTCTACCTACTGGGCTGTGATCTTCCTGCATTTGGCATCATCGCATAGCTGCGTGAGTGTAAAGAGGAATTTATGAACTAGGACTGACATATAGGCTAATATCGGACTTATGGACTTGATCAGGACTGGACTGGGATGTATGCTCAATATTCAATTGCTCTTTGATATAAAGCTCTTTCTTATACATGTATGAGTGCCTATGAATTTGTTTCTCTAGTCAGCCTGAACTCACATAGGTCCCTATGAGTCGGAATCAACCCCTGGCATTGAGTCGCTCAAACAGACCAAGCAGAACGGAATCCGTTGGGAAGGAGGCGACCGAGGTGAACAGATGTTTGAACGGGAACCTGTGCCAACCTTCACCCCGAACACAATAAAATACGCGTCATTTAAAAATGACGGTATACCTGACGATGCCACGGACTTGCTGCTGTTAGATGCCCGTGGGTTGGTTCTGACTCATAGCAACTCTACGTGTCACTGAACAAAACACTGCCGGGTCCTGCGTCATCCCCACCAGCGTAGTCACACTTAGCTTTGGGTCCCTTGTTGCAGCCACTGTGCCCCTCCGTCTCCTCCACAGCCTTCCTCTTCCTCGCCGCCCCTCCACATCACCGAGCATGATGTCCTGCTCCAGGGACTGGTCTCTCCTGACAACATGTCCAGAGTACCTGAGGTGAATTCTTCCTCTTAAGGAGCAGACTAGCTGTCCTTCTTCCAAGACGGACTGACTTTGCTCTTTTGGCTGTCCCTGAGTGGGACAGGAAGAAACTGGGATCCGGGGGTGGTCTTGCTGTGTGTCTTCTCAACAGCAACAAATGAATAGAAACAAGTAACAGACAGCACCTGTTGTAACCCTATGTTCATTGCGCAATAGTCCAAAGGTGGAAACTAGACTGGTATTGGACATATGGGCTAATATCAGACTTATGGACTTGATCTGGACTGGGCTGGGATGTTTTCTTAATATATAATTACTCTTTGATATAAAGCTCTTTCTAACACATCGGAGTGTCTCTAGATTTGTTTCTCTAGTCTACCCAGACTCACACACCCATGGTCCCATGATGCTACAGTTCGATGGATGGCCCAAAGAAGTAACAGATCTGCTCTGGAAGAAGTACAGCCAGAATGTTCATTAGAAGCAAGGATGGTGAGACTTGGTCTCAAGGGCTTTGTACATGTTGTCAAGAGAGACCAGTCTCTGGAGAAAGACACCATACTTGGTAAAGTAGAGGGGCAGCAAAAAAGAGGCAGGGATCCTCTCACAGACCCTCCGGAACACAGTCTTGCCACCATTTTTACCCAGTGAGCCCCCAAATGGCAAGCTAACACGTTAATTTTTTTCTAAACCAAAGAAAAAGGCCAGATACCTGGGAGGCACCCAGCAGAAGCAGCATATTTCTGGCTTAGTAATAACCATGAGATAATAAATGCTATTTTATGATCATAGTCATGATCAGCATACTTTGTGACCATCGTATCTTAGCCTCACAACGGGACCAGTCATGATACATGGAGGCAAGCTTGATAGATGTCAAGGACTGTGTCTGGCTTGGATCTAGAATTAATGCTCATGGAAGCCGCAGTCAAGAGCTCAAACGACATGTGCCTTGAGTAAAACATGCTGCACAAGACCTCTTCAAAGTGTCGAAGAGCAAGGATGTCACTTTGTAGACTAAGGTGTGTCTGACCCAACTACGGTATTTCCAATCGCCTCCTAAGCACGGGAACATTGCTCATCGGCAAGGAGGACGAGGAAGAATGAATGCACTTGAGTGGCAGTGCCGAGGAAGACTTGAAAGTACCACGGGCTGCCCACAGAACAAACAGATCTGTCTCAGGAGCAGTACAGCCAGAATGCTTAGAGTCAAGGATGGGGAGACTCCATCTCACGGACTTTGGACTTGTTGACAGGCAAGACCACTTCCTGAGAAGGTCATCATGCTTGGGAAAGCAGAGAAGGGAGACCATCAAGGAGCTAGATGGATAAGGTGGCTGGATCGGTGAACTCAAACTCAGGGACACATGGTGAAGACGGCCCAGGACGGGGCAGTGTTTCATTCCGCTGTACACAGGGAATCACATCCAAACAAAGCAGGTGCAATCAATTTTAATAAAATTTTATTTATTATGCATCCAAAATATTTTGTCAACCTGTAATCAAGACGGAAAAGCATGATTAATGAAGCTAGTTGACACTCTTTATCATATTAAGTGTTGGAAATCTGGTGGGTGCCTATCTTCTGCCCACCCACAGTGTGTCGCCATGGGGACCCGCTGAGGCTAGGAGTGGCGGATGGATGGGGGGGGGAGGTCGCTTAGTACACACGTGTGGAGACTGTCTGCCTCTTGGGAGGCAAGTGTTTATATAGGGTGTTTTCTAGCGCCCCCAGGGTGTCTTCCTCTCCCTACCCCTCTCTAGAGAGGGGACCGATATTGGCCCACGTTTAAAAGGAGGAAAGGGAGGCTCTAGAGAGGGCGCCTGGGCCAGTCCAGCGGTACAGAGTTTCAGACTCAGAAACCCACAAGGGCAGGTCTACCCGGCCCTCTAGCGTCGCTATGAGTCGGAATCGGACTTAATGGCGGTGAGTTTGATTTTTAGAGTTTATGATCTTTAAAGGAGCGATTCTCCAGGCCCTTTCGTCCAAAGAGGGGCTGCTGGATTTGAACCTCCGACCTTCCGCTTAGCGGCCGGAGCTTAACTCGGCATGGTGTTTACACACTCCCTGGTCACCGCCCCGCCTGGAGCTCCCCACCGTCCAGCTTTGCACTCGTGATGCCCCAGCCAGAAAGCCCTTCCTACCTTGTTTTGTTGTCTGGACACCTCCCACCTGCTCTTCCACTAGACCCCGAG
>NW_022104553.1:21003575-21006091 GCF_000313985.2 Echinops telfairi | reverse complement strand
GAGGCAGAACACACCCTCTCTTAAGGCTTCACATTCCAGTTGACAAGCCACATGGAGCTGTGCTGATGGCAGCCAGGGCTGTGGAGCTGGAGGAGCCACACGGAGACCCACATCTGCGCTGAGCTCCTTTCCCATTGGCCTGTGATCTTCCTGCATTCGGCATCATTGCATGTGTTGCGTGAATCTGAAGAGGGATTTTTAGACTGGCTTTGAACATATGGGCTAATATCAGACGGACTTGATCTGGACTGGGCTGGGATGTTTTCTTAGTATACAATTACTCTTTGATATAAAGTTCTTTCCCATACATAGGTGAATCTCCCTGCATCTGTTTCTCTAGTCAACCTGGGCTAACACATTACCCATCCCTCCCTCCCTCCCATTTAGTGAACTTTGCAATCATCTGTGGGCCAGGCCCTGGGCTGGCTACCACACTAGATACAAACACATAGAACCGTTTATCCTTCTCCCTTCTTCTATTTCTCCCTTTCCTCCCTCCATTCCCACCAGTCCTTCCCTACTTCTTCCATCCAACATACATAATTTCTCTCTGTGTCTTTCTATTTCTATCCATCCGTCTACTTTCTTTCCCGTCCACCCATGCATCAGTCTTTCCAAACTTCCATCTATCCAGACTCAACCATCGCTCCATCCATTTCTTTCCCTTCTACCCATGCATCCATCTTTATAACCTACTTTCAACCCATCCATCCATCCATCTTCCTATCCATCCACTTTCTCTCCTGTCCATCCATGCATTTATCTTTGCAGCTTAGTTTCCTTCCATCCATTCATCCATCCACACACCCATGCACACACTCAACCATCCATCTTACCCTCCCTCCCGCATTGGGTAAGCATCCATTGAAGTCTCTGGTTTTCCAGACCCTGGGCTAGGCACCACATCTGATCAAACAACAACTAGAGTAACGTTGCATGCTCACTGTTTCCCCCTCTGCTGATCAAAATAATACATGCTTGTTAAGGGAAAAAAGTATCAAAAGAAAAACCAGCCCACATGCTACTTCTGTCCAGCGTCAGCGTGTTAACTCATGTGAACAGTGTGGTCCATAGCCTTCTAATCGCTTGCTCCCTTATGCATCTGATGCAATGATGGTTTAAAACCGTCTTTCTGAAGTTTTTACGAACTTAGGGTGATACTATGCATTCTCCTGGGCCCTGTGTTTCCGCTTAATAATGTTGGATCATGAGCATCCTCTCAAATATCATTGAAGGTCCTCCTCCATAGAATTAAATATCATGAAAGGTCCTCCCATTGCATTTCATGACCCTTCACATCACGAAATGTGCTTTAAAGCATGGTTTTACTGGCAGGGTACGATTCTGTCCCAGATAAAACAACCCAATGGTAACTTCAGTCTTCTGAAGTAGGGGCGTGGCTACCCTGGAGAGCAGAAGGAGGAGGCTGATGGGAAAGACACGAGGCTTAGGGGAGGCCTCCACTTGGGTTCTTGTATCTCACCATGGGACGATAGCCATCTCCCATCCTGCGACGGTCTAAGGTCCACTCAGGATGGGAGTCCCTGGTGCCTGTGAGCATCAGGGAAGGACCCAGCCCAGCACTGCCTCTTCTCCCCTCCTCCCGCCCCGCCCCATGCTCCCATCTGTCTGCGCTGTTCCAGCAACTAAAACCTTCCTGATCAAACAAGGCTGGGAGTGACACAAAGGGAGTCCCAGGTTCTGTGAAGTAGGAGCTCCCAAACCAGACCCACCTGCAGGACCTGGGCACAGAGGGTGCACTCCCCTGCTGTGGAAGGCCATAGCTAGAGGAGAAGGAGGAGGTGGCCGCCACTGCTGAGCTCTATCGAGAGCCCCAAGACTGTGAGCCCTGGTGAGGCAGTAGATTATGTGTTGGCCTGCTAACCATGAGGTCAGAGGTTCAAATCCATCCCTGGGAGAAAGATGAGGCTGTCTGCCCCTGTTTCACTGTCTTGGGAACCCTGGGGGGTGGGGGGGCAGTGCTACCCTGTTGTATAGGGTCACTATGAGTCAGAGGTGACTTGATGGCTATGCATTTGGTTTGGCTTGATTCCCTTCAGCTCCTCCCGCGTCTTGGGGACCTGTCCTTGGTGGGGGCCTCTGGAGCCCACCTCTTCACTTAGAGCCCAAGAGCCAGGCTGTAGCCTGAATTCCCTGCCCCTCTCCCTGCCCTCACTGCCTCACAGTGGAGCAGGCCAAGTCAGCAAGTCCTGCTGGTTTTGTTCCTTTGTGAGCGTCAAAGCCAGCACCTCCTCTTCTGCGCTCTGAGACTCTCCCCCCTCTGGTCCATCTCCTCCTGGGTCTCCTTCCACCCAGAGCTGCCCCCATTCTAAATCTTCCATGGCCCTCATTTCCCTTGGAGGAAGTTCAGCTTGGTGGCCTTGTCCTGGGGTTTGCCTCCCCTCCCCTTTTGCACAGCCCCAAGTTGGACAACATCAGTTCTCGGAACACAATTGAGTACTCTGCTCCCCCCACCCTTTTTATATTAAAAGATCATTTTATGGGGGGCTCTTAGA
>NW_022104553.1:21000436-21001928 GCF_000313985.2 Echinops telfairi | reverse complement strand
TGTGTGTGTGTGTGTGTGTGTGTGTGTGTGTGTGTGTGTGTCCTTCTGTTACCAGGACAGTTAAGAGTCTGGTCAGTTAAGCACTAGCCCCTGTGTTGACCTGTTCATTCGACAGGTGTTCCCGAGCACCTACTATGTGCTGGGAGTCATGCCAGGCTCTGGGACTAGCTGTGGACAGGCTAGAAGACGCCTACCCTCCCACAGCCCAACCTCCAGTGGGGAGGGGAGACATGAATTATGCAGATGATGGTGTAAGCAGATCAAGGCGGGGGGCGGGGCCTGGCGTGGAGATGCAGGCAAGTAGTGGGACAGGCTAGGTGAAGTAGGTTCATACATGGCTCTGCCTTAGGGACCCTCTCTGAGAGAGCCATAGCACCCTGCCATCTTCGTCCGATGCAATAGTGCAGAGACGCTAGACGCCAGGGAGGGAGCAGTCATTTGGCCCAGGGCTGCCTGGGGTCTTGCCTAACTGCCCATGTCCCCAGATGCCCCTCACCCCACATTTCTTGACGACCACTCCCTTACCCTGGACCCTGGATGGCGCAAACGGTTTGCGTGCAGCTGCGAAACTACTCCTGCAGCACCAGACTTCTGCAGAGTGCGGGGAGGCAGGGAGGTCAGTTTCCAGCGCGATTTTCCAGCGCCCTCCTACGCATGCGCAAGTCGGGTGGTGACTCTGGAAGCGCAGAGATGCGATGCGCACGTGGAAATGTGGGAGAATCCGGAAAGCACCGCGGGTCGCCCAACGCGCAAACAGATCTCGGAAGAAACACACCTAGAGCTTTGTCTCCACGTTATGTAGGACACGCTGTCGGGTGAACCCAGTCCCCGGCGAAGGACAGCGTGCTGGGTGAAGCAGAGGACCAGAGAAAAAGAGGAAGGCCTTCGGTCGTTGGGATGGACACTCGGCTGCACCAGGGGCTCAAACAGAGGAACAACGGTCTGTCTGCGCAGGACCCGGCCGTGTGTTTCCTTCTGTCGGGGGCCTCGCTGGGTGCCGAAGGGTTTCCATGGTAACTAACAGTAGCAGCACTGCCCTGAAGGTGGGTGGGTCGGACCACCCAGCGGTGCTGTGGAAGCAAGACCCGGCAAATGCCTTCCAGAAAGATGGACCCCCAAGAAAACCTCATGCGGCAGTTCTGCGCTGTAACGGATGGGGGTCGCTATGCGGTGGATTTGGCTCCTGGCAACGCGCGTGGTTTAGGGGTTTGGTTCATCCCCGCCCGTGCCAGGCTCTGGACCAGGTCCCAAGGACACAAGACAGCCATCAGGAGAGGCCAGGTGGTTCCTATCTTGAGGGAGGCCTTGCCGACTGCTTCTCAGCTCCTGTTTGTGTGTGTGTGTGTGTGTGTGTGTGTGTGTGTGTGTGTGTCCTGCCCCAACTTCCCTCCTACCACTGGCCCTCATTTCCCTTGGAGGAAGTTCAGCTTGGTGGCCTTGTCCTGGGGTTTGCCTCCCCTCCCCTTTTGCACAGCCCCAAGTTGGACAACAT
>NW_022104553.1:20988511-20999163 GCF_000313985.2 Echinops telfairi | reverse complement strand
TCTTCTCCCTCAGTGAAATTTTCATCACGGATTGTTTGGGTCCCTATGACCTCAGCCCCCAAACGAATTCTAAACTCGTTCCTGCCCATGCCAGGTACCCACAGACCCGAAGACCACTCTGGGGAGCCAGCCCGCAGTCTGTCTGCAGCAGTGCCACTGCCACAGCTGCTCTCCAACCTGTCCCTAGTCCTGAGGGGCTCCAGTCCGAGCCCAGTGGCCCTGGTCTACCAGAGGGGGGAGCCCTGGCTCTGCTGATCACAGCGCCCCCAATCTCTGTCCAGACAGCAACTCCAGGCAGACCTGCCCTGTCTCAGTCCCTTGCCCCCCTCCTCTTCAAGGGAGATGAACACAGCCCAGGATGTCGGGAGTTAGACAGACCCTCCCTTCCTGGGATTGGCGAGGAGAAAGCCTTCCCTCGCCATGTTGAGTGGGTTACAGTCTGGGCACACAGTAGGTCAAGAAACACCTCCGGAGGAGGCCTACGCGAGGCGCCTGAGCCAAGGGGGAGCACAGGGTGGGGGCCGGGTATGGGTTCCTGAGTTACAAACCCTCTTTCAGGGCTTCCTTCCCCAGCCTGTGCCCTCTTCTGTGAAGAGGCGGTGGGGCACAGCTGTGGGGAGGGCACAGGGCCATCCGTGATACACGTAAAAAGAGGAGCTCATGTGCTGGGGTAGACTGTGGTTATTGAAGGGCTGGAAAGGTGTGGCTGCACCTGGTGCCCAGTAGCGGGGTGCTCCGAGGTGTGGTGTGGCTGATTGCTGTGGTGCCCCAGGATAGAGCACACAAACTGAGTTAGTATGGTGAAGAGGCACCTCTCCCACGGTTAAAAGGACAGATTTCGGGCGATGTCATTTCCTGTGTCTTTTATCCACCACGAAAAGAAGGATTTGAGGAGGTGTGGGTAAGGAGGAGGGAGGCAGAGCGGGTGACGAGTTAAGGTGCTAACCATGCTAACGTCAGCAGTTCAAAACTACCCGCTGTCCCCCGGAGGTGAGAACAATGGGGCCTACTACTTTCCGTAAGGAGTTACAGGGTGGCAAGCCACAGAGGCAGGTGACCATGAGTGGAATCGACACCGTGGCAGTGTGTTTGGGTCTGGGGGAAAGTGGGGTGGGGGAGACAAGGCAAGCGCAGGGAACTAGGAGGAGGACTATACTCCCTAACGTATCACAGAGGGAATCTGGAAAGCTGGTATTCCACGGCAGGAAAGCCTCCACTTTGGTAAGTTAGAGATAAAGTCCAAGTACATGAGCCTGCTTTAAATAGCATTCCCACAGACTCTCCCCTAACAGCGATGCTGCCTTAAAGTGAGTGCATGGTGGATTCTATCTCCCTGTAGAAGCAGATATTCTTGTTATCGCCTCCCGCAGAGGCACCCATCCCCCCTGATGTCTTCCCCAAATGCAGGTATTGGGTTTCCTCCCCTGTGAGCTCAGGGACTTTACTGTGGTTACTGCCCACCTTGTGACATGTGTAACTACGGAATATGCATGTCTTACAGCTATCTACAAATATCCCAGGACAGTAAAGATTCTCTCTTTCTCTGCGTGGACCTGGCTGCTGAGATCATGGCCGTCCCGGAGGTCAGCATGTTCCCATGAAAGGTGTCAGATTCCTTTATTTTACTCTCTCTCGTATTGTCTATGACTTTGCTATCATCTTTATCTTTTCTAGCCGTGCAGATGCGCCGACGAACCCCGCGGTCGTTAGAGGGTGGTTTACTCTGACAACGTACATGCCCGTCGGTGGGGGAATGGGTAACATAGTTGGGGTGCACACACACCGTGGGAGGGAGCCCTGGTGGTGTGCTGCCCTGCACTGGGCTGCTAACCTGGAAGGCCAGGGATTCGAAACCCACGAAGCTTTCAACTCCCATCAAGATTTCCAGCCTCAGCCATCCCCAGGAGCCGTTCTCCCCAGCCCCGGAGGGTCACCATCTCCACTGGGTTTGAGTTCACACTCTGCGTTGCCAAGGAATAACGAGGACACTGTCAAACACCCCCTGAGGTGGACGGGTTTGGAAGATAGTGTGTTCAGTGAGTCCATCACATAAGACCAATGTTCTGGGAGGCCATGGTTACACAAGACCTTCAGGCAAGGTAAGAGGTGGAAAGACACAGACTTGGGTGATTGGGGTGGGGGTGGGGGTGGGGGCAGGGGCAGAAGGCAAAGAAAGCAACGCAAATAAATGAGCAACGCATTTCTCTTCTCATCAACCACCCAGTGCATGGTGGTTTGCTCTGGCAACTCGAGGAAGCTAATACAGAAGGGCTACTGCCTCTGGGGGGCTCCGTCTGCTTATACAAGAGTGGTACCCTCTCCTGGGTCACCGGGGAGTCCAGGTGGTCACTAGCCCCTGTACTCGCTAATGTAACATAGGATTTCATGCCCAACCACCAACTGGAAGAACTGTATTCACATTTGTGTCCATTCCGAAGAGAAGAGAATCCACAGAAGGAGGAGATTATTGAATAATACCACAAGACAAGTTTTGCTGAAGATTAGGCAGGGGCGTGGCAGCAGCACATTGATAGGGGAGCTGCCGGGGAAAGTCACGTGGGATTCCGAAGAGGACATGCAATGAGGGATATTAGTGCTATTCCCGATGGATCTCAGCTAAGGGCAGAGACGACCCGAGAGATGTCTACCTGCGTTTTATGGGCCAGGCAAGAGGA
This sequence comes from Echinops telfairi, assembly GCF_000313985.2. NCBI lineage: Eukaryota > Metazoa > Chordata > Mammalia > Afrosoricida > Tenrecidae > Echinops > Echinops telfairi. The sequence goes on along the minus strand of NW_022104553.1, from coordinate 20,996,488 downwards.
TTTGACTGTGTGGATCATAAAAATCGACGGAAAGGTGGGTGAAGGGAGACAGCAAATGGTGTAAGATCTGAGAAGAATAATTACTTATAATTTATCAAGGGCTCAGGAGGGTAGGAGGGTGGGGGAGGGAGGGAAAAAAGAGGAGCAGATGCCAAGGGCTCCACTAGAAAGAAAATGTTTTGCGAATGATGATGGCAACCTATGGACGAATGCGCTTGACATGATGGATGCATGGGTTGTGAAAAATTTTTTTAATTAAAAAAACAAAGAAGAGCTGTAAGAGCCCCAATAAAACGATTTATATATATTAAAAAAAAGTGCACGGAAAATGGAATAAAGAGATCACAGAGTTTTCTCATTAAAAAAAGACAGATGAAAAACAACAAAAGACAGGTGTGATGACTGGACAATTTTCCTGGTTATGATCGAACGATTGTATGATATGCAAACCAACCGTGTGCCCATAGAACTGTGGAACGCACACGATGGATAACATGGCGAAGGACAGGAATTCCAGACCTGACTCGCGCGACCTGTACACAGACAAAAGGCAGTCCTTCAACTGAAGAAAGGGCACTGCCTGACTCAAGGTGGCATCCTGCATGCTGAGCAAATAGTGCAAGACGCTGGACCGGGTGAGAAAGGCAGCGTCAGGTTCGGAGGAAGGCCCATCGAGAACCCGTGAGACGCAGGTGACACCACCTTTCTTGCTGAAAGTGACAAGGACTTCAAGTGCTTCCGGCTGAAGATCAAACACTCCCGCCGTTGGAATACACGTCAGTGTCAAGGAAACAACACTCCTCGCAACTGGACCAAAGAGGCAGCGTCCTGATAAACCGGGAGAGGATTCCAACGGCCAGGCACGTCATGTTACTCGGATCCACCATCAGACACCCATGAAGGCGGCCGTCGAGAGATCAAGCTATGCATTGCCGTGGGCAAATCTGCTGCCGGAGACATCTTTCAAGAAGTGTTTTTTTTAAAGGTGCAGTTGTCACTGAGGACTAAGCCGTGCCTAAGCCCAAGCCCTGCTGTTTCCAACTGCCTCACGTGCACGAGGAAGGAAGTCGGAAGAGGCACTGCTGCGTTTGTGTGATGGCGCTGGCGAGGAACGTTGAGTCTGCCGTGGGCTTCCGGTAGAACAACAACAACAACAACAACAACAACACAACCTGCCTTGATAGAAGTAAGCCTGAATGCCCCTCGGCAATGATGACGGCGAGACTTCTTCTCAGGCGCTTTGGTTGTGTTTTCGGGAGGGACTTGCCCCTACAGAAGGGCATCAGGCTTGGCACAGTCGAGGGGCAGCCCCAAAGAGGAAGACCCCTCCATGAGACGGATTGACACAGCTTCATACCCCCCGCGAGATCATATCACACGGGGCCCTTGGGCGTCTGGCTTATTTCACTCGCTGGATCGTCAAGGTTCACCCCTGCCATGGCATGCAACGAACCCTCCTCTCTCTGTACGGCCTCAGAGCATTGCTTTGGGTGCCTGCCCTGCTGTGATGACCCTTTCATTGGTTGGGTCATTGCCAGTTTACGGCTCTTGTGGATGGCGCCACAGTGACCGCTGTTGCACAAGCTGGGGTCCCTGCTTTCAGTTCTCCTGGGCATGCATCTAGGAGTGGAGCTGCTGGGTCAGAGGGTCGTTCTGTGTTTCACGTTTTGGGGAACCGCCAAAGCGTTTCACATTCCCACCAGTCGTGGATGAGGGCTCCGATTTCTCTACATCCTTGCCGACACTTGTTTTCCTGACGCGGGCCATCCCAGGGGCATGCAGTGGTATTGTGGTTTTGATTGGCACCTCCCCATGACTATCGACCATGAGTATCCGTTCACCTGCCTGTTGGCCACTCCTATGGCTTCTCAGGAGCGTGATCATCTCTTGAGCCGGGCAGTTATGCTGTAAGATAGTTCCTGTAGGAGTGCTCTACTTCATAGCTCCCTGGGTGCTGGACCGACTGCCAAAGCGAAAGGCTAGCATTTCAAAGCCACCCAGCAAGGCCTCCTGGTAATGCAGTGGTCCTCAGCCTTCCTCATGCCAAGACCCTTTCAGACTGTTCCTCGTGTGGTGGTGACCCCCCAACCATAACATTATTTTCGTTGCTACTTCATCACTGTATTCTTGCTACTGTTATGAGTCGGGCAACCTCTGTGAAGGGGTTGTTTGACCCCCAACAGGGTCACGACCCCCAGGTTGAGAACCATTGTGTTAAGGTGACAGCCAAGAAAGCATCCCCAGTGCGGTCCTGGCACAGTTGCAGTGACTGTCGCACACGGGGAGGGGCGGGGGGCACCATGAGTCAGAGTCTGCTGGTAGACAATGGGTTTTGCGACACTCCGGAGTCTGCAGAAGAATCATCAATTGGGGAGGGGGATGTGGAACACCATGGAAAACTCTCCTGGGGTCCAGCCTGCAGAAGTCAAGGAGGGTGGCTGAAGCTCTGAAAACTATTGCCCCAGATCCCCTTTCAACCTTGAACCGGAAATAATCCCCTGACGTCTTCTGGATGTCAAACCACATTTTGCTTCCCTCATGAAATTGCCTGCCTTCTGTGAGCCCCGGTGGCGTCGAGAGTTAACCTGTCGGGCGGCTAATGGCAAGGTTAGCAGTTCGAAACCACCAGCGGCTGCACGGGAGAAAGTTGAGGCTTTCTACTCTGGTAGAGCGTGCCGGTCTTGGAAGCCCACCCATGGGGCAGTGCTACCCTGCCCTACAGGGGTGCCATGAGTGGGAACCGACTGGAGGGCCATGAGTTTTGAACATGAATTTGTGCTCTTTGAAAGCCCTGTCTCTGTGTGCTCACACGGACCACAGCCACTCGAAAGATTAGATGAGCGCTTAGGGGCCAGTTTACGTGAACAGCTCAGAGGAGGAGGGGGAGGAGGGTGACGCGACTTTAAGAATGACAGCCACATCCCTGCCTTGTACATTTGGAAAGGCCGAACCATGGGTTCCTGTGTCTAGGCACAACAACCGCAGTGACATACATGAAGCAGCCGGCGGCAAAGTAAGGTGTAGAAGAACTTCATAACATACCCAGGGTGGGGGGGGGCAGGGCTTTGACAGGTGCAGGAGGTGCCAGGATTGCCCAAGGTTAGGTTGGTGGGAAGGGGACACCCCACCCCCACCCCGCACGGTATTCCCATCGAATGAGCCTAGGAGAAGCAAACAGGCTCGATAACAGCCGGAGTGGCCACGGCTGGACAAGAAGGCCCAGCAGCCTGGGGACTGATAGCAAAGCTGGGCTCCTCCTCCTTGCCCAGGTCACGTAGACATCCCATCACGGGGGTAGGGGGGTGGGGTCGGGGGTGGGGGTGGGGGGACGGCCCTTGTCTCTAAGCCCAAGCCAGGCCCCGCCCAGGTCTCTCCTCCTACGAGGGAAGGGCTTTGTCTGAGAAACATCTGTCTCTACTCTTGGGTCTTGCTGGAGGGGGACCAGCGGCCTGGGAAATCTCAAGTTTGAGGGTAATTGAAAAGCCATTTCGTGTGTTTGCCTTGGTAATGCAGTAGGGTGTGTGTGTGTGTGTGTGTGTGTGTGTGTGTGTCCTTCCTTCTTGGCAGCACTCTGAGAGCCCCGATCCTCTGCTTCTTTGGCTGCGTCCCCGGCGAGCCCAAGGCCTCCTCCATTCCCGAGGTCACTTCCTCACCAAGTGACCCCCGGGGAAGTTATTCAGAGTCACCTGGGCCCCAAGTTCCACGTTGGTCAAATGGGAAGACCAACCCCATTCTCGAGGGAATCCATGAGAAGATGGTGTGTGTGTGTGGCATAGCAGCTCAGACAGATGGCTCTCCCCTGCTCCAGGTTGCGGGGAGCAAACCCCAGAACCGACTTGATCCTTCGGCCTGTGGGACCCTTTGTACGCAGTAGGTGTGAGAGTAAGGGCTTTCCTTAGCCTTTGCCTCAACGGACCAGGGAGCCAACCCACCTGTCCCTCTGTCTCACAGACCCCATAGTCTTGGGCCAGATGAGGAGAAGGGATCCCTTCTTGATGGTTAGGGATTCTATCCATCTGGACACTTCTGGTTAGAGGCGGAGTCAAACCTGTCCATCAGGTGGGAATTTGATGCCACCTCCCGAGGGCCATGGCCTTTGGCATAAGATCAAGACTGAACAGAGAGGACTCTTCTCTGCCACTTCCCCTTCCTTCTCTCTGGGACTTCACTGGGACTCTGTGCCCGCTTCCAGGGGCGGCCCCATGTGGGCTGTCGGTGCCCTGCCCTGCTTCCACTGACGTTGGATCCACATGACGTGGCACCCGCCAGCCTGTTCTCCCCCGGCTTCTTCTGTCACCATTGGACACCATCCTTCTGTGGTTATGTGAGTCTGCAGAGGGCTAGCATTGGGTCTGTTGACTTGACTGGAACTGGGCCGGAGTGCCTTCTTGTGGAAGTTGCTTCTCGATATAGGTTTTCTTTTCTTGTACCTAGAGGCATGCCACGGGTTTGTTTCTCTAGACAACCTGGGCTAGGACATTCGCCAGTCTTGGTGTGGCTCCGCTGAGTCCTGGTGCCTCAGTCTGGCCTGCATCCGGTCTCTGAGGCCATGTCCACTTCAGACGGAGATCTCCGACAAGCTCTTCCCACGTGCTGGGTTATTTGCGGTCACCGTTTTCAACAGCTGATCAAATCTCCCAATGGCTCCCTCTGCCCTCTCTCCCTTCACCCCTTCCGCCCCCCACACTCCCACTCCATGTCTCCCTTGTAGTATATTATCTCCCCCTTCATCCTAGTTAGGAACCACTGGTGGCGGAGTGGTTATGTGTTGGGCTGTTAACTGCAAGGACAGCAGTTCAAAACCACCAACTGCTCCAAGGGAGAAAGATGAAGCTTTCTATTCTGTACAGAGTTACAGTCTCTGAAACCTATAGGGGCAGTTCTACCCTGTCCTATAGGGTCACCATCGACCTGATGGAAGTGAATTTTGTTTTGTTTTGACGCTTTAGCCTATTGTTTCCGCTCCCTCCACCCCTGGGAACCATCAAAGTCTGTTTCTTTGGGTATGGGAACCTTTGGTTGATTTTTAAAAAAATTATAATAACAGTGGTCTCATACAATATCAGTTCTTTTGTTTCTGAGAAACTTCTCTCAGCATCATGTCCTCTGTGGAACTTATATAAGCGTTTGTCAATTTGAGCAGTCAGAGTGACGAGGTGGAGTCTGGCCTGTCACTCAAGATATAACCAATGAGGCCTCTGTGTGGGCATGGCCTTCTCCGGAGAATTCTGGAACTCCTGTATTTTCCTCCTTGGAGGCAGGAGACACATCTCTCTGGGCTCACTCCCTGGAAGATACTCTACTGACAAGACACATGGAACTATGCTAGTGCCCTGAGCTGGAGGAGCCACGTGGAGACCCCTGCCAGTGCTGAGATGCCTCCACCACCACTGGCTTCCAAAGTCTTTCCACCCACTGGCCTGTGATCGTCCTGCATTCGGTGTCATTGCACGTGTTTTGTGAGTCTGAAGAGGACTTTATAGATCGGCATTGGACATATGGACTAATATCGGGACCGTATGGACTTGCACTGGACTGGGTTGGGATACGTTCTTAATGTACAATTGCCTTTATATAAGACTCTCTCTGATACACATACGAGTGTTTCTCTAGTCTACCCAGACTGACATGGCCTCTCAGTCCCTCCAGGGCATGAAGTGTTGGCAGTTTCAACATGACTCTCTAAAGATGCGTAGTATTCCACAGTGAGTGTGTCCCACCAGTGTGTCCCACCAGTGTTTACTGACCTATTCTCCCACGGACTCTGAGTTTACTTTTTCGAATTACCGAACTCTCCCTCAAGCAAATTTAGAGAATACAGAAAACATTTTTTTTTAACTGTAAGCTCACCGCCCTGGAGTCCATCCTAACTCATACAGTGGTAGTTACATAATCTGGTGTCAGCTTGTGAAGGGGTGGGGTCTAGCCTGTCAATCAGCTTGATGACCTCATTTGGAGGCACCATGGAGATAGATAGCTCACTGAAGGCCAGATACCGACAGACTCTCTCTGCTTCATCTTTCCTGCTGACAAGACACACGGAGCTACACTAGAGCCCTGGAGCTGGAGGAGCCACGTGGAGACCCACGCCAGCACTAAGATGCTTCCACCGCCACTGGATCCATAAGACTTTCCACCCACTGGCCTGTGATCTTCCTGCATTCAGCATCATTACATGTGTTTCTTGAGTCTGAAGAGGAATTTATAGATTGGTATTGGACATATGGGCTAATCTCAGACTTATGGACTTGATCTGGACTGGGATGGGCCGTTTTCTCAATATCCAATCACTCTTGTATATAAAGCTCTTTCTTATACACATATGCGTATCTATGGATTTGTTTCTCTAGTCAACCCAGACTAACACACATACCATACTGTCCCCTCTCGAGGTTTCGAGGCTGCAAATCTTTACAGAAGCAGGCAGCCTCATCTTTCTCTCTCAGAGCGGATAGTGGGTTTGAACCACAGACCTTGCAGCTAGCGGCATCATGCCAAATTCCTGGCACCACAGCATGCCCCTCCCACTGCTACTGCAGAGAAAAAAGACCCTCTTCACCATGCTGGGGCTTCGGCAACCTGCTTTCCGATCAGTTTTTAAAAACGAAATGAAGATCTGACTTGTTTCCTCTCGAAGCCTGAAGTGGTACCTTCAGCATCTTGCTGTGTGATCTGAAGTCCTTCCAAACTCACTGTACAATCGCCGCATCCCATGCCCCTTAGTCCACTGTCAGCTCACTGCCTCCCAGTCCATGCAAAGATGGTCAGTGGGCCGCGATTCACTTAGCCCATCTTCTCATTGACACGATTGAGGCTGCTCCTTAAATTCTGACCCTCCTCAAGCAAAACTCTTTTTTCCCCTTCCTCCTCCTCCTCCTCCTCCTCCTCCTCGTCTCCCTCCTCCAGACTCCCCTCAGCTTTGGAAGTCCTTTGCAGTGGGAACCATTGTTCTTTCTCTCTTTCTTTTGAACAATAGCCACCTCCACGGGTCTTTTTCTCCATGAAGTGTCCTGACTTGACAGAGGATGGCCGTTCCAAATCCACCCCTGTCCCTAGGTGAGTGGCGGCTCCATCCCGGAGGGTCACAGACGCGCTACATTCCAGTGTGTGTCTGTCCCAGCATCTGTGTGTCTGTTCCTCCACAGTCCGGCATTGTGGTTGTTTCCCACTTCAAACCGAACTCAGGGGAGCATCTCGGATAGTAATACTCCCTCACCCAGGAAGGCCTGAGAGGCAGGACCAGGGACTTAAAGGGAGCTCACTGCCATCTAGTCAAATCGATGCGGACTCACAAAGCCCTGTCTTTCCCCCTCAGAGCTGCTGGTGGTTTCAAACTGCTGACCTTGCGCCGCCGAGCGGCCCTAACGCATAACCAAGACGCCACCAGGGAACTGGGTAAGGCAGGAAGAACAACCCCAATCCTGTGCCATCATGAGGAGCTGCTGGAAAAAGTGCTCCCCTGTCGCTAGACCAAAGGCAGAAGGGTCCTGAGAGCAGACAGCCCACCCATCCGGTGGCGTCTGGGCCCAGCTGGGTGGGGTTCACTGTCCTAGCTGAGGATGAAGGGATCCCCCTGTGCTCCAGGAGGGCTCTCCGTGGCCCATCTCCACACCTTTCTTCCTACAGCCCTGTGGGGGTGGGGGGTGGGAGGGGGGGTGTAGCGGGGCGCATGAGTCTCCCAGACCGGGGTGAGCAGCTGAGCCCTTTGCAAAGCCTGGGGACCCTGAGGCCCGGGGAGGGGGCCTGGGCGGTCGGTCCTACTTCCTCCAGAAGGCCCGGGGATCTGTTATCCTCTGGGCGGCCGGTTAAAAGCCTGCGGCGGCTCCAGCGGTACTTTGTTCAATTAAGGACATAGGTCTCCCGTGACCCAACAATTGCCCCCCTGGGCGCCGACCGCAGAGAAAGCACCGTTAGCCTCCGCGCGGGCGGGGGCACGCGCTGCAAGGCCAGGGGGTAGGTGGGTGGGGACCCATCAGA
>NW_022104553.1:20982600-20988367 GCF_000313985.2 Echinops telfairi | reverse complement strand
GGGGTACCGGGCTGAGCTGCCGCGCAGACAAAGGGAGCGCTCACGGCCACGCTTCATTTGCATAAATTAAAGGTACAGGCACACAAAGCTACGGCGAGGGGGCTCCAGGACCGCCAAAAACAACAACAAAACGGCCGCACAAAGATTCCGAGAGACACAAAGCAGGGGAGGGGGTGTTGGCAGTGAGGACGAGGGAGGAGCCGCAGGGGGATGGGGCTGTCCTGCAGCCCAGTGGACTGGGGGTGCCCGGGCACCCCATTCAGCTTCTAACTGGAGCTCCCAGCCCCCGCCCCTGCTCCTTGCCGGAGCTGCGGGGGGGCCTCGGTGGCACTCGTGTCCCCCGCAGGGTGGAGAGGACCACAACTCCCAGCCTTAGAAGCCGTCCCGCAGGCCTGGGGGCGGGAGGTGGGGGCCATGGTCCCCGTCCAAGCTCAAGAACAAAGTGGGAACCCAGCGGAAGGTTGCTGGGTTTTGTTTTTATTTTCCTGCAAAAAAAGAACGATTTTCCCCATTAACACGAATTGCCACACATAAAAACCAGAGGCCTTTCCTCTCAACCCAGACTCAAGGCGACTCCATGGGTGTCAGCGCAGCATTGCTCCCCCCTAGACTTTCGGTTGCCTGTACATCGCAGGCCTTTCTTCCTCCAGCCTTGACACCCGGGGAATCCCCGCCTTGCCCGCAGGGGGCCGTTTAGCCCGCCAGTCGGGCCACCCACGTCTTAAGCAAACACCCCAAATCTCACTGCCATCGAGTCACAGCGATCCACTAGGACAGGGAAGCACTGCCCTTGTGGGTTTCCGAGGCGGTAGCTCTTTATGGGAGTAGAAAGCCTCGTCTTTCTCCCGTGGAGCGGCTGGTGGTTTCAAACCGCTCACCTTGCAGTCAGTAGCCCAATGCATAAGCATCACTAGCCCTCTAACCCTCTCTAAAAGTGGAAGGACGCTAGACCCGCGGGTAGAGGTGGAGAGAGACCTACAGGAACAGGTGATGGGGACTCGTGTCCCCCACAGGCCCGCTCCAGTCACCGAGGGTCAGGAACTCTGCTTGAGCTGACCGGCTGCCACTCTTAGAAATTTGCAGAGCGGCCCGCACCCACGCACCCACGCACCCACGCCAGCCTGCGCTGCAGGTGCTGGGCATGAGGGGGCGTGGCGGAGGGAGGGGAGTAGCACTGAGTCCCCGCCCTCAGGAGGGGTGGAGCCAGACCTCGAGCAAGCAGCTAGGAGCTAGGAGCTGGGGGGATGTGGGAGTGTCCAGAGGGCAAGGCTCCGTCCCTGCGTGTGTTCGAGTGCGTGAGCGTGTGCATATGTGTGTGTGTGTATGATCGTGTGTCGGCGTGAGCATAAATGAGCGTGCACACGGGAGTACATGGATGTGCGTACTTGGGTGCTTGTGGTGCTGTGTGAGAGTTCATGACTGAATGTGTGTGGAGTATGAGTGTGTGTGTGTGTGTGTGTGTGTGTGTGTGTGCGTGTCATTGTGTTTGGTATGTGCGGTGGGTGACAGTGCATGTGGAAGTGGATATGAGGGAGTGTGGGACGTGTGTGCACGTCTGTGACTGAGTCAGTATGAGTTGGAAACGTGTGGTGCGGACGAGTGCGTGGTGCGTGTGCTGACTGACTGTGTGGCAGTGTGTCTCGGGTGTCACTGCGGAGGGAGGAAGGGAGGGAGGAAGACCGTTGAGACGCCTAGAGGTCACTACTGGTCTCCTTTTCCTCTGTCCACTAATTGCACTCGAAGGGACTCCCCACAAGGGCAGAAGTCACACAGAACCAGTGCCCAGCCGGGTGTCCACTGCAGTCTCGTGTATGTCAACTGCAAAACTAGAAACAAGGGAGGAGTTAAATAACCGCAAGGTCAGCAGTTCAAAACCAGCAGCCGCTCAGAGGGAGAAAGATGAGGGTCTCTAGTCCCATTAGAAAGTTACCATCTCAGAAGCTCACAGGAGCAGTTCTACGTTCCTTACAGGGTCGCCAGGAGTCAGAATTGACTCTATGGAAGTGGGTTTGGAGAGTTAAATAACAGGTATTGGGCTGCTAACCACATGGTCAGCGGTTCGAATCCACCAGTCCCCGGTGGGCCTGGATGAGGCTGTAAAGATGTACAGCCTCGGAATGCCTCCTTAGGGTGGCTACCAGTTGGCACCGACTCTGTGACAACGGCTTAGTTTAGAGGAGCCAGGCGGCAGTGGAGGCTCAGGGGTAGAATGCTCGTCTTCTATGCTACAGATCCGGGTTCGAGTCTCAGCTAGGGCACTTTGGGTGCCACCACCACGCGTCTGTCACTGAAGACTCCCATCTTGCCTGGTGGCTGAACAGGCTTCCGGGGAGCTTCCAGGCTATAGCGACGACAGGCTGGGAAGAAAGGCTTGGTGTCCAAAGGCCCCAAACTCATCCAATAGAAAAAGCCCAACGATTCGCATCCCGTGAGGCTCGGGGCTGGTGGCAGCTCACAGCAACTCCAGCGAAGCCCCAGGACCCCTGTGGTCTGCAGTACCACGCAGCCATTAAAAACCGATCATCTAGAAGGCGCTGCAATGCCACGGAGAGAAACACTCTGGCGTGCTCGCGCTCAGTTGCCATAGAGTCTATGTCGGCTCTTAGCAACCGGGCAGGACTGAGCGGAACTGCCCCGCAGGGCTTCCAAGGCTGTAGGTTCTACAGGAATCAGACAGACGGCGGACGGCGACTTTCTCCTGCTGAGTGGCTGAAGGTGGGCTGGACTGTGTGTAACACGTTCAAAACACCCAGCCCAGCGCCTAACCCTCAGCGCCACCGACCCTCCTGACAGCAATGCTCCAACCACAAAGAAAGCCCACTGCTCATCAAGTCCAGACCAGCTCCTAGTGACCCAGTACAACGGGGTAGAACTGCTTGGGCCCTATGGCTTTCCAAGACTGGAACGCTTTAGGGAACTAGAAAGCCCGGTCTGTCTCCCGAGAGCAGTTGCTGGTTTCGAACTGCTGGCCTTGTGGTTAGCAAGGGCTACCCACGCCACCAGAGCTCCTTATTGCTAGGCTGCTGGGTCACAAAAGCTACTTGCGAACTGGCTGGAGATGGTGTGGCTTCTTGTGTTCTTAAAAGCAAAAACCAACCGCCTGTCTGAAGTCACACACAGAAATTGTCTTCCCCCCACACTGGTCCAGAGAGAAACCCCAAGGTCGGCAGTTTGAACCCACCAGCTGCCCCACAGGCAAAAAACGAGGCTTTCTATTTCTGTAAAGAGTTATAGTCTTGGGAACCCACAGAGGCAGCTCTACCCTATCCTATAGGGTCTCAGAAACCCTGTGGAGCAATTCCATACTGCCCTATAGGGTCGCTGTAAACCAGAATCAACTTGATGGCAGTGAGTGGGTGGACTGAAGTTCCCATACATCAAGAAGGTGCGTGGAGAACTGTGGATGAGAGCTCTCACCAAGACGCTGACTGGAATTCCCTGTGTTGTGAGATAATGGTTGGCTTTTCTTTCCCTCCACTTCCGGTATTTTTGGAGCCCAGGTGGCATCGTGGTTACACCTTGGGCTGCTAATCGGAGAGTCAGTAGTTCGAAACCACCAACCTTTCTGCGGGACAAAGACGGGGCTTTCTGCTTCCATAAGGAGTGACAGGCAGTCTTGGAAACCCACGGGGCAGTTCTGCCCTGTGCTACACCGAGTCGCTCAGAGTCCCAGGGCAGTGCGTTTGGCTTCATGGTTTCCTGTGTTTTTACCTAGCTCTATTTTCTAGTAGATGCTGCATGAACTTGTGTCTGTCCTGGTTGTTGTAAACAGATTCATATTGTGCTAAACAATTAAACCATGCATTGACAGACGCACAGACAGGAGCTGGGAATGCATGAACCCCAAACCAAATGAGGGAGTGGGGCCGGAGGTGAGAGTTTTCCGTTTTTGAAATTGTATAATTTAAAAGCTTGAAAAAAAGTTGGGGTTTTTTCTTTCCCCCTTCCCTTCAACGGGCTGTGACACCCCCCCTCACCCTGCCCCCATCAATTCTAATAAATGAGCACATTGGATCACTTTAGGGGTGTCTAAAGAGTACGGGGAAAGGTGGGGTGTTCTAGAGAGTACAGGGACCAGTGTGGGGGAGGGGTGTCTCCAGAGAGAGGGTGTCTGTGTGTGAATGCAAGAGTCTCCCCCCCCCCCAAGGAAGTGAGAAACGAAGGTTTAGCCTTCCTGCTTGTCTCTTGGCACCCTTTGAACGCATCTGTGTGTGTCTGCTTTATGAAGTAGGCAAGGGGTGGATGAAGCTGACCTGCTTGACCCACAGCATAGAAGGGCCTCACGGGGTTTCCTCTATTGTCATCTTGATGGAGATCCCAGGGTCTTCCGGGAGGGTCTACCCACCCATCTTCTGGGGAGCAGCCAAGGGTTTCCCGCCCGAGCCTCCAGGACTCCCTGCAGTAGACCCACGCACTATGCCTGGCTGGTCCAAGAACAGCCTTCTGCGGGGCACGTGAACGGTCGGACAGCACGTGGACCTTAGTGAGCTCCCCCAAGGGGATTCTGCCTCCTAGCCACCCTTTAGGACAGAGTAGAGCTGTTTCTTAGGGTTGCCAAGACGACACATCTTTATGGGGACCAGACAGCCTTATCTTTGTCCCTCTGGAGGCCAGTGACCTGGGACATGAAGCTCAGACATACAGACAGGCTGGTTCAGAGCCAGACCTTGATTTCCCTCGGTCTCTCTCTCTGTCTGTCTGCTCTCGCTCGCTCGCTTGCTCTCCATTTCCCTCATTCCTCACCACATCCAATCATCTGGCAAACCCTCTGGTCCTCATCTTCCAAACACATCCCCCATCTGCCCACTTCTCTCATTCACCCACCCTGAGTTGATTCAGACTCACAGCGATCCTACAGGGCAGAACAGATCTGCGGCCCCTATGTGGTTCCACACCTGTAAATCTTTACAGGAGGAGACAGCCTCATCTTCCTCCCTTGGAGCAGCTGATGGTTTGGAGCTGTTGACCTTGTGGTTAGCAGCCCAACTCCAAACCCACCTACGAGGCCATCGAGGTACCTCCTCCACAGACATCTGGATCTGGGCTGCCAGCAGCTCTGACCTGAACCGCCCTCGCCCCTCGCCTGCCTCTGGGTTGCCCACAATCCCTGCTTCCCTCCCACCAATGGGTGGGATGTGTCTTGGGTGCCAAGTGCTTCATGCCTGCCCGTGGTGCAGAGTCCACACGTGCCCTGTCTGATGTTCCCCCTGCCTTGTCCTGTGCCCCTTGCTCCTCTCCAGCCACCTTGACCTCCACGCTGCTTCTCAGACACACCAGCTGTGGTCCTGCCTCAGCACCTTGGCCCTGGACATCCCCTCTGCCAGGACCACTCTTCTCATGGCCCCCTCACTCACACGTCACCTCCCCCACTGGCACCCTGCACTGGCCTCTTCTCCACCAGGCCCACCCTGACCTGGGTGCCTGTTGCTAAACAAGCTCCCCTTCACACTCCCCATCGACACAGCTGCCTTCTGGGTCCTGCCTGTGTGCGGAGTGTGAACACAGAGAAGGCAGGGATGCCGTCTGGCTCATTTGCTGCTGCCTCCCAGGCTCCTGGGACAGGGGTGCCCACAGAGCACACAGTGAAGGCATGCTGGATAGTAACCAGAAGTGGGCAGGGCTGGGGAGCTGGGGTCTCGAGAGGAGGGTCACCAGGGAAAGGTCACCTGTGGTGGGGGGGACCCCAGCAGGGGAGGACTTGGTGCTTAGTTGGTGACATTGAAAGAGTTAAGAGTCCCCCCAACTACCAGGACCCCAATATTGCCTT
>NW_022104553.1:20979609-20981797 GCF_000313985.2 Echinops telfairi | reverse complement strand
GGGGGGTCACCACAACATGAAGAACTGTATGAAAGGGTGGCGGCATTAGGGAGGTTGAGACCCAGCTGCTCTGTGGAAGAAAGATGGGGCTTTCTAGCCCCATTACAAATTACAGTCTTGGAAACTCACAGGGGGCAGTTCTACCCTGTCCTATAGGTTTGCCTGGAGTTGGCATTGACTCAATGGCAGTGAACTTGGCTTGGGGGTTTTGTGACCAACATCCAATGCCCTGGTGGCTTGGAGGGTTACAGATTGTGCTGCTAAACACGGGGTCAGCAGTTTGAAAACACCAGCTGTTCCATGGGAGAAAGATGAGGCTTTCTGTTGCTGTAAAGAATAAACCCACTGGGCAGTTCCACTTTGTCTGATAAGGTCACTATGATTTGGCATGCACTTGATGACAATGAAATTGGTTTTTGTTGCCGTTTTATGTTTGAGGGCCAACATAAAGACTGGGGTTCCTCATGGGTCAGACTGGACCAGAAGGCAGTAGACTTTGGGCTCTTGCTTTGGGGTCCAGGGGGATGCTGTTTGGTTGATAATATTTATCAGCGCCTACTTGGGGGTGTGTGGGAGGGTAGTGGGGATGTGTTGGGCTGCCAATGTGAGATCAGTAGTTTCAGGTCACCAGCTGCTTTGCTCCTGTAAATATCGACAGCTTCTAAAATCCACAGAGGCATGCCTCTGTCTCACAGGGTCACCATGAATTGGAATAGAGTTCATGGGAGTGAGACCCCTTGGTTCAGCCCTGCACGCCCGTCGTTGGCACACATGCAGGGCTGAATTGTGTGCTGAGAGAACACAGCTGCCGAGAACCTGGATCGGGTTCGGCTGCAGACACATGGCCTCGGGTTTTCGGTTAGTTCCCCCTCAGCACTCTTTGCCAGTGCAAACCACCCCAGGACAGGGCAGGGTTTCGGCTGACCGCAGCATCACCGCCCGAGCCGGATGTTACACTAAGAAGCCCAAGAAGGAAGGATGGGACATGGGGACAAGGATGCAACACAAGGGCAATGTGACAGAGGTCCAAGGCTGCAGCTGTGGGCGGGGACGTGGACGCCTAGTGAACTTGTGGCAGGAGGCAGCTGGTGAGAGGCCTGGGTTCAGGGGGATGCAGTCCTACGGGAGAAGACAGGGTGGGATGATGGGGTCAAGCCCCCTTGACCGACAGACCTCATTTTTTTTAACCACACCTTGCTTTTAAGCACCCTCAGATATTTTTGCATTTTTTGGGGGGGCGCGGTTAACAGATTCAAAGTTTGTGGCAACTCTGCCCCCAGCAAGCCTAGGGGCACCATTTACCCAATAGCGGGTGCTCAGCTCAGTCCCTGGAGCCCCAGTGTGGCCCTTCTCCCAAGATTTCAAACTTGTTCATCCTGCGACTGCACACTTCTTAGACTGTGATAGTTTGGGGATCCACTTTGCTCTGCAGAAGCGTGTGACTAGCTTGGCTGTGATGTCTGCTTGATTGGGCGTGGTCTAGACCCCTGGCCTGTATTTTGGGAGCCCCAACCTCAGCTTCAGTGATTCCTTGGCACCAACCCACACCCAGCGGTACCTTCCTCCCCACACAGGGAGGCACGGGTCCCGGGATCTCCAGCTCCATCACAAGGGCGCTGCTGATGCCAGTACCCCTTTCCCCAGAAATGCGGCCAAGACAGGAGCGTCAGGCTTTGAGGGGGTAGGACCCCTCGGCTGTATGGGTGGTGAGGCCTACCTGTCGACAGGGACGGGGTTTGGGGAATTGACCGGGGATGACTGTCTCTAGGGACAAGACAGCGTTTGGTGGTCATGAAAAAGCGTGGTGGTGCCCGCGGCATCAATCAGAGACCAGAGAGGGAACTCAGCATGTCTGAACAGACAGGACAGACTCCCAACAGCCTCAGGCCCAAGCGCCCACTGTGAGGGAGGCCTCCTCCCCACCCCCCCCAGCGCATCTAGGGAGCATGGCCATCTTCATCCGAATCAACACACACAAGCGTCCGAGCGCCCACCTTATGCCAACGCGCGCCCTCGCGCGCGTCCTCCCACCACTCCCGGAAACGGGTGTGAGCCCGGAGCCACAGGAAGCCAGTGAGGCTATAAATAACTGGCTCCCACTGAACGCCCCGCCAGGTGCCAGAACCGACCCAGAACCCCTGACAAGCCAGGCATCTACCAGCCCGATGCCACCTCTCCGAAGAGACTC
>NW_022104553.1:20958998-20977287 GCF_000313985.2 Echinops telfairi | reverse complement strand
GCGCGCGCGCACGCGAGCCCCAGGACGGTCGTGCTGCGTCCTGCAATCGGGTCCGCCTTCCCTGCCACCTCCGTAGCTAGCCAGCCCGCGCACAACCTCCAATCCTGGGGCCCTCGCGCCCAGCCCAAGCTGCTGAGGGGTCGAGGCTGGGCCTCGGGAGGCCGAGGACAGGAGGCCCCTGGGCACGTGGATGCCCACGGCACCCTCCCCCACGCCCAACACCCGTCAGCCGCCGCTGCTGCGCTGCGCATTGGTTCCCCCCACCTCCATCAGCTCCTGCAGTCAGACCGGCATCCCCCCCAACCCCCAACGGCTTCCGCAGCGGCTCCCTCCCGGTCCCTCCTTGCCCTCCGCCATCTCGCGTCCTTGCTGTCCCTCCCCTACCCGCCCCATCACCAGTGCGGCGTGGGGGGGGGGAACACTCACCCCTTGGTTCGGCTCCCGCTGAGCTTGTCCCTGCGCCCCAGGCCCCCCCCTCCACATGCCTCTGGACGGCGGGGGGTGGGGAATCTAACCCCCAGTTCTTTGGGGCTTGTTGTCGAAGTCGTGCTGGGGGGGCGCAGGGGCTTCTTGGGTCTCCCTGCGCCCCCCCCCTCACCTGTCGCCCTTCCCACCCCTGGGGAGGCCGTGCTCGGCCGCTGCAGTAGCTAGGGCCTCTTCCCCTCCCGGCTCGCTGTCGCGGGTCGCCGGCCACCCCTACCCCACCTCTGTCTCGGCTCCCTCTCTCCGCCTGGACCCTGGCCCTCTTCACTGCCCCCCCTGCCACTGGCCGCTGGTCTGCCCGTCTACCTCCTCTGTCCCTGAACCCCCAGCGTTCAGGCCTCACTGCCTCGCCTCTCCTGGGACCCCCAGGTTCCTATCTCCGATCCCCCACCACCCCTCCCCTCCTTCACTCTTACTCCATCCCCACTGTCCACCCTCGGTTCTCCCTGAGCCTGTCACGGTCAGGTTCTCCGTCCTTCGGTCGGTCTAGTGTCCCTCCGCGCGCTCGCGCAGCTCGGTCGGTCTCCCCTCTCTTTCTCCACGATTAGAATTTCCAGTCACACGGCAGTGCAGAGCCAAGCGGTGCCTCCGCGCCCTCCGCCCGCCCCTCCCCCTTCCTCCTCTCCTCCCTCCTCCGAACCCCCCTCCCTGCTCTGGGGAGCCTCCCCCTCCCCCGCTAATCAAAGGCTCCGTTATCTAATTAACCCGTTGGTTCTGTGCAGCCGGCGGAGGTCTGGGGAAGCAGGGAGGGAGGCCAGCGGGCTGGCAGCCCAGGAAAGGGGGGTGGGGTGGGGGGCGGACTGGGCTGTGCCCAAAGCCCGGCCTCGTGGCACAGAGACAACCTCGTCGTCCACACAGCCACCGCACCCACCGCCACCGCAGACCCAGGGTAGTACCAGCCTTTGCAGGCTACCCAAATTACCCCAGGTATTCCCAAAGGCCCCCACCCACAGCGAAGACCACTTTCTTCAACACCCCATACTACAGACGGACCAGCAAAGCAGGAACCATGCTTCCATCCCCCCCAAGCATCTGGGAAAGCCCAGGCCCCCATCCATGGCCCCCTGGCACAGAGACACCTACCAGGGGATGCACCTCTCCCACTGGGCATTAGCCATCTGCTAAAGCTGTCTGCAGCTGCACTTCTGCAGAAAGGGCAGGCAGCCTCCTTTCCTTCATCCTCAAACACACACACACACACACACACACACACACACACCACCCACTCATCCACCATTCACTTACCCACCCACCCATTTACAAATCCATCCATTCATCCATCCCTCCACTCACCAACCCATCCACCACCTGCCCATTCATCTATCATTCACCCACCCCCACTTACCCACCTACCCATCTACCCACCCACCTATTCATCTATCCCTCCACTCACTCACTTAGCCATCTACTCACTCACCCACTCACCTACCCACCCATCTATCCATCCACCCATTGATTTGTGCATTTACCACCCTGTTACCATCCATTTATTTATCTATCTATCCATCCATTCACTCCCTAGCCCACCCACCAACTTCCCATTCATCCACCATCCATCCATCCATCCATCCACTACTTACTCCACTTGTCCACCACTCACTCACTACCTACTCCTATACCCACTGAGTTAGTTAATTGTGCCAACCTGGCCAATAATCACATGTGGGGCTAATTGAAAGGCCGAGGGATAAATGGGTGGTGAAGCCTCGCCTTTCTAGCTCTCGGGTCTCTTGTTTTGTGATGGTTGCACCGGGTGCAGCTGCTTTAGCAGTTCCCTGCTTCAGATTGCAATATTGACTTCCTACAAGACATCCCCAAGGAGAAGCTACATGGACCTATCCCGATGCAGCCCTGGGTGCTGGAGCAGCCGTGTGGAGACCCCTGCTAGTGCTGAGATGCTTGTTCGTTCACTGACTCAGCTTTCCTCCTGCAGTCAGCATCATTGCCTCTGTTTTGTGAGGTGGAGGACTTTGTGGACTGGTGTTGGGTTAATGGGTTAATGGGTTAATGTTGGACTTGTGGGCTTGGGCAGCATTGGGTTGGGATGTTTTCGTGATGCACATTTTCTTTACATAAAACTCTCTCTTATACATGAGTTGCTGTGGATTTGTTTCTCTAAAGTACCTAGACTAATACACCCACCACCCCACTGATCATCCACCCACCCACCCATCTACCATCCATCCATCCATCCATCCATCCAACCATCCATCCATCCACTCACTATCTACCCTTCCATCCACCTATCCATCCGTCCATTCACTCACTATCTATCCTTTCTTTTTTTTTCTATCCTTTCTATCTATCCATCCACCATCCATTGTATACTCACCACCCACTTAACATCTGTTCATCCATCCACTATTCTTCCACCCACTTACTCACTCACCACCTTCTCATACACCCCACTTACCATCCATCCATTCATCCACTCACTATCTACTCTTCCCTCCATCCATTCATACATTCACCACCCACTTACCTTGCATTTATCCATCCACTCGCCAACCCACCCACCACCTTCCCATTCATCCACCATCCATCCATCCATCCATCCATCCATCCATCCACTACTCACTCCACTCATCCACCACCTACTCACCACCTACTCATAATCCACTGACCAACCATCCATCTACCCATCCACCATCTACCCTTCCATCCATCCTTCCATCCATCCATCCATCCATCCATTCACCTACTATCTACCCTACCATCCATCCATCTACCATCTACCCTTCCATCCATCCATCCATCCATCTATCCGTCCACCACCATCCATTTATACATTCACCACCCACTTACCCACTCACTCACCCATCAACCAGCCATCCTCTGATACATCACTCACCCACCTACCGTTCTATCCATTCACCACTCACTCATTTATTCATTCAATCACTTGCCTATCCACTCACCCAGTCAGACACCTCTTCCTCACCCTGTCACCCATCTAACTTTTCATCCACCCACCCATCTATCAACTCACCAATCCATCCATCCATCATCCATTCATCCACCCATCATCCATCAATCGATCCATCGGTCCATCGGTCCATCGGTCCATCCATCCATCCATCCATCCATCCATCCATCCATCCATCCATCCATCCATCATCCATTCATCCATCCATCAAACTAGCGAATATTTACCGAATCCCCACTATGTGTCAGATGCTGGCCAGTAAGATGCTGATAAACGCTGCCCACACCCTCAGAGACCAGGACGCTCACAAGTCACAAAAGACAAGCAGTGACAGTGGAGCATCCTCGTTATGTGACAGAACCCTTGGGCTCAAATCCCAGGGCCAGTGACAACCTTTTTCAGAGCAGCCCTCCCTCCACTGTGAATCAGGAGTCACGAACGTACCCACCTGTCTCATAGGGCTGTTGGGAGGTACACAGGGAAATGAGTCTGCCTTCAACTCAATGTAGAATCCAACCACTTCTCTCCCTCTGTCAGCACCCCTAAGCCACCATTGTCTCTGACGTGGACCATCACAGGGGCCTCCTCTCAGGGGCTCCCTGCCCCACCGTCCTTGTCCCCACTCCATGTACCTCACAGGCAGTCACAGGGATCCTGTCAACATCCCTGGCAACTCCCACCTCCCTCAGGTTCAGAGCAGACCCCCCTCCTCAGCCTCATCTCTTGCCACTTGCCTGGACCACCCACCACAGGCCACCCTGCTCTGGGTTGTGTCTGCATTGGCCTCTGAGCCTCCGCACAGGCTGTTCCCTCCACCTGGAACACTTCCCAGCAGTCCACAGGCCTCCTCCTCCATCCTACCAGGTCTCACTCAGATGTCACCTTCCCGGTGGGCTCATCCTGGCCCACCCCTGTCCTCCCAGACCCTCCTCCGCTTTGTTTCTCTGCCAACTGCTTTGTTTCTCTGCCAACTGCCATCGCCCTCTGACCTTCGGTTTGCCTGTCTGGTTGAGTGTAAGCTTCGCCAGGGCAGGGGCTGGGCCTGCTTTGTGCGTTGTTCAGTGCTCATCACTTATGAGGGGTGGGGGGGTATAGTGCTTACTCGTTGGGCTGCATGCCGGCCAGGGCAAGAAGTTCAAAACCACCAAGGCTGGGCTTCTACCCGCATAGAATGACAGTCTCAGAAACTTGCCGGGGCAGTTCTACCCTGTCTTCTAGGGCCACTATGGACTCGATGGTAGTGAGTTGGCCTTTGTCTGTTTGATTCCCCAGTTAACACATGCATTCACATCCAGGCCCCAAGACCCAGGTCCACTCCCTAACCTTCCCAGCTGTGTATCCCCGGCTCACCTGCTGCCCTGGTCCCCTCCTGTCCCAGGAGGTCCATGTGCCACCACCAATACTATTGTTCTCGGCTGACACTCACACCCCAAGCCTGGGTGTCCCTAGGCTACAGCAGCCCAGCTGCATCCCTAATGGCAGGTGCTCAGCATCCTGCCAGGCAGCTCGCCAAAGGGCATGTCCTGGAGAGCCAGGCCTCTCTGCCCAGGCACCTCAGACCCCGCCTCTGCCTGCGGCACTGCTGGAAACACTTGTGTGACAAGGGGGCTTGTGGGATCGCAGTCCCCAGGTACCACGGGCTCATACCAGGTAGAGGATCATGGCTAACTCTTCTGAACATGTGCACAAAGCCAAGTGCCCACTCTCAGACTCCTTGATGGACACAGTGGCCAGCTCTCAAGGGACACTGACTAGACACCAGCCGGGGAGCTTGAGTTGCTTGAGTCATTGGGTGCTCCCATCAGCCCTCGGGGAGGGGATGCTGGGACTCTCCTTTCACAGATGGGGAAGCTGAAGGCACAGAGGGGAGAAGTCACTTGGTCCAGACTCAAGGCCTGGCCCCTGGCTCAGGGTCAGCATCGCCAGAGCCCAGGGACCCTGTAACCCCAAGTTGGTCACAACAGCAGTGCTAGGTCCTGAGAAGGGTCTCTTTGGGCCCAGAGGAAGTCCAGGACAGTTTGCACAATGGCTTCTCTCCTACAGAGCCCTGCCCTGGCCCCCAATGCCCCCGGGGGTGAGCCCACTCGTGACTCAGCCCCACCTGAGCCCCCTTTACCAAACACTGCGTGTGCATTTGGATGTGTGCATGTGAATGTGTGTGAGTGTATGTGTGAATATGTATAAGTATCTTTGTTAGTGTATGTGTATGAGTATGTGGGTGAGTGTATGTGTGTGTGAATGTATGTGTATATGTAGGTGCATGTTTCTGAGTGTGTGCATGTGTGAGTGTGTATGTGTGTAAATGTGTATGAGTATGTTTGTGAATGAGTGTGTGTGTATATATTTGTAAGTGCATGTGTGTGTATGTGTGTGTGTGGTGGGGTTTGAGACCTGCCTTCTCTGCCCCAATCCGACCCAGCCCAAATCCAACCCAACCCACTGCTATAGGGTCAATTCTGACACAGAGGGACCCTATAGGACAGCGTGGAACTGCCCCTGTGGGTTTCCGAGACTGTCCATCTTCACGGGAGCAGGAAGCCTCCTGTTTCTCCTAAGGGTTGGCTGGTGCCCACCTTTCAGTTAGCAGCCAGCCACGGAACCCCCTGGGCCAGCAGGGCCCCCTCCACCTGCCTGGGAACTCCTCTGAGAATGACCGACTCAGCTCTCACCGTGTTCCAGGTGCCTGGAGGCCCTGGCCCTCACCTGGTCCTCAATGGGGCGGTTCTTGAGCCTGTGTTACACATAGATCTGTAACCCCACGGGGCTGGAGGGTCCCGGCAGGTGTCTAAACGGGGCAGGGCCAGAACTGGAGCTCAAGACCCAGCCAACCCCCCAGCCCTGTCGTCACACTGGGAGCTGGCCTCAATATCAGGGTGCCCCTATTTCCCGCCCCCCCACCCAGTTTGATGCAAAGAAGAGAAACAGATGCAATAGGCCCCCGAGAAAGAAGAGGTACAAAAGCAGACAGAGACCAAGGCCTGAAACAGACAGACGCTCTGGCCTACGTGGTGGCAAAGAGGGGGGACAGGGAGGATTGTGCTGAGGACAAGGGGCGGGGCAGGTGTTGCAGTGGAAACTGGGGCCCTGGGGAAGTGGAGAGGGGAGGCAGGGAATGGACTGTCGGACACACTCATTTGTCCTTTCTTTCTGAGGACCTGGGGGAAGTTCAGAAGGTGAGAGAAAGCAGAAGCAATGGACTGGCATCACAGCAAGCGGGAAGGGAGGGTAGATCTAAAGAAGAACTTCCCCGCTGTGAGGGACTGGGGCTGAAGTGGAGCCTGGAGCTTGGGAAGGTGGGACATCAAAGGCAGGGGACGAGCCGCAGCCAGCCTGGAGTCCTGCCTTCCCTGAAAGCCTCGATACCCAGCAAAGGTTTGCGTGGGGGTCTGGGGGTGGGGGAAGAGTAGATGAAACACTCTTTCCAGACCGAAAGCAACCCCAAAGCCCCCAGAACTGAGGGTCCTCGAGGTTTGGGGTGTAAGGAAACCTGGGAAAAGCAGTCTTTGGATGAATCGGCATCTACCCATAGGCAGTAAGTTTTTTCGTTTGGGGCCCTAATGTCCCCCCATGAGTTAGTGCATCAGGCTGGGGGTTGCGCAATTCCCATCTCACCAAGGCGCCGCCCCCGCCCCCTCCCCTCCCCAGCAGTGCGGCGGTGATAGTAGAAGACAGATCCGGAGGGCGGGGGAGGGGAAGCTGCCTTTTCCCACCTTCCTCCAGGTTCCCATGGGGCACTAACTGGTCTTCCATCCCCCAGGAGGGTCTCCTTGGGCACTACTGAGTGGCTGCTCTCACCCTGTGCCCCTCGCTCAAGACCCCTCCAAACACGCGGGCCTCTCCGAAGTTCCTCCCCACACAGACACACTCCTTCTCGCTCTGTCTCCCTCCACCTCCACCTCCACCTCCACCATCACCATCTCTTCTCCAAGAGGTATTCTGCGACCCGTCCCTCGCCCATCTTTTATTTGTACCCCCAACTCTTAAGGACCCCTGGGGCAGTGGTTTTACGTGGGGCTGCCAACCCCAAGGGCCGCTGTTGGAAACCAGCAGCCGCTCCGTTGGAGAAAGATGAGGCTTTCTGCTCCCATAAGAGTTGGACTGTGATCCTCATGGTCGGCGGTTCAAAACCACTAGCTGCTCTGCGGAGAAAGACTGCGCTCTCCCGCGCACAGTTAGAATCTCAGAAATCCGTGGGGAGTCGCTATGGGGCAGCATTGACGCGATGGCAGTGAGTGTGTTGCCCTTTGGAGTGAAACCCACAAGGGGCGGTTCTACTATGGAACCCTGAGTCGGAATCCAGAGCAAAAGAGTTTGAGCTCCGGTCCTTAACCCGTGGCTGTTCCCATGCTTAGCGGCCCGGTCTGTTACAGAGTACCATTGTTCCATCAGGCAGCGTGCTACGCAGGGAATTGCTAATCATAAGGTCAGCAGGTTCGAACCCACGGGCCGCCTGGAGGAAGAAAGAAGAGGCTTTCTACTCTCATAAAGATGTACAGCCCCTGAAACTGACAAGGGCAGTTCTACTCTGTCCAAACGTTGTAATCGACTCGAAGGCAGCGAGTTTGGTGGTTTTGCTTTTTGGGGGTGAACGTTTAGGAGCCCTGGTGGCGCGGGGGTCAAGCGCTGGGCTGCTAACTGCAAGGGTGGCCTTTCCAACCCACCCGACCATCCGAAGGAGAAACAAGAGTTTCATCGGCTCCTGTAAAAATGCCCAGCTTTGGAAACTCTGTATAGAATTGCTGTGGGTCAGAATTGATTTGGTGGAAGTAAGTTTGGATATATATTATAGATAAAACATAACTGTAAATAATATATGTTATAAATTATATACTATGTGTTTTGATATGTTAACATATATTTGGGGTTATCAATTTCTGTGAGAGCGGGCTGCCATGCCTTTCCTCTGCAGGGCTGTTGGTGGATTCGAGAAGGAGCCCCACGGATTGGTTCACGTGTTTATGGAGGCACTGTGACACCCCTCCCCATAGCTGTAGCTCCGCCCCTTAACCCATTGCCATTCCTAGCGCCCCCGAGTGTTCCGGAGGAGAACTGCCCCTGGGGGTTTCCCAGGCTGGACTCATGGCGACCCTACAAGTCAGAGGAGAGCTGTCCCAAGGGGTCTCGGAGGATGGCCTCTTTCTGGAGGCACACTGCCTTGTCTTTCTCCCACTGAGAGGCTGCTAGGTTCGAACCACCAACCTTTCGCTCACTTGTAACCTCGCTTACTCACTGCCATCAAGTCGATTCCGACTCACAGCAACCGCGTAGGATAGGGTAGAACTGGCCCTGTGGTGACGCCCACAGTCAGCGAGGCACAGGGCTGTGGGGTGGTGACCCTGGACCCTAGATTCTGACCCAACCAAACCCACTGCCATCGAGTGAATTTTGACTTAGCCACCCTATAGGACAGGGTAGGACTGCCCCTGTGGGTCTCCCAGATGGCAACTCTTTACGGGATTAGAAAGTCCTGTCTTTCTACCGCAGAGTTCCCTGGTGGCTTTGAACTTCCGAACTGAAGGTTAGCAGCCCAGCGCATCACTCATTATTCCACCAGGGATCAGCATATAGCGAGAGCCCAGCAAATGTGGTCGGGGACTCAGAGCCTAGCTGGTAGGTGGAACCAGAAGAAAGCCCGCCTCCAATCCAGAGTCATTGCCTACCTCCTGCTGAGAACTTCACCTCCAATCCAGAGTCATTGCCTACCTCCTGCTGAGAACTTCGGTCCCAAAGGCTTTATCGGAAAGGGTAGAACTGCCCTTGTGGGTTTCCAAGACTATAACTCTTTATGGGAGCAGAGCCTCCTCTTTCTCCAGAGGAGGGGCTGGTGGTTTTGAACTGCTGGCCTTGTGGTCATCAGCCCAACGTATAACCACCACACCACCAGGGCTCCTTTTGGTCCCCAGTGTCCAGAAAAGGTTGTAGACAATGAGCTGTCATCTAGGAAAGGTACAGCTGCAATCTGACACACAGGGGGACCCCAGGAGTCAGGAGTTGGAGCAGAACCCACACCGGGTCACAGCGACATGGCGCAGGTGGGGTGGCTGGGGCCTGAGAGCCGCTATGTCTCCAGGATCTCAGTGTAGGGCATCGCAATCTCAGTGCTGTCCAAGAGAACGAGGAGCCCTGGTGGCCTAGTGGGTTAGGCGTTGGGCTGCTAACCTCAAGGTCAGCAGTTTGAAACCACCAGCCACTCCTCTGGAGAAACAGGAGGCTCTGCTCTCAGGAAGCTTTATTCACTGCCATTAAGTGGATGCTGATCCACAATGACCTTATAGGACTGGGTGGAACCACCCTGTGGGTTTCTGAGACTGTAACTCATAGTGACCCTATTGGACAGGGTAGAATGGCCCCCACTGGTTTCCAAGACTGTAATTATCTACAGGAGTAGAAGGCCCCTTTTTCTCCCTCAGAGAGGCTGGTGGTTTAGAACTGCTGACCTTGTGGGTCACAGCAGAATGAGTAACCCTTATGCCACCAGGGCTCCTTAGGAAGCTTTATGGCCTCAGGCAAATCGAATCAACAAATGTCACCCCACCCTGGGCACTGATAGGGCAAACTGTAAAACAAAACAAACCAGAAAACAGCAAAAGCCGATGTGGAGAGATTGGAACCCTCAAGGCCTGCTGGCAGGACTGTAAAGCCATACAACTGCTGTGGGAAGAGGCAAGACCCTTCCTCAAACAAATGGAAATGGGAATACCAAGGGGCCCATCAAGCTCTCTGCTCGGTCTATAACTCAAAACAAAAGCAAACTCACCACCATCCAGTCAATGCTAGCCCATCACAAGCCTATAGGACAGGGTAGAACTGCCCTGTGGGTTTCCCACACTGTGACTCCTTATGGGAGTAGAAAGCTCTGTTCTTCTCCCGAGGAACAGCCAGTGGTTTTGAACTGCTGACCTTGCAGTTAGCAGCCCAGCGAGTAATGACTCAGCCCCCAAAGAAATAAGGAGCAGAACACAAATAGATAGGCACACACGCATGTTTATCACAGCGTTAGCCGCAATAGCAAGAAGACAGAAACCGGGGGAAGTAGGGGGAGAAAGGGGGGACCAATCACAATGATCGATGAGGGCTAGCCCCCACTCCAGGGGGATGAACAGTAGAAATGTGGGTGAAGGGAGAGAGTGGATGGTGTAAGATATGAAAATACTAATAATTTGTCATTTATCAAGGGGTCACGAGGGTGGAAGGGTGAGGGAGGGGGGAAAAGAGGAGCTGATATCAAGGGCTCAAGTAGAAACAACATGATTTGGAAATGATGATGGTGACATAGGTACAAATGTGCTTGATGCAATGGATGTATGGATTGTTACAAGAACCCCAAATCAAATGATTTATTAAACAAAAGAAGAAGAAGAAGAAGACAGAAATCACCAAAATGCCCTGCCCAGGGAGGAATGGATAAATAGTTTGGTGCATGTACACACTGTCGTGCTATACATTGCTAAAGAGCAATGATGAGCCTGTCACACGCCTCAGGACAGAAGTGAAGCAACCGTGCTGAGCAATCCTAGCCAATCCCATAAAGACGGGTACTGTGACGAGACCACTGTTATAAAAACAAAAACAAGTAAGTACATGGTTTTTCACACCCAAAGAAGCAGACCTGGACAGTGATGGAGAAGTCAGGTGGAGGCAGGAGGGAAAGAGAGGGAGTGGGGAGAGAGCAAGCTAAGAAAAATGTTTAGTGTTGTGGAAACCCGCAGGGGCAGTTCTACTCTGCCCTGTAGGGTCACTATGAGTCGGAATGGACTTGACAGCAGTGAGTTTGGGGTTGTTCTGTTCGGTAATGGAATGTTCTGGCTTTGCGCTGTCCCCCTAGGACTGAGCATTTGTTGTGCGGCACGCAGGACAGAACATCCTAATTGTTCACATCACTTCGATGCATGCAGGAGAGGGCCACGTGGGGCTAGTGGCTGTGCTGGCCACCCTGCTGGATAGGGCAGTGTGGGCCTCCGGATGACTGCCTCGGGGCATCTGCCTGAAGCTCAGTCCTGCCTGTTCCTGCTCTGCCTGACAATTCTCTCCCAGGCTGGATCGGGCCCCCTGAGGTTGGGGTTGGAGGGTGTGTGTGTCAGGGGGCGGGAGCACAGGAGATGGAGTCTTCTGGAAATCAAACTTTCTCTGTGCCTTTTTGGATGAGGGGGCTGAGGGAACTGCAAGGATGAACTCATTTCTCCCGACTGAGAGTCCCAAGTAAGAACCTCAAGGTCAGTAGTTCAAATCCATGGGAGAAAGAAGAGGCTTCCTATGGTTTGCAGTCTCAGAAACCCACAGGGGCAGGGTTCCTAGTCATTATGAATTGGAATCAATTCAAAGGCAGTGCGTTTGTTAGGTTTTGTTTTGTTTGGGGTTTGGGGGCCTGTGTGCCTCTAGCGGGCGCGGTGGAGGGCGCCTCACACTTCTGAGCTGTTCCAGGTGAGCACAAGGCCCTGATTGGTCAAGCAGGGTTCCCAGAGGCCTCCGCAGGGGGTGTGAGGGTGTGTCTGCGGGGCAGGGACCTCCCTCTGGCTTCGTCCCTGTTCACCCAAGGATGCTGCTCTGGTCTGCTCCCTGTCTTAGGGTTTCGAATATGTATATGTGTGTGTGTGTATATATATACATATACATATACACATATACTCATATACACATACACACACATATATATATATATATATAAAAGGTCCCGTCAGAGTCACCCAAATAAATAAATAAATAAAAATAGAAACAAAAGGTTCCACCATAAATACTAAAATGCTCAAAATGACTGGTCCCGAAGCTAGGTTCCTCAGACTTGAATATGCATGCATCACCAGGTGGGGTGGGAGTGACCAGGGAGTGGGCTATGTGTGTATCAGGGGTGAAGCTGGTCAAAATGCAGCTTGGGGCTAGGTAGGGGAGTGGACGAGAGGGACCCTCACAGGCTCTTGAGGAGCAAGGCACTAAGAGGGACGCTGAGGACCCCTCTTGCACCGGTATTAATAATGACCCCCATCTACACCCGGGAAAGACAGGGCTTGCTACTCCTCCCCAAACTAGTTACTGTCTCAGGAACTCAACAGGTCCGTTCTAACCTGTCCCACACGGTCGCTATGAGTTGGCATCGAGTCCATGGCCTTGAGTTTGGTTTTGGTTTGGTTTATACACACACAGACTCTGTACCAAGGTGTGGTTCAAGTGTGGAAGACCTCGTTTGGAATGTAGACTCCCAAATAATGCAGCAGCAAACCCACGACCCAGAGTGACCCAGTAGGACAGAGTAGAACTGCCCCTGTGGGTTTCTGAGATCATAACTCTCTGCAGGAGTAGGAAGCCGCGACTGTCTCCCTTGGAGAGGCTTGTGGTTTCGAACTGCCGACCTTGCAGGTAGTAGACGAACACGTAACCACTACGCCACCAGGGGGCTCCAACCTAAAGATTACAACCAAGGAAAGCCTGGGAACGGGGTGCAGTTCTACCCTTTGGACACACGGGGCTCCATGAGTCAGAAGCGACTCAAAGGGTTTGAACCTGGGCAGGGGGAACCTTGCTGCGCAGGGGTGGGGGTGGGGGGGAAGGGGGTGTCGGGGTAAGGGGTAGGGGGTGGGGTGGGGACCCTCCGTTGGCTCATCCAGAAGGCAGGAGGGATAACAGAGGACCTGGGTGTCAGGGAGACGTGGGTTTAAGCCCTGGCTTTGCCACTTGTTCCTGGCTCTTGGCCTCTGGTTCAGACAGTGGACGTAGCCTGATGCTTAGTGCTGGACACTTGACATGAGAAGTGACCACTGGGTCAGAAGAAAGGGGGCCTGGTGCAGCGCTGGGTTAAGCGCCAGGCTCCTCCACGGGAAGACGTGGCTTTCATAAGGATTTAGGGGCCGGAGGAATGGCCCTTCCGCTGCATGTCAGAATCCACTCCGCCAGTAGGTTTGGGTGGGGAGGGAAGAAGTCATCTCTTTCTGATTCCGTGACTCCGTTCCCCTCCGTGTGGCCTCACGAGAGATGCTCATTTGTCAGGGGTTCAGGGGGGTAGTGGCTGCGCTGAGTCCCCTCCATGGCAGGGAGCGGGTTGACAGAATCTCTGGGGCAGCATACATGGGTTTCGACCGGAGCCCTGATGGCCTAGTGCTAACGGCCAGGTCAGCTGTTCGAAACCACCAGCCACTCCGTGGGAGAAAGACGAGGCTTTCTACCCTGCTGTGAACAGCCTCAGTCTGGGAAACCCACCGGGGCAGTTCGACCCTGTCCCAAAACAGTCGCTGTGAGTTGGAATCAACTCGGTGGTAACGAGTTTGGTTCGTGGAGCCGGTGACAGACAACAACGCCAGTCTTCCCAAAGGCACTGCGGAAGAAAGGCCTGGCTGTCGGCTTACGCTGTGAGTCTGGGAAGACAGCCAGTGGTTCCGAGGGCAGTGACGCCATTCAGACAGCCTCCTGTGGGGTGGGTCTCATTCTGTCTGTCAGGGTCGAGACGCGCACGCGCGCAGAATCACCTGGGGAAGGGTCTCTGCCCTTGGCCCTCACCCCTCAGCAAGCTCTGACAAGAGGGAAGTCCACTTTGAGGATGAGGGTGGTGTCTTTCCCTCTGCGAGGTTTCTAGGGTGCGGACAGGATGGAGAGGCCTGCGTCAGAGGAACTCTCTTATTTTCCAGTCTACCTTCGTCCATGGGTCCGTGGTACAAACAGCCCGAGGGCTGTAACTGCCCGTGTGGCTGCTTGCTCTCCTTATTGAGTCACAGCAAGCCCAGAGGACCCAGGAGAACTGCCCCTGCACCCCGGTTTCTGAGTCTGTAACTCTCTGAAAGCAGACAGGCTCATCTTTCCCCCAGCCAGCAGCGGATGGGCTCACCTCGCCAACCGTTCTGTTTGGCCGCGGAGCGCTTAACCACTGTGCCATCAGGGCTCCTTTTGTTTATGAGCTGTCTTGCTGCCACATGGTGGGGGGGGGCACTGAGGGCCTCAGTTTCCCCATATGCACAGCCGGGGTCGTGTGGGACAGGGACAGGGCTATACAGGTGCCCTCCCCCTCCTGGTGTCCACTCTAGGTCTGAGTGTGACTATGGACAAGGGAGCTCTCCTCTCTGGGCCTCGGTTTCCCCATCTGACAGCAGCCCCGCCCCCCCCCAAGGGGTACAGAGAAGGAGCCAGCTGTGAGCTACTTCACACGGAGATAGCCTCCTGGTCCCCAAACAAACCAACCAACTCTCTACAGCAACTCTATAGGGCAGGGTAGAAACTCACTGCCTCTGTGAGGTTCCAAGACAGCACCTCTTTATGGGAGTAGAAAGCCTCATCTCCCTCCCACGAAGAAGCTGGTGGTTTCAAACTGCTGACTTTGCGGTTGCTTAGCAGTGCAATTCGGAACAATTAAGTCAGGATGTCTGGCTGGCCGAGAGGGCGTCCCCTTCCCTACCCCCTGGCCGGCCTCGGGGCATCTCCTGGCCGGCTTGGGCCGCTCCCTCCAGAGGAGCTGTATCTATCTGGCCCTTGAGAACTCCAAGTTCAAGCTCAGGCCCTTAAGTCGGAAGCTGGGCTGAGACAGATGGAGTGTAGCTTGGATGCAGCCACTCCTCCCCTCTCTCCCACCTGGACTCCAGACACCACCAGATACCCTACTCTGACACCGGCACTCCCTGCAGCTTCTTGGGAACCCCGCTGTCCCCAGGAACCGGCAATCCTGCCAGCTCCCACTTGCAGAGCCCCGCCCCCCTCTATACAGCCCATCTCCCAGGCCTGTGGAGCAGCCCCTTCCTCGCCTCCATGACAACAGCTGCAGAGGGGTTTCCAGGCAACAAGGGGGTGTCCTGCCTAGCCTCTCACTCTCCACCACCCCCTGTCTGGCAGAGCCATCCCCCTCAGGGGCTGGTAAGAGGAGGGTAAGAATGGATGAGGTCTGGGGAGTGTGTCCCCGTGTCAGACAGGAGAGGGTTTCTGGCACCCTGAAAGGGTTAAGGTGGGGGCACGGAGTCAGGGCCTGAGCTTGGTGTTGTACTTAGGCGATGGACCTGTCACCTGCACCATCTGGAGGTGGGGGCGGGGCAAGCGAACCACTCCCCCACCCCCCACCCCACACAAGGGCTCTGGAACAGAAAGACCCAGCCAACCAATCAGGTCCTGAGCCGTAAGAGCCACACCCTATCCTTCCGCAAGGCTACAGGGGCGTACCTACAGGGACACCTCCCCCCCCAGCCAAGGTGAGCCCAGGCCAAGCCACGCCCCCTCGAGTGAACTTCGCCACGTGCAGCGCCCCACCCCACCCACACACCCCTGCCAGTGGGCAATGGCCAGTCGAGGTGGCATCGCGGTGGCCTCATGAAAAGCTAACAGCAACGTAAGGTGCTCATCACCCTAGTGGTCTTTGGCACCCCGACCCCCCATCCCTCCTAAGAACCACGTCTCCCAGAGCTCTTCTTGAGCTGGAGAAAACTATGGGGGGTGGGCCGAGAGAGTGAGAGAGAGAGAGAGAGAGAGACCTGGCCAAAGGGCCAGGCTGGAGTCACAAAAAATCTAAGGGAAGATTATGGAGAGAATATGGGGGCGGGGCGAAAAGAGCACCGAGGAGAGGTGCAGAGAGAAACTGAGAGAGTTGGAAGACAATGGAAGGTCACAACAGCAGGACATGCACGGGGTGGGGGTGTCCCATGATTATCCTGCGAAAGACTTCAGCAGAAGATGTCCAGCTGAGGATTGATGTGAGCTCTCTCGCTCTCTCTCTCTGTCGCTTTCTCTCTCTTTGCAGTGTGGGTAACATTCAATGCACAGTTTGAAAGACTGTGTGGTTGGGGAGGATCAGGCATTGGGGGTCATGGCCACCAAGGTTGAGGAGGGCAGGGAGGGTAGAGGCACAGTGGAAAATCCAAGCAGGTCTCTGGGCTTCAAGCGACTTTGAACCCCACCAAGGAGTGGGTTCAAAGCACAGCTGTCAAGTCCGGAAGAAAGGTCCAGCCCTCCATCCATCCAGAGGACCAAAGCCAAGACCAGGTCCCCTCCACACCAGCCAAGTCAGGGTCTCCTCTAAAATTCAGACTGACAGTCCTTGGCCCCATGCTTCCTCGGAGGGTCCTGCTCAGTGACATGGGAACCCAGGCCGTTAGGAGGGGTGTACTAACTAACCCAACCTATGCACCTGGAACCACTGTGCCCATTAAATAAGTAAGACCAGGCTCTGAGTTCAAAGAACTCATCCCGAGGTGTCTCAAGAATTAAGTGGCAGGGAAAGACGTGCATTTAGGATTGGGGAGGCATGTGAGGAAATAGGGCCCTGTGAAGAGGCTGGTGGGGGAAAGTCAAGGAAGGTGGAGAGACCGGGAGGGAGGTCTTAGAGAGACTGCTTGGTAGGAAAAAGAAAAAGCAGGTAACGTTGAAGATCAGGCCAGTGGATCTTTCGGTGGGATTGAGATGGGGAAGCCAGAGAGCACAGGGGAGAGGTGGTCCATGGTGGAAAAGGGACCAGGAGGAGGGTCTTTTGGGAGTGGTGAGTATGAGAGTCAGGAAGGCCTCCCTCCACGTGGCCTCCGACTTGCGCGTGCCCCAAGTGTGTACACGCGGGCCCGCGGCCGCTGAGAGAAGGCGCTCACAGACAGATGGGTTAGAGGCTCTGGTGCCCAGCGCCCTCATTTTGTGGCCCCTTCCCTCTCCGGCATTCGGTACGTTGCTGAGCCTGTTTCTGGATCCCTTCCTCGCCGCCTCTAACGGAGCCTTGGGGGCTGAACCCCCTCCCCCCACCCCACCTTCGGGTCCCTGGCGCAAAGATGCGCTCTCGCAGGGCGCTGCTGCCACCCCGGGCGCGCATCTCTGCGGGCTGTTTTAGGTGGCTTGTGGGGCTGGCTCACTGCGGCTCTGAGCCGCCTCCACCTCCCCTCCACTTCGTGCCCGTCGGGCTCAGGGCCTTCTGTGAGAGAGCCTCTAGGGCGTCTGGCCTCTCTAGCCAGCGTGGCTTCCATCCACGCGAGCCATGCAGCCTTTCCTTTGTCTCGCCCTCTGCGTCCCCGCGGCGGGCCGCTCTGCGCCTGTCTGGATCCGCAGCACTCGCTCCCTCGCCTGGCCCCTGGCTGACTTCGATATGGCAGCTGCGTCTCTAACTGGGTCTCTGGGAGCCACATCTGGGGCTTTGGCCGTCCGTGAATGGCTCTGTGTGTGTGTGTGTATACGCGCGCCCGCGCGCGCGCGCGCACCTCCGCCTACACGTGTCTCTGGCTCTTTCTCACGATCGAAAGCCCACTCCCCACGCCATCCAGCTGACCCTCCTCTTCTCTCCTCCCAGACACCCCGCCCCACCCCCCAAGTGCTGACTCTACTCCCCAGCGCCCTCTCTTTCTGGGACCACCTTTTAAAATATTTTTTTCAGTCGGAGACCCCCACAGTCTTTCCCGCCCCCCGAATTCCCATCTCTCAGAGCCCTTAATCCTAGGACCTTTCTGTCTGGGGACCTAGATCCATTCCAGCTGGTCCCAGGGCTCTCAAGGCTGTCTGTCATGAGCCCTTCCCATGATCGTTTCCTGGAGAGCCAGGGTCCGGCCTTTCTCCCCAGGGCCCCCAACGACCGCAGCGGGTGTGAGTGGGGGCGCCTTTGGAGGTCCCCCTGACAACTTTGATTTGGGGAGGTGGGGTGTTCCTAGCTCTTTCTCCCCATCTCAGTACCCCACCTCGACCACCCAGCCTCTGCCCCCTGCTTGGCTGGCTCCCCACTCCGTGTGTGGGTAAGCCGCACAGCACCTCACTCCCCTTCTCTCGGAAATTTGTGAGTAACTGTGTACGTCTGCTTCCGCCCCATGCGCCCTAATTGTGTGTGTGTCTGTTCCCAAGTCTGGGGCCCTTCTCCTCCTCCACCTGGTGGTTTCAGGCTCGTACCCACCCTCTCCTGGCGTCTCGCGTGCGCCTCCTGGGAGAGGCTGGTCTCTGGCCCTCCTCTCTTCGCTC
>NW_022104553.1:20957077-20958480 GCF_000313985.2 Echinops telfairi | reverse complement strand
CCCAGCTGGGCTCTCCCCAGGGGAATTCCCCACCCTGAGAAAGTCCACTTCGGGCGAGGGGGCAGATAGGCAAGAGGGTAAGAAGGACCCTCAGGGGCAGTAGAGTACGGCAGGCAGGGGCACCTGGGCAAGGCAGCAGAGGGTGGGTGGGCCCAGGGGACTTGGAGTCTTGGGAGGCTGACTGGCTGAGCCCAGGCCCGAGAGGAGAAAGTGGGAGGGGCCGGGACAGAACCTGGGCAGGGAGCTCCCTGACATTAGGTGGGGAGGTGGGAGGCTCTCAGGGAGGTGCCTGGGAGAAGGGTCCTAGTACTGGAGGGTGGGGTGGGAGGGGCTCGGTGTCTGGCATGAGGGAATCCTGTGGGCCCAAGAGATGCATGGGGGTCTCAGGCAGAAGTGGGTACCAGGAAGAGATGGGTCTGGGGGAGAAAGAGGTAGAGGCTGGGGTGCTCAGAGAGAAGAGGAGAAAAGGGGGAGTGCAGAGAGAAATGAGGAGGACGTGGGATCAGAGGCGAGCAGGCATAAAGTTAGGGGGTGTCTCAATGATGAGGGTGGGAGATGGGACAAGGATCCCAAAGACAAAGGGAGTGCAGTTGGTTAGAAGCTCCCAGAAGAGAGTGAGGGTAGGCTCAGGAGATGGCAGCAAAATGGGGAGGGGTCCCCAAGAGGAGAGGGCGAAAGAAGGTAGGAGAGGGGGGTTCCCTCCTGGAGAGACACGTGTAGCCGATATAAGGCCCCAGGAATGGGGTCACCGGAGAGGCCAGAGCGGGTCCTGCTGTCCACCCGCAGGGGTGGGTGGCCCACGAGAGAGAGGGGGGGAGGCGTTGGAGATTGGGGAGGGGGCTCTCTCACTTCCCAGTCACCCCCTCCACCTGCCTTTCCAGTTCTCACTTCCCAAACTCCCCGTTCTACCCGGTTGCCACAGCAACCGCTCCTGCCAGGCGCAGTCACCAAGGAAACCCCGTGCCCGCCTCTCCCCCCTCCCCATCACTGGTGTGCCCCCCCCACTCGAGGCAGCAGAGATTTGGAGGGGTGGGAGGGGCAGTGTGTGTGTGTGTGTGTGTGTGGGGATTGGAGAGCCCTGAACTTGCGCCCCAGAAAGGGGACGCCGTTGGGGGAGGGGGACGGGGGACTGCCACCCAGAACCCAAATCCTCAGTCCCATCGCTGGGTGCGCAGCTACCGCCCGACGAACGCCACTCCCGCCCCTCCCCCCAGCAGGCAGCGACCCCGAAACACAGAACTCGCTGGGTTGAAGAAGCCCCTACCCAGAGGCCCCCCCATCCACTGACCCCAACAACGCAGGTGCTCTCTGCCAGGCCCCGCCAACTGTCTCTGCTGCTCGCCACCCTCACCCCTCTACCCCCCACCCGGAGGAGGCCTGCCAACCGCTGTCCCCCAATTAGA
>NW_022104553.1:20954812-20955947 GCF_000313985.2 Echinops telfairi | reverse complement strand
GGGGGGGGTAGGGGGGTGGAGGGAGGAGTGAGCCAAGAGCCAGCGGGCAGCCAGCAGCAGAGGGGTGGCAGAAACTGAGCTAGAGAGGAGCTGAGGGAGGAGGGGGCTATCAGAGAGGCCCTCCCCCAGTCGAGAGGGGATGAAGAAGGTGAGGGGGGTTGTCCTAGAATCAAAGCTTGAGGGGCCTTTTGAGGAGGGGGCCATTGGGTGGGCACTGTCCCAGTGAGAGGAGCACCCCAGGGGTGAGAAAATGGACGCCCCCATCCCACCCCAGGGAGGGAGAAGGTGAAGGAGGGACCTGGGTTAGGGGTGGGGGCTCTGGGGAGGTGGGCAGAGAACGGGGCAAGGGAGTGATGTGAGGGGCCTGCCGAGAGGTGGGACCCGGCAAGGGGTGTCTTGTGAACCCCAGTCTGTAGCCCTTTCATTCTGAGCCCAGCAAGCAGGTGCTTGGGACCCATTTTCCAGATGAGGCCACTGAGTCTCCGAGGGGCAGGGTGGGCTCAGGCCCAGGTGTCTGTGCTGCTGGGACTCTGGGAGATGGCCACGTGGGTCTACAAGGTGTGTGGGTGTGTGTCCCTGGGGCCCAAGGGCACAGCCCTCCCCCCCCAGCTCCCCCTGTTCCCCTCACCTCCTCAGGTGCTGCTGAAGGTGCCAGGGACGCATTTAGGCTGTGAAGCTGCACCTCACCTCGGGTGTGGGGAGGAGGTAGGGGGCTGTGGAGGAGGTCTAGCAGGAAGGTCTCTGTGAGCCCATGCCACCTGCCGCCCTGTCCACTCCACTGCCACTGCCAGCCCGGGGCCACCGGGGCTGAGGGGCAGAGAAACCCAAGGGGCGTCCCGAAGGAAATGCCTCTGTCCAGGGCACTGACCTCCCCGCTCCGTGCCAAGATGGATTGTGCCCATCCCCCCCACAATATCTGGCTCCTAACTTGGGACATAGAGAGGGGGAGGAGAGACCAGGGGTCATATCCTGGGTTCCAGGATCCAAAGAATGAAGGCAATGCTACACCCCCCTCCACTGGCTCCCTGGGGAGGCAAGGGGTGGCTCCTTGCCCCCTGTGTCGTCTATCCCAGAGGAGAGGCGCCAGGCCCGGAGTGGCGTGTGTGGACTCCTGAAAGGAGTTGAGGTCACAGCT
>NW_022104553.1:20952683-20953936 GCF_000313985.2 Echinops telfairi | reverse complement strand
TAGGGGTCATGAAGAGGGCAGTCAGTAGGGATGGGAGCTGGGGGCTCAGGACTTGGGGTCATCAGAGGAGGCCTCCGTGAGGAGGTGGCTTTTAGGGTACTGAGGAGAAGGGCACAGCCTCAGGGCGGAATTCTCCAGAAACAGATGCTCCTCCCACTTCCGCCCCCCACTCACCAATAGCCCTTCTCCTGGGCACAAAGGCCTGAGAAGGGAGCGCACTTGACATGGGGGGTTGGGGGACCACCCCCAGGACAGACTCACTGCCATTGAGTCGATTCTGATTCACAACGGCCTTATAGGATGGAGTAGAGCTGTCCCTGTGAGTTTCTGAGACTGTAACTTTAAAAAAAAATTCCTTTTATTGGGGGCTTTTACAGCTCTTACCACAATTCATCCATCCATCCATTGTGTCAAGCACATTAGTACCATTCAATTTGTGACCATCATCATTTTCAAAACATTTTCTTTCTACTTGAGCCCTTGGTATCAGCTCCTCATTTTTTCCCTCCCTCATGAACCCTTGATAATTTATTATTTCCCCCTATATTGTACACCAACTGCAGCCTTCCTTCACCTACTTTTCTGTTGTCCGTCCCCTGGGAGGGGATTCTATGTAAATCATTACGGGAGCAGACAGCCTCATCTTTCTCCCTCAGAGAGGATGGTGGCTTTGAACTGCTGACCCCAAAGAATAACTCACTAAGCCACCCCCTGAAGACCAAACAAACAGTGCAACTAAATCACGTTGCCCCGCGTGGCACAGTGGATTCAGCAGTGGGTTGCTGTGGGTTGGCCGACAGTGGGTTGGCTGCAAACAAATGAAAGGTCAGTGGTTCTATCCTGCTAACCACCCTGAAGGAGAAGACAGAGGCCATCAGCTTCCTTAAAGATGACAGCTTTGGGAAACCCTACCGGGCAGTTCTTTCTGTGGAGTCAGAACTGACCTAAGTTATCAAGCCGGAAAATCATTTGAGGTCCACCGTGGATCTAAAAGTTGGTCGTTGGTACCCAGCCAGTGGCACCCCAAACGATAGTCTCGGGGTGGGGGGGTCGGCTGGGGTGTAGTTCACAGAAGCAAAGAATGTGGAACCGGTTGCAGGCTGCCTGTGGGAGTCCCCTAATCTGGTGTCAATTGAAGGATGAAGAGTGGAGGGGTGGAGTCTAGGCTGTCAATCTGGAGATAGCCAATGAGACGTCTGTGTGGGCGTGGCCTTCTCCTGAGAATTCTGGGAAATCTGGTACAGTGAACCCTC
>NW_022104553.1:20949804-20952408 GCF_000313985.2 Echinops telfairi | reverse complement strand
TTATTATATTATTTATGGCATCAAGCGTGTACAGTATGAGCCAATCAGTGGCAGTGATGACAGAGCATGCGCTGTTACACAAAAACCGCGATAGAGTGAAGCCTCGGAAGTTGAAGCGCGAAGTGGCGAGGGTTCACTGTACTTCCTTCTTGGAGGCAGAAGACACCTCTCTCTCTGATACTCCCTGGGAGACATTGCAGAAGACAAGCCACATGGACGAAACCAGACCTCTGAAGCCGGAGAAGCCAGAGAGACCCCTATCAGCACTGAGATGCTTACACCACCACCGGACCCGAAGGCTTTCTACCCAGGATATCATGCTTGGTAAAGTGGATGGGGCAGCAATCAAGAGAAAGGCACTCGATGAGATGGGTGGACACCGGGGCTGCCACAATGGACTCAAACATCACGGCAGTTGTGAGGACGGTGCGGGGTGCAGCGCGGGGCAGTGCTTCCGTCTGTTGTACATCTGATCATTGTGAGGTGGAACCAATTGGAAGACGTCTAACAAAATCAACAAAGGCTACAGCCGGGCAAACCCAGGGGAGCCACCCAACCCTGTAACACCAATTCTCATCGATGGCAGTGAGTTTGTTTCTAGAAGGGTGTATGTTTTCTTTCTTCCTTTTGCTAAACTATGAACAGAGACAGAGAAGGAGCCCTGGTGGTGTCCCACGTTGGGCAGCTAACCGCCAGGTTGGCTGTTCGAAACCACCAGCGGCTCCTTGGGAGAAAGAGGGGGCTTTCTACTGCGCTAAAGAGTTCCAGTCTCGGGAACCCATAGGTGCAGTTCTACCCCGACATTGACTTGATGGCTGTTAGTGGGGTTTGGATCTGGAGAGAAAGGATGAGGAGCAAGGGACACCACTCAGCCAGGACTCAGAACTCTGAGTGGCACCCCAGAGGGTCCCATGCAAACCTGGGCCTCCACACCACCTCTCTGTTCCTTAGACTTATCCCTTCAACCGGGCCCTAATCTCCAACTTGGGGGTCAGTTCTGAGTAACCTGAACCCTAGTCCCCATTTTCCACCATATCCTGGGGCCTCTGATGGGGCTCGTTCTGACCCGCAAGGTTTCCTGTGGACTCCTACTCACTGATGGTTGCGGCATTGAGACAGGAGCAAGTCACATCGTGTCTCGTTGCACGTGGGGGCCTCCATTAGCCAGAGAATGTGCCAGAAACCATATCCGGTGAATGGGACACACTGAACTTGGGGACCTTCAACAGAAGGTGGGGTTAAAAGGTACATTCACTATTTCAAGAGCTAACAAACCAACCAACCAACCTGTGTTAGTCTGGGTAGACTAGAGAAACAAATTCATAGACACTCATATGTGTATAATAAGAAAGAGCTTTATATACAAGGACAATGAACATTGAGAAAACATCTCAGCCCAGTCCAGATCAAGTCCCTAAGTCTGGTATTGTCCCATATGTCCGATACCAATCTATGAAGTCCTCTTCAGACTCACAAAACACATGCAATGATGCCGAATGCAGGAAGATCACAGGTCAGTGGGTGGGAAGTCTTGTGGATCCAGTGGCGGTATAAACATCTCAGCCCTGGCAGGGGTCTCTACACGGTTCCTCCAGCTCAGGGCACTAGTTTAACTTCATGTGTTTTGTCAGCTGCAATGTCTCCTAGGGAGTGAGCAGAGAGAGGGAGTGTCTCCCACCTCCAGGGAGGACTACAGGAGTTCCCAGAATCCTCAGGAGAAGGCATGCCCACCCAGACACCTCATTGGCTATGATTTGATTCACAGGCTAGACCCCACCCCCTTACTCTAAATCCTCAACTTGACACCAGATTGTGTAACTACCACACAAACCCACTGGCCTGGAGCAGATTCTGTCTCCTAGCGACTCTATTGGACAGAGTGGAATTGCCCCTGTGGGTTTCCAGACATGGGAGTAGATGCCTCAGGGGAGTGGCTAGTGGATTCAAACTGTCGACCTTGTGGTAACCCACCATGCCTCCCAGGCTCCTTTTCAAGAGCCAATTGGGTATTCTACATTTCCTTTGGGAGGGAGGAAGGGGTTTGGGTGGCATGGTGGGTTATGCATGGTCAGCAGTCTTTCTCCTGGAGAACATAGCGTCTTCCGCTCCCGAGAAGGTTCACAGTCTCAGAAACCCGCGGGGCC
Organism: Echinops telfairi; assembly: GCF_000313985.2. Classification (NCBI taxonomy): domain Eukaryota; kingdom Metazoa; phylum Chordata; class Mammalia; order Afrosoricida; family Tenrecidae; genus Echinops; species Echinops telfairi. Next base: position 20,950,264 of record NW_022104553.1, on the reverse strand, counting down.
GGCTCTACTCTGTCCTATAGGGTCACTATGAGTCAGTATCTACTCGATGGCAGTGAGTTGGGGTTTCTTGGGGGGGGGTTGTTTCAGAGATTAATTCATATAGCACATGTCCTTGCTTCAAGATATCTATAGATAGAGAGATAGATCATAGATAGATATAGATATATTCTCAGCAGTCTATAGATCATTCTTCCAGCACGGCACATTTTTCAGCAGTCCACGGCCCATTCTATCTATCATCTATCTGTCTATCTATATCTATCTATCTATCTATCTATCTATCTATCTATCTATCTATATCTATCTATCTATCTATCGTCTATCTATATCTATCTATCTATCTATCTATCTATCTATCTATCATCTCTATCTATCTATCTATCTATCTATCTATCTATCATCTATCTATCTATCTTCTATCATCTATCTATCTATCTTCTATCATCTATCATCTATCTCT
>NW_022104553.1:20942079-20949426 GCF_000313985.2 Echinops telfairi | reverse complement strand
CTACCTACCTACCTACCTACCTTGTCTGGTCCTGATCAGACATCTGATCATCCGTTAGGGATCCCTTTGATAAATGAAACATGGTGAAATGAATGAACTTCTCACTTAGCGTTGGTTGGGTAGAAAAAATCTTTGGATGTAAGATTTACAGGGCACAGTCGCTCACGGGGTCAGTCCCAGCCTGCCCCACCCCCTACCCTGTGCCACACACATTTTGTATAACTCACTGCCTTGAAGTCGATTCTGACTCGTGGTGATGCTATGGGACAGGGGGTTTTCCCAGGCTGTAACTCTTCACAGAAGTAGAAAGCCTCCTCTTTCTCCCACAGAGCAGCGGCAGGTTTTGAACTGCTGATGCTGCGATTAGTAGCTCAATGCCCAACCCACCACTGCCTCACCAGGGTTCCTCCCATATTGGCCCCTAGGTGGTGCCAGTGGTTTGTGCTCAACAGCTGCCCTCAATGTTGGTGGTTCTAATCCACCAAGGGCTAGTGGGGAAGACAGGCCTGATGACCTTTGCATAGGACCACAGCCCAGAACACTCTCTGGGGCAGTCCCACTCTGTCACACGTGGGGCCACCGGTAGCTGGAACAGCAAGACCATGCTGTCAACTCCAGTTCCCCTGGACCTGGGCCTCCAGGCTGTGGTGCGGCCCAGTGGGGGCAGGTTTGACCTCACTCTGTCTCTGCCGCAAGCCCTGACCCTGGGCTCTTGGGAAGGACGAGTGAAGCCTGGAAAATCAAGGCAGAGTTGGATGCCCGGTGTTCCCAACGGGGCAGAATCCATCTCTGTGTTGGTTGGTTTGGTTCTCGGATGAGTCTCTGGCCTTAGTGAGCGTGGCTCATTTTCTGCCCGTTCCAAAGACGGCCACAATAGCGCTTCCGGTCAACACGTTCTTCCTGTGTGTGCTTTCTCAACCCGCGGAGGAGGCCTGGAGGTGGCTCGAGTTAGGCACCTGCCTGCTAACTGCAGCATCAGTGGTTCTGACCCACAACCTGATCCGTGGGAGGAAGGTGAGGCTGTGTGCTCTCAAGGTTTACGTCTCGAGTGTGACCCACGGAGGGAGGCCTGCTCTGCCCTGTAGGGCCACGGGGGAGCTGGAATTGACTTTGTGGCCGTAACGTGGCAGCGTGGCTCTAGGCGACTTCCGTGGCAAGCTCACAGAAGGTGAAGAGGCTTCTGCTCCACTTGTTGGAAAACTTGACCCTGATCTTGGTTGCTGCCTCCACTTGCAGCGACTCTGTGCACAGCTGATTAAAATGCTGCTTGGGTCCTCCAACGAGCAGCGGCCCTCCGGGTGAAATGTCAACTAAGTCCACATGGAAGAATCACATTGGCCTGTGTGATCCCAGGATTGCAAATACTAAGATCCAAATCCGATGGTGGGAATGGTGTCAAAGCTAAAATGGTGATCACCTGGTTTTCTGAAGGCTATGGATGATCGTGCAAGCCCAAGATCGATTTAAGACCCACACATGGCGTATCCCTGCTGATCATAGGCCAGAGGTGGAATAGCCTTGTTATCAGACAGAGAGCATTGTGGAGTCGATTATGGCAGATGTGGTTAGGTTAAAATGTAATATCTTATCATTTGATCTCCCTTTTGACACGTTCTAAAATTGTTCTTGTTATATAAAAAAATAGAAAAGTGAGGAGGATTTACCTCTGACCATAGGTTTGCGAGTAGCCTTGCTATCAAGCGGTGTGAATTCGAAAGTGCATTATTTCAGATGCAGTTACATTAAAATGTAATGCCTTATCATTCTCCCTTTCGACCCAGTTTCAATTGATTTTACTTTTTAATATTTTCTGCTTTCTTTTCTATTGAGGTTTTTCTCTGTTTTACTTTTCATTGTTTTTAGTTTTTTGGGGGGGGTATGTTTTTCTGTATGTGAAATCTAGGATAGGTAAATCTATAGAGATAGTAACTGGATAAATATTTCTTGGGGGTGTGGTAGGGGAGGGTTTTTTGTGTGGGGGGATGTGAGCTAATAACGAGTACAAGAAAGAAGAAAATGTTCCAAGATTGATTGTGGTGATGATTGTACAACTCTTCTTAATATGATTAGACTACTGAGCTTTATGATATGTGAATTAATGTCAATACAACTGTTTTAAGTGAATAAAGTAAAATTCTCTTTGGTCCTGAGTCATGCAACACATGCAATGACACTGAATGCAGGAGGATCACAGGCCCAGTGGGTGGAAGGTCTTGTGGATGCAGTGGCAGTGGAAGCATCTCAGTGCTGGCACGGGTCTCCACGTGGCTCCTCCAGCTCCAGGGCTCTAGCTCCATCAGTGTAGCTCCTTGTGGCTTCTCATCAGAAATGTCTATCAGGGAGATGAAGCAGAGAGAGTATGAGTCTGGGCTCCAGTGAGCTATTTATCTCCTTAGTGCCTCCAAATGAGGACATCAAGCTGTGACCTGATTGACAGGCTAAACTCCACCCCTTCTCTCTTAATAGTCTCAAGTTGACACCAGATTGTGTAATGACCACAGGGAGGAACTGGTGCGTTTGAACCACCAACCTTGCAATTCTGAGTAGCTCAAGGTCTAAACCGGAGTACTACCTGGGCTCCTTCAGAAAGACAAAGGGCTCAGAGGCTGATGGCACCTCAAAAGGACAGTGGGAGCCATCTCGCAGGTGCTTCTGGTGGCAAAAGTTGGACTAACTTGTTCATGAAGAGGAATGAGACATTCAAACAAGAAGCCATCTAAGCAGGGAGTCAACTAAGTCCACAGGGAAGAAGCACACCAGCATGTGTCATCCAAAGACGACAGTAACAAAATTCAAATAGGACAAAGGAAAAAGTATCAGAGCCCAGATTGCAAACACCCAATTTTTACAAGACTGTGGAGGACAGTGGGAGCCCCAAACCCGCCTGCAGAGTATTTAATGAGATTCAGCCGCTGGTAGATCCCCTCCAGCCTCAGGCAAGGGTCTGGAACAGCTTTACTATCAGATAGGGGTCATCGTATTCGTGATTATACTGGATTGAACTGGATACTTGGTCAGCTGACCTCCCTCTTGACCCAACCTGAAATTCTTCCAGGTACAAGTATTGCTTGCTTGCTTGCTCCATGACAGAAATGTCCTCCCTGGTCTTTCAAATATTCACGGTGGTCTTTTCTTCCTTACTCATTATTTGTATTTTTATCTCTGGATTATTTTTATTTTTTATTATTAAATCATTTTATTGGGGGCTCATACAACTCTTATCACAATCCATCCATCCATCCATTGTATCAAGCACATTGGTACATTTGTTGCCATCATCATTCTCAAAACATTTGCTTTCCGCTTGAGCCCTTGGTGTCAGCTCCTCATTTCCCCCTCACTCCCCCCCCCTCATGAACCCTTGATAATTTATAAATTATTATTATTTTGTCATGTCTTACACTGTCTGACGTCTCCCTTCACCCACTTTTCTGTTGTCCTTCCCCCAGGGAGGAGGTTATATGTAGATCATTGTGATTGGTTCCCCCTTTCTACCTCACCTTCCCTCTACCCTCCTGGTATCGCCACTCTCACCACTGGCCCTGAAGGGACCATCTGTCCTGGATTCCCTGTTTTTCCAGTTCCTATCTGTACCAATGTACATCCTCTGGTCTGTAAGGTAGAATTTGGGATCATGATAGAGGGGGGAAGGAAGCATTCAAGAACTAGAAGAAAGTTGTATGTTTCATCATTTCTACCCTACACCCTGACTGGCTCGTCTCCTCCCCATGACCCGTCCTTCTGTAAGGGGGTGTCCAGTTGCTTTGAGTCTCCACTCCGCACTCCCCCTCATTTACAATGATATGATCTTTTTTGTTCTTTGATGCCTGATACCTGATCCCTTCGACACCCCGTGGTCACACAGGCTGGTGTGCTTCTTCCATGTGGGCTTTGGATTATTATATCTTATCCTGACCACTTTATTTCATCTTCTGTTTTGATTGTTTCTGTTGGTTTCTCCAGTTCGTGAAGCACAGAAGGAGTAGCACCACAGAGAGACGACTGCTACAAGGGTTTATAGGGGAGGTAGGGGTGGGGGGTGGGAGGGCAAGGGGGTTGGGGGAGCAAACAATGTATGTGGGAGGTGGGAGGGAGCACTAAAACTGACGGTGATCACGCAACTCATTTTAAAAGCAATTTAACCATGGCGAGTGGGGAGAAAATACTCTAAAATTGATTACGGTGATGATTGCACAAGTCTTCCAGATATGACTGAAGTATTGAATTGTGTGATATGTGGATTAAATGCCAACAAAACTGCAAAAAAAAAAGGAACGAAGCTATGATTAATGGTTTTGTGTGTGTGTGTGTACATAACACAGCCTACTAGAATTAGGCAAGCAGCTTCACATAACCCCCAGTGTAATCATTCATGCCTGCAAAGATCATCAGGATCTTCCCAAATTTCCAAAACATTCAGAATTCAATGCTGTTGAGCTGATGCCAATTCACAGCTACCTGGTAGGGCACGGTAGAACTGCCGCTGTGAGTTTCCAAGACTGTAACTCTACAGGAGTAAAAGCCTCCTCTCTCTTCCTCTTTTGCTTAGCAGCCCAAGCATCACTCTCGTCAGGGGTAAAACTCGAGGGGGCTCCAGAAATCTCGTGGAGAAATGCGATGAAGAGGTCATGGATTTGTCCCATGAACTGTTGGAAGCCAACGGAATCTCTTTGATAACAGTTGAGAGAGAGGTTGGTCCCCTTCTTGACAAGGGGGTGGAACTTAGTTAGCAACCTGTGTTCGTTGATGGGAGGGCATTCCGATACACATGAAGAGCACACCGGAATGCATCAAGTCAAACAACCAAACACTGCCACTGAGCCAGTTCTGACCCACAGTGACCATGTTAGGTTGGGCTCTCTAGAGGAGCAAAACCAGTAGCCCTGTATGTATTGCATAGAGCATGAGACGGGTAGTAAGAAATAGCTTACACAGCTGTAGAAATAACAGGGGTCCCCCCACCCCCAAATCGAATAAAAGTTCCACTGGGCTGAGCTTTCTTAGTACACATCTCACCCCGACTCCCACCCCGCCCCAGCCCCCCTGCCAGACCAGCATCAGTCAGTTCACTCTGAGTTAGTGCACCCAGTGGCATCCCCTGGGAATGTTCTCTCTGGTCACAGTGAATCTTTTCATAAAAGTCGTTTCCCTTGAACCTCGTTTTTGGTGATGGCCAATGGAAGAGGACAGCGTGCGGCTGTGAAATTTTGTTTCCTGCTCTGGAAAAGTGCCGCAGACACTTGTGATGTTGAACACAGCTTACACGGACAGCGCTATGGGAAACACGCAGGCGTACAAGTCATTTTCTCGTTTCAAAAAGGGTAAGAGGTTGGTGGATGACAAACTTCTTTCTAGACGTCCATCATTCCCGAACGGTGGAAAACGTCAACTCCGAGTGCCTTTGGAGTTCATGCCACCAGGTCAGACTGCTCATCCAGAGCTCATTAATCTCAGTTAATCGAGGCGGTTAATTTAGAGGTGCTGAAAAGATTGCGTTGTCGTGTGTGTGACCCCCCCAAAAAAGGCCTGATTCGTGGCAGATGCGGGGAGGGAGGGCTGGTTTTGCCGACACAAGAATGCACCTGCTCACGCAGCCATCTCAGTGCTCCGGTTTAGGACACCAGGGAGGTGTCATCAGATTTTCATTACATTGATAGGTCGAGCGCTGACCCTTCCCTTATCCCAGAGTGTCTAGATGATGTAATCCCTAACATCACAGCGACCCTGGGGGCACCCTGGTGATGGTGCTCGGGGGCAGCAGAGGTGTGATGAGAAAGGATCAGCACACGGTTCATCAGACAGAAAGTTCTGATTTGTAGGTCTTCCCGGTTTCCATGACACAGGTGCTCCAGCTGTTGTCAATTCCGAGTGTCCGTGTGATGTTCCGTTTTCTTCGAGAGCCAGTACCAGCTGGTTCCAGCACACGAAGGGTGACAGCTCCTTATCCGCAGCGCTCAGGTGAAATGCCACCCAACACTCAATAGCTGCTGGGGATCACGTGACCGACAAGCTCAGGGAGGCTCCTGGGTTCAGCATTTGATTGAGCTATGTGCGTGTGTGTGTGTGTGTGTGTGTGTGTGTGTGTGTGTATCATATCATCTTTGTGAGGCCGAGCCCTGGTGGCATAGTGCGCTACCCGCTGAGCTGCGGACCACAAGGTCCATGATTCGAACCCACTAGTTGCTCTGAGGGCGGAAGGAGAGACTGTCTGCTTCTGTAAAGATTTAAAGTCTTGGAAACGGTGTTAGTCCAGGTTGACTAGAGAAACAAATCCAGAGAAATTCATATGTGTAGGAGAAAGAGTTTTATATACAAGAGCAATTGAATATTGAGAAAACAGCTCAGCCCCGTCCAGATCAAGTCCATAAGTCCGATGTTAGCCCCTATGTCCAATACCAATCTATAAAGTCCTCTTTAGACTGACGAAACATATGCAAGGACACCGAATGCAGGAAGATCACAGGCCAGTGAATGGAAATTCTTGTGGATCCAGAAGCGTTGTAAGCATGTCAACTCTGGCAGGTGTCTCCACGTGGCTTCTCCAGCTCAGGGCACTAGCGTAATTCCTTGTGTCTTGTCAGCTGGAATGTCTCCCAGAGAGTCAATCTGTCTCCTGCCTCCAGCGAGCTATTGATCTCCTTAGCACCTCCAAATGAGGCCATGAAGCTGCCACCTGACTGACAGGCTAGGCACCACCACTTCACTCAGTCCTCTCAAATTGGCCACCGATTATGTAAGTACCACAGAAACCCAAAGAGGCATCTCTACTCGTCCTCCAGGGTCGCCAGGATGATGAAGGGTTTGATCAGGGGTTTGGTGAGAAAAATTCAAACCTTGCCCAAAGATGAGGAGCAGGAAATGCCATGGCAGTGTCTGGTTTGGGGGGGTCCAACAGCTGCACATGTAGTCCAGCAGTAAGTGATAAGCATTATTTAAGGACAAAATACTATGGCGTGATTCAGTTCGGGGACACACCTTTTCTCTCAGTTTGTTGGACCAGGAAATTAAAAAATATATAAAACAGTTAAATATATATATATATACCAATAGCTTTAATAATACAAAAGATGATACATGCCATAATTCAGTCAATACAGTTCATTAAAGTTTCCTATGATTTACCTTTCTCTGTGTTGTTTTTTTACATACCTGTTATTATCGCAAGGGGGCAGTATTCACATCAACCACAGCTGAATATAAAAAGACCAATCAGCATCCAGATGAAGTTCCCTTGGTACAGATTTATATATAGTGCAGTAGTTGATGATTTTACAGTACATGATTTTGCATTTATCCAGTAATGATAATTCATGAAGTGTCATTTTACCTCCAATACTGCTGCTCTCT
>NW_022104553.1:20939172-20941918 GCF_000313985.2 Echinops telfairi | reverse complement strand
GCACTTGCTCACTCACTCACTGGCTGTCAGTGAGTCTGTCCCGATGCAGAGTGCCACTGCAGGACAGGGTTGCGCAGCGCCTGTGGATTTCTGAAGCTGTGACTCTTCACGGGAGTAGAAGGCCTCATATTTCTCCCACGTGGTTTGGAACTGCTGACCTTGTGGTAGCAATCCAATGTGCAACCAACAGCTCAAACCCACCAGCCACTCGGGGATCAGGGAGGGGTATAAAATGAGACATCTATTTCCAGAAAGATTTACAAGCTCACCCGCCCCCAGGGCCAGTTCTCTCTGTCCTGCAGGGTCGCTGTGAGGGACCGGGAAGTGGGCTTTGGGGAGTCTGAAGAACGATTCACACTCTCACTGCCATTGGGTCGACACGGACTCACGGCAACCGATAGGACAAGGTCACACTACCCCTGTGAGTTTCTGAGACTGCAACTCTGTAAGGATGTAGAAAGCCTCCCCTTTCTCCCTCAGAGCGGCTGGTGGCTTTGAACTGCTGACCCTGTGATTCTCAGCCCAACTGGCAACCACTGCACCACCAGGACTCCTATCACGATGATTAGGTGGGGAGAAGAAACACGGGGAGTGGGAAATCCCCCTGTATTCTCAACATCCAAATGCAATCACACTCCTTGGCAGTTTAGTGCTGTTTGATTCGTCCTCAAAAGCGTAGTTGGGTTCATATTGCGTCTCCAGTGTTGGCGCTTGGCTTGTGTTCACTGCACGGCCCTCGCCAGCCTGCCCGGGTTCATCTACATGCTTCAGAAATATGACTTTCAATGGCTGTGTCATCTTCTATTGAGTGCCTGCAGCACAGTTAACTAAACCATTGCTCCTCATTGAGTACTCAGATAACTTCATTTTAAAAGAAAGAATGCCTATTCTAAGTAGCATCTTGTGTAGAAGGTGCCAATGCCAGGCAGGGGAACCAGCCAAATCTAAGGACTCAATCCTTTTTCCCCTGGGCATTTGACCAAATTGCTTTCCAAAGATATGGTAGCTAGTTACACCCGAAAGCCCAGTATGAACACAGAGCCTGTTTTGCTCCACTCGCCCCAGCATTTGGTGCATTTTAGGGAACAAAACAGACCCGGGTCTCTTACATAATTAAAGAGGAACATTAATGTGTTAGTCTGGTTTGACTAGAGAAACAAATCTGGAGACACTCACAGGTGTGTGAGAGAGAACTTTATATCAAGAAGTAATTATGCATCAATAAACCATCCCAGCCCAGTCCAGATCAAGTCTATATGTTTGATATTAGCCCATAAGTCTGATATTAGCCCATGAATTCCTCTTCAGACTCAAGCAGCACATGCAATGATGCCGAATGCAGGAAGATCACAGGCTGGTGGGTGGAAAGTCCTGTGGATCCAGTGGTGGTGGAAGCATTTCCAGAGCTCTGACTGCCATCAGCGTGGCTCCATGTGGCTTGCCAACAGGAAGGTGAAGCAGAGAGGGAGGGTGTGGTCCTCATCCAGGGAGAAAGAGGAATTTCCCAGGATCTTCCTGGTGGATGTCACCTTGAGACTTGATTGACAGGCTCGATTCCACCCCTACATTCTCTTTATCAAGTTGACCGGAAATTATGTAACTACCACAATCTATTACATCTTAAACAGGACCCAGACAAGACAGAGGCAAAGAAAGCCCCAATCACCTGGATGGGGGACACCATTGGCACGAGGTCATCACGTTGACAGAGAATTTACAGTCAGGCAGCCATTTAAGTAAGACACAAAGACAACTGTCACAAGAGCATGGATGGTGGCCGATGGACACATCACAGGTACAGGTGCGTCTACAGAAGCAGCAACAGAACCATGATTGAGGCACGCATATTATGTCAGAAGAGTGCACATGCTTGGTCCAGGGCCTTCTGACCAAGGCAGAACTCCTAGAACATGACTCATGGCTATGTGACCCCCAGTATGGTGACTTCCATCAAGAACATGCCCAGGCAAGCCCTTGAGGGAGATGGCCTCGCCTGGGCTGGCTGGAGAGCGAGGAGGTAACCCCGCTCTAATGCACTCTGGTTGAAGGCAAGAGTCCTCGACCCTAGTGAATGGTCAGAAGGGATTCCATGGGGCTTGGTCCATGTCGGGTCCCTGCAAAAGGATTTTGAGCTCTACTGCCATCCATAGTCCTTTGCAGATGGGGTGCTCAGAATTCAAGCTCGAATACAGATAGAACCTTCAAATGTTTGTTGCTCGTTGGATGGGCAGGAGGAGGGGGAGGGAAAGCATCACTGAGCTGGGTTAATGCATGCCCTCTCTTTGGCTGACTCTCGACTTCACTAGGCATGATGTCCCTTCTCCAAGGACTGGTCTCTCCTGACAACATCCCTAGAGTACTTGAGACTCATCCTCATCTCTGGGGAGCAGTGTGAGAATACTTGCTTCTTGACAGGCTTGTTTGCTCCACTGGGAGTCCACAGTCCTGTCTCTGTTCCTCCTCGTCACCATAATCCCAAGGCCTGGATCATTCTCCTTGGTCTTCCTTGGCCCGTAGCAAAGGGGACAATGGCACGAAGCAGTCCCTGTGACTTTTGCTGCACAATTCTATCAGTGACCCAGGAAGGAAGGCCGGGTCTCAGGGGCTCCCATCAGGGAAGGAACTGGAGAGATGCACAGACCTCCCCGCATCACTGCTCAGAGCCAGATCTGCCGACACATTATCTGTGCACATCCCAAGGATGTCATTTTGCCTGAATCCTCTTATCTTCAGTTCTAATCTACTC
>NW_022104553.1:20934820-20937733 GCF_000313985.2 Echinops telfairi | reverse complement strand
AAAAAAAAAAAGAAATGCTGCCTTCTTGGAGCTTATAATCCTGCCTAGCAGAATGATCAACTTCAACGAAGGATTTTGTCACCTCAGGTTCCATTTTAAAAATAGGGAAGTCGCCATAGATCTAACTTCTAAGACTCTAGTTGACCTTCTTTCATGTGAATCCCTCACTGTGGGATACTAACACCGAGGGAAATAGGACGAGGCCTATATTCCCCAACTTATAACAGAGGGAATCTGGAAAGCTAATATTCCACGGTAGGAAAGATACCACTTTGGTAAATTAGCAAGAAAGTCCAAGTACATGATCCTGCTTTAAATATCGTTCCCACAGATTCTCCCCTAACAGCTATGCTGCTGCCTTAAAGTGAGCCCATGGTTGATTTTAGCAACCATGCTATAGAAGCAGACATTCTGTTGCTATCTCTTCCAGACTTGTCACCCAGGTCCCCTCTTTGTTTCCCCCAATGCAGGTATTCCGTTTCCTCACCTGTGATCTCAGGGATCTTTCTCTAGATACCACCCACCTTGTGACGCATGTAACTACTGAAGATGCATGTCTATGGCTACCTATAAATGTCCCAAGACAGTCAAGATGCTCCCACTTCTCCCAGTTCCACATGGTCCATCAATAGAAGCTGAGGTGAGCATGCTGCCATAAAATGTGTCTGACTCCTTTATTTTATTCTCTCCCATCTTTCTTATCCTCTATGACTTCACTATAATCTTTATATATCATCGCCGTACAATAGCTCCTTCTGGTCCTCCGGTTGTTGGAGGCTGGTTTCCTCTGACACCTCGCAAGACTGCAATCTCCCTGAGGGAGTGTTGTGGGTGTGTCAGCTATCTTCCTGGGTTCTCCTGGGTTCCCCACCTCCACCTCTTCTTAGTAATTTAAATGAACCCCAGAGGGTCCCTGCCAGTATGCATGGGAATCCAATCTCTGGACACCGGTTTGTGAGAGAGAGAAAGTAGCTTTACTGAAAACCTCTGAACAAGCTCCAGGAGGAACATGTACTTCCTCAGAATGGATTCCGGGAATATCTGGTGGTTTTCAGGGTTATGGGGAAATGGACAGGTCTGTTATACATATTCATAAGGAGGTGAGTTCCATATTCATGAAGGCAGCAGTCAAGAAACCAAATGATGTGCTGCATTGGGTCAGCCTGCTGTGTGCGAGCTCTTTAAAGTGTTGAAAAGCAAGAATGTTACTTGAGGACTGTGTTAGTCTGGGCTGACTAGAGAAACAAATTCAAAGACACTCGTGTGTAAGAGAGAACTTTATATCAAAAGAGCACTTGTACATTAAGAAAACATCCCAGCCCAGTGCAGATCAAGTCCACAAGTCTGATATTATCCCATATGTTGATACTAGTCCATAAATTCCTCTTCAGACTCATGCAACACATGCAATCACACTGAATGCAGGAAAGTTACAGGCCAGTGGCTGTAAGGTCTTGTGGATCCAGTGGTGGTGGAAGCATCTCAGAACCGGTGTGGGTCTCCACGTGGCTCCTCCAGCTCCAGGGCTCTGGCTCCAGTATAGCACCATGTGGCTTCTCAACAGGAATGTCTCACAGGGAGTGTCTCTGTACCTGGCCTCCAGTGAGCTATTTATCTCCTTCATGCCTCCAAATGTGGTCATCAAGGTGGGACCTGATTGACAGGCTATACTCCACCCCACTCACTCTCAATAGTCTCAAGTTGACACCAGAGTATGTAACTCGCACAAGGACTAAGGGGTGCCTCACCCAAGCCACGGTATTTTCAATCACTATTTTTCATATGCATGTGAACGCCAGGCAATAAGTAAGGAAGACCAGAGAAGAATCAAGACCTTTGGGATATGGTGTTTCGGGGGAAAGGAGGACCCCCAACAAATCATCACTCGTCCAGTAGGCGCAATTGTGTAGCGATAATAAGTATAGATTATAGTGAAATCATAGAATGCCTGAGAGATAGAAGAGAGATTGAAGTCATGGAGTCAGGCACAATTCATGGCAGCATGCTCACCTCAGTCCCACTTGGTGGTCCTCATGGGGAGTACGGGAGCGAGAGCAGGAGAGCCCAAATTTATTGGTAACCAAGGGTTATAACTTTAGGGGGGCATGATTACAGGTAACCACATGTCACAGGAAGGGGAAGTACAATAGGCATATACATCATAGGAAGGGAATATACGATAGGCATAAGTGCGACAGGAAGGGGATGAGCTAGGGGTGTGCACATAGGAAGGGGAGGGACTAGAGTATACATGTGACAAGATGGGTGGACCCTAGATCCATGATGGCAGCCTAACCTTGGTCACCCTTGGGTGGGCTTGACCTCTCTGGGGTCTCCTACAAGGAAGCAGTCAACTACTATCCTTATCAGAAGGGAGTGGGTCCTACTTGTTGTGGGATAAACAGTGGAGACTGCTTCCTCTAGATGGCTGATAACCCTTAGGGAGAATAACCCCTGACCTATTCTGTTGACCACCAAGTACTGTATAGTCATCTGCCATGTGTAGCAAACGGTCAAGTTTGGCATATATTTGGGGGAGACAACTTGGGAGAAATCCTTCTGTTTCCCACAGGTGTTGGTGGAGAATCTTGAACACTGCCAGAAGAACAAACAAAAGCATCTTGGGAGAAGTACAAGCCAGAGTGCTCCTTAGAAGCAAGGATGACGGGACCTCACCTACTTCAGACATGTTCTCAGGAGAGACCAGTCGCTGGAGAAGGGTCATGAGGAAGAGGAAGACGCTCAACAGGGATGGATTGATGCAGGCTGTAACGATGAGCCCAAGCATGGCCAGGACTGCTCTGTTCTGTTGTCCCCGGGGCCACTATGAGGCTGAACCGACTGGGCAGCATCTAACAACATCATGAAGTGGGAAACCCAAAGCTCATGGACTCTGTTCTCTAGTGAAGATCA
>NW_022104553.1:20932240-20934277 GCF_000313985.2 Echinops telfairi | reverse complement strand
GTCGCATCAATGTGAATGAGAGGGAGGGTGGAGTGGAGACCCAAAGCCCATCTGTAGACAATTGGACATTCCCTCACAGAATGGTCACAAGGAAGAGACAAGCCAATCAGGGTGTAGTATAGCACCGACAAAACATACAACTTTCCTCTAGTTCTTTAATGCTTCCTTCCCCCCACTACCATGACCCCAATTCTACCTTACAAATCTGGCTAGACCAGAGCATGTACACTGGTACAGATAAGAGGTCTCAACACAGGGAATACAGGACAGATGAAGCCCTCAGGATCAATAATGAGAGTAGTGATACCAGGAGGGTAGGGAGAAGGTGGGGGGAGAAAGAGGGAACCAATCACAATGATTGACATATAACCTCCTCCCAGGAGGACAAACAACAGAAAAGTGGGTGAAGGGAGACAGCAGTTGGTGTAAGACATGAAAAAACATATATCAAGGGTTCATGAGGGAGGGAGGAGGGAAAGGAGGGGGAATGAGCTGATACCACAGTCTCAATTATAAAGAAAATATTTTGAAAATCATGATGGTAACAAATGTACAAATGTGCTTGACATAATGGTTGCATGTATGGATTGTGATAAGAGCTGTAAGAGCTCCCAATAAAATGACTTTAAAAAAAGTGAAGGGGTGGAGTCTAGCCTGTCAATCAGCTCACAGCCTGAAGATGTCTCCCTGTGGGCGTGGCCTGATCATGAGGATTCTGGGAATCCTCTCTTCCACCCTGGAGGTGGGACACTCTCGCTCTCTGCCTTGGCCTTCCTGCTGACGAGCCACATGCAGCCACAGTGATGGCAGCCAGATCGCTGAGATGCTTCCACCACCACTGGATCCACAAGACTTTTCACCCACCAGCCTGTGATCTTCCTGGATTTGGCATCGTTGCTTGTCCTGCGTGAGTCTGAAGAGGAATTTATGGGCTGGTATCGGACACATGGGCTAATACCGGACTTATGGACTTGATCTGCATTGAGCTGGGGTGTTTTCTTAACATACAATTACTCTTTGATATAAAACTCTCTCTTACACACGTATGAGTGTCTATGGATTTGTTTCTCTAGTCAACCCGGCCTGACACAGGAGCCCAACGCATAACCCCTGGACCACCAGGGTTCCTACCAGCATGTGGTCCCAAATCCACATCTGGTTGTAGATGGGAAGCTTCTGTCTGTTTGGAGGTAGAGACGTTACCACAGAGAGGGGCCGAGTGGTTGCTAGTGTTAGGCACTTACAACCTTCACCCGGTGCTTCTTCCTCTACATTGTGCTGCCTCTTGGCTAGTGGTGGTCTTGTGTTGTGAGGTACCCTCAAGTCGGTTCCGACTCATAGTGACACGCTGGAGTTGGAGTAGGAATCGCCACCCGGCCCTACACCATCCTCACCTGTTCTTATGTTTGAGCTCACCGATGCCACCTCTGTGTCCATCCATCTCATTGGAGGTCTCTAAGATGGACTCATTCATTGTTAGGGGTCAAGCAGGAGGGTAAAACAGCTCTCCTGGGTAGGCGATGCTGGCGGGGTCTGGTCCCCAGGATAAAGACATGCAGCTCAAGCCTCAGCCAGCCTGACTGAGGCCAGGCCAGGCTAGATGGACCAACGCGTAGACAAGGGATGAGCTTTTGGTGTTTGCTTTCTGGAAGTGGTGGCACCGAGGAGAGATGAGAGGCGCTGCTCCCGCAATGATTTACAGCCTTAGAAACCCTAGGGGGGCAGAGGTGTACTCTGCCTGTAGGCTCTCCAGAACTCAGAATCGACTCTACAGGAGGGTTTTCGGGTTTGAGGAGCAGGGGTAGTTGTGAGGTGCTATTCAAGCCCACTGCAATTCATAGTCACTCGATGTCCCACAGAACAAAACGCTTCACGTTCCTGCTCCATCCTCACAACAGTCCCTGTGCTTGAGCCCATCGCTGCAGCCACGGAGTCCATCTGTCTTGTTGAGCAAGCCTTCCTGCTTTCCACTGCCCCTCTACTT
This sequence comes from Echinops telfairi, assembly GCF_000313985.2. NCBI lineage: Eukaryota > Metazoa > Chordata > Mammalia > Afrosoricida > Tenrecidae > Echinops > Echinops telfairi. Next base: position 20,932,293 of record NW_022104553.1, on the reverse strand, counting down.
GACCTAGTGTTATGTCCTTCCTCAAGGACTGGTCTCTGGTAACACTGGTAACG
>NW_022104553.1:20918323-20928105 GCF_000313985.2 Echinops telfairi | reverse complement strand
CATCTGTCACTCTTGATGGGAGTAGAATCCAGCGGGGTTTCTGTAGAGACCCAGGAGAGCCCCCAGTTCCCAGCACCCAGGAAGCCAGGCGCTTTTCACAGGCTGGAATGCTAAAGCGGCTCTTCCCAGCAATGGGACCGAGCGATTGAAATAAATCTGGATGGATTTCCAAGACATATTGTTGAGTTAAAAAAGCAAGCTGCAGTGCAATATGTACAGAATGAGCCCGTTTATGTGGAAACACGCTCACGGATTGCCCCAAACAATACTACTCATTTACTATACCACGCTCCGCGCCCTCCTACTATTGCAGAGACTCGCACTCTTGGACACGGCTTGGGAAGGACCTACCAGAGCCTGGCGACAGAGATGGATTACTCCCAGGGACGAGGCTTAGCCTGGACAGAGGTGACCAAAGGGGACACCAGCTTTATCTTTGACACTTAAAAAACATTTTTTTTTAAGCAAGGACAATCTACCCATACACCACTTGTATTCTTGAATGGTAATTTTCTTTTAAAAGAGAATGCATAGGACTATACACATTCACATACACGCATTCTTTTAAAAATCATTTTATTGGGGGCTCGTACAGCTCTTATCACAATCCATCCATCCATCCATGGTGTCAAACACAGTCGTACGTTTGTTACCATCATCGTTCTCAAACCATTTTCTTTCTACTTGAGCCCTTGGGATCAGCTCCTCACACATGCATGCATTCTGTGAATTCCAAAAAACCCAAACTTACTGCCATCGAGTCATTTCCGACTCGTAGTCACCCTACAGGACAGGAAGAACCCCTTTGGGTTGCTGAGACGGTAACTCTTTGCTGGAGTAGAAAGTCCTGTCTTTCTCACTCGGAGAGGAACTGCTAACCTGGTGGTTGGCAGCTCATCTCCTACACCACTATACCACCACCCATCCACTGATAACCCTAAGAAGCCATGAATCAAGCGACTGACTCTAAGGCAGCGCTTCTCCATCTTCCTCACTTGCGACCCTTGAACACAGTTCCTCATGTGGTGGTGACACCCCCCCCCCCAACCATCAAATTATTTTCGTTGCTACTTCATCACTGTCATGTTGCTACTGTGATGAATCGGGCGACCCCTGTGAATGGGTTGTTCGACCCCAAAGGGGTCGCGACCCACAGGTTGAGAACCGCTGCTCTAAGGTGTTACCTATCCTGGATTTCATATGAAGGCAAACATACTGCTAGCTGGCTTTGCAGTTAGCAGCCGCCAGGGCGCCTCATGAAGACACACGTGAAGGTGTGTTGCAGGAGTCCCGGAGCCCAGGTGGCAGAGTGGGTAGGCGTTGGGCTACAATCTGAAGGGAAAAAAAAATCAGTAGTTGGGAACCACTGGCTTGATTGATGTTTGCTTTCGGGGGTCCTAAGAATAGCACCATGTCTCATCACCAGTAATGACCATGGGAAAAGAAGGCTGGGTCATTTTGGAGCTGTTCTTTTAAAGCACAGCGTGTTTCCGCTTCACGCGTTTCCCCCCGGTCAGTCAGAAGCCAAGGCACAAATTTCCCAGGGGCCCTTCTCAGTCCCAATCTTCTGCTAACATTTGCTGAACCGAGCTCCAAGATGGCCCAGATTACTTCCCCATCTCTTCAGTGGTCAATCCCCAGTCTTCTAACACAAGGGCACAAATTCTGCTGACATTTTTGTCCATTCGGGTGGGAAGTTGACGGACGTCTAGAAGGAGGGTTGTCATCAATCGACATTTCACCTGTTTAGAATCAAGAAAATCACTTATACACTTGAGTTTTTCCCATAGCGCTGTCCTTATAAGCTGTGTTCAACATCAAAACAGTTTCTGTGGCATTTTTCCTGAGCAGGAAACAAAATTCCACAGCCTCACGCTGTTCTCTTCAATTGGCCATCCCCAAAAACCGAGATTCCATTGAAACTGCTTTTATGAAAAAAATTCACTGTGACCAGAGAGAACCTTCCCAGGAGATGCCACTGGGTGCACTAACTCAGAGACAATTGCTCAATGCTCACCTACTGAGACAAATGTCTACTACGGAAGCTGTGCCCTGCGGAGCTATTTCCCCTTTGGGGGGGAGGGGATATATATATGTATATATGTCTGTGTGTGTGTGTATTACATTGTTACATACAGGAGCCTTGGTGGCATAGTGGTTACACGTTGGGCTGTCAACCTCACGGCCAGCAGTTTGAAACCACCTCCCACTCCTTGGGAGAGAGACAGGGCTTTCTACTCCCCCAAAAGAGTTACAGTCTTGGAAACTCACAAGGGCAGGTGTAACCTGTCCTACAGGGTTGCTGTAAGTCTGAATCGACTTGATGACAGTAAGTTATTTTTTGTTTGTAAAATATATTATATAAAAAAACTAAAATATATATTTGCATTTTCCACCAACTAGTTTGAAAGCTCCGTGGATTCAGGTTCTTTATCTTGTTTGCTGCTGTCTCTGCCCACCCTGCACCCCCAACACATACACACACCTAGAACAGTGTTCGACACAGCGTTAATATTCGAGATCTGTTGAATGAGTGACACTTTCATGAGTTATTTTACATCTCTTAGTGCTGTGGTGATTGTGGGCCCAAGCAAGAGTGGCGGGGGTGGGGTGGGGGGGAGGTTAAATATGTAGTTACAAATCAGATCAAGACCACAGCTTACCATGGTGGTGTGAAGAAGAACCTCAAGTCTTACAGCTCCTCAGCCCTTCTCAGGGTTAGGCGTACAACTAGGGCAGTGGTTCTCAACCTTCCTAATGCCACGACCCTTTAATATAGTTCTTCCTGTGGTGGTGACCCCCAACCATAAAATTATTTTCGTTGCTACTTCATCACTGTCGTTTTGCTACTGTGATGAATCGGGCGACCCCTGTGAAAGGGTCGTTCAACTCTAAAGGGGTCACAACGCAATGGTTGAGAACCGCTGGACTAGGTGATGGTTCTCGCCTGGAATCCATAGATTTGTGTGTTGTATGTCTTAACTCTCTCTAGGACTTAACTTCTGCCCCCAATTTTGCATTTGTGTAGGTCAGTGTGGTAGTTACACAATCTGGTGTCAATTTGGGACTTGAGAGGATTAAGAGTGAAGGGGTGGAGTCTAGTCTGCCAATCAGGTCATAGCCAATGAGGCCTCTGTGTGGACAAGGCCTTCTCCTGAGGATTCTGGGAACTCCTGTATTTTCCTCCTTGGAAGCGGGAGACACTTTTCCTCTCTCCTCACTCCCTTGGAGACACTTTACTGACAAGACACATAGCACTATGATGATAGACCCATGCCCTGGGAATTGGAGAAGCCACATGGAGACCCCTGCCAGTGCTGAGATGCTTCCACCACCACTGGATCCACAAGACTTTGCACCCACTGGCCTGTGATCATTCTGCATTCAGCATAATTACAGGTATTTTGTGAGTTTGAAGAGGACTTTATAGATTGGTGTTAGACATATGGGCTAATATTGGACTTATGGACTTGATCTGGACTGGGCTGGGATGTTTTCTCAATATACAATTGCTATTGTATATAACCCTCTTTCTTATTCACTGATGAGTTTCTATGGATTTGTTTCTCTAGTCTACCCAGACTAACACAGTTAGTGTTTCCCAAAATGGGTGATACCTCCTCCAGGGGAGAGCTGAAACGATCCAGAAGGAGCTGTAAAAGCAGATGTCTGCACTTGATCTTGGATGATGAGCTAGAGTACTAAAGTTTTCCATTGCCAGGGGGATGCTGAGCAATTTCTCTTCTGAAAGGGTGAAGGTCAAGTACGTGTGGGACCTGGTAGACTCATTCTTGCCTCTCATGGGGTCTCAAGTGACTCCCTCGTGTCTACTATCCTTGTTCTTCTCTCTTCACCTATGTGACTCGGTATTTGTCTCTTTGTCATGTCATTCTCTTATGCACGGTCTCCCTCTGTCTCTATCCTCTCCTATCAGATACAATTCCAACTAGTTCTGACTGCCTGTACTCCCCCTCTCTAGTTTTATTTTCGAGGTGTCTGCCAAGTCAACTTTTCTTCTTGGTCATCTGCACCCCCCACCAATATGTGTCTCCTTTCTTTCATATACACAAGCCCTCGTGGTGTAGTGGTTACAAGTTGGACTGCTTACCACAAGGTCAGGAGTTCGAAACCACCAGTGGCTCCATGGGAGAAAGATGAGGCTTTCTACTCCTGTAAAGAGTTACAGTCTCAGAAACCCAGAGGGGCAATTCTACGCTGCCCTATTGGGCTGCCATGAGTCAGAATTGACTCAATGGCAGTGAGTTTGGTTTTGATTTACACACACACACACACACACACACAGAGTTTTTCTTTTATTAAATACTTTTATTGGGGGCTCTTGCATCTCTTATCACAATCCATACATTCATCCATTGTGTCAAGCACATGTGTACATATGCTGCCATCATCTTCAAAACACATTCTTTCTACTTGAGCCCTCGATATCAGCTCCTCATTTTTTCCCTCTTCCTCCCAGTCCTCCCTCCCTCATGAACCCTTGATAAGTTATCGATTATTATTTTTATATCTTACATCATCCTCTGTCACCCCTCACCCACTTTTCTGTTGTCTGACTCCCGGGAGGGGGATACATGCTAATCCCTGTGATCAATTCCCCCCTTCTCCCTCCACCCTCCCACGATCCTCCCACACACAGTTTTATAGGAGGAGCTCTGGTGGCATAGGGGTTATACGTTGAGCTGCTGACCGAAAGGTCAGTAGTTCTAAACCACCATTCCATGGGAAAAGTTGAAGCTTTCTACTCCTGTAGAGTTAGTCTCAGAAACCCACAGGAACCGTTCCACCCTGTCCTATAGAGTCACTATGACTTGGAAATGACTCGGTGGTAGTGGGATATATTTTATGTTTCTACACTGTTTCTGTCTCAGCTACCTTTGCTACTGCCCCCTCTATCTGCCACCAGCATCCCTGCCTCTAGCTTTTCATGTAGCTGTGTCCCTCAAGGAGCTAGGCTACTCCCCCTGTGGAATTCTCACCGCTCTTTCGCTCCATTCTGAGTTTGCCCATCCCTTGCCACGTCTGTGTCTGTTGTCTCTGACTCTGCTGCCTTCATCCACTTTGAATCTACCAGCTCTCTCCCTCAATCGGCTTCGGCTTTCATTCTCTCATGGTCCCCTCTATAATGTCTCTGCCCCCTCTACTTCCCTCCACCACTTTCTTCTACCCATCCTCTCTCTGTCCCCTGTGTATATCGGTCCACTCCTTAGCTAATATAGACTCAACAGTACGGACTGGCACAGTGGTTCCAACAACGAGATCAAATGTATCCATTGGGACGGTGGCCCAGGTCTGAGCTGTGTTCTGTTGTCTTCCACACAGGGCCGCTATGGAGCGGAACAGACTTGATGACCCCTAGCCACAGCAGACTCTAACACTGTCCCCCTTTTCTCTGCCTGTCCCCTCTGAACGTGTCCATTTCCCCTCTGTCACGTTATCTACTTTTGTCACTTTCTCCTCCATTGCCCCTGCTATCTCTGTCCTCTGTCTTTTCCTGTCACTGCCCCCTCTAGCTCTGCCACTATTCTATCTGCCTCACCTCTATCTCCGTCTCTAGGACTTCTGTCTCCTCCATATTTGTCAATGCCCCCTTTATCTCTCTCCCCTCGATCCATCACTGTCTTCTTGGTTTCTTTCCAGACCTCTGGGTCTCAGCCCCAGGCCCCTTGGCTCTCCCTCCCCCCAATCCTCTCACTCTCTGAAACAGTCCTCTCTGCTTCATCTCTGAACCACTCCCAACCTTATTTTTTTCATCTCTCTCAGCACCCGCGGTCTATTTTCTAGTCTCCCAGCCCCCTATCTCCTCAGGAACTTTTGTGCCCGATCTGACTCATCCTCTTTTGTCTCTCACTTTCCTCTTTGCCACCTGTGTTAGTCCGGGTAGACCAGAGAAGCAAATTCATGGACACTCGTATGTGTATAAGAAAGAGCTTTATAAACAAGAGCAATTGAATATTGAGAACGCATCCCAGCCCAGGCCAGATCAGTCCATAAGTCTGATATTAGCCCATATGTCCAATACCAATCTATCAAGTACTTTTCAGATTCACGGAACACATAAAATGACCCCTACTGCAGGAAGATCACAGGCTGGTGGATGGAAAGTCTTGTAGGTCCAGTGGCAATGGAAGCATCTTAGTGCTGGCGTGGGTCTCCACGTGGCTCCTCCAGCTCCAGAGCTCTGGCTGCCATCAGTGTAGCTCCATGTGTCCTGTCTGCAGAAATGTCTGGCAGGGTGTAACCCTGAGTCCTGCCTCGGGCGAACGATGTGTCTCGTTAGCGCCTCCAAATGAGGTCATCAAGCTGCGAGCTGATTGACAGGCTAAACTCCACCCTTTCGCTCTGAATCCTCTCAAGTTGACAACAGATTATGTCACTACCACACCACCTGACTAGTCTTGACGTCATTGGGGGCTCCCTTGTGAGACACAGGCCTCTCAGTGGTCTCCCAAAACTGGGCCCTCCACTGAGGGCTAGCCCCTTTGTCTCTGCCTCATCTTTTCCCTCGCCTCCTCATTAGCTGCTCTAGAGCTCCCGGCCTCTCCTTCTCCATGTCTGCCCTCCATCTCAGAATCTTCGTGTTTGTGCCATGTGGAAGTCTTGGTCAGCCGTAGAGCTCTGTCTCCGGACATCTAATTCTTCCAGGGCGCTAGGACCGTGTTTCCACAACAAAATCCTAGTGGGGTCATAGACTTCTGGGTGGGGGACAGCCCCTCATGCTTCACACCTCTTCCGCCCTTTCCCGCCTTTTATCCCTCCCTGGGCTCAAAAGGAAAACAGCGCATGCGCACCAACAGCTAACCAGAGAAAAATGGGAGGGACGGGGTGGGGCGGGCCCCTTCGCGGCTCTCAGGGGAATGAATGCTGAAACTCACGCGCCTCCACGTTCTTCTCGGCAACCAGTGACGTCATGGAGGTCTCTTTCCACCTTATTGGCTGTCTTCCAGCGTGGTTAGCGTGAGTGGGGTGGCCGCTCGGTTGCCGAGCGCCAGGTGGCGCTAGGCCCTTGAGCGCATAGACCTTGGAAACCCTGAGGAGGCTTGTGTCGCCATGGCAACCCGCCCCTGTTTAATTGAATACCGGCGTTATTTGATCGGAGCCGCTCGCTCGTCTGGTTGGGTGGCTGTCGAATGAATGACTGTATCTGATTGGATGCCAGGGAATTTTCATCTTCCTCTTGCCGAACTTCTATCCTAAGCAAGCTTCCACAAGGTGGACCTGGAAAGTGACTTGCGTCGCCAGGGGGCGTGAAAGGGCTTGTGCTGGCCGCTGCTTGGCTTTCTCTTTCTCCCGCGCCAGAGGGCGCCCCAGTGACCTTCAGAGGCCTTGGTGACTGATGATGTCACTGCTGGCCAGGCTCCTGATTGGCTATGTCTCTCCAGGCCTTAGTCATTTGCGTGGCTGTTATCCTAAAGACGGCTCCAACCCACGTTGCGGTGCTGGGGAAGGCTTGGAGGTCAAGATGAAAGCATTACCACCAACAACAAAGAAATCAAACTCGCTTGCCAAGTTGGTTGTGACGCTAAGCGGCCCCATAGGACAGAGTAGAGCTGCTCCCCAGAGTCTCTGAGGGTGTACATCTCCCCAAACGCTGCCTCCTAACAGCTGGACGTTAACCCACCTCTCCACCAAGACGCCTCCGTTAAGGCCCCAGTAACATTATTCTACCTGGCGTCACCAGCGGCCACCATGAGTTGGAGTCGGAGGGGAAGGTTTTGCAGTATTTGTTTCTCTAGTCAACCCCGACTAACACAGTCGCTATGCATTAGAATCTACTCTACGACTGCGAGTTTGGATTTTGGTTTTTCCCCATTTCAGCTGCTTCCTCGGCCATGACTGAACCTGGCTGGACCAGCTCGGCTTAAAGCCCTGGTTCCGACACAACTTCTGGGTCTCATGAAGGGCACGGACTGTGGACGGAGTGTGGCATCAATAGGAGCAGCAATGTGTACGTGTGTGCACGCATGCGCACGCGAGAGGAACGCACTCACTATCAGCCAGACGTGGTCTGTGCTGGAGCAATTCCACTCTGCAACACACGGGCACGCCCCCAGTAGAAATCTACAGCACCACCAGGCACATGGATGGGGAGGGACAAAGGAACTTGACCTTGCTCCCTCGGAATGGACCCACTCTTGGAGAAAGCACTCCTGCTTAGGTGCAATTCAGTCAGTTCCGGCCCAAGACCCTGTCCTCAGCAGGAGGAAACACGGCCCGTGTGGTGCCCTTCCTCCCCATTGTCCCTGTCTTAGAACCCATTGGTGGCAGTCACTTTGTCAATCCATCTTCTTGAGGACCTTCCTCTTTAGTTTTTCCTGGGCCTCTACCAAGCCTGATGTCCTTCCCCAAGGGGTGGGCCCTATTGAAAGAGCCCAGGTGGCGGAGTGGGTTAATGCATTGGGCTGCTAACCTCAAAGCCAGCAGATCGAAACCAGCAGGCGCTCTGCTGGAGAAAGATGAGGCTGTCTACTCCAATAACGATTGCACTGTAGCCTATATAGATCCCCGTGAATCAGAACCGACTGGCTGGCGGTGAGCCTGCTCCCCATGCCCTCCCCCCTCTCCTGATAACACGTCCAAAGCATGGGGGGGGGGTGATTTCCAGCACTCCCTTCTCTGTTTGTTGGAGTTGTGGTTGAAACCCCCATGATAAAGACTAGGAATGGCAGGTGCTCCTGTTTCTGAGAGCCAGTTCTGGCAAATGAAGAGGGGGTGGGGGGAGAGGGGGCCACTTCTGCTCTCTGTGGATGTGAACAGAAGGGGAAGCCAGCCGGGCGTAAGAACATCATGTAGACAATTTGTACTCTCAGGAGGGAGGCAAAACACACCTCATAGGCGCTCGAGCCAGTGCCCAACATGGCTGAGAAGCTGAGCCAACTGTCTGTCTTTGAAAGATCTGTCGTGGGAGGGGGGATCTCTAGCATGGAAGCTCTTTTGGTTGTGATTTGTAGCGGAAGGCTACAGATGCTGCATGATAAGCTGGGGCCCCAAGGGCTGGTCATGTTACCATTGCAGACTTGCCTGAGAACAAAGCCGGAAGGAGGGAAGCAGGATGGAGAGCATCCCTTAAACACCTGGATCCATCCGTGCCTGAAGTCCACCATGCTCACTCAGACTCTCTACTGCTTGTGGCTGATGGTTGCCTGGGTTGAGTTTGGGTCTCCTCTACACTCAGTAAGCGTATCAGTGCATCGAATTTATAGGCGCTGTGGGGGGCATGGTGGTGGATGCATTAGGCTGCTAACCAGAAGGTTAGCAGTTCAAATCTACCAGCTGCTTCAAAGGAGAAGGATGAGGCTTCCTGCTCCCTTGAAGATTTACAGCCTTCACAAGCAAATGACATGCACACACACACACACACACACATATGTATGTTAAATTCTAGAGTGGGGGTGGTCATCACAATCTTAAAAAACCCTCCAGATTTCTTCCCCATCAGACCTAAATAGCAGACTGAGTGGCTATAAAAGGAAGAAAAGTAAAAGTCAAAAAGACTTGGATTCTTTTATGGCACACAAGTTACTTAAAAGAAAAGGGGGGTGGGTTTGGGAGCACTAGAACTAATTGTGATTGCACAATTCATTTTAAAGGCGATTTAACCATGGAGGGGGGGTATGTTCTAAAATTAACGTGGTGATGACTCTACAATTCTTCTTTATATGACTGAATGATTGAACGATTGAATTGTATGATGTGTTCATTACGTGCCAATATAACTGTTGGGGAAAGACAAAAAAAAAGATTGACAGCCCTGGAACCTACGA
>NW_022104553.1:20917180-20918223 GCF_000313985.2 Echinops telfairi | reverse complement strand
TGAGAATCCACTCCACCGCACCACCTCGATCCCACCGTGTCTGCAGTGCCCTTTCTAAGCACCCTGATGCCAGCAGGCCCAGGCGCTGTCCAAGGTTACCCAGCCAGAGAATGCGAGAGCCCCTAGTGTGGGCGCTGAGCCCAAGGGTTCCCCCAGCTTCTGGACCCACGGAGCAGACTGAGCGCCGGGCAGAGAGAGACCCACGGATGTTTATTCTGGCATCAATAGCAGCAGCAGTGGAGAGGAACGGCCAGACGCGGGGGTGTTGGACGGAAGGGTGGACGTGGGACACGTGTGTGGGTGGGTGGGACGGGGCCACAGAGGACTGGCCCGTTGACATTCACGGCGAGAACAGGGGTCAGGACACTACGTCTTGGACACACAGCAAAGGGACATATAGACAGACAGTAGGCGTTTTTTGGGGGGCCGGGGTCCCCCAGACATGCACAGCCCCTCACTTTGAGGGGGAGCCCCGAGGAAAGGAAGACAAAACACAGTGGAGACGGAATGCTCCCCCACCCCCACTGCCCTGAAACAGGGCGCTGGACCCGCCTGCTCCCGCTCCGGTATCTCTGGGGCTGGAGAGATGGGCAGGTCCGGGGCTGCCCTGCACCACGCAGCTCGGACGTTATGGCTTCCAGGAGATGGTTCCCGGTCTGGGCAGGAAGGGATGGGGTCCTGAGGGGGCCTGGTCCAATCCCTGGGCCAGGGCTAGACCTGTGGGATGGAGTGGGGGAGGGATTGTTGGAGAGGGCAACTGGGGTACAGGGGCTGTGCAGTTCCACCACATCCACTCCAGTCCTCCCCTGAGGCCTCCTCCCTCAGACCAGGAGTCCTGACCCCCAGCCCTCTATGCATTAGAATCTACTCTACGACTGCGAGTTTGGATTTTGGTTTTTCCCCATCTCAGCTGCTTCCTCGGCCATGACTGAACCTGGCTGGACCGGCTCGGCTGAAAGCCCTGGTTCCGACACAACTTCTGGGTCTCATGAAGGGCACGGACTGTGGACGGAGTGTGGCATCAATAGGAGCAGCAATGTGTA
>NW_022104553.1:20914069-20916133 GCF_000313985.2 Echinops telfairi | reverse complement strand
AGTTCTGGCTAGACTGGAGTATGTAAACTGGTACAGCTAAGAGCTCATGACACATGGAATCCAGATCAGACAAACCCCTCAGGAACCGGAAAGGGAATATCGATACCAAGAGGGTAGAGGTAAGGGGGGAAAGGGGGAAACCGATGGCAATGATTGACATATAGCCCCCCTGCCCCCTTGAGGGGGACGGACAACAGAAACGTGGGTGAAGGGAGACAGCGGTCGGTGTCAGATATGAAAATCATAATAATTTATCAAGGGCTCACGGAGGTGAGGGGGGCGGGGAGGAACTGATACCAAGGGTTCAAACAGAAAGTAAATGTTTAGAAAATGATGATGGCAGCATACGTACAAATAGGCTCGATACAATTGATGTGTGGATTGTTCTAAGAGCTGTACGAGCCCCCAAGAAAATGATCTTACAAAGAAGACTAGGCCATCGCCCCCAAACACAAAAAGCCAGCTCATTCTGACTCGTGCTTTTGTAGTCTTGTTCCGACTCATTGTGCCGTACAATAAAAACACCTCACACCCGCTGAGTGGATGCCGACTCATAGTGACTCTGTAGGACAGGGTAGAACTGTCTCTGTGGGTTACCGAGATTTTTTAACAGGACTCGGAAGCCTCTTCTTTCTCCTGTAGAGCACCTGGTGGTTTGGAACCGCTGACCTTGTGGTTAGAAGCTCAACAAGGAGCCACTATGCCACCTGGGCTCCGGGTCTATGAACAGGAGAAGGAAACACTGCCCGGTCCCCCATCATCCTCACAATGGTTAAGTGTGAGCTCACTGTCTCAATCCATCTCCTTGAGGATCTTCCTCTTTTCAGCTGCCCCTCGGCTTCACCAAGCATGATGTCCTTCTCCAGGGACTGGTCTCTCCTGCTAACACGTGCCAAGTATGTGAGATGAAGTCTTCTTGTCATACCTGCTTCGACGGAGCATTCTGGCTGTACTTCTCCCTAGACAGATTTGCTCGTTCGGGGCTTTTCCCTGGGTAAATGCTGCCCCTTTGCTCTCCAACGGGTTGCTCATCTAAGGAGTGCATGCCTCCCTAGTGCGGGATCCCTTTTACCGGCCTATCTATCTATTGTTGAGCTGAAAGCTGAGCCCTGGGGCAAGTGCATTTCCAGACCTTTTTTTGGAGCCTAAGGGCTATAGACTCGAGGGTCCCGCCAGTCTTTTTCCAACTATGACAGCTCTTCTTTCTTATTTTGCTTAAAGGAAATTGAATTTCATTCCACCTCTTCTCTCCCACTGATTACAGGAGCTTCTGCTGTGATCCTTTTCAAAGGAGTTGGAGTCTTCTGGTCTCAGGGTGGCGAAGGCTGCCATTAATTAGTCCGTTGGACTAATTAGATCTCCACGTGCCTTTGATTTTCATCCAGATGGAGAGAGACCAATGGTTGTACCTTAGATGGCTGCACTTGAGTGTGTAAGACCTCAGTTGATTCTCACCAAGATGGGATGTAGAAGATCATCTTATGGATTATCTTACCCTATGTAACCTTGGTGGCCTGTAGGTTCACAGCCCCTATGCCCAGAATCAAGGCCGCCACTTTTCCTTCTGAGAGCAGAGCACCAAATCTTTCTCCCAAGGAATCATTGTCTGGGTTCCAACCAGCAAACCTTGCAGTGAACAATAGGGAACTTCACCTGTGCAATACCTGAGCAAGCACCTTACAGCCCAAACCAGGATGAGGCGAGTCCGGCATGAGCCCTCAGTGTGTCCCCACGGGGCGCCACAATCTCAGTGGCCCAGAGAAGTAGTTCAGTGCAATCTACATAGCATAGAATGAACACAGCATCAACATTTTAAATCAAGGGTCAACCCGGGTTGTTTTGTGGGACCTGAGACAAAAAGAAGATGTGTGCATTTTGTCAAACAAAACCAGGAAAATCTAACGGTAGGTTAGTTCGTGGTAAGAAGATTTTATGGGAGAAGAAAGCAAAATCAAACGAAGACCTTTCAGGACTGGGAGAAGAAATGCCCTGGAATGGGTTGTGGCGATGGTGGCACGGCTCTTATGAATGTGGCTGAACCGTTAAAATGCATTGACATGTAAA
>NW_022104553.1:20910602-20912794 GCF_000313985.2 Echinops telfairi | reverse complement strand
GCTAACCACAAGGCGTGCAGCTCAAACCCACCAGCGACTCCAGAGGAGACAACTGAGGCTAAGCTCACAGAAGGAAGCCCTAGACAGGGTCAGAATGAGTCAGGATGGACCCCGAGGCTCCATCCCAATGCCTCAGAGCCGAGGGGACAGAGCGGGGTTTCCGAGGCTGTCAATCTTGATGGGAGCAGACAGCATCATCTTTCTTCCTGGGAGTGGCCAGTGGGTTGGAACTGCCCACCTGGCAGTTAACAGTCAAAGTGTCACCCACGACGCCACAGGGCTTGATGGCACGGGGTTGATTAACTGGTAAGGACATATTGTGGAGTGAAATGCCAAGACCTCACTGGTGTGCTGTAGTACCTCACCTGTATGTTGTATTACCTCACCTGTATGCTGTATTACCTTACCTTCACGCTATATTGCCTCATCTGTATGCTGTACTACCTTGCCTGTATGCTATATTACCTCACCTGTATGCTATATTACTTCACCTGTATTACCTCACTTACATGCTATCTCACTCATATGCTATATTACCTCATCTGTAAGATATATTATCTCACCTGCACATTGTATTCTCTCCCCTGTATGCTATATAACCACATCTGTAAGCTCTATTATCTTGCCTGTACACTGTATTGCCTCACCATCATGTTATATTATCTCACCTACCCACTATATTATCTCACCTGTATGTTATATTACCTCACCTGTACACTACATGATCCCATTTGTGCATTATATTATCTAACCTGTATGCTGTATTATCTCACCTATGCTGTATTACCTTGCCTGTATGCTATATTAGGCAGCCAAGTATACTACCTCACCCTTATGCTATATTATCTCACAGGTAGATGCTATATTACCTCACCTGTAGGCTGTATAGACCTCACAGGTAGATGCTCTATTACCTCACCTGTATAGACCTCACAGGTAGATGCTATATTACCTCACCTGTAGGCTATATAGACCTCACAGGTAGATGCTCTATTACCTCACCTGTATGGACCTCGCAGGTAGATGCTATACTACCTCACTGGTAGATGCTCTATTTACCTCACCTATAGGCTGTATAGACCTCGCAGGTAGATGCAATATTACCTCACTGTTAGATGCTCTATTACCTCACCTGTATAGACTTTTCAGGTAGAAGCTATACCACATCACTGGTAGATGCTCTATTACCTCACCTGTATAGACCTCGCAGGTAGATGCTATACCACCTCACTGGTAGGTATATTATTACCCAACCACCAACCCGGTTGCCCTCCCATTGATCCTCACTCATGGCGGCCCCAGCTGTTGTGAGCTGAGCAAGGTTCTCGCAGCTGTCACCTGGTGGGAAACTGACCGCCAGGCCTTTCTCCCGTGGACTGCTAACCTTTACTTCGTGACAAGAGCGGACGCGTGTGCACCACCCGGAGGGCTGTGGAGTCCATTGGCAGCCCGTTTCCCATCTGCAGAGGGAGGACGGCGGGGAGCACGGCGCGGTCACCCGCTTGCTCCAAATCACGCAGCTAAAGGTGGTTGAGCGCGGATTCCCACTGCAGCTCTTAGCTCCGGGGCCCATAGAGACAGGTGGGCGTGGGGGACGAAGAGGCGGGCAGGCGAACGCAGGGGCACGAGGTCCTGGGGGTGCGAGGGTCACTCACCTCCACCAGCTGGTGCCAGTGTTCCACCGGCTTGCGGGGGTTGGCCAGCATCTCTGCCCAGTGCTCGCGCCCGTGGGGGTCCGCGGCCTCCGGCCCCACGCGGCACACGCCGATCACTTCGTTGTGGCCAATGCTGGGGGACCGGGGTGGGAGTTAGCGGCGGGGGGTCGGGTTGGGGCCACGCACCCACCCCCATGACAACCCCCTCCCTCCCCGCCCGCAACCCTTACCAATCGTAGTCCACCAAGGCGATGCTGAGCCCCACGTTCTCCACGCTCTCGGGGGCCACGTCGAACACCAGCGCCTCGTTGTACGTGGGGTTCAGCGTGTTCTTCTTGATGGACGTTTTCCGCTTCTTCAGGCGCCGCCCCTCGCTGATCAGGGAGGCTTTCACGTAGGGGTCTGGGTGCGAGGACAGACCGCTGACCGGCCCAGCCCTCCGCCCTTACTCCAGCAGTCCTGGCCCCCAGCCCTCCTCCCTCAGACAAGAGTCCTGACCCCCAGCCCTCCTCCCTCAGACCAGGAGTCCTGACCCCC
>NW_022104553.1:20907549-20909745 GCF_000313985.2 Echinops telfairi | reverse complement strand
CAGGAGTCCTGACCCCCAGCCCTCCTCCCTCAGACCAGTAGTTCAGGCTCCACCAGCCCTCCTTCCTCAGACTGAGACGTCTGTGTGGGGGTAGGGAGGCTAGGAGGGGGAGGGGGCAGTGCCCACCTGAGAAGCCGGTGAGGTCCATTGCTTTGAGGTTAGAGGCTTTGATGATGGTCACCGTGAGGCGCCCGGCCGTGGGGAGGTAGCAGAGGGAGAAGTTGAGCTCTCCAAGGTCCGCCTTTTCCTGTGGTGGACGGACCAGGAGGTGGCTCAGCGGTGCCCTGCCTCAGCCTCCCCCCTGGCACTCCAGTGCCCCAGGCTCCCCTTGAAGACCCTCGGTGCTCAGACTTCCAGTGCACTTAACAGTCTGACTCTGGGCCCAGGACGGGGGTCACCCCCCCCCACACACACACACACATACACACACACAGCTGCCTGCTTCCACCCGCCCTCAGGGGCTGGCCATCAAAGCCTATTTGTTCTGCAGGGCCAGGGGAAGTCTGCGTGGGGGGAGGGAGTGGGAGCCAACACACAGTGAGAAACAGGCTGAGACAGACCAACACACCGAGAGCTGCCTTTAGGAAGACACCCCCCACACACACTCCAGACAATTGAGGAGGGGCAGAGGGAGACAGGGACCCTAAGAGAGGGATACTGAGGGAGGGGAAGAGAGGCCTAAAGAGGCGGGTGGGTAGGGAGGGACAGAGACCCAGAGAGAGACAGAGATCTAGAGGGAGGGAGAGAGATGAAGCCCAGAGAGAGAAAGGACAGAGACCCAGAGGGGGCCTTGTCTGGGCTCCTGTCTGCCAGGGCTCTGTGCCAGCCTCACAGTCCACCCTCACAATCGGCCCTTCTTTCCTGACTCCTTCCCATCCTGCAAAGCTAGGCTTCCCAAGCCCCTCTTCCCAGAAGTCCCCCTAATGACCCTGCCCACCAGGAGATGCCCCTGTCACACACACCGCTCTCTGCCAGCGATCTACTGCTGGACGACCTGGATCAAGGACTCTCAAGAGTCACGCCAATTTCGAAAAAATAAAAAACCTCAACAAGATAGGTGAAGGAATGAGGGAAGACCGAGTGACAATGATGTGATAAAAACAAACCCATGCCCTTGAGTCCAGCCTGCCTCATGACGAGCCCGTGGGTAGAAGTGTGCATTACAGGGCTTTCTGAGAAAGGTGCCCTCGTAGAGCTGGGGGCTGAGTGTGGGGCTGGGGGGCGGGTGCTACTCACGAGGTTGGTGGTTCAAACCCACCACATGCTTCTCAGTGGAAACCCTCTTGAGGGGCGGTATGAGCTGGAATTGACTTGATGGTAGTGGGTTTGGGAAAGAAGGAAGGAAGAAAAGAAAAAGAAAGAAATCTTCATGGAAGTGAGACCCTTCTACAGCTGCACTTGGCAGGCTTGGATGGCACGTCTTTGGGTTGATCTCAGGCGACTGCAAACCAAGCCCCCCACGTGAAGATGAGGGGGTAGAAAATGAGAATCCAGAGAGACACAGAGGAGACAAGAGGACCCCGCAGGATCTGGGTGTTTTGCTAGGACCATTCAGGAACTCTGGGAGTGGTGACAGAGTCTTGGAACTTGGCACTGGTTTCCCCAGGGCTGGGTTTGGTAGGGCTGAACAAGGGTGGGGCAAAAGCCCTGTGAAGGTGGCCAAGGGAAGGGGCTTAGGTCTCGGGTTCATCACACAAGTGGGGAAACTGAGGCAGGCCTTGGTGGCCCAGTGGGCAGCTGTAACGCTTTCCTGATATATGAACAGTGCTCACTTACTCTCCCCTTCCTCCCCTGCCCTCTCACACACACTGAGATTGATACCCAGCCTGAGAGAAATTTGGAATGCTGGGAAATTCACCCCTAAGGATTAGTGTTCTGCAGCCGGGGGTGGGGGCCAGGATACCCCGTGAGGACCTGTGAGCTGGGCTGGGGTGCAGTTGGGTGTGCAGAATTGAGGTACTGGAAGTTGGAGGACATGTGAAATGGAAGGGGCCGGTGGCAATGCTGGAGCTTGGGGTCTGGCAGTCTGGGCGCTTGGGGAATTGGGGAGCGGTCAGAGGATTGGGGATCCCGATGTGTCTGAGGCCTGTGAGGTCAGGTTATTAGGATTTGGGTGGGGGCAGCGAAGATACAATGGGTATGGATGGAGGTTGGAGGTCAGGAGTCTGACCATTTCAGCTCAGAGGCTGGGGGTTC
>NW_022104553.1:20898587-20907370 GCF_000313985.2 Echinops telfairi | reverse complement strand
GGGGGAGGTGGTCAGAAAGCAGAAGTCAGAGATGGAGGCGGGAGTTGAGATCGCAGGCAGCCAGCCGATGGGCAGGTGCTTGCCAATAAGCCCAACCACAATCAATGCGCAGAGAAAGCAACAATCGAGAGGTCAAACGACTGCATTGCATTGGGGTGAATCAGCCACAGGAGACTGCATTAAACTATGGGGAAGCAAGGCTGTTCCTTTGAAGACTAAGGGGCGCCTGACCAGAGTCCCGGTTATTTCCAGTCGCCTCCGACACGTGTGCCAGTTGGACATTGACTATGGGGGCCCCTAGAAGCATCGGTGCGGTTGAATTATGGCGCTGGAGAAGAACATGGCAAGCACCAGGAACTGCCAAGAGAGCAAACCGGGCTTGGAGGAAGTACGGCCAGAGGGCTCCTTCAAGGCAAGAATGGCGAGACTTGGTCTCACATACGTTAGACAGGTTGTCAGGAGAGACCGGTCCCCGGAGAGGGACATCGTGCTTGGGAGAGTAGCATGATAGCGACAGAGAGTAAGGCCCGCAAGGAGCTGGACTGACGCCATGGCTGCATTGAGGGGTTCAAACCGAAGAACAATTGTGAGGTGGGTGCAAGAGGGGGGTGTCTGTGGAGCTGCTGTGAGTCGGAACCGATTCAATGACACCTGACAATGACACCAACAAACGCACTGGCTCCTAGACACCCTACACGACAGAGTAGAACTGGCCCCATGGGTTTCTGGGGCTGTCAGTCTGCCCAGAGCAGACAGCCTCATCTTTGTCCCTGGGAGCAGCTGCTGGTTTTGAACTGCTAACCCTAAGGTGAGCAACCCGACACGGAACCCATGTTCTACCAGGAGTCCCTTGGTCGGAAGTGAAAAAACTCCCTGCCCTCGGGGGTTGTCAAGCCTGTCACTCTGGGTGTGGAGTACACAGCCTCATCTTTCTCCTGAGGAGGGGCTGGCGGTTTTGAACTGCTCACCCTGAGGTGAGCCACCCAACCCTTCCCAGGTGCACCGCGGGGAGTTCCTTTATCGGAAGTCCCCAAACCCCAACCCCCCTGCCATTGGGTCACCTCTGAGGCATGACAACCTGACAGGGCAGGTAGAACAGCCCCTGTGGGTTTCCGAGACTGCAACTCTTTACGGAAGGAAAGGCCTCTCCTTTCTCCCACGCGGCGGCTGACGGTTTCAAACCGCTAACGTTGGGGTTGGCAGCCCAGCGTGTCACCACTAAGCCACCTGGGCTCCTTATCAGAAGTCGAAGGGAGTTAAAGATAATTAATTAAGTTAAAAACCAACCAAACAGATAAAACCAGACCTGCTGCCCTCCAGGGTTGACTCACGGTGACCCCCGCGGGCAACAGTGTGGCACTTGCTCCATAGGATGTTCTTGGCTGTCGGCTTTACCCAAGCAGATAGATCATCAGGCCTTTCTTCCGGGGTGCCGCTGGGTGGGTTTGAACCATCCACCTTTAGGTGAGCGGCCAAACACCAAGCGTTTGTGTCCACCCAGGGACCTCAGAAGGGGGTGGCTAAGGCATAGTGCTGATATTTATCACGAGGGGCGTGGGCATGGCTGTCCATGACCTCATTACCTATTCTAGCGAGGATGCCGACAATAGGACTGTCTTAATAAACAACCTGCTAAAACCAAACTCCCAGCCATGAAGTCCATTCCGGCTCAGAGGGATCCTAGGGGACAAGAGAGACACCCCCCCACCCCCCTGAGGTTTTCCGGGATTGTCAGTCTTTGCCAGAGCAGACAGCCTCATCTTGCTTCCACGGAGCGGCGTGGGTTTTGAACTGCTGAGCTCAAGGGTTAGCAGTGCCGTGCCTCATAACCCACTAGATTACCAGGGATCCTCGTTGTCTCCATGAGGCCAGTGCTTAAAAGGCAAAAGGACTCCAGGGGACCTGCCGCTAGAAGGTTATGAAATAGGGGGTGGGGGTGGGGGCTGCAAACCAAGGAGTTTGGGCTCCCGCTTAAGGGCTGGCAGGACTGTGGGCACTGACCGAGCCGCCCTCCACGATGTCCCTCCACAGCGGGCGGTCCGGGGGCTGCTCGGCTAGCTCCAGGAGGTTGTCCAGCACCACCTGGCCGATGAGGTCGTGCCGCGAGAAGCGGTCAAAGTCATAGACGCTGAAGTGGAGCTTGCGCTGCGCCAGCTCGGCCAGGGGCACCGAGAACTGGAAGGTCTCGTTGAACACGGGGTTCAGGGTCTTCCTGTGCACCTGGCAGGGTGGAGAGGGGCGGACGCTATGCCCACCGGCCCTTCTCCGTCAGACCCAGGAGTCCCAGAACCCTCCTCCCTCAGACCCAGGAATCCTGACCCCTAGCCCTCCTCCCTCAGACCAGGAGTCCTGCCCCTAAGGCCCCTCTTCCATCTGATGCAGGAGTCCTGACCCTAAGCCCCCTCTTGCATCTGACCCAGGAGTCCTGCCCCTAAGCCCCTCCTCCCTCAGAGCAGGAGTCCTGACCCTAAGCCCCCTGTTCCAGCTGACCCAGGAGTCCTGCCCCTAAGGCCCCTCTTCCGTCTGGCCCAGGAGTCCTGCTCCCAGGCCCAGAAGCCCCCCACCCGCAGCTGCTCGCTCCCCGCGGCCCAGACCTTGGTCTGAAACTTCTTCTTGCGGTCGGGCAGCAGGTAGATCTTGACGTAGGGGTCGGAGAAGCCGTTGGAGTCTTTGGCGGGGAGGTCAAGGGCCTGCAGGATGCGCACCACCAGCTGGTCCGAGCCATAGAGGTAGCGCAACGCAAAGCTGATGCGGCCACATGGCGCGCCCGCCTCGCCGGAGCCCGGCGCCCCGGAGGCGCCCCTGCGGCCGCCCGGCCCAGCGCCCTGGTACAGCTCGGGCTTGATCTGCCCGATCAGCTTGGCCTTCTCCTCGCCGCCCGGCAGGGGCACAGGCAGGGCAGGCGGCCGCTCCTCGCTGCCCGGGTCCGGCTGCGTCAGCGTCTGCTGGGTGAGAGGCCTAGGCAGGGCCGGGTACCTGCGATGGGGTTCAGGGGTGTGTGTATTGGGAGACAGAAGTGGCGTCAGCTTCCCCGCCTCCAAATGCTTCTTCCCCAACTGCCACCCTCACTCACTGAGCAACTTCGAAGTAACCATTTGCCCATCTGCAGGCAGGAAAGGGTGCTCCCCTGCAGAGGCCTCCTCCTGGACTCGAACTGTTGACCCCACACAGCACCAAATAAACCCCAAACCAAACCCACTGCCATGGAGTTGATTCTGACTCTTAGTGACTCTCTGCATATACAGGCTGTAATTCTTTTACCGGAGCAAACTCATCTTTCTCCCTCGCAGAGGCTGGTGGGCTTGAACCGTTGACCATAAGGTAACCCACTCCTTACACAGCGTAGACCATGTACCCTTTCTGAAATCTCTTCAGCACTCCTCCTCCATCCTGTGTCCCCACAGCCCTGGGCCCAGCTCAGGCCTCAACCTCACCCACGTGACCTTTCTTCCCCCCTAGCCTAGAATTTCCCCTTCCATCCATCCTTCCTTCCTTCCTTCTTCCCACATGAACCCTGATGGCACAGTGGTGACCCGTTGGGCTGCTAACTGCAAGGTCCGCAGTTCAAAACCACCAGCAGCTCCGTGGGAGACAGCTGAGGCTCGCTACTCCCAAAAGGCAAGTGGGGTTAGCCCCTGGTGAATCCCCTCTGGCCCTGGACCAGGGATGTGAATCGCCTTGCGCAGGTCCAGGATGCATTAGAAGTGGGTTGTTGCAGATGCAGGAAGGCTAAATTTAGTGCCTGGTCATTTGATCTCCCTTAGGATCCATTTAAATCTGTTCTGGTTTTTAATATTTTCTGCTTTCTTTTCGGTTAAGGTTTTGATCTGTTTGGCTTTGCTATGCTTGTTAGTTAGTTAGTTAGTTAGTTAGTTAGTTAGTTAGTTAGTTAGTTAGTTAGTTAGTTCCTGTGTTGGTTGGGTTTTGCATGTTTTCTGTATAGGAAATCCAGGATAGATAAATCGACTGAGACAGTAACTAGATCCATGCTTCCTTGGAGACGTGGCAGGGGAGGTGGGGGGCTGGGGAGCTAATCATGATGAGTACAACAACCAAGAAAATGTTCTAAAACTGATTGTGCTGATGATTGGACAATTCTCTGACTCTGACTGAACTACTGAATTGTATAGATGGGCAGATGTCAATAAAACTGTTGAAAATAAAATAAATAAAAGAGACACCCACTGGGGCAGTTGGCAGTGAATCCAGCTTGACCCTTCTTTCTCAAGGAGCTCTGGGGGTGCAGGGAGGTAAAGCCTTCAGTGGCCAATGAAAACGAGGGCAGTTTGAACCCACTAGCCATTCCAAGGGAGAAAGAGGAGGCCGGCTGCCCCGGTAACGGTGGACAGTGGCGGAAACGCGAGTCTGAGTTTCCCAGAGTCAGAAAGAGCCTGATGGCAGTGGGTTTGCGTTTCTTCATTTTCTTTTCTTTTTTGACTGTTTATGGAAGCAGGTCGGTTCGAACTGCTGACTTTTCGGTTAGCAGCTGAGTGTTTTAGCCACTGTACCACCAGAGCTTCTCCCCAAATCCACCAAGAAAGAAAAAGAAAGCCCAGACCCACTGCCATGGAGTTTATTCTGACTCCAAGTGACCCGATGGCTTTATCCTAGCGACCTCCCTAGGGAGCCCTGGAGAGGTAGTTGGTGACTCACTGGTTGGGCTGTCAACTGCAAGGTCACCCCACCAGCTGATACTTGGAGGCAAGAAGACACGTTCTACTGCCCTGAAGATTTGCAGGTGATCACCCGGCCAGACTCCCAGGCAGCATCCTCACCTCTTCCCTCTCTGCTCTGCCCATATACAAACCGCTGCCTCTCTCCTGACTGCCCCTCCAGAGATCCTCCCACCTCCGTCCCTACAGCCGCTGCACAGCCTCTCTCCCTCTTGGGGCCATCTCTCCTGAGGCCTCATACCCAGCACTGACTCCATCCTGCCCCATCACAGCCCTTCCATGGCTCCCCAGTACCCTCAGGATGAACCCAGGCTCCTGAGCCCAGGGCTCAGGGCTCTTTATGGTCTGCATATCCCCCCACCCCCATCCCCATTCACAGTCTCATCTCCCAAAGTGCTCTTTTCGAACTTACTCTTGAGCCCTCCTAACGACGGTTCCCAGAATGCACTATGCTCCCCTTTGCACGAAGGTACCCTCCTGCCCGGAACTCCCAGCTCTCCCCTCTGCACAGGCTGAACACTGACGTACACGAGCACCGCTGACACGGACACCTCTGGGCCTGGTTAACTTCCTTGACCTCTGGGTCTCGGCGGGGACACCGCCACCGGCAGTGGCGAGTCCGAGTCTCCCAGAGACAGCTTTCCACTAGAGACGGCTGCCTCCTGAGGGTCCCTCCCTCAGCTGGCGTCTGCAGCTTTGACCTGGCCTGATGAGATCAGCAGACCACGCACCTCCTTGGATAGCGAGCAACAACATCCGGGCAGTGACGATCGCACCGCTGTTTCCTAGGCCACACAGCTCGGGCTTCATGCCAGACCAGACCAGATCAATGCTCTCTAATGCTCAACTACCCTCAAGTTCATGCCTGCTCATAGCAACCCTACAGGGCAGGGTAGAACTGCCCCTGTGGGTTTCCCGTAACTTTTTACAGGAATAGAAAGTCTCCTCTTTCTCCCGTGGGATGGCTGGGGTTTTCAAACGGCCCAGTGTATAGCCCACGATGCCACCAGGGCTCCTAACCAAACCGGACCAGGACCAAAATACTCAACCACTTTCTGTGGAGTGGATGTCATCATCTCACGGCGACCCCTCTGTGCAGAGAGAAACTGTGCTGCCCTTGGGGTGTCCGGGGCTGTGGCATCTGGGAGGCCAATCACCAGGCCTTTCTTCTGGGCACCTCTGGCTGGGTTTCCACTGCCAGCCTGCCACCTAACCATTCGTGCGGACCCAGGGACTCCCTCCTCCCGCTGTTCCTGCGTGTCATCAAATTCCAAACCAGACCAAATTCACTGCCATTGAGTCCACACCCCTCGAGAGGACCCTGAAGGACAGGGTAGGACTGCCTCTGTGGGTTTCTGAGGCTGTTAGTCTTTATGAGGGCATACAGCCTCGTCTTTCTCTCTTGGAGCGGTGGGTGGGTTCGAACTGCTAAGCTTGCTGACCGGGGCTCCTTAGGGGAGTGTAGTGTTAGCAAAACTTTCCTATGGGAAACCAAAAGGTGCGCGTGATCCGCTAGGGAGCGATCTCTGGCCACATCTGCTTTCTTGGGGGAGGTCCGGAACCCAGTACGTGCACAGGGAGAATGGGAATCATGAACAGGGCCACGGGCAGTCCCTCCTGGGCTCCCGGCTCATTTAAAGGGAGGAACTGTCTCATGCCCCAAGGACTCAGAGGTTCAACCCTCATCTCACCTCCAAATCCTGAAGTCTGAACCCCCAGGCTTTTCCTTCCTGAGACCCTGAAGCCCTGAACCCCACTTCCCTCCTCCATCAGACCCAGGGGGCTTGAGTCCCAACCTTCCTCCTCTCTTAGACCCTGAAGTACAGGCCCCCAGCCTCCTTCAAACTCAGGCATCCAGACCCCTCACCTCTCCTTATCCTGAAACCCTAGGGCTGACTCAGAGACACCAGCCACCTCTCTCTCTCTCTCTCTCTCGCTCCCTGGGGTGGCCACATGGGGAAATGGGCATAGAGGAAGAGCATTCAGAGTGGACCCCCAACCACCCAACCAGCCAATGTCCACACCCCAAATCCCATCCTGCCCGACTCGGGGCTCAGACCCTCCCCAGGCCCTGGGGAGAGCCACAGATGGGGAAACGGGCACAGAGGAAAGGCAAACGTTCAGAGTGGACGCCCAACCGCCCATCTTCCCTCGCACCTGGTGGTGGTGGTGGTGGGTGCCAGGCTGGTGACCTGCTGATGAGACTGGGCGCTTGGCAAGCCCCCGCCGCTCGGCAAGCCCCCGCCGCTCGGGGGCAGCAGGAGCAGCCCGGAGCCGGCGCCGCCCTCCGAGGGCAGCTCCGGGGACGTCTGGCTGGGTTTGACTCCAGCGGCCACCGCGGCGGCCGCCGCCTCCGGATAGGAGTCCATGTCCAGGTAGGAGGGGTCCGGGGGGTCCGCGCCTCCCAGGCCGCCCGGCTCCAGCAGCTCGGCGAAGGGCGGGTGGTGGGCCGTGTGGGCGTGGTGATGGGGGCCGCCCAGCAGAGGATGGCCACCGAGGGCAGCCCCCAGGTGGTGCCCGCCTCCGCCAACCAAGCCTGCCAGCCCGAGGTCTTTGCGCAGGGGGCCTCCGCCCACAGCGGAGCCTCCCTTGTCCCGCCAGGGCACCCAGCATAACTTCCACGACACGAAGAGGGAGACTCCCAGGAGGACGATGCCACAGAAGGTCACGATGACGGACAGCAGGCTCACCGAGATGTCTGGAGAGGGCAAGAGGGCAGAGGGCAGGGGTCATGAGTGCGGCAGAGGTCACCCCGGAGAGCCTAACCTTTAGGGTTTGTCCTAAGCAATTTGTGCCTGCATCTTCACTTAAACGCCATGACCCCAAGAACTGCAAACTCAATTCTCCGGGGTCACTGTCCACTCAATAGCGCCCCTATAGGGACAGGGTAGAACTGACCCTGTGGGTTTCTGAGACTAACTACAGTAGTAGAAAGCCCATCTCTTTCCCGCGTGCCTGGTGGTTTAGAACTGCTGACCTTAAGGTTAGCAGCCCAATTCGTTACTGCCACCAGCGCTCCTGGGATCGTTACAAGGGACCCGCCCAAAGTCACACAGCCAGTGTGCAGGGGAGCTGGGATTCGAATTTGGTCTGCGTGGCTCTAGAGCACACCGTCTAAACCATTGAGCTACTCTATGCTTCCTCAAGAGATGGCCGGTCCATTGCGAATCTTCATTTGAAAGATAGAAAATAAATCCTTCAGTGGCTCCGTAGGACAGAGTAGAACTGCCCCTGCGTATTCCTGAGGCTGTAACTCTTTGCAGAAGCAAGGAGTCTCCTCCTTCTCCCTTCAACTGTCCAGTGGGTTAGAACCCCCGACCTTGCAGTTAGCGGCCCAACACTTAACCCACCATGCCACCAGATCTCCTTGAGGAGATTTAAAAAACAAAACAAACATCCTACTCCTAGTGACCCTTAGAACAGGGTAGAGCTGCTCTGTGGGTTTCCGAGGCTGACATTCTGGATGGGAGTAGAAAGGCCTGTCTTTTCCCTGAGAAAGAGCGGGTCTGTGTATTAACCTTGTGATGTGTGGCAGTTCTTAGGTTACAGGCAACAGTCTGACTTTTGAAGGGGCTGGAGACTAAGCTCAGCGGGGTGGATGGTCCGCCGGGTGGGTGGTCAGCCAAGCCTATGTGACTGACCCCCGTAGAAGTCCAGAAACTTGAGCTTAGAGGAGCTTCCTTGAGTGGCAATACTCCCCTGGGTGAGGACAACTGTAATGTCGCACCTAGTCTCCCCTGGACCCTGCCCCATGCACCTCTTTGTTTTGCTGCTTTAATCTGTATCCTTTCTCTCTCATAAATCATAACTGTGACTATCATTTTCAGTCAGCCCTCTTAAGGAGAGCCCTGGTGGCACTGTGGACTAGGCAGCTGTGCTGCCCAATCCACAGGTCAGCCGTTCAAATCCACCAACCACTTTTGCCCTTTTTATTCTTTAGCCCCATTTTCTACATGAGGAAACTGAGGTGCCAAAGATGAATTGCTTGCATAAGACCATCTAGTTAGCAAAAAGGGGAGGTGGGATTTGAACCCAGGTACCCCGTGCCCCTGGCTCTGGGCTTTTAGCCACTAAACTGCAAAAAGAGATCTGAATGGGGATGTTTAGTAG
>NW_022104553.1:20894664-20896162 GCF_000313985.2 Echinops telfairi | reverse complement strand
TGAGGCAACCAAGGGTAAACAAGTCCACAGGAAGACATAGACAAACAAAATACTCTCCAACAGGGAAAAGTGCTGGGAAAGAGATGCTCCCAAGAGCCTGGAGAGCAGGCGGTCATGGGCAGTGGGGGTGGGGTAGGGCAGAGCATGGCAGGCCTTAGGAACATGAGCAGGCAGCTAGGGTGGGGAAGGGCTTGAGATAGCTGAGGAATGGGAGGGAGGCCATGTTGGGTGGGGTGGGGGAGAGACAGAGAGAGGAGATAGACGTGACTTGTCCATCCTGGGGATGGGCTCATGAGATGGGAGCCACGTCGCGGGAGGGGGAGATGCGAGCAGCCCGGACAGAGATGATGGGAAGGGCCCACTGGAGCCCGGGAGAGAGGAACAGATGAACACACAGATGGCAAGTTCAGGATGGAGCCTTGGGATGGACGGAAACCAAGAACCAGCTGGTGCTGTACTCACAGGGGTGAGAGGGAGGAGTGGACAGAGGGCAGCGAGGAGGGGCTGGACAGGTATCTTTGGAGAGGGACAGGAAATGGGGGACACGGAGTTGGGGGCAGACAGCTAATAGCCAGAGACCACTGATGTACAAAGGGATGGAGACAGGAGGGCTTGGGGCAGGCGGCCGGGGGCCAGACAGGAGAGGTAAATGGGAGGATGGAGAGTGGAGCAAGAGAGGGGTGTGGGGAGAGGCACAATGAGGGGCACATGGTTTGAGGCCAGCTATCAGAGATAGGTTGGAAGTGGCGGTGGAGGAGGGGACATTAAGGACGTTAGGAACTAGGCTCATGGATAGGCATGTGTCTCAGGGGTTCTGCAGAAGGCCAGGGCTCCCAGACGGGCAGGGTCAGACTCACCTGTGCTTATCCCTGCTGTGTCCTGAGTGACAGCCAAGGTGGCGGCGGGCGGCAGCCCATGGGGGTTGCAGGGCAAGAGAAGGGGCTGCGGACCCGTCCCCACGCGCCCAGCGGTGAAGAGGGGATGATAGAGCTAGGGACCGTGGCTGGAAGAAAGAGCTCAGTCTGAGCCTCACATCTTGCCCTATCCGGGTCATCTATCTGACCCCAGGCAACCCTCTCTCGGGGGCCGGGGAGGGTGTCCAGCCACCCCCTCCCACCTCCGGGTCTCCAGCTCCTGTGGCGCTTAGAGACTACAACTCCCGGCAGCCATCGCGGCAGCGCTACTGCGGCTTCATAGGCCCGGAGTTGCAGGGCCTGCTGGGAGTTGAAGTCCCTCATGCCTCTCCAAGCTGCAGAGATGGGGATTTTTTTTTGGAGGGGGTGGGGGTGGGTGGGTAGGTTAAGAGGCCGGGGTCCCAAGGCGCTGCAGTGCCAGGGGTCAATGTCCTGGACCTCGAGAGGCTGCAGCCTCGTAAGTCCACTGAGGCAGTGGAAGGGCTCAGCGGTCCTTGACGCCGGGTTATGGGTGGGCGAGGGGTGGGGGACACCCAGGTGTTTCGGGATCCCCCCTTTCCAGGGCCACGTGCCCCTCCCCCGAG
>NW_022104553.1:20891608-20892697 GCF_000313985.2 Echinops telfairi | reverse complement strand
GGGGGGGGCGGATGATACCAAGGGCTCAAGTAGAAAGAAAATGTTTTGAGAATGATGATGGCAACACATGTACAAATGTGCTTGATGCCATGGATGGATGGATTGTGATGAGAGTTGTATGAGCCCCCAATAAAATGATTTTAAAAAGAAAGAAAATGTGTGTTTTCCTGTGTCCAGTCTTGTGACTTAAATGGGGTGTCTCATTGTTGACCCCAAGACCCAGCAACTGCATGTGAGAGGACAGCGGCTGCCCCCACAGAACTGAAGGCTTTCCTGTAGTTCACCTGACTCGTGACGGTGTTTGTTTACTATGCATCCCTGTGTGCTGATGTCACCGGAACTCTACGCAGTGGGCCGTCCACCAAGAGGCCCTGGTGGTTACGTGTTGGGCTGCTAACTGCAAGGTCATCTGTTCCCAAACAACGCAAGGTGGGGAGAAAGACGAGGCTTTCTGCTCCCGGGAATCAGTTACAATCTCAGGAACTCACCAGGGGACAGTTTGACCCTGTCCTCGAGTCTGCATGGATTGGATGCCTGAGAGTTGAGAACGCCCACTGGTGCAGGTTGCCCAGGCACGGTTCATTCCCTGGCCTGGACTGCGCAATGGTCCATGCCCTCAAACTGTCCTCCCTCCTGTTCCCAAAGGTCCCTTCCCCATTCACCTGATGAGCTCCCTGCCGATGGAGGGGCTGTTGACCATTTGATCCCAGGCGACCGATCGGTGACAACTGACCGCCGTGGCCCAAACAGACATTCTTAACAAGCGACACTAAAGTATTGTTTGGCTTTCCAAAGACATTCGGGGACATTTTTGGCTAGAGGCTCAAAGAGGATCTCCGGGCCACAATATCTGTGAGTTCATCCAGCCTCTGTGGTTCCAGAAACTCTAGATGCTGCTGGAATTCAAAATGACGCTCCGCATTTGCTCCCTTTTGAGCAGTTCTTCTGGGAAAGCTGTTGTGATAGTCTGGGTGCTTAAGAGAAATAAATCCACAAAAACTCATGTATAAGAGAGAGTTTTATACAAAGGGTAAGTGCACATCAAGAAAACATCCCAACCCAGTGCTGCCCAAGCCCACAGTCCAACAT
>NW_022104553.1:20887764-20890485 GCF_000313985.2 Echinops telfairi | reverse complement strand
ATATGTCTGATACCAATCTATAAAGTCCTCTTCAGACTCACGAAACACATGTAATGACACCGAATGCAGGAAGATCACAGGCCAGTGGGTTGGAAGTCTTGTGGATCCAGTGGCATTGTAAGCGTCTCAGCGCTGGCAGGGGTCTCTATGTGGTTTCTCCAGCTCCAGAGGTCTGGTTGCATCAGGGCACGTCCATGTGGCTTCTCTAGTTCCCAGGGCATAGCGCCGCCACGTGTCTTGCCAGTAGAACATCATCTCTGGGAGTGAGCAGAGAGAGGGAAAAAAATCAGATTTCCCAGAATACTCAGGAGAAGGCCTTGCCAACACAGAGGTCTCATTGGCTATGAGCCCATTGACAGACTAGACTCCACCCTTTCACTCGTAAGCCTCTCACGTTGACACTGGATTGTGTAACTACCACAGGCTGCTCACTTCAAGGTCAGCAGTTTGCAACCACCAGCTGCTCCTGGAGAGAAAGAGGAGGCTTTCCATTCTCATCCACCATTACAGTCTTGAAAACCCACAGGCGGCCAGACACACTCTCTCTGTGGGACATCCCAGAGAGACACCGATGGAGCCAGCGCCCTGGAGCTGGAGGAGCCACATGGAGACCCCAGCCAGGGCTGAGATGCTTCCACCACCACTGGATCCACAAGACTTTCCACCCACTGGCCTGTGATCTTCCTGCATTCGGTGTCACTGTATGTTTCGTGAGTCTGAAGAGGACTTTACAGATTGGTATCTAACATATGGGCTAATATTGGACTTATGGACTTGATCTGGACTGGACTGGGATGCTTTCTCGATATTCAACTGCTCTTGTCTACAAAGCTCTTTCTTACACACATACGAGTCTCACTGGGCTTGTTTCTCTAGTTCTCTAGTCTACCTGGACTGACACATGCTGAAGAAGAACAATGAGTACAGAAGGTCTAAGAAGAAAGGATGCATTTGGATTGTGATGTCCGCGAGGCACACTGGCAGAATAGTGCAGGTTCTGCCCGATGACTAAACCAACCACAGGACAGACAGCCGCGAGGCCCCCAACCAGGAGCACATGCATGGTCTTGCGGGAGGTGGGGAAAAAACCCGCAAAAAATCCTTGGCACAATTTCCACACCTTTTATTCTCATCAATGGAGTTTCCCACACTCTGAAAACGTCTTAATAAGCCTCCATTAACCACCCCGTGTCCTCAAGAAAAATGTATCAACATGACCCCTTGGGGATTCCACCACCCCTTCTTCCCACTAAAAACACCTCATCATCACCTTCTGAGATGCCCTGTCTGCCCAGCAGATCCACCCTAAAGTCACTGTTTTCATGGGACCTTGCTTCTAAGGCAGGTTAGAGCCCTGCTGGGATAGTGGGTTACTCATTGGGCTGCTTCCCACAAGATCAGCAGTTCAAAACTCCCAGCTGCACTGAGGGAGAAAGATGAGGCTCTCTACTCACCCAAAGAGTTACTGGGGCAGGAAAACCACAGGGGCAGCTATGTCCTATGATTTGGCAGTGGATTTGTTTGGTTGTGTCTTCTATTTTTTGAAGGCACTAGAATGAGACTCGGGAGAGTGTATTCCTGGGAGAAGTGGTCTGCAGTCGATCAGAGGGGCTGGTGGAGACATGGTTTGTTTTGAATAAGCCCGTGCATGGGGGAACTGGAAGCCTGGTAAGCAATCACTTTCAGTTACACCTGGTACACCTGTCCGTACCTGGATACCTGCTCTCACAGCTAGACTGGCGGGAAATGGGGAGCTAACGGTGAATACAAGGAAGAAGAAATGGCCTAAAATTGGTTGTGGTGACGATCACAAAACTCTCTGCAATATGGGTGAACGATTGAAATGTCTGTGATTTATATGCCACGTACATGCAGTTTGTCGATTTGCGAATTACATGTGTCAATAAAACTTGTTTTCACAAAAAGATGGACTGCCTCCCCAAACCCCTAGGGGGCAGTTCTACTCTGTCCCACAAGGCCAGTGGGACGCAGAATCCACTCGATGGCAGTATGTTTGAGAGTGTGAACTGAAAGCAGAATTGATTTCCCTTAAAAGTTAGGGATGAGGCATGTACCCCCCTAGCTTGTCCCCCTCCTATTGCATGAATGCCTATGGTATACCCACTGCCTGTTATGATGAAATTAGGAGGGCTTGCACATCCCTGGAATGTATATAAGCCGTCTTGATTGGAAGTACATTCTTGCTCTCTGCGTGCACCTGACTGCTGAGACCATGGCCGTCCAAGGCCTTCCTCGATTTGAAGAAGGTTGTAAAGGAGCAAGAGAGGCTTCTTGACAGGAACTGGAAGAGTCAGTAAGACATTGTTCCTAAGACGATCTTCAACAGGTTTCACCATCCTTGTAGCACAAACTACTTCGTCCATCACGAGGAGCTAGTCACAGAGAAGGAACGCTTTTGAATACAGTTGTAATTAGCAAGATGGAATGTTTCCCACGAATGCTCGGGGATCCTAATAGTCCTTAGATGGAGAGCCCCTTACAATGGTCTGTCTGGATGAAGAAGTGAGTTTGGAATTTGTGGGGAACAGAAGGAATTCTCTTAAGTTGTCTCCCCAAAATATGTACCAAACTTAGCTGCTTAAGAGTGACTGTCGGCGAAAGTAGGTCAGAGGTTATTCTCCTTAACATTGGCCATCTGTAGTGGCTAGACTATTAGTCTGACTCACCCTGAATAAGACCCACTCCCTTCTGATAAGGATA
>NW_022104553.1:20883543-20885559 GCF_000313985.2 Echinops telfairi | reverse complement strand
GCTCCTCGGATGATGTTCCAGGAGGAAGAATCAAGACTGTTGACATTCCTCTTCTAAAGCATCCCCACCCCTTTCCTCTCCTGTATAAAAATACCCCACCCCCACCCCCTTTGTTTGGGGAAGTAGTGAAAAGCACCAAATCCCATCTCCTTTGCTTGAGCGAAATAAAACTGTCTTTGTGTTTTCCAAAAATATGTCTCGGAGTAATTTTTAGTTTCATTTCAGTGCCAGGCAAAGGATCTGAATTTCTGCTAACAGCTGAATGAACGAATGAGTGGGTGGGTGGACACACGGAGGGCTCTGTGAATGTCCATAGTAAGAAATGGGTGCAAAGATGGATGTTTGGCTGGGGAATGAAAGGATGGATGGCTAAATGGATACATAGATAGATGGGAGAATAAACTCCACCAATGTGTCAGACTGGGTTGACCACAGAGATAAATCCAGAGACACTCGTATGTGTGTAACAGAGAGCTTTGTATCAAAGAGCAATTGTACACGGAGAAAACATTCCAGCCCCATCCAGATTAAGTCCGTAAGTTTGATGTTAGTCAATAAGTCTGATACTAGTCCACAAATTCCTTTTCAGACTCATGCAGCCACTCGCAATGAACGCTGAATGCAGGAAGATCACAGATTGGTGGGTGAAAAGTCTTGTAGATCCAGTGGTGGTGGAAGCATCTCAGCACTGGTGTGTGTCTCCATGTGGCTCCTCCAACTCTCTGAGGGTGGCCCCTCAACCGGAAGGTGAAATAGAGAGAGCGTGTGGCCCACCTCCAGGGAGAACGAGAGGAAGTTGCCAGAATCCTCAGTGAGAAGGTCACACCCACAAGGACGCATCATCAGGCTATGACCTGATTGACAGGCTAGACTCCACCCCTACACTTATTTATCTAGTTGACATGAAATTATGTAACTACCACAACCGTCAAGTTGATTCTGACTCGTAGCCACCCCCTAGGACAGAGTGGAACTGCTCCTGAGGGATTCTGAGAGTTTTATATCTGTGAAAGAGCAACCAGCCTCATCTTTCTCCCGTGGAGTGACTGGCAGGTTTGAACTGCTGACGTTGCAGTTAGCAACTGAGTAGGACATAACCTGCTATGCCCACAGGTCTCCTTGAGTGGGAGCACAATGGGTGGATGGGCAGGTAGATGGATGGACAATGAATGGCTGAGTGAGTGGGTGGATAAATGGATAATGGACTGAATGTAGCTGGGTGGATGGATAGTTAATTGGATGGATACATGGTTGGAGGGGTGGTAAAAGAGATGTCTATTTGAGGGGTGAATGAGTGGGTTGGCACAAAGACCTACAAGCTCCCATACAAAGGTGCCTGGGAATAGATGGTGACCCACAAAAGAATGCACACATTTGTGCACACACAACTTGATCTTGTCTCCTGGGGCTCTCCCTTGGGAGAGTAAGTGCTGAGGTGAGAGGTAGGCCCCCCAGGCCAGGGATGCAGGGTCAGAAAGACAAACCCTTTACCTAGGATACAACCAGCCCCACCCCCACTGCAGAGCTGATGACATTTCTAAAATGGAGGAAAATGCCGATTCTGGGATTTGAGGCGCAGGCTGGGTGCCGGTCCAGGGAAGGGGACACAAGGAATGCAGGAGAGGGAGGGGGAGTTACAAGGGAGGCAGGTATGGCATGAGGCAGAGAGGTCAGGAAGGCGAAGGAGAGACATGTGGAGAAACAGAGATGGGGAAGAGAGCGACAGAGAGAGAGAGAGAGAGAGAGAGAGAAAGGAGAGAGAGAGGTGGAGCCACCGAGACACAGAGACAGACAGAGGAGGAGAGAGACAGATACGCACAGAGACAGAGACACTGTGGTGTAGAAATTCCAATTCAAGTAGAGAGAGACACTGTGGCAGTGACGTCATCTCCCGTCAACTTGAGTGAAGGGGTGGGGTCTAGCCTGTCAATCAGGTCACAGCCAATGAGGCCTCTGCGTGGGCACGGCCTTCTCCTGAGGATATTGAGAACTCCTGTCTTCCTCCCTGGAGGTGGG
>NW_022104553.1:20879573-20883244 GCF_000313985.2 Echinops telfairi | reverse complement strand
CAATTGCTCTTTGATAGAAAACTCTCTCCTAGACACATGAGTGTCTATGAATTTGTTTCTCTAGTCTACCCAGTGTAAGACAGACACAGAGAGTGTCAGAGACAGGAAGGGAGAGGGAGAAGAGAAGCCAAAAGGAAAGACCAATGGAGAGGCAGAGAGATGGTGACCGTGAGAGCCCAACTCCACCAGAAGGGAGGAGAGGGAGTTACTGAGATGCAGAGAAACAGATCAATTTCCCTAAAAGGAACCAGAGACACCCCCCACCCCCCACCCCCCCGCCGACTGCCAAAGCTAGGTACAGAGATGGAGGTACAGAAAGTCGGGGGCAGCCTTCCATGAAGTCCTCCATCGGTGCTTGGCTCCAGGGTTTTGCTTATCTTGCTTCACTTAACACTCATGAGCTGCAGGCAATGCCTATTGGAAGTCGCATTATTGACCCAAAGAGTGGGGGACATTTGCCAAGGTGGCACAGCCTGGTGGGCATGGCGGTGTCAGCACTGAGAACTGCCCAGCCTGCCACCAGAGTCTGTGTTCTTGTCATATCCAGCGTTGCCTCCTGGGTACCAGAAAGGAGAGGTGGATCAGATGGAAGCTGGAAGCTGCCCAGCACATATTACAGAAGGTTAGAAAAACCAAAGCAAAACCCACTGTTGTCGAGTCAACCCCAACTCATGGTAACCCTGTAGGCCTGTGTCAGGCTGGGTTGTCTAGAGAAACAAATCCAGGGACACTCAAATATGTGGAAGAGAGAACTTTATATCAAAGGGCCATTGTATATTAAGAACACATCCCAGCCCAGTCCAGATCAAGTCCTTAAGTCCGATAGTAGCCCATACGTCCGATACTAGTCCATAAATCTCTCTTCAGACTCATGCAGTCACATGCAATGACGCAAAATGCAGGGAGATCTCGGGCTGGTGGGTGCAAAGTCTTGTGGATCCGATGGCGGTGGAAGTTTCTCAACGCCTCCAGATCTCCGAGTGTCTCAACAGCAGGAAGGTAAAGCAGAGAGAGCTTCTTGCTAGGCTCACCAAGTCCCTGTGTGGCTTGTCCACAGGAAGACCAAGGCAGAGAGAGAGAGAGGAAGTTCCCAGAGTCCTCCTTAAAAGGCCACGCCCACAAGGAGACATAGTGAGGCTGTGACCTGATTGACAGGCTAGCTAGACTCCACCCCCTCACTTTTAATACCCTCAAGTTGACATGAGATTAGGTAACCACCTCAAGGACACAGTAGAACTACTCTGGAGGGTTTTTGAACCTCTCCATCTTTATTGGAGCAGGCTGCCTCATTGTTCTCCCTTGGGGTAGCCGGTGGGTTCAAACCAAAGCCCTTCTGGTGAGCAGCCCAACACTTAACCCACTGCAGCATGTGGGCTTCCTCCAGAAGTAAGTGCTGCTGTTGTTCTCGGCGACCCCATGCACAACAGAATGAAACACTGCCCGGTCCTGACTCCAAATAGTCATCCCAGGCTCCCATATCAACTAGAGTCTGGACAGCGACCGGTGGGTGTCGAACTACATTTCCCATGAGCCTCTGCAATCTACTGGCCCATGTTCAGCATGTAGAACTACACTTCACAGGAGACTGCACCACTGTCACACTCATTCTCGTGTGTGAGCCCATGGTTCTAGCCACTAAGTCAATCCATCTTGTTGAGGGACACAGAAACCCCAATTTGTAGGAGGAGGGGTAAGAGTGGACTTCCTGGGGGTGGGGTTGCAGGGAGCATTGGAAGACATTCTTTTCTTAAAGTTTTTTATGACGAATTGAGTGAAGGTTGTCAGGGACGGTCAGCTTTCCATACAATTCATATGCTGTCTGTTTCATGCCATTGATTGTAATCCCCACACGTTGCATTGTTAGGTTTCTGGAGTGGGTTGTACCTCCGTTCTTGGCTTCGCATGAGGAAAGGTTTCATGCCAAAGTACGTTTTGTGATCCAAGTGGGCTTTTAGGAAGGACAGGACAAGTTTCAGGTTTTACAGTCTCAAAGGGGTGCACAACTGAGCACCCACATGTGTGGAACTGGGCGGAGGGGATCCCAGAGACGGAGGGGTCGAAGGAGCAAGGGGGAAGAGGCAAGAGGGTAAGAGAGCATGCTCCCTACCTTTATTCTAGCCACCCCTGACTAGGGGAAGACGTGGTTGAAGGTATTGGTGGCCCTCATTGGCTGGGTTGAGCCCACCTGAGCCTGGGTCTCCTTTGGACGACCCAGGTGTACCTCCCACCCGGCTTGGGGCTTGAGTATGAGCATGCTAGGTTTGGGGTCTTCATTAGGTGTCTAATGGTTACCTGATTTCTTCCCAACCTCCCCCCTATGGTGGCCTTTGCAGGCATGGCGGGGGAGGGGGGGGGCAACTCCTGTCCCTAAACTAGTGACCCAACAGCATCACTTGTCCCACTTCCTCCCTGTGTTTCCGTTTTCCATTTCTCCATCTTTGCTAACTCTTCTGAACTCTGTTCTTGGATAAATGCTGCCTCTTGGCTCTCCAATGGCCAAGGAGTCTAAGGTGTGCATGCTGTTTGGTTGAAAGTTGAGCCACTGTGGCAAATTCATTTCCAGATCTGAAGGGTGATTAAAGGCCATGGTCTTCAGGGTTCCGCCAGTCTCCATCCCACCCGTCAGCCTGGTCTTTTGTTAGGGATTTGACTTGTGTTTCACATTTTTCTCCCACTCTATCCAAGACCTTCTGATGTGATCCTTTGAAGGCATTCTCGAGGGCATTGGGATATAAGGGGACTTTGTCAGACCCTGGAGTTGGGGCCCCCAGCCCCCTCTTCCCTCAGACCCAAGAGTCCAAGTCCTTGCCTCCTCCTCTCTCAGTTGCAGTAGTCCAGGCCCCCAGCTCCCTCCTCCCTCAGACCCAGTAGTCTAGACCAGCGGTTCTCCGCCTGTGGGTCGCTACCCCCTTGGGGATTGAATGCCCCTTTCACAAGGGGTCTCTAAGACCATCAGAAAACACTTATTTCTGATGGTCTTAGGAACAGAGAGGTTGACTTTTTACACATACTGTTGCAAAATGTACCAATGTACTTTAGTGTTGTTATATTATGACTGGAGGGTGGAAGGAGGATGGGGTGGAAAGAGGGAACCGATTACAGGAATCTACATATAACCTCCTCCCTGGGGGACAGACAACAGAAAAGTGGGTGAAGGGAGACGTCGGGCAGTGTAAGATATGACAAAAATAATAATTATCAAGGGTTCATGAGGGAGTAGGGAGTGGGAAGGAAGAGGGCAAAATGAGGAGCTGATGCCAGGGGCTTAGGTGGAGAGCAAATGTTCTGAGAATGATGAGGGCAACGAATGTGCAAACGTGCTTGACACAACGGATGGATGGATGGACTGTGATCAGAGTTGTGTGAGCCCCCAATAAAATGACTTAAAAAAGAAAGACTGTGACCCCTGCTACCCCATGCTTCGAGACAACATTTCATTGATTTGTCATTGGAAACAAATACCGCACAATACAGAATCAATCACCTGTTGTTTTTGTGATTCATCACGATGCTTTGGTTCGGTTCCGTTTGTAGCAACGGAAGCTACATCCGGCCTATCAGACCTTGACATGGCGATTCATCACAGTAGCAACATGACGGTGATGAAGCAGCAACGAGAATCATTGTATGATTGGGGAGGTCACCACCACACGAGGACCGGTCTTACAGGG
>NW_022104553.1:20877273-20879312 GCF_000313985.2 Echinops telfairi | reverse complement strand
CGGAACCCACTTCCGGCTTGAGTCCGGCCTGCGTCTGGCCAGTTCCCGCGCGAGGCAGGGCTGAGCGGAGGGCAAGTGGGAGCAGGAAGGGGCTGACAGGGGGCGAGTCGGGGCTGAAAGAGGCGGAAGAGGCCGGCACGAGAGGAGGGAGATGGAGGGAGAGAGGCACAGGAGGCCGGGTGGCGCTGAGCACCGCCCTGGGGCGACGGGCCGGGCCGAGAGGGGGTGACAGCGGTAGGGAGAGGCTGGGCACTATGGAGAGAGCGAGCGAGGACGGGTGGGGGCGACGTGGAGGACACTGACGGCGGCGGCGGCCATGCAGCGAAGCTCGGGGAGCGAGGCAGGGAGGAAGATGGCCGAGAATTCACCGGGCAGCGTGGAGGAGAGGTGGCGAGAGAGGCGGGGAGAGAGCGACGACGACGAGAGACGACGACGGAGAGAACGGAGTGGGGAGAAAGACGCCCCCAGCCGAGGCGTGACGGGGGAAGAGGCCGGGAGATGCGCAAGAACGGACTGGCACTTACGCGGAGTCAGTGAGGTCAGGGGAACCAGGATCGCGCTGAGGTCGCGACCTTCCAGTTCGGCCACCTGGTGGCCCCGGGGCTCCCAGGAGAGTGAGGAGGCCTCATCCGGGAGAAGGAGCCGGGATGGGTGGCCCAGTCAGAACTCTGGTCCCCTCTCGCCTGAGACAACCCCCACCCGCCTCCTCAGGATGCAGCCAGAGGTGGAGTCGCTGCGATCCTCCTCCATGGGCAATCCCGGCATGCACAGGGAGGCAGGTACAGAGCTTGTGTGTCTGTGTGTCGGTATTCCCATCACCCGTGAATCCCACGGTAGCTTGCCTGGCAGGGTAGCCTTGAGCAAGCTACTGGTTCTGGACAGCGACCTAGGGGGTGTCGAACTACATTTCCCAGGAGCCTCTGCAATCGACTGGCCCGTGTTCGGGGATGTAGAACTACACTTCCCATGAGCCTCTGGGGAGCAACCCACCATTGCCTCCAGCATCGCTGTAGGGAGTCCCCGGGATGTAGTGGTTATGCTTTTGAGCTGCGATCTGAAAGGTCAGAAGTTCGAAACCACCAGCTTCTCCGCTGGAGAAAGATGAGGCTTTCTGCTCCCAGGGGAGTAGATTTCTACCCTGCCCTATAGGCACGAGAGTTTCCTATAGGCATCAGGTGTTCCTTGTGTCTCAGATTGAGCTCGGCATCTTCCCCCAAAGACAATCCTCCACCCTGGTTCTGTTCTACCTTCCGATGGCCTCACCACCAACTCAGTCACCCACCAGATCCTCCTCATTGGATGTACCTTCTTCCTCCATTCCCTTTCAGTCCGCCAGTCTCTAACTCCTCCCACACACTCTGCTCCATCCCTTCCTCTCTGTTCCCACAACCTGGGTTCAAGTCTTGTCTTCTATCTGGACTGTTTCATTATTCCCTCTGAGATCCTTTAGTTCATTCCGCCGTACAGCTCCAAAGAGATCTTTCAGGCACTCAGAGCTCACCCGACCTCTCCTTTTGTTCATACTACGCCTATGAAGCCCCATCACCCTCATGACACAGCCCCAGCCCTTCAGCTTGGCGTTGGAGGCCTTGAGTGGCTGGGTCTGATGCATGCTGACAGCTTCAGATTCAAATTCCAGCGCTCCCTACATGCAGTCTCTGCCCTAGTCCAGTTCACTCATCCATCTATCCGTCCATCCACTCATTCAACACTTATTGGGCAATGTCTTGGGGAGGATACGTTTGTCTGCAGGTAATAGAATAGACCGTGGACTGCCCAAAGAGCAAGCAGATCTGTCTCGAAAGAAGTGCATCCAGAATGTTCCTGAGAAGCAACGATGGGGGCGTGGGCTGGGTATCAAGGCCTTTGGACATGTTCTCAGGAGGGATCAGTCCTTGGAGAAAGACATCAGGTTTGGTAAAGCGAGGGTGAGGATAGAGGAAGAGGCTCAGTGAGATGGCCTGGGACAATGGCTACACCAATGGGCACAAACGCAGCAAGGATAGTGGAGCTGGCACAGGACCAGGCCGGGCTCTGCC
>NW_022104553.1:20872170-20876761 GCF_000313985.2 Echinops telfairi | reverse complement strand
TTCCTGTTTCTAATCCAGAATCCATCTGTCACCTTAGGCACGTCGGCTTGCTTACCTCATAGTCACAAGATGGTTGCCACCCTTGCAGGCCCCACCTCTAGAAGGCTCCGCCTCACAAGCTACAGCACCCACAGGGACCTCATCTCACATCCTAGGGGGGCAGCATTCCCACGCCTAAATCACTTACAGGAATCAGTTACAATCATCATCGTCCCTGTGGCTGGTGATCCTCAGCCCCCATGGCTTTACTTTTACTGTATTTTTTGACTTCTAAACGTGTGAGTGGTGAATTAGGTGAAGGTGTGCATGGCGGATGATAGCTCATACATTCGACATTCGATGCCTAAGCAGGTCTGACGCCGCTCACCCGAAAAGACCCTCTTAATGTCCCATCATGCACCTCACTTCCAGTGTCTCTTGTTTCCAAGCCCACTTCTCTCCTAACCCTCTGAACTTTGTCCTCAGATCAGTGCTGCCCTTTTGATCTTCAACGGTTGATGATTCTAACACAGGGATTAGTCCAGGCCCACACCTGAAGGGTTCACTCACAGCCATGTAGTCTGTGTGGGTGGGGGTCCCCACTAGCCTCTAGCTGACCAGTCAGCCCGCTCTTCTCTCTGATTTTGAATTCTGCTCCACCGTTTCCCCCCACTCTGCGTTAGACCTTCTAATGTAATCCTATTCAGAGCCTTTGGTAGTGGTAGCCGGGCACCATCTAGTTCTTCTGGTATCCGCCTGGTGGGCCCTGATGCTGATGTGGTCTATTATTTCCCTGGTCTGACGATTGACCTGCGGCTTTGGGTTTTCATCATACTTCTTTCCTCCAGATGGGGAAACACCGATAGCTGCACCTTTGACGGTCACTCCTGAGCTTTGGAGACCGCGCCGCCCCCAGACCAGGTGCTACTCATCAAAGTAGAATGTACAACACCGTCCTAGTGAAGGATGCCATTGACCTTGATGACCCGGAGACTATGGTCCTTACGGTTCTGAACCCCCGGGCCCTGAGCAACGCATTCCCTCGTGGAGTTCTGCTAGACCTGAGAAGTTCGGATAACTTTGTCCACTCTCTGACTCCACCACATTCGCTGAAACACTCGCAGCAAAAGTGAATACGCATGCATAATAATAGCTCCTGTCGCATCTATATATATTCCTGGGTGTACCCTCCCACTCTCCTCCTCAAGGTGGAATGATTTGAAAAGAATCAGAATCTCTGGGACTAAGCTGGCAGCTGTCGTCTTTGTGTGCCCGGTGATTCTGCCGAGTGCTGAGGCTTGGGGACCATTGGTTTAGGCTTGATACAGGGCCCCCAAGGGAACTGTACACACATGAGCTTCCTCTGTGCCACAGGACCTTCCCAAAATTGGGGTGTGGCGGGGTGGGAATGGCTATGGGGTCTCCATCTCCCAGCGAATACCATCAGCACCGACAGTATGCCAGACAGAAGCCCTAGTGTCATAGCGGGCGACTGCTTAGCTCCAAGTCGGCGGTTCAAAACCTCCAGTCCCTCCAGGAGAGCGTGATGAGGCCATCTGCTTGCGTGTGAATTTTACAGTCTTGGAAACCCAAAGGGGCAGTGCCACACTACCCCCATGTGAGTCGGCACAGACCAGATGGCAGGGGGTTGGTTTAGCTTGTGTGTGACAGATGTTACTCTGAGCACAAGGAGCCCTGCTGGTGGAATGGTTAGGCCTCAGGCTACTTACTGGGTGGTTGGAGATTGGGACCCACCTAGCTTCCCCATGGGAGAAAGACATGGCGGTCAACACCTTAGAAATCACTGCCTAGGAAACCCTAGGGGGGACAGTTCGCGTCTGTCCAGTGGGGTCAGAATCTACTCAACCCCACTGTGTTTCTGCCCTCGATTCCTCTCAGGCCCTTCCCAAGTCCACTCAGGGTTATAGTGACCTGGTAGGACCAAGTCGCCCTGCCCCATAGTGCTTCTGAGCATCTTGTTCCATAGAGGGGCGCCCGGTGGGCTCGAACCACTGACCTTGCATTGCTCAGCCAGACACTCATCGGAACTCTGCCAGGGTGCGCTCTAGTCAGCGCCATCTTCCAGGCTAGTCAGGGGGCCCATAATGCAGATGACTTTGTATGGGCCCCAGGGGAAAGTGGGGCGCCATTGCAGTTGTCCCATTTCATTGGCCACCCAAATGCCATTCCTCTGTTTGATTTGACTGCTTGCTCTGGAGTCAACAGCACTCAGCTGTCTATCGGTTGCCAGCTTCTGCATTGCCTGATGGAAAGCTAATGGGCCCCAAGCACTTTGATGGTGGTGCCTAAGAGCTTGCTCATGTACGGCGAGGACGGGCATGAAACAGGCCATCTCAGATCTAATTCATAAACTAGCACCGCAAGAAGCGATCCGCAGCCTCGGGGCATCCTGGGAAGTTCCTTGCAGTCTGCCAGGTAGTCTGCAGGAAATCCTTTCTCCCTGTCACCCTCTTTCACTTGGGCAAACTCCTCCTTGTCCTTCAGGCCTTTTCTACAGGCATCACCTCCTCTGGGGAGTCTTCCAGGATTGCCCCTGGGCCTTGGCTTTCCCTCCACCTCCTATCACCTCCACTGTGTCATAGATGGTCCTTTAGAACAGACTGCCTGTTGCACTGACTGGGAGCGGCCAGGGGACAGGGACCCGCTCTCCACCTATAGGTCCCCAGCATCCTCCAAGGCACACAGGAAGACAGCCTGGGAGATGTGGTTGGAAGCTTGAAATGGGTGCATTTGCTCAAGAAGTCAGTACATACCCCCTCCCCCCTTTTTAAGCTATTTTATTGGTGGTGAAAATAAACACAGCAAAACCCACTCCCATGTCAGTTTCCAGACGTGGTGATCATC
This sequence comes from Echinops telfairi, assembly GCF_000313985.2. Classification (NCBI taxonomy): domain Eukaryota; kingdom Metazoa; phylum Chordata; class Mammalia; order Afrosoricida; family Tenrecidae; genus Echinops; species Echinops telfairi. The sequence continues at coordinate 20,873,917 of NW_022104553.1, read as the reverse complement.
GACATTGGTTTACGATCTTCACACGGTGTCCACATCTGAGATATTTCTGTTCTAGTTCCACTTCAACCGACGTAAACTCCCTCCCCTCCTCCGACCTCATCTAGGCTTTACAATAGATGTTATCCGTTTGGTTATGTATATATATACACACACATACATATGTATACACACATATATACATATATATGTATATATACATATCACTTAATGAAACTCATCTGAATTTTAAAATATCTGTTCTCCATCAGGACTCACACACAAATGTGTGATATATATATATACATATATATATATCCAAATGTGTGTGTAAATACATTTAAATGTATAACTCCACTCACTGCCATCATGTCGAGTCTGACTCATAGTGACCTTATAGGACAAGGTAGACCTGCTGTCACTCTTTATGGGAGCAGAAAGCCTCATCTTTCTCCTGAGGCTGCCTGGTGGAGTCAAACTGCTGACCCTGTGGCTAGCAGCCCAGTGCATCACCACTAGCCTACCTCAAGTTGGTTCTGGCTCACAGCAACCCATGTTCAACAGAAACACACACACACACACACACACACACAACTGTGTTTGGACCCCATCAATGCAGCCTCTGTGGGAATCCATCTTGTCGAGGGTCTGGATTCCTCTTTGTGGCTGCCCCACAGCTTGAGCGAGCACGATGCCCGCCAGCCCCCTAAGGGAATGGTTTCTCCTGACAGTATGTCCAAAATACAGGAGAGGAAGTCTCCCCAGCCTTGCCTCTAAAGAGCATTTTGGTTGTACTTCTTTCGAGACAAATTTTTGTATAGTGACATATTTCTTAATATTCTACATAATTGTATATCTTATGTAAAAGTATATAATTTTTTAAAAGGCTATACATATATATTACTTTGTGAACTAAACTGTTGCGTAGTTTAGCGTTGACTTCAGGGGACAGTTTAGATCCAAGGTTGGACGGAGGAACAGCTGTATATAATCTCAGGAACTTCCCCCACCCTCAGTAGAGCCACTAAGTCTGTATTCCTTAAGGGTTTTCAGTTCTTCAAAGTAAAAAAAAGAAAAAAAGGCTAGGCTTAACAGTTTTTTAAAGACTGGTGGAAGCCCCATTCTCTCATTACTGTTCCTGAGGGGTTTATCTCTCCTGGGTTCTGTGTGTCAAGACCTCTTATCTGTACATGCTCTGGTGTAGCCGGACTGGTAAGATAGACATGGGGGTCATAATAGTGGGGGGACAAACAGAAACGTGGGTGAAGGGAGACGGCGGACGGTGTCAGACATGAAAATAAGAATCTGTAATTTATCAAGGGTTCACGAGGAGGGGAGGGTGGGGGAGGGAGGGGAAAAAATGGAACTGACACCAAGGGCTTAGTAGAAAGTAAATGCTTTGAAAATGACGATGGTAACATAGGTGCCAATGTGCTTGATACAATTGCATATATGGATTGTTATAAGAGTTGTAAGTGCCCCCAATAAAATTATATACATAAGCACCTTAATGAATGTTTCCCTTAAAAAATTAAAATTAAAACATTTTGGCTTTAGAAACCCTATGGGGCAGTTCCGCTCTGTCCTATAGGGACAATACGAGTCAGAATAGGCCAGTTGACAATGATTTGGGGTGCGGTGGGGTGTGTGATAGAAATCTAAAAGATGTGGCCCCTAGAGAGTGCTGCCCACAGGTAGTTGTGTTGGTGGTTAAGTGGACATGCTGGTCAAGGCAATGACTCCACTCTGTCTCCACTCTGGGACAGAGACC
>NW_022104553.1:20869285-20871533 GCF_000313985.2 Echinops telfairi | reverse complement strand
TTCCTGGAGCTGACAGCCTCATCATTCTCCTTCATTGCAGCCACTGGGTCAGTCCCGTGGGTTTCCAAGGCTGTAACCCTTGATGGGAGCACACACTTCATCTTTCTCCCATGAGGCAGCTGGTGTTTTCAAACGACTGGCCTTCCAGTTTGCAGCTCAACAGAGAACCACTGTGCTACCCTTCTAAATCTTAAGCAGTTGCTTATTCTAACACAGGGGTGTGTAGAATCCCTGAAGGGTGACTAAGGACCACAGTCTTTGGGGATTCCACCCTTCTCTATCTGCCCAGTTTGATGGTTTTGACTTATGTTCTACATTTTTCTTCCACTCTGTCCAGGACCTTCTAATGTGATTCCCTAGCAGAGCAGTTGGCTGTGGGCGCCGGGCACCATCTAGTTCTCCTGGTCTCAGGGTTGTGGACGCCCATGTTCACGTGCCCATGAGTCCACTGGGTTCATGAATTGTTCCCATCTGACTTCTGATGTTCAACACCCTTGTTTCGTTTGAACAGAGAGAGACCGGTAGGTGCGCCTTAGATGGTCGCACATGAACTGGGAAGACCCCCGGTTGCTTCACACCACAGCAGGCTGTAGAGCATTATCTTCATGGGCTGCGTTAGGTCCATTGGCTGTGGTGTCCGCACCTACCCCAGAGGGTTTCCAAGGCTGTTGGTCTTTATTGAAGCAGAGAGCTTTGCCTTTCTCCTGTAGCATGGCTAGTAGGTCTGAACGGCTGACATGATGCTTAGAGGCTAGTTGCTTAACCCTCTGCACCACCACAGCTCTTTTTGGGGCTACAGCAGCGGAGTAAAGACAGCCAGGGGTGCCTCTTTTTAGTTCACTTACCCTATTGCACTTCCAAATATATATATATATATATTTTTTTTTTTAAATTTCCTCCTTAGAAATGGAAGGTTTGTGGCCAAAGCTGGCCCATCAGCCCCGTTTTCCCCAATAGCATGTGCTCACTCCACGTCTCTCAGTCACCCATTGGTGACTGTCTCACGATATCTCAAACTCATTCACTAGGCTTCGGTGTGCTTCATAGATGACACACGAAAACAATCAAAAACAATCCGAAAAACACTGCCCTGGAGTGGATGTTGACGCATAGTGACCCTTCCTGATAGCATGGAGTCTAACTGCCCCAGAGGGTTTCCAAGACTAACCCTGACGGAAGCTGACTTCTACACAAGGCGGGAGAAGCTGCCTGCCCTACGGACTTGAACCAGACTGGACTTGCCGCTTTGGCAATTATTTCTCCATAGAAGTCTCTTTCTACAGACATAGACATATATGAGCATGTATAGACATACGTATGAGCTTTGCTTCCCTGGAGAATCCAGCCGAACACACCGATGAATGACTGCTGAACGGGAACTGCTAAGCTGCTGTGTAAACCTTCACCGAACACACAAGGAAAATGTCATTAAAAGAAAAACCAGGAGGAAAACTGTCCCAGCAGCTGCCCCGGGGGGAGCAGATGGCAGGTGGGCACAAGCTAAGCTATGTGGATGTCGTGTCGTTAGGGTCCTCTGGGGCACACCTGTAGCAGGTGTGTGTAGAGACCGTCTGTCCTGCCTCTTGAGGAGTTGACTGAGGATGTTGGTCTGCTGGGGTGTTTGCACCGCCCACCTTTAGGTCGGCAGCAGGGTGGTCAGCCCCAACCCACTGCCATGCCATGTTGACACATTGCCTCGGCAACAGGAATGACACACCGCCAGTCCGGCGCCATCCTCACCACTGATCTGTGTCCCATCCGTCTCACCGAGGGTGTTCCTCTCTTTCTCTGGCCCTCTGCTTTGACCATGACGACGTCCTCCAGGGACAGGTCATGTCCAAAGTACAAGAGACCAAGTCTCTCCATCCTCCCTAAATCTGGTTTCCAATACCGGAAGTCCTTCTGGGAAGCTCACAGCCTCGTTTTTTCTCCCTCACCGTGGGTAGTGGTTTTGAATGGCTGACCTTGCCACCATCAGCAGCCCGACACTTCCCCGACAGCACCCACGGGGCTCCTTAGAATGAAGCAGCATTGGGTCATTTTGTGTGTGTGGGGGGCGTGGTTTGGGTCATGTTGCTGTTGTGCCTTGTGTTGACACCTGGTCAGCTTTGGCTTTGGCCTATCCAGTGTTCAGAACCCTGACCGTAGAAACTCTGTCCCCAGGAGCCCTCCTTGTGGACCCCGAGATTCCAGAGCAGATCCAGACCCGAAGCCTGATCAGACCCACCAAATCCTCGTGAGCGCCCCC
>NW_022104553.1:20864040-20869185 GCF_000313985.2 Echinops telfairi | reverse complement strand
GATGAGGAGTCGGAGCTAACTCCTAAACGGGGCGCGGCAACAGTGAGTTCCGTAGGAGGCGGGGCCGGCTATCAGGTTTGCGAAGGGGAGGAGCCTGGAGTGAACTCAGGCGAAGGGTTGGAGCTGAAAATTCCTGCGAGGGGCAGGGAGATAGTGAGCTCAGGGTAGGGAGCGGGGGCAATAAGGAGTGGGCTTGAATGTAACGATTGGGGAGCCGGACCGAGCAAAGTGAGATGAGCAGGGCCGTGAAGGGGCGAGGCTAGGAGAAACTGGGTGTGGGTGTGGCAGGGTGTGTGCATGTAAATGTGGAAGGGTGGGTGGGGCTAGGGAGGGAGAGCACGCGATGGGGCGGGGCCTGGAGTGCAAGAGGAAAGCGGGAGGGGTCGTGAGATCTGTAGTAGAAGGCTGAGGTGCATAGCAGAGACCAGGGATGGTAGGAGCCTGGAGTGACAGCTCCGAGGGGGCGGGGCCTGCACTGAGCTGGTGGTCGGGGGCAGGGATGAGCGAGGCCTGAGATCTACGTTGGATGGATGCTAGGTGACCTGGGGGAGAAGACAGGGTTGCAGAGAAAGTCTAGGAGAGGGTCACAGGTAGACAGTCAGGCAACTGGGCTCAGGCAGGGAGGGACCAGGAGCGAGTTCATCTTTGTCTCCGCTCCGCCCCTTTCCTCTCGCCCTCGCCCCTTCCCCGCAGGTGGCTTATCACGGTCACAGACTTCCAGACTCGCTCGCGCCTGCTGCGCTCCGGCCTTAGTCCCCGCGGGCTGGCGCACCAGCTAGTGCGCCACGACGAGCTGTTGTTGAGCGACTACCGCCTGCATCTGCGCCGATCCCTGGCCCGACAGCGCATGCTCGAGGCCCTGGGGGCGGAGCCGACCGAGGAGGAGTGACGCGAGGGGCCGGGCTCTGGCTGGGCTTGCGCACCGCCCCTCCAGAGCCCAGGCAAAGGGGGCGTGGCCTACGCTGGAAGGAGGCGGGGTCGGCTCGAGGGGGTGGATACTGTGAGTTTAATTATAAAGAATGACCTGGTACAAAAGCCATTTCTCTCTGCAAAATCTTGGTGGGGAGTCAAGGGGAGGGAGGTGAAGGGAGGTAAGGATGAACCCCCGTATTATAATCCTGCCTCCCTAATCTTCCCCAGTCCCTGCAATTGTCTGGTGAGGGATAAACTGAGGCCCAAGAGGGAAGACTCGGGCGCAGGGGATTTCCATAAGTGCTCACCCCATCTCAGAGAGAACCGGATGCCCTGACCCGCCTCCCTTCTTCTCCCTCCCACCCCCCTTGGAAGACAATTTTCGGGCTTTTATTTCAGGGTTTTCGTCTGGATTTTTTGTGTGATCTAGTTGTTGGTTTTTTTGTGTCTTTGTTTTTAATATTTTTCTTTTGTTATTCCTCTTTTTGCTGCGTCTCTCCTCTCTGCCCCCCCCAATTCAGCCCCTCCCTCCCCCCTCCCCTCCTACCTCTCCCCCCCCCCCCCCCCCCCCCCCCGTCCTACCCTTGGTTCCCCGCCTCCACTCCCCTTAATGCTGACCACAGCGACCCCTGACTTTGAAGGCCCCTGTCCGTTTGGTCTCCCGCCAGGAAGCAGCACCTGCGACAGGTCATTGCCGAGTATGAGGCCCTGGACCGCGAGCTCCCGTGTATCCGGAAGTTCCCCATGCCGCCTGCTGCCCAGCCCCTGAGCCTGTGCATGGAGACCACGGTGAGGCACCCCCACCCCACCCCAGGGCCATGCGCCTGCAGTTAGTGGGATGAGGTAAAGGGCACCTGGGCAGAGCGGGGTCAATGGACGGGGGTTGAAGACCGGGCTCTGTGTCTTCCCAGGTGTGGGCCTGGCAATGAGACAGCTGGCTAGAAATGGTCAGTCCGTCAAGGGTCAGTTGTCCTGTTTATCCCTGCAAATCCAAGAGAGGTTGACTGACTGAGAGAGCGGGAGACTGGGGAAAGGAGGAAGTGAGGATTGAGGAATGGGGAAACTGAGGGGCGGGGCTGTGAGGGACAGAAGGGTGGGACTCAGGAACAGGGCTGGGACATGAGAGCTGAAATGGAGGACCAAGGAACAGAGAAGCAGGACTGAGGGACAGAGAGAGGGGGACTCATAATCCAACAGGCCTCCCAGAGGGTTTCCCAGGCTGTCAATCTTTACAAGAGCCCACAACCTCATCATTTTCCCTGGGAGCGGCTGGTGAGTTTGAACCCCCACCCCCAGCAGACCCCTACTTGCCCGACAGCGCCACCTGCTGAACGTATATAGGCATATACTCTAATTATATGGGCCGCAGACTATATAGGAGTATATATGGGCCTCAGAGTATATAGGCATATACTCTAATTATACGGGCCGCAGAGCCCTGGTGGTGTAGTGGCTTTGCATTGGGCTGCTAACCTCAAGGACAGCAGTTCAAAACCACCAGCTGCCGCTTTGCTGGAGAACGGAGCGTTCTAGTTCAGTAAAGAGATACAGCCTAAGAGACCCACAGGGACAGTTGTACCCCGTCCTATTGGATGGTTAGAACTCAGCATCGACTCCCAAGGCAGTGAGTTTTGAGTCTGTTTTACCACATCCTGATCTTGTGTTAAACTGTGACTGAAGACAATTTTATTTCCCCCTGAATGATTCAAGTTGATTGACAGAAGTCAAATCTCGCACGACCCCTAGCGTTTGACGAACTGAACATTCCCGACACTCCTTCGAGAGGGAAGGGAAAGAAAAGGTGGGGTGGGGGTGGGCGGTGGGGGACACAGCAGAGAACGGCCAACTTTGTAGAAGCTTGCCCTGCAAGACGACGGCTGGAAAAGTTACCGGTCGATTGGGGAAGTTTGTCCCATGGGCCCCGTGAGACTCGATTTCTTTGGTGAATGACCCGGAATGTCGACAATGCTTTCTCCCGGAGAGATCCCCCCTCGCACTCTCCGCAGAGCGAGGGTCACGTAAGGTTCCGTCCTTGGGTGCACCGGGGACGCTGGCAAGTTCTGCTGGCCGGGTCCGTGGAGGGGACCCGGCTGGTACGAGCTCCAGAGGACTCTCTCGGCTCCCAGCCCGAGGCCGACTTCACCCACCTGGAGGTGCTGCAGGCGCTGGAGGCCGAGCTGCCCGGGGCCATGGAGAGCGGGCGCGTGAGCAGCATCCGCTTTGAGAATATGAATGTCATCTGCGGCACAGCAGGGCGCCGCGATCGGTGAGTCCGTGCTGGGGCGGGGCCGGATGCTAAAGGGGTGGGGCCTGAAGTGAGGTCATCGGGGGCGGGGCTAAAGGGATGGGAGGCAGTGAGGAGGAACTCGTAAGCTCAGTGAGGGGGCGGGGCCCGCAGTAAGCGCGGTGAGGGCGGGGCTTAGAGCTACCGGGAGGAGGGTCGCCTCCGTTTCTTTCTCCGCACACTCCTGCCCTGACCCGACCCGTCCTCCCTTGAGCTGAGTTTAAAGGCGGGGCAGGCAATGAACTTGGGGAAAGAGCGAGGTCAGGATTAGACTGTGAGGGGACGGATCGGGGAACTTTTGAAATCCATAGGGGGTTGGGACTAGGTGTAAACTTAGCGAGAGGGCGGGGCTGGCTGTCAAGAGGGCGGAGCTGAGAACTAAGAGGGGCGGTGCGGCATTGAGCTTCGAAGGGGGCTGGGCCAGCTGTCAGGGTGGAAGGGGGCGGAGCCTGGAAGGAGCTCTGTGAGGGTAAGCGGCCAAGGCGATGAGGAGTCGGAGCTAACTCCTAAACGGGGCGCGGCAACAGTGAGTTCCGTAGGAGGCGGGGCCGGCTATCAGGTTTGCGAAGGGGAGGAGCCTGGAGTGAACTCAGGCGAAGGGTTGGAGCTGAAAATTCCTGCGAGGGGCAGGGAGATAGTGAGCTCAGGGTAGGGAGCGGGGGCAATAAGGAGTGGGCTTGAATGTAACGATTGGGGAGCCGGACCGAGCAAAGTGAGATGAGCAGGGCCGTGAAGGGGCGAGGCTAGGAGAAACTGGGTGTGGGTGTGGCAGGGTGTGTGCATGTAAATGTGGAAGGGTGGGTGGGGCTAGGGAGGGAGAGCACGCGATGGGGCGGGGCCTGGAGTGCAAGAGGAAAGCGGGAGGGGTCGTGAGATCTGTAGTAGAAGGCTGAGGTGCATAGCAGAGACCAGGGATGGTAGGAGCCTGGAGTGACAGCTCCGAGGGGGCGGGGCCTGCACTGAGCTGGTGGTCGGGGGCAGGGATGAGCGAGGCCTGAGATCTACGTTGGATGGATGCTAGGTGACCTGGGGGAGAAGACAGGGTTGCAGAGAAAGTCTAGGAGAGGGTCACAGGTAGACAGTCAGGCAACTGGGCTCAGGCAGGGAGGGACCAGGAGCGAGTTCATCTTTGTCTCCGCTCCGCCCCTTTCCTCTCGCCCTCGCCCCTTCCCCGCAGGTGGCTTATCACGGTCACAGACTTCCAGACTCGCTCGCGCCTGCTGCGCTCCGGCCTTAGTCCCCGCGGGCTGGCGCACCAGCTAGTGCGCCACGACGAGCTGTTGTTGAGCGACTACCGCCTGCATCTGCGCCGATCCCTGGCCCGACAGCGCATGCTCGAGGCCCTGGGGGCGGAGCCGACCGAGGAGGAGTGACGCGAGGGGCCGGGCTCTGGCTGGGCTTGCGCACCGCCCCTCCAGAGCCCAGGCAAAGGGGGCGTGGCCTACGCTGGAAGGAGGCGGGGTCGGCTCGAGGGGGTGGATACTGTGAGTTTAATTATAAAGAATGACCTGGTACAAAAGCCATTTCTCTCTGCAAAATCTTGGTGGGGAGTCAAGGGGAGGGAGGTGAAGGGAGGTAAGGATGAACCCCCGTATTATAATCCTGCCTCCCTAATCTTCCCCAGTCCCTGCAATTGTCTGGTGAGGGATAAACTGAGGCCCAAGAGGGAAGACTCGGGCGCAGGGGATTTCCATAAGTGCTCACCCCATCTCAGAGAGAACCGGATGCCCTGACCCGCCTCCCTTCTTCTCCCTCCCACCCCCCTTGGAAGACAATTTTCGGGCTTTTATTTCAGGGTTTTCGTCTGGATTTTTTGTGTGATCTAGTTGTTGGTTTTTTTGTGTCTTTGTTTTTAATATTTTTCTTTTGTTATTCCTCTTTTTGCTGCGTCTCTCCTCTCTGCCCCCCCCAATTCAGCCCCTCCCTCCCCCCTCCCCTCCTACCTCTCC
>NW_022104553.1:20861394-20863940 GCF_000313985.2 Echinops telfairi | reverse complement strand
CCCCCTTACCCACCTCCCCTAACCTCGCGGCACCCATCCGGAATGAACAAGCCCTTGATAGATGGACACCGCGTAGGCCCCCTGCGCACGGGGGCAGCCGACAAGGGGTCGGGGGTCGGGAGGGGTCCAGCGCGACCTCCGCCCCCCCTGTTCGCCACCCTCCCCCCTCCCACGACCCTCCCACACAAGGTACCCCGCAGATCCCTGATGGGGTGAGGGGAAGGGGCTTGCAAGCCCCCACACACACACCCACGGACGGAGCATGCCCCCCCCTCAAGGGTAGGGGGGCAGCAGAGGGGGAATGGGTTTGGGGGAAAAGAGGGGGGAGCTCCCTTCTTTGGCAGCTGAACATGGGGAGGACCTGAGGGCAAGGCCCTCCCCCTTTTACCCACAATAGTGGAGGGGGCTTCCCAGGGGGAGGGGTGGCTTAAAATTCCCAAGCCCCAGGAATAAAGGGGGAGGGGCGTGCGGGAGAGGAGGAGCCATGCTGGAGGAGGGAGGGTGTCTCTGGGAAAGAAAGCAAGGCTAGGGAGGGGAAGAAGCTGTTCTTGCTGAAGGGATGGATAGGCAGCCCGCCTGGGAGGGGCCCCGAAGAGTGGGGGGGGGCGATGGGGGGGAAAGGGGACGAGCTTGAGAGAGGCTGAGAAGGAGGGCGTGAGGGAGGGGCGCCTGATTCACAGCAAGTGTGCATTTAGGGTTCTCCTTCCCCAGAAGAGCAGAGTGCAAGTTGCTAAGAGATTAAGAGGGAACACGGCGCCAAGGGCTTGTCCTGTAAAGAAAAGGCAGGGCTCTTGGAAGGAAATGGGAGATTGGCCCAAGCGGGCATGAGGTGAGATGCGACAAAAAAGAGTTGGTGGGACTAGAGGGGTTGCAGGTGGGTGGGTGTCTCAGTAGGGAGCCAAAGAAGTAGAGAAGCAAGAATGTGTGTGAGGCCAAGTCCCGGTGGGTGTGCAAGAAAGGTGTTCGTCGGGGAGGGGAACCAGCGGAAGTGTTGGGCAAGCGTGCAAGAGCGCAGGGTGGATAGAGATGTGAGAAAGAAGGGGGATGGGGCAGGGAGTGGAGGCCTGGCAACGAGGAGGAGGAGGAATTGAGAAAGAAATGTTTCCTGGGAGGCAGACATGATAAAAGTGACAGTGCAAGGAGGACCAGAGGAAGTAAGAGGGGCGGTGCGGCATTGAGCTTCGAAGGGGGCTGGGCCAGCTGTCAGGGTGGAAGGGGGCGGAGCCTGGAAGGAGCTCTGTGAGGGTAAGCGGCCAAGGCGATGAGGAGTCGGAGCTAACTCCTAAACGGGGCGCGGCAACAGTGAGTTCCGTAGGAGGCGGGGCCGGCTATCAGGTTTGCGAAGGGGAGGAGCCTGGAGTGAACTCAGGCGAAGGGTTGGAGCTGAAAATTCCTGCGAGGGGCAGGGAGATAGTGAGCTCAGGGTAGGGAGCGGGGGCAATAAGGAGTGGGCTTGAATGTAACGATTGGGGAGCCGGACCGAGCAAAGTGAGATGAGCAGGGCCGTGAAGGGGCGAGGCTAGGAGAAACTGGGTGTGGGTGTGGCAGGGTGTGTGCATGTAAATGTGGAAGGGTGGGTGGGGCTAGGGAGGGAGAGCACGCGATGGGGCGGGGCCTGGAGTGCAAGAGGAAAGCGGGAGGGGTCGTGAGATCTGTAGTAGAAGGCTGAGGTGCATAGCAGAGACCAGGGATGGTAGGAGCCTGGAGTGACAGCTCCGAGGGGGCGGGGCCTGCACTGAGCTGGTGGTCGGGGGCAGGGATGAGCGAGGCCTGAGATCTACGTTGGATGGATGCTAGGTGACCTGGGGGAGAAGACAGGGTTGCAGAGAAAGTCTAGGAGAGGGTCACAGGTAGACAGTCAGGCAACTGGGCTCAGGCAGGGAGGGACCAGGAGCGAGTTCATCTTTGTCTCCGCTCCGCCCCTTTCCTCTCGCCCTCGCCCCTTCCCCGCAGGTGGCTTATCACGGTCACAGACTTCCAGACTCGCTCGCGCCTGCTGCGCTCCGGCCTTAGTCCCCGCGGGCTGGCGCACCAGCTAGTGCGCCACGACGAGCTGTTGTTGAGCGACTACCGCCTGCATCTGCGCCGATCCCTGGCCCGACAGCGCATGCTCGAGGCCCTGGGGGCGGAGCCGACCGAGGAGGAGTGACGCGAGGGGCCGGGCTCTGGCTGGGCTTGCGCACCGCCCCTCCAGAGCCCAGGCAAAGGGGGCGTGGCCTACGCTGGAAGGAGGCGGGGTCGGCTCGAGGGGGTGGATACTGTGAGTTTAATTATAAAGAATGACCTGGTACAAAAGCCATTTCTCTCTGCAAAATCTTGGTGGGGAGTCAAGGGGAGGGAGGTGAAGGGAGGTAAGGATGAACCCCCGTATTATAATCCTGCCTCCCTAATCTTCCCCAGTCCCTGCAATTGTCTGGTGAGGGATAAACTGAGGCCCAAGAGGGAAGACTCGGGCGCCGGGGATTTCCATAAGTGCTCACCCCATCTCAGAGAGAACCGGATGCCCTGACCCGCCTCCCTTCTTCTCCCTCCCACCCCCCTTGGAA
>NW_022104553.1:20858818-20861040 GCF_000313985.2 Echinops telfairi | reverse complement strand
CGTGGAGGAGGACGCCGCGGGCGAAGTGGCCCCCGGGGCCGCGGCGGCAGCAGAAGGGGGGACCCCTGTCGCGGTGGGGAGTGGCGGCAGGGGTGGCTTGTGCCAGTTTTGAAACAGGCTGCTGACCGGTTTGGAGAGAAGCGAGGACTGCGAGTCGTCGGAGAGTCTGGAACGCGACCAGTGGGCAGGGGCGGGATGGCGGAGGGGAGGTTGTGGGGTGAGGAAAGGACAGAGGTCAAAGATATGGTGGGGGCGGGGAGAGGAAGAGCGACATGGGGGTCGGGGTTAGAGGGGAGAGGAGCGGAAGGAGCGAGGGGTGGGAGCCAGATGGGAGTCAGAACAGAACGGAGAGAGAGAAGAGAGACCAGGGAGAGGGGACAGCCAAGAGAGATGAAAGAAAAAGAGACATTAAGTGATAATAATAATAACCGCCACCACTTTCCGAAGCTCGCTTCTGTGTGCCAGGCTTTGCTCCAAGCGCGTTCACGTGTCCAATCGCCATGGAAGCCCCGCCCCGCCCCCCCCCTCTCTCGGACAGCCTGGCTGCCCATTCAGGAACTTGCCTAAGGACACACTGCAGGGTGGCAGGGCCATGTTAGAGGGCACCAAAGTCTGGGCTTTTAACCACTACTCTAAACGGCCTGCTGGGTTAGGGCCAGTCACAGCAGAGTAGAAGAGGGGCAGACAGCGAGGGAGGAAGGCCAACAATGATAGAACACAACAACCAAACATAAAAGAGGGCGAGCGTCCAGGTTGGGGGTGTGGGAAGGCGGGGAGATGGAAGGGGACAGGGGACACAGAGAGAGAAAGAGAGAGAGAGATGAGGAGAGGGGAAATGAACGAGAGCAGAAACAAGAGGAGAAAAAGGTTCCCCCTCCTCCCTTGGGCTTCTTCAAGAGTCGACCTGCCCCAGGGCCTTGGCACTGGCTGTTCCGTGGGCCTGGGTCAGTCTTCCCCTCCCCACCCCGCACCATAGTCATGTGGTGGGTTCCCTCCCCTCCTCCAGTTCCTTGCCGACTGGACCCTTCAAACGAGAGATCTTCTGGAACCATCCCAGTAGTCCATACCCCTCCCCACCCCCGGAGAGTGGACCTAGGACCGCTGGTGGCTTATGCTGCAGGTTATGTATCAGGCTGCTAAAGACTTATAGCCTTGGGGGAAAAAAAAAAAGACTTATAGCCTTGGAAACCCACAGGGGCAGGTCAGTTCTGTCCTATAGGGTTGCTATGAGTCGGAATGGTCTCGGTGGTCCAAACTAAGCATCCTCCTTCCCAACAGAATAATTGACAATGATCAATGGGCTGCCTAGAGGTCTCAGAGGCCTGATTAAAAAAAAAAATCACATCTATTCGGCAGGTATTAGACCCTCAAAAAGGATTCGAGTGAGCTCTATAGATGAGGAAAGGGATTGGCAAACCTCTCTCCCACTTTCCCCAAGACTAGGAGCCCTGGCACCCTGGCGGGTTACACATTGGGGTGCTAACTGCAATGCCGGCAGTTCAAACCCACCAGCCGCTCCTTGGGAGAAAGAGGAGGTTTTCTACTCCCGAAAGGAGTTACTGTCTGGGAAACTCACAGAGGCAGTTCTACTCTGTCTTCTAGTGTGGCTATGATTTGGAATCGACTTCAGGGGCAGGGGGGGCTTGGTTTTGAGTTTGAGGTCATGCTGCATGGCCTGGGGCTGTATTTGGGGTGGGCCCAGTGAGCTGCAGTGGGGTGCAGCAGCCACCCCAGTTATCTCCCCCAAGTATGTTTCCACGACATGCCCCTTCCCGCTGGGCCTGCACCTCACAGTCCACAGGGGCCACACCCCACCTTTACTACTCTGCTACTACCACCCCATCAGGCTGACTCTGTGCTCTGTCCTTCCTGCAGGGGGAGGGGCTGGCTCCTCAACCTGAGGTCACCCATGAGCAAAAGTCCAGAGCTGACACTGGGCCCCCCCAAAACTGGACTCTGGGGCACCCCCTCTGTAACCGCTGTGTGTGCTCTAAAGTGTCAGCTCTTGAACCCCAGGTTGGGCTCCAGGAACTGTCCGATTGCAGAGCCTCTGAGGCAGAGCTCCATGCGTGAAAGTTGGACATTGAGTAAGGAAGACTAAAGAATCCATGCATTTGAATCATGGTGCTGCAGAAGAATATTGAAAAGTCCACCCCCCCCTCCCCCCGAAAAAAAGAAAGGTACCACGGACTGTCAAAAGAACAAACAAATCGGTTTGGGAA
>NW_022104553.1:20856175-20857939 GCF_000313985.2 Echinops telfairi | reverse complement strand
GTTTCTCTAGAGAAACCAGTCTAACACAGTAACTATCAGTCACTGTGGCACCATAACTACTCTCTGGCACCTAAATATCAACATCACTAAGGCAGAGCCCATAGCGACCCTGTACCCGTGGGTGTCCCAAGCTGGGAATCTTTACGGGAGCAGACAGCCTCGGCTTTCTACTGCAGAGCAGCTGGTGGGTTTGAACTGCGAACACACCGCCAGGGCTCACTATGACTCAGTGGCAATGAGATTGGTTTGGCCAGACAGCATTAAAAATCCCACCCACTAAGCTTCTCTCCAATCTCCTTGGTCATGAGCTCTTTGTGTCCAATCCTGGCACGAAGGCAGGCGCCCTGGTGGCCCAGTGGGTCGCACCATGGGCTGCTAACCACAAGGTCAGCAGTTCCCAAACACCAACTTTTCTGAGAGTGAAAGATGCGGCTTTCTACTCCCATAGAGAGTTACTGTTTCAGAAACCCACGGGGGCAGCTCCAACCTGTCCTGTGGTGTCGTAATGAATTGGCGTTGACTCAACGGTGGGGAGTTTGGGGATGTGGATTGTCCTGCTCATGGGAGGAGGCCACAGAAAAGGCCTTGACAACCAAGGCCAAATAACAAACAAACAAACAACCCCCAAACTGACTTGTTTCCAAACTCATGGCTATGGAGTAGAACCAACCCACATTCAGCGGCTGAGACTTCTCGAGCCCCGCCTTTCTCTTGGAGACCGGCCTTAAACTCACTGCCTTCTGGTGGCATCTGAATCACAGCCACCCAACAGGGCAGAGTAGAACTGCCCCTGTGAGGGTCCCAGGCTAGGACTCTTTACAGGCCCAGAAGCCTCGTCTTTTCTCCAGAGGAGTAGCTGGTGGTTCCAAACTGCTGATCTTGTGATTGGCAGCCTAGCGCATAGTGCGCTACACCACTGACACCATGGATAAGTGAGTCCCAAACACCAGCCCTTTTGATTATCTGCACCCAGAGTATTTTAACCGCTGTGCCACTGGGCCAGCATGATACCTCGCTGGGACCAGCCCCTCTGTGGCTGAATTGATGCCCACTCAGAGCCCCTGGCCTGAGAGAGCCCAAACAAGCAAACCCAAAACAAGCCTTCCCTGGGGCCCTGATACTCCTGGACCGACCCCGTGGGTTTCCAACACTCTAAAGCTCCAGGAAATAGGAAGCCTCATCTTTCTCCCAAGGAGTGGCTGGTGGTTTTGAACTCCTGACCTTTAGGACTCAAGCAAGACAATGTGTAGCCCACTCTGCCTCCCGAGCTCCGGGGAAAGTTTAAAGCATGGGCCAATTTCGTGCTCTCCAGCGGCTTTGGTTGGTTCCCTGCCCCCTTGAGATGTTAAAGGCCCACAGCTGCGAGGTGGGTGGGGGCAGGCAGGGGGGTCATGGGCGCCCACCACATCCGCGCCCTGGGCGTCCCGCTGTCCGTCAGGCAGCTTCAGCTCACCTTTGCCGCTGCAGGGAGGATGTTCTCTCAGGGATGTAGCTGGGTCCCCCGTGGTGGCCGTCGGTGCTGCCTGCGCTGCCTCCCCTGGCCCAGGGCAGAGCTCCGCCGGCCACTGCGGAGCCCCCAAACTGCTGCAGCTTGGAGCTGAGCTCGCTGATGATGCTGGCCTTCACGGTGGCCAAGGCTGAAGCTGGGGGCGGGCCCAGGGGTCCAGGCAGCGGTGGCGGCGGGGGTCCCGGGCCCTCCTCCCAAGGCAATAGCTTCCGCGGCAGCGAGGAGGCAGCCGGCAAAGCCACTGGCGGCCCTTCGGG
>NW_022104553.1:20851828-20853640 GCF_000313985.2 Echinops telfairi | reverse complement strand
GAAGGACGAGGGGGAGGAGGCAGGGTGGATGGAGCCCGGGTTGAAGGGACCTCCACGAAGTGAGGGGGTGAGGCGACCAGAGGAGGAGGGGGCTGGGGGCGTGCTGTAAGGGGGTTCAGGTGGGGACGTGGTGGGCGGCGGAGGGATGTCCTCCGAGCCAGGCACAGACAGGCTGCGGCTGAACTTCATGGCTGGGGGCGCTAGGTAGGGTCTGTCATCTTCCGCAGCCCCTGGCGGGGAACAGAAAGGATCAGAAGCAGCTGAGGTGGGGCCTCCCCACTCCTGGACCCCGAAGAAACACACACAACGCACGATGATAATGCTATTCATAAAATGCACTAGTACGAATGGCACAATATTAGCAGGACGATTGACACCCAAGGAGCCTCGGCGGGCCCAGTGATCAAGCGTTCGGATGTGATCGGGAAGGTCGGCAGTTCTAACCCCCCAGCAGCTCGGCAGGAGAAAGACAGGGCTTTCTACTCTCATTAAAACATTCCAATCTCTGAAACTGGCGGGAGCCAGTCCTACCCTGTCCTGAAGGGTTGGTACGAGCCAGTCTTGACTCACTGTGTGATGAGATCCAGTCTGTGCTACCAACATCACACAGTCACACACAGCACCCTCGGCCAGCACAGACTCCTACAGCTGCCAGGGCTGGGCACTGGACAACAGCAAAGAGCAGAGGGGACCAAAACCTGCCACCACTGCCCCCCTCCCAATCCACTCTGACTCCTGGTGACCTCCCCATGTGTCAGAGTGGAAGCCACCCCCCTCTGGTTCTTGTCTCAATGTCTGATTTGTAGATCACCAGGTCTCTCTCCCTAGGCATCTCAAGGTAGGCTCCTACCTCCACCCGGCAGCTCAGGATCCCAACTAGTCAGGGATCCCAAAGTTGAGGTGGGGGAGTTGGCAAAGAGAGGTGGAGTGTCACTGCCTCTCATTCTCACGTCCAGAGCACAAAGGGGTACCATATAGCCACCGTGGCTCTGGTGGGGAAATGTGGCCCCAGCTGGGCAGGGCTCACGGCAGTTTTGTTTGCACGACTATGTTTTGTTTGCACGAAGCCCTGATGGCTCAGTGGGTTACACACCGGCTCACTAACCACACAGGTCAGCAGTTTGAACCCACCATCCTCTTGAAGGGAGACAAGAGGAGGCTAGCTCCCACCATCCTGTCAAGAGGTACAGCCTCAGAACCCCCCAGGGAGCAGTTCCACCCTGTCCCAGAGGGTCCAGATCGACTGGACGGATGATAGTGAATGAGGTGAGTTAGCTATTTCTTGTCACGTGTGCTGGCCACAGAAGAGGCACCCCAAGCTGGCTTTGGCCGAAACATATTTGCAGGGGACGGGTCTTAGAGAAGACTGTCCGGTGACAGCAGCCCTCGTGCCATAGCGGTTAGGTGCTTGACTGCGGCTCCGTGAGAGAAACACGAGGCTGATTCTCACCTCGGAAACCCTACACAGTAGTCCCACTTGGTCCTATGAAGATTTGAGGAGTCAGAGTCAAATTCATGGCAACGGACCCCCGGCTAATTGAACTATGTGTAACAAAGCAAGCAAGCAAACAGTTGACATCTAGTGAAATCCAACTCATGGCGACCTCTTTTGTGCTCAATACTTTCCTACATTTTTTTGGTGGGGGTGGTGGTGGCCAGGGAGTGTATCTTGCCAGGCCTTTCTCCCAAGGCTCTTCAAAGCAGACTCGAACCGACAACCCTTCCATTCCGAAGCCAACCGCGTTAACTCTTTGCATCATTCAGGGACGCGGAATCCCGCTAGGAGACCATGAACTGGGGATGGACGTTTAC
>NW_022104553.1:20847921-20850859 GCF_000313985.2 Echinops telfairi | reverse complement strand
AAAAAAAAAAATCCAAGGCTCGAGTTACCCTATTGAAAGATTCCCCGGGCAAAATATTGAACAGCGCAGGAAGCACGGAGAGGAGATGGAGAGAATACACAGAGTCATCGGTACCCCAAAAAAGAACTAGTCCACATTGCATGTCAATGGTACCGAAGGAAGAAGTTCAAGCAGAAGCAATCCTGCCGCTTCAAAATATACCCTGGGAGCCAAGCCTCATCTCTCCACTGTCACCACCCACTGGGCTCTTTTGTGATTGGCGCCAGCAGCTTCTGTCCCCAGTCCCTTCGGTCGGTTCCCCCATGTGGCCACCAGGGGGTGGCCATGCAAACAGACTGCTCAAGTCACTCTCCTGCCTCCCTCAAGAATAAAATCTTGTCTTCCTTGTGCTGAACCCCAGTTTTGAGCTCCTGGTCCATCTTCTCCCCTTTGCAAACTTGGTTCCAACTACTCTGGTTTCCTTGATGTCCCTCAAGATTTCAGACATACACACACCTGCCTCGGGACCTCTGAATGGGCTTTGGCCTATGGAAGGAACACCTCATCGCAAATCTACAAACTCTGTCGCCTCCATCTTCCAGTTTTACCACAGACCTTGCCCCCAGCACTCCCTGCCCCTCCTGCCCTTCTACTTCCCTCACCCCTTCTCTTCCATAGCCCTTTGCCCTGCTAACAGGCTATAGGCAGACCTTCTTTGACTGCATTTAGCTTTATTGCACTAGGCAGACACTGTGTTTTTCTTTCAAACAGAGAGAAGGCTTGTGACAAGCCTCTGTTGATGACGCCTCTTGGTGCCATTGCGTGCTCGCCATTGTTCTTAGGTTCGAGCCCATCGTTGTAGCCATTGTGTCAGCTCACCTCATCCAGGGCCTTCTTTTTCACGATTTTACGAGACAAACGGGCCTTTTCTAGGGACTGGTCTCTCCTGGTCTCTCCTGACCCTGTGTCCAAAATATGTGAGGCAGAGTCTTCCCATCTTCGCTGGCAAGGTGTGTTCTGTTTGTACGTCTTTTAAGGCAGGTCTCTTTGGGGTTTTGTGTTTTGGGGAGTCCACAGCACTTCCAATATTCTCCACCGACACCATCATTCAAGTGCATGAACTCTTCTTTCGTCTGCCTTATTCAATGTCGAACTTTCACACGCGTGCGAGGAAATGGACAAACACCACAGTTTCGGTCAAATAGCCTGGCCTCATCCTCAAAGGGATGCCCTTGTGTGTCAACACTTCAGAGAGGTCTCATGCAGCAGATTCACCCAATGCAATGCATTCTTTTATCTCTTGATGGTGCCTCCCATGAGCATTGATGATGGCTCCAAGTCAGACCACATCTACTTTACTGTGGGGACTGTGAGGTCAGCCTAGCTATTGTTTTCTTGGTTCGTAACATTCTCCTCTGTTTTCGGTCTTCTTCTCCTAAAAAAGGTCAGTTCCACACCAGCAGGGCAGGTCTGTGGTCTGTGTGGGCCGCTGGAGCATCCCCAAGCCTTTCAGACCACGCTGGGCATTTGGTTGAAATAAAAGAAACTCCATGACCTTGGAGCTGAATCAGACTGAGTGTACGGCAACGGAGCCCTGGTGTCATAGGGGTTACATGCTGGGCTATGATCCATAATGTCAGCAGTTCAAAACCACTAGCTGCTCCTTGGGAGAAAGATGGGGCTGTCCACTCCCGGAAAGAAGATCCAGTCTTGTAAACCTGCTGGGGCTGTTCTACCCTGCCCTGGAAAGTCCCTATGAGCCGGCATTGACTCGAGGGCAATGAGTTTGATTGTGCATGTGTGTGTGTCAGAAGCGTGCTCCGTAGGGATTGTGGCAGCTGGATTTTCAGAAGTATATCACAAGGCCCAGTGCCCATCTGTCTGTGTGTGGGACTGTGGCCGCTTGGGTGCTATTACTGTGATGCGGAGCATTGTCCCACCGATATCTCAAATACCAGGAGGAGACAGGTTTCATTGGCTAGGGCAGACTAGGAAGAAAGGCCTGATGATCCACTTCTGAAAATTAAGAAGGAAAATGCCAGGGGCCTAGACAGAACATCGTTCAATGCAGCACTGGAAGGTGGATGATGTGGCAATTACATCATCTCCTGTCAATTTGAGTGAAGGGGTGGAGTCTAGCCTGCCCATTAGATCATAGCCAACGAGGCCTCTGTGTGGGCATGGCCTTCTCCTGAGGATTCTGGGAACTCCTGCCTTCCCCCCTGGAGGCGGGACACACACTCGCTCTGTCTTCCCTTTCCTGCTGTGGAGACACTCAGAGAGCTGGAGAAGCCACGTGGAGACCTGTGCCAATGCTGAGATGCTTCCACCACCACTGGATCCACAAGACCTTCTACCCACTGGCCTGTGACCTTCCCACATTTCGGCATCATGGCATGCGCTGTGTGAGTCTAAAGAGGAATTTATGGACTAGTATCGGACCGATGGGCTAATAGTGGACTTATGGATTTGATCTGGACTGGGCTGAGCTGTTTTCTCAACATACAATCGCTCTTTTAGAGAAAGCTCTTTTTTACACACGTATGAGTGCCTCTGGATTTGTGTCTCTAGTCAACCCTGACTAGAAGCCCCCAGGTTGGAAGGCACTCAACATATGGCTGGGGAACAGCTGCCCCCTCAGGACAGAGCGGACCTTCACAAGGTCGGGGGAGGAGAGCCTCTGGACCTTCATTTGCGGCCAAGGCACAAGTCCAAACAGGCAGCCACAGCGGTAAGCATCGTTCAAAATGGACTCAAACACACAGCCGCTCGGAGAAGGACACAGGACCAGCCGGCACTGTGTTCTGGGAGGTCCCTATGAGTCGGAGTCCACTTGACCGACCGCAACCAACAGATCGCCAGGCCTGTCTTCTGAGCCACCTCGAGGCAGACCTGAGCTGTCAGTCAACCTGTCGGTCGGCACCTGAACACTGAACTCTTGGCAGCACCACGCGGCGGC
>NW_022104553.1:20833292-20847113 GCF_000313985.2 Echinops telfairi | reverse complement strand
AGGAGAGAGAGCAGAGACAGCAGAGAAAAGGGTCAGGCGGGGCGGAAAGAACCCCAGAACAGGCTGGGGAACAGCCCCTCCCCCTATTCCTTTGCCAAGCTGGGGCCCCACGGTCCTGCAGGAAGGGGTAGGAGCGTAAGGGAGTGCGCCATGGGGTTCTAGGGCGATTGACAACATACTGAGGTGATAACAAACTCACGTATGGGGCTACGCCTTAACTCTAGTCCTAGGTACCAAGGGACCTCGGCGCGATCCTGCGGCCAGCTCAGACCACAGCAATCAAGCGAATGGTGCGGTTAAGGGAGTCACACACTCTTGGGGGCGGGGGTCTTCCCCAGAGCAAGCCCTTAAAAGGTGTGTGCCTCACTTCATCACGATATTCTAGTTTCCCTGCGCATATCAGCGTATCAAGCTACCCTTGAGCTGCTCATCACAAGGTCAGCGGTTTGAACCCACCAACCAACCCATGGGAGAAAAAGGAGGCTGTCGGTTCCCATAAAAAAAAAAAAAACCCATATCGGAAATCAATTAGCTCTATCCTACTGGGTGGCTATGAATGGAATCCATTCAATACATTGGGCTTGGTTTTCCATGAATGTCTCAAAGCTGGCCAGACACTAGGCAGGAAACGTGTGACCTCTGCGGAGAACGGCCAAGCGCACAGACAGAAGCCGGAAGTGAGCAAAGCCGTGGGACAAACGGCAGCCCGTTAGACTTGCACTGCGCACCTGCAAAAGGCGTCCGCTAAGCTTGAGCAAACCAGGTGTGTGCCTGCACCACACACAACCCTGGCGCCGCCGCCAGGAGCTGCTGGGACGTGTTGGAAGAGGAGGAGGCAGGGCCCCCGCAGCCACCTCTTCCTCATCCTCTGCCTAAGAAACGCCATGCCCCTTCCCAGAGAGAATCCAGAACCTTCTGCAAAGTGGGCCACCGAAGGCAACGGACTTAAAAGGCCAACTTGATCGTTTGAACTCTTCTTCATCGTGAGAGGGGAGGTTTATGAGTCAGAACCAACTCCCTTGGCACGTGACAGCACCTCCAACCAGTAGCAGCAAGATGCCTGCTCGTGCCTATCCACACTCATCTTCGCCCAGGCTACCTGGCATGCTGGTGCAATCACTGGCTGGCGCTCCAGCAGCCAGCTGGGCCTATGAGGTGACCTTGTGACGGGAAGGATAGCTAGAACAGTGGAGCAGGAGAGAAGGATCCCGGATCTTTATAACGTCCATGGAAAGGCCTAAGGGTAGACTTCTCCCAAGAGAGAGACAAGCAATGATCTTGGGTGATGTCGTGGGCTATGCTTCTCAGGGGAAAGAGGAGGCTTTCTACTCCGGTCGAGTGTGACAATCTCAGAAACCCACAGAGGCAGTCCTCCAGGGCAGAGATGCGTGAGAAGGGACTCGATGGCAGTCCGGTTCATTAGGAGTTCCTGTGATATACCAGGGGCACCGTAGTAAACGGTTTAAGCATTGAGCTGTGAACTTCAAGGTCAGTGGCTTGAACTCACCGGTAGCTCTGTGGGGGAAGATGAGGCTGTCTGCCTCTGTGAAGACTGATAGTCTCGGAAGCCCTATGGAGCAGTTCTGCTCTGCCTAAAGGGCTGCTGAGGAGCCATGGTGATGCAGTGGTGGGGCTGTGATCCCAAAGGTCAACAGTTTGAAACCACAAGAAAGACGGGACTTTCGACTCCCATGAACAGTTAGAGTCTCGGAAGCACACGGAGCAGTTCTACCCTGTCCTAGAGGGCCACTATGAGCGGGCATCTATTCGATGGCAGTGAGTTTGGTTTGGGTTTGTTACAGCCAATCAAATTCTGCTCCATGTACTCACCGAAATGCACCTCCTCTAAGGGAAGTGGCCTTGTTGGGCTGGTTCTCTCTACGTCCACCTGCCTCCAGAGGCCAGCAATAGATCCAACACATCATACCATAACTCACGGCCATGGAATCCATTTCTGACTCACAGGGACCTACAGGACCTGCTGGAATGGCCCCCGTGGGTGTCTGAGACTGTCACTCTTTTCCAAAACATTTTCTTTTTACCTGAGCCCTGGGTATCAGCTCATTCCCCCCTCCCCTCCCTCATGAACCCTTGATAATTTATAAAAAAATTTTGTTTCGTGTCTTACACTGACTGCTGTCTCCCTTCACCCACTTTTCTGTTGTCCGAGACTAACTTTTTTTTTTTTTTTGAGACTGTAACTCTTTATGGGAGTCCAAAGCCTCATCTTTCTTCCTTGGAGCAGCCAGTGGTTGCGAACTGCCGACCTTGCAGTTAGCAGGCCAACTTGTTACCACTAGGTGATCAGGGCTCGATAAATATTCACACCACCCTGAGACCAGATAGAAGTAGATGGTGCCTGGCTGCCACTACCGAGGATTCTAATCAAGACCCTAATGGGTGGATCTGGATAGAACGGGAGAAAAATATCCAGAATAGAACTTCAATTCAGAAAGTGTCGGGGAATTTTTTATGGGGTCCGTTGAGACTCGAGGACTCTCCAAACTGCCCTCAGACACAATTCAGACCTCAAACTGAAGCCATCCCCACAGGGATACTTTTTAGCCCATTTAAAAAGGTCCGCTCACAAGATTAATAAGAGTACCCTCCCAAGCTTACTGTGCTCCTGAACCACCTGTCTGAAACCAAACAGCCAACAGAATTTGAGGCAAAGAGCATGGGGCCAGGGGAACGAGGGTGCCAGAATGGAAGTCTGGCCGTTGGCACAGTGGACGTCACTGAGCCACCTGTGGAGAAACTGCCGGACGAGGGCTTCATGGGCTACGTAAAGTCCCTCTTGGAAAAAAGAGGAGCTGATCCCAAGGGCTCCATAGAAAGTCAATGTCTAGAAAAGAGTAATGGCAAGATCTGTACAAATATGCCTGATACAATGGATGTATGGATGGCTATAAGAGTTGTAAGAGCCCCCAATAAAAGGATCTTTTCATAAAAATTAAATTAAATTAAAAAGTCCCTCCTGGAACACAGTAAAAATGTTGGATTAATGGCTCCTTGGGGGTCTGGCAGGGGAGGTTGGGGGGGAAATGGGGAGCTACTATCGATGAGAAAAGGGAACGAAGGGAAAGTTCTGCGACAGACGGTGGCGCTGGTGGTACAACTCTTCCTGATGTGATTGAACTATTGAATCGGGTGCTACATGAGTGATATAATTATATGCCAATAAAACTGTTGGTGGGGGAAAATCTTATCTTTAAAAAAAGAAGCATCAATGGAATGAAGGTGGGGGAAGACAGGCTGGGGGAAGACTCTATGGACAAAGCCCCCCAACATTCCCAAGAAATAGTCCTTCACCCAAAGCCCCCATTTTAACCGAGTTCTATTTATTTATTTATTTATGTCGATGCCGTTGATTGATTGACTAATGAACTTGTTTGTCAAGTTCACTGAAGACTCCAAGTCCACTCAGTTTCTGACTTTCTTTTTTTTTTAACTGGGTCATGATCGTGGGGGGAGAAAGCATGGAAGAACTAGAGGAAAGTCGTGTGTTTCGCCCATGCCACGTGGACTGACTGTTCCTGGCTGACTCCTTCCTTCCTTGTGACCCTCCTGTGAAGGCCCAGTTTTCCTTCTGTCGATTGATTGTTCAATTGGCCTTCTTCTTAAGCCTCGACCGGACCCCTTGCTTGCATTCCTGTGCCCCTGTACCTGAAGCTGGTAATGTTTCGGTTTCAGTAACAGGATATCGAGTAAGCAAGGTAAGCACGGGCTTCCTTCCATTACCATGTTAGTGCGTCATTAATAATCTACTTTAAAAAAAAACTGTATCAGATCATGTGACAGAAGAGTAAGCAAGCTTCTTGACCCATTTGTAGCGACCAGTTTTGTGCATTTTCCCACCACATCACAACATAGGCCGCTGCTCACTGCAGATGAATTAGAAAGCTCAAGGAAGCCTGTGCCTACCTGGCTTATTGGGTCCTCGGTCTCTGCCAGGAGGAGCCCTGGTGGCACTGTGGAGAGCGTGTTGGGCTGCTTACCACAAGGTCAGCAGTTCAAGCCATCAGCTGCTCTCAGGAAGAAAGACAGGGCTTTCTGCTCCCGTGAAGAGTTACAGCCCAGGAAACCCACAGGGCCAAGTTCTGCCTTGTCCTATAGGGTCGGCAACGACTTGATGGCAGTGGGTTTGGTTTGGCCCCCTGTCAGGGACTGTGAATCTGAACAGAGGCTGTGATTCTGTAGGCAGGGGCTGTGGGTTTGGGTGGGTGGGGGAGGTGCGGGGAGAGATGCCAGTCTAGCAGAATCTAGCAGAATCTCTGAGGCAGTGAGGGGGGAAGTGTGAAATGGTTCCCTACAGATTTGCAAGTAAGCACAAGTAGGCCCATGCTTACCTGGTTTACTGAGCACTCTAAAACTTCCTGTGTTGTATCAGGAAGCGGCTCCCCCCTCCTCCCCTAATAGAGAGAGGCAGTGAGTGGAGGGACAGAGAGGGAGGTGGGGGTCCCTCACCCAGGGTGTGCCCAGCATAGACACCATAGTTGGCCTTGGCTACCCCATTCTTGGGAGCCCTGGTGGCCCCGTTGCTAATGTAAGGTTGGTGGTTTGAACCCACACAGCAAGTATGCAGAAGATAGAGCTGGAAACCTGCTTCTGTAAGGCCAAAGGCCAAGAGAGCCCCACGGGGCAGTTCTACTCTGTCCGACCCATAGGACCTCTGACCAGTGAAGCGCGGGAGCAGGGACGTGAGGCACGCTCAGAGAAGCCGCCGGCCAATCAGAGAGGGGGGGGGAGGGGGATGGGTCGATCGATCAGAGGATGGGAGATGGCTGAGGGCAGGAGGGGGACCCCTTTGGGACCAGGGTGAGGAGGAGGTGAGGGGAAAGCGGAAAAGGAAAGATCAACGAAGGGATAGACGTGTGTGTTTCAGATTTGGAAGGGTTGAGAAGGGCCCTTGGTGACAGACAGGGGTCTCAGTGACAGGAGAGAGATAGGAATGATGGGGGGGGTTGCATCGCGGTGACAAGGGAGAGGTCCGGGCGACAGGGAGGAGGGGTCCCAGTGACAGGAGAGGAGTCAGAACAACAGAGGAGTTGGATTGGCCAAATGTCACAAGAAGCTCCCAAGTCCTGGAGCAGGGGGCCCCAAAGGACCAGCAGGACATGAAAGGGAGCGGACTGACCGCAGAGGTGTAGGTGTCTGTGACTGCTCACGAGGAACAAAAGGGGACCCAGCGATCCCGCCCAGAGGAAACATCCAATGAGCGTGCGCCAAAGGCCGGTGACGTCACCCGCTGCCAGGCAGGCTCCTCCATAGTGAGACCCCAGTAGGGCATTGGGGTTCAGAGGCAAGGAACTTGCTCTCAGAGAAGTGGGCTGTGTGTGTGTGTTGGGGGTAGGGAGGGTGTTGTGGAGAGAAGACTGAGATGTTAGAGATACAGGCAGAGCAGCTGTCAAAGACCGAGAAGGAGACAGAGACAGGGATGGGAGAGGCAGAGAGAAGACAGAGATAAAGACAGAGAGACAGAGATAGCGATAGATGCAGAGACAAGACAGATGGGGGAGAGACAGGGGAGACAGAGAGAAGCAGGAGTGGCAAGTCAAGGCCAGAAGGGGAGACGGAGCAAGATGGGGAGAGCGAGAGAAGTACTAGGCTGCTAAGTGAGGTGTGAGTGGTTTGAATGCACCCCTGAGCCTGCAGGAGAAAGGCCTGGCCACCGGACCCCCATAAGATAGCTGCTCTGAAACCACGTGGGGCGGCTCTCTCCTGTTTCGTGGGGTCACAATGAGCTGGAACAGACCCCAGAGCACCCAGCCACAGCAACGCCCCATGAAGGGTTTAGGAATGAGAAAAGGGCACAGACACCCCCCCACCCCCAGCCCCAAAGCTTGCTCCCTCCCCCATGCCAGGCTGCCTACCTCAGTGGCAAAGAAGCCCTTGGGCCGGTGTTTGCCCAGGGACGCCAGGCCACCAGGCCCAGGGCTCTCGCTGGCACTGATGGTCTGTTGAGCCGCTGCCAATATTTCATCCAGTTTGTCTGTGGTGGGGTGGGTGAGGGGGGTGGGGGTGGGGGAGACAGAGGAATGAGCTAGACAAAGGGACCCCTTAATTCTGTGGGTGGATAATCACATAATTATGTGTCAGTGGGAGGGGGGACCCAGGCAGGGCAAAAGGAGGACCCTTAGCGTGTGAGCAGGTGTGGGGCAGGGGCGGGGGCGGGCAGCAGACAAAATGCGTGGGCATGGACTGGGTCAGGGGGGTCCCGTAACACCCCACCCCCGCAGCCCGAGCAGCAGGGCCAGGGGACGTACTGAGCGCCATCTGATACACGGTGCGTTTTTTCTCCATGCTGGGCATCGGCGCGGGCTGGTGCTCATACTCTGTGGGCAAAGGGTGCGGATGAAGGCCCGGAGCGGCGCCCGTGGGCCGCAGGGCGGTGCGGGCTCGGCCAGTGGGCGTGGCCAGCGAGCGTGGCCCCCCACCACGGGCGTGTACACGCGCGAGGGGCCCAGGGGTGCGGATGGGGTGGGGTCCAGACGGGTGGGGGGGCCCTCCCGCCAGTCCTGTGCCCACTCACCACTCTTCTTCTTCCAGGGGGAGACTAGCTCAGGTTGGGGGGACGGGAAGGTGGGGGAGAGGTAGTAGAGGAGCCAAGAGTTAGGAAGTCAGGGGGCAGCGAGGGGCCCCCTCTCTGGAAATCCCGCCTCCCGCTTGGCCTGGGGTGGGGGCAGTCAGCTGTCCGACTCTCCTCCCTGTCAGGGGGGAGTAGGGGGAATTCCGCTCCCCCGCCCCTGTAAGGTCCAGTCGGTTCTCTGTCCGAAGGACGGGCTTCCTTTGCTTTTTGCTGGTTGGAGGGTGGGGAGTGTGAGGTGGGGGTGAGCCTAGAGGAGGAGGAAGAGACAGAGCATGGGGGTGGGGGGCCAGGTGGGAACAGATGGAGATGGGCTGGAAGGAAGGGGCCAGAGCTGCCCCCAGAGAGGGACATACACAGACTCGGAGGGAAAGCCCCCTAGCGGACAGAGACACGAGTGGAGTGGACAGAGCAAGCTTCATTCTCAAACCTTCCTCCCGCAGTGACACACACACACACATGCACAGACCAGAGGGTCTGACCCACAGCTTGGGGGACATGATGAAGACCCTCTGATGACTAACAACATTAACAAACTGGAGTGGGGGAAGGCAAGGTGAGAAGGGGAGGCCCGGTGACCTGCCCCCCACCCACCCCCCTGGCCCTCTCCCCAGAACCTGGGCCCAGGCCAGCAGTCACTCACCCATCTCCTCCAGCTCAGAGGTCATGGACTTAGAACGCAACGAGATGGCCGGGGGTGGGAGCCGCTTTGCCTGCTGGGGAGCTGAAAAAGTTGTGTGTGTGTGTGTGTGGGAGCGGTCGTCAGTACTCAGGTGTGCAGCCACCGCCCCCCCCCCCCATGACTACCCCTCCCTTCCCCCTTGGGGGCCCTAGAGCTCAGGGAACAGCAGCTATTGGCAGGAGCTGTAGGCTAAGTTCTCCCTGCCAATTGGCTTCTAACCAGCAGGATTGGGAATAAGCAGCCTTGGTGGGCAAGGTGGGGTAGGGTGGTGGGTGGTGGGTGCTGGTGGTGGTGCATGAGCAGTGTGCAGGAGGTAGGGATGGGTCCCTGGGGCTCTTGGAGGGTCTGTCCCACCCCACTCCCGGGCCTGCCCAGGCCAGTGGGTGGCAGAGGGGCACCTTTCTTGTGGACGGCTTCATCCATGTCTGGGTGCCGGGTGACCATCACCACCTTGACCATCAGAGTGTTGCCCCCCTGACGAATCATGTTCACCACCTGGCGGTGGCCGACCTTGACCACGTTCTGCCCGTTCACCTGCAGGGACCAGAGGGCAGCTGGTTGCTGGCTGGGGTCGATTGGGACTCGAGGAGACACCCCCCCCACCCCCAACCCCACCTCCCGCAACCCCCGCCCTCCACATGTTGTCAATGCAGAGGGGGCTGCCATCTGCAGGCCTGTCTTCGGAGGCATCCGAGAGTGGATTTGAATGGCCAACTTTCCCCTCAGCAGCCCAGTGCTTAACTGGGTGTACCACCCTGACACTCCTTGATAGCACTCAGGGCTATCAAGTTCATTCTGACTCCCCGTGACCAGATAGGACAGGGTCCAACTGCCCCTGTGGTTTTCTGAGACTGTAACTCATTCGGGGAGTAGAAAGCCTCATCTTTCTCCTACAGAGGAGCTGGTGGTTTCAAACTGCTGACCTTGAAGTTAGCAACCCAACACCTAACTGCTACATCTCCAGGGCTCCTCACAGATGGCCCCAGACTATACCAGGTAGGTGAGAAGGAGGGGTGTTTCTGTCCAAAAAGTCCCCAAGGAGGTGCCCCTCCACCCTGAACTTTTACATAGAAATCGTGGCGACTGCGCTCTGCTCCCTCCAGCCCTCCCCACCTCCAAGCACAGTCCCCTCTCCCACTCCCAAACAGCCTCACCTTCCTGAAACCCTGCTGGGGAAGCACCTTGCCCTACTCCAGCCTAAACTCTCTCCCTCCTGCATCACCCAGTAGTCTCCTGTAAAGCGACTGGTGGTTTTGAACTGCTGACCCGTGGTTAGCAACCCAACCTGTAGCCCGTTTTCTCATGGGTTCCCAAACCTATTTGCCCTACCACCTCCTTTTCAAAAAATAAAGTAAAATGACTCAGCACACAAACACTTTTGTACCACAGCCCATGATCCAGGATCAGGTGTAGGGATCGGCCTTTGCAGCCACCCCACTTCCCCGCACCCCTCCAGATCATTCTGCAGAAGAAAGAGGAGGCTTTCTACTCCTGTATAGGGTGACAGTCTCAGAAACCCGCAGGGGGCAGTTCTACCCTGTCCTATAGACCCACTGGGAGGGGGAATCCACTCTGACAGTTGAGTGTGGCCTTTTGCAGTTTTTATTTTTAATTGCTCCAGCATCCCCCAGTGCTCACTTTGGGAAATAGGGTGATAAGCCACCAAGCTCTCCCTGAGATGACCCCAAAAGGCCTTTCAATGGAATCCTTTAAGATTAAGAGGCTGCCCGAGGGACTCAGGCCAGGGGACAGGGGCAGGGTGCTGGGAAGCAGAGAACGTCTGGGTGCCAGGCAGCCTGATCTTGTTTAGAACATGGAGAAGTGGTCTTCTGGGTCTTGGGAGAGAGACACAGTGACAGAGATTCCAGGTTTGTGGAAGTTGAGCTGGAGGCTGGGGCGTGGAGGACTCCCCCTGGAGACTGCTGCGTGCTGGTAAGATAATTCTAACACATAGCGAACCCTGTGTGACAGAGCAGGACTATCCCACAGGGTTTTGCAGATGAATCTCAAGGTCCACAGTTCAAAACCACCATCAGATCCAATGGAGAAAGATGAAGCTTTCTGGAAAGATCAAGCTTTCTACTCCCAGTGAAGAGTTACAATGTTGAGAACCACTTCTTCCCTGTCCCATACGGTTGCTCTGTGACTCAGAATGAACTTGATGGCGGTGAGGTTTTTGTTTTGTTTTGTTTTATATCATCGTGGGAGCAGATCGCCAGGGCCTTTCTCCTAGGGAGACATGGGGCACGTTCAAACCCCTAGCTTCTTGGTGACCAGCAAAGGACTTTCACCGCTGGGCCACTGCGGATTAGGGTTCCCTAGACTGTGAGACGTAATGGGGTGGGGGCTGCTGTTTCCCTCAGGCCTCCTGGGAAGTAGGCAGCCAGGGCCTTTCTTCCGAGGAGCTTGAGTGGTAGGGGGCCTCCAGTCTTTCTGTCCCGTGGGCCTCACCTCGATGAGGAAGTCGCCCATGCGAAGTCCAGCTCTCCAGGCCACGCCCCCTTCGTCCACAGACTCCAGGTACTGAAGCGCCGGGAAGGCCGGGGTGGGGGTGAACTCCTCGATAGGGGTCTGCGCTGCAGATGGGGAGGAGCCGGCGGGGTCGGAGGGGAGGGGGTGGAGAGGCCGAGCAGGGGATGGGGTTCAGACCCAAGTCACAGAGGCCTCACCACAGCTGAGGGACCAGCACGCACCCCCGTGGGGGCATCCTACCCAATGTCCCTGATCCACGCCCACTTGGGCCCTCTCCCCCTTCCCTGCTCTCCCGTTCCCTCCCTGGCCGGCACTCACCCTTGGCCCCCCGGAGCACGAACCCAAACCCCTCACTGTCCTTCTTCTGCAGCAAGACTGTCTTCTCCTTGATGATGTAATCACTGGCAACAGGAGGAGGCAGGGTGGGGGAGGGGAAGAGGTGCGAGGTGGGGGGATGGATGGAAGAAGGGATCATGAGACTCTGAGCCTGTGCCCCACCCCCAGCTCCCAGCAAACCAATGATACCCTGCCTACCCCCCACCCCATCCCCGGAGCCCCAGTTCCTGCATGACACATGGCATCTTTGAGAATCTCTGTCACTTACTCTGTCAGGGCTCACAGCAGCCCTGACAGGCCTCCCCCTCAGAGCTCGGTGCGTGTCCGCCCCCACTCACCACTCACTCACTCACTCATTCATCCCTCTGTGTGTCTCCAACCACCCAGCTATTCAGCAGGCCGCACCCTGGATCAAGTCCCCCTCACCCCCAGCCACTTCCTGCCTGTGACCCACTTCCTGCCTGTGACCGTGAGCCCAAGGCCTCTTGTACCTCAGCTTCCTCATCTAGGAAAACAAAGATCAAACCAGTTCCCGGGAGGGAGGTGTGGAGACTCCAGGAGGCCCTCTCTCCTACACCCCCCCTTTCCTCTTTTCCTTTTTAACTTTCTCTTGTGAATTGGGGGAAGGGTTACAGAGCAGATGGGATTTCCATTCAACAGTTCACATGCATGTTGTTCTGTCTGCATCGCAATCCCCACCGTGTAAGGAAACGTCCCCCATCCTCCTGGGCTTCTGGTTTCCATTCCGCCTCCTCTCCTACTGCTCTCTGCCTGCTCAACGTTGTCCTCGGGCAAATGCAGCCCTTCTGATGGTGAATGCCTGAGGCTTCTAAGAAGTGCATGCCTTCCTAATGTTATCATTTCCCCTATAGGCTCTCTATCACTTGGCTGAAAATTGAGCCAAGGGGCCAGTTCAGTTCCAGGCTTAGAAGGTGACTATGGACCAGAGAGTCTCCAGGGTTCCACCGGTCTCCATCTGACCAGTATATATCTATATCTATCTATCTATGATTTTGAGGTTTTTATTTTTATTAAAAGATCATTTTATTGGGGGCTTTTACAACTCTTATAACAATCCATACATCAATTTTGTACATATGTTGCCATCATTCTTTTCTAGACATTTACTTTCTATTGAGCCCTTGGCATCAGCTCGTCTTCTTTGTCCCTCCCCACCTACCCTCACGACCCCTTGATATAAATTATTTTTTATAATTTATCATAAATTATAATGTTCATATTTCATACCAACTGCTGTCTCTCTTTCCCCCTGGTTTCTGTTGTCCATCCCCCTGGAGGGGGTGTGTGTGGTTAGGTGTCCATCATTGCCGTTGGTTCCACCTGCCTCCCCTCCTCTCCCCCCAACCCTTCTGGTATCGCTGTTCCCATTCCTGTTCCTGGATTCCGTGTGGCGTGAGCTCTTATCTCTTATCTGTACCTGTGCACATGCTCCGGGTCTAGCCCACAGGGAAAGGCTGGACTGGGATCATGATAGTGGGTGTTGAGGAAGCCTCCAGGAACCAGAGGAATATTGTGTGTTTCATCCATGCTTTACTGCACCCTGGTTGACTCATCCCTTCCCTGTGACCCCTGTTTCACATTTTCCCCCAGCTCTACCCAGGACCTTCTAGTGTGATGCTTTCAGAGCAGGTGATCTATGTGGTAGCGGGGCACCATCTAGTTCTGATCTCCGGCCTGTGGAGGTCTAGAGATTTCAATGGCTGCTTTGGGGGGAAGTTAGGCTTTGGGGCACTTAATTAGCCATGCGTGCCACTCAGGATGCCTTTAGTGAGGCACCAGACCATCCCCATGTTGCCTGGGTGCCTTGTATGGGATAGGTAACACAGTGCCTGGCATAGGTATCTCACTTTAAGCCAGAAGGACAGGCCATCCTTCACTAATGCCTCTCCCCACTCCTTTTGTTGCCATCATGTTCCCCCCCCTTCCCCACTCCACAACCATGGCGACCCCACACACCGTAGGAACGGACCTTCCTGGTCCCCAGAGTTTCATCAGCAGATTTTGGGAAGTAGATGGACAGGTGTTGGTCTGGAAGCTCTGCTGAAACCTGCTCATCACTCCCCCCATACCATCCAGTCACGTCTGACTCATTTTGGACCCCACAGGACAGGGCAGAACTGCCCCTTGTGGATTTCCGAGACTCTAACTCTTTACAGGAGCACACACCCTCATCTTTCTCCTGCAGAGCTGCTGATGGATTAGAATGGCTGACCTTGCCATTGGCAGCCCAACACCTAGCCCACTGTGCCATCAGGGCTCCTAGCAACACCCAGTCCCCCACTGACAGATAGGTGGATGGGGGCTGAGCAGAAGGTGCCCTGGCCAAGAATCTGATCCAGGTCTTCGGCTTGGAAGGCAAGGATTCTACAGCTGAACCACCACTGCTTCTCTGTCCCACCCCAACCCCCACATACGCCTTCACTCTATACAAGGGGGGGAATTCAGAAAATGTGTGGAGAAATTCCATTATCTTTTGGTTACATCTTTCCACTAAGTTTTTGAAACCCCTTCCTATCTGAATATACCCACCCATGGCCACGGAGTGGATTCTGACGCTTGCTGACCTTCCAGGACAGAGGAGAATGGCTCCTTAGGGTTTCCAAGACTGTCATCCTTGATTGGAGTGGACAGCCCCATCTTTCTCCCTTGGAGCCACTGATGGGTTTGAACTGCTGACCTCTGTGGGTATCAGCCCCATGCCTAACCCACTCCACTGCCGGGACTCCTTATGTAGACATATGGTATCTATTGCAGAAGCATCTTCCAACATCCTCAAGCATGGTTAACCCATGCCCTGCCCAACGTGGCGGCCACTAGCTATTTACACTGGAATTAGCTCAACTTTGATGTGAGCACTCAGTTCCTGGTCCTCACTAGCCACATTCCAATAACAGTCAATGGTCGTTAGTGGCGACCACCCTGGCACAGCGGAGCCCCGGGTGGCATAGTGGGTGACAAGCTGGGCTGCTAACCACAAGGTCAGCAGTCTGCACTCACTAGCCACTCTGAGGAAGAAAGAAGGAGACTTTCCATAGTCCTGTCAAGGTTTAAAGCCTCCAACACCCACAGGGGGCAGTTCTATCCTGTCCTCCTGGGTCACTATGAGTTAGAATGGACTCAATCTCAGTGAGTTTGTTTTCTGTTTTGTTTGTTTGATTTTAATCACCCCAGAGCGCTCCGTTGGATTTTGATGACTTAAAGATCCCCTGCTTAGAGCCGAGCCAGGCAAGGCGCGGGATGGCACTGATGAAACATATACCTCTCCTCTAGTTCTTTAATGCTTCCTCCCCTACCCCACTATTATGACCCTAGTTCTACCTTACAAATTCGGCTAGACCAGAGCATGTACACTGGTACAGATAAGAGCTCAGAACACAGGAAGTCCAGGACAGATAAACCCCTCAGGACCAATAATGAGAGTAGTGATACCAGCAGGGGAATGGGAAGGTGTGGAAAAGGGGGAGGATGGGGGAACCAATCACAATGATCTACATATAACTCCCTCCCAGGGAGACGGACAACAGAAAAGTGGGTGAGGGGAGACATTGGTTGATGTAAGACATGAAAAATAATAATTTGTAAATTATCAAGGGTTGTTCATAAGGGACAGAGTGTGGGGAAGAGGGAAATGAGCTGATACCAAGAGCTCAAGTAGAAAGAATGTGTTTTGAAAAGAATGATGGTAACAAATGTACAAATGTGCTTGACACAATGTATGGATGGT
>NW_022104553.1:20826250-20832493 GCF_000313985.2 Echinops telfairi | reverse complement strand
AACACCAAGCCAAACACACTGCTATCCAGTCGATTCTGACTCCTGGCAACCCTCTCGGGGGTTTCCAAGGCTCTGATCTTTACGGGAGCAGACGGCCTCCTCTTTCTCCTTTGGAGCGGCTGGTGGGTTTGAACCACTGACCTCCTGTTTAGCAGCCCAACATTTGTTTACCTTTAGTGCCACTAGGGCTCCTGTCTACTTCCTAAAATAGCCACCACCACCACCCGCCCCAACAGCACCTTTAGGTAACCCTCACATACCCAGGAAACTCCCATCAAACCCAAATGCTTCCCCTTCTATCCTGACACCCATCCAAGTTCACTTGTACAACAGCCCAGGCCCCTGACACCATTGTAGTACAGTAAGGATAGCCAACACCCAGTACAGGGGACCAAGCCCTGTGTGCCACAGACAGTTCTGCTTCCCACCAGGCAGTTTCAACACCCCCAGAAGAACCTCGGTGGAAAGGCTTGGCGGTGGGCTTTTGAAAACTCCCCAAACTCCAGGCCCAAATTCCCTCTCCTTGGGTCCATTCCCACACACCCTGCAGGACAGGGTAGAACTGCCCCTGTGGGTTTCCTAGACTGTAACTCTTGACGGAAGCAGAAAGCCTCATCTTTCTCCCAAGGAGCGCCTAGTGGTTTTGAACTGCTGACTTTGTGGTCAGTAGCCCAACGCACAAACAGAAAGCCACCAGGGAAAGGTCATGAGGCCAGGAAAAAAGACCTGTGTGGAGCATCTCTTCACCCCCACACCTATGGGGTCTCAATAGGTTATAACTGACCCAGTGACCACTGGTCACGCACACACATAGGGAAGGGATATCGAAAGACAACTCCAAACCCCCAAACGCCCCTCCCTTCCTCAGACCCAGGAGACCCTAGCAACTGAGCCCTGGCAGGCCCAGGCCCAGCCATGTCTGAAACCCCATGTTACACACACACACAGTATCCCGACAATCCCCAGACCCCCGCCCCCACCTCAGCATATCCCAATCCAATCCAGGCTACCCCCGACACACTCCAATAATAGCCCAGTAAGCGTGCTCCCCGAGCACCCCAATTACCTGCCCCCACAGATTGAGCAAAAACAACCCTCCAGGAATACTCCAGTATCTTTCAGCAACACCCCCACACATCCCAGTACGCTCCAATAATAACTCCCCCTCACTCGGAGCCGTGCAGTGTATCCTTCGGGCACGGCTCCCCCCAGCGCTCCCTGGCACGTGCCAATAAGACCTGCGGGGCTCCAGTTCCCGCCAGGCCCCGACAAGCCCCGCCCCCGCTCCCGACAAGCCCCGCCCCCGCTCCCGTGTGAAAGCCTTCTCTGCTGGCGCAGCCTTATTGCAGAGCGAGTCCCAGGGGCTCCGGCCTGGCTGCCTGGTGGCACGGGCACACACCCAACAGGGCCCTCGCCTGGAGTTCAAACCCACTGCCTTGTCCATTCTGGCTCATGGCGTGACCCTAGAGGACAGGGTGAAAGCAGCCCAGCACCCTCTCACCCACCACGGGGGGGGGGGGTGTACCTAAGCCTCCTCTTTCTCCAGGTTCAGTTCTCCGTCAAAGTGCTTAAGGGATCCTTGACGCCCCCAACCAAACCCCCGCTAAACCAAACGGAGGGCTGTGGAATCGGTTCCGACCCCTCGCGACCCGAAAGGACAGAGTCCAACCAGGGCTTCTGATCCCGTGAATCTTTGAGGAAGCAAAGGGGCCTCACCTTTCCCCCTTGGAGGGGTGGCCTCGAACTGGGGTCCTTGAAGTTCGTAGCCAAGTGCTTAACCTCTGAGCCACCAGGGAATCCTTAGGCAACCCCCCAGCCACACCGATCGCCAAGTGGGACCCGATTCTGACTCCCAGCATGAGCCCAAGGGACAGAGTACAAACTGGCCCCTGCGCATTTCCAAGCTTTTAAGAAAGCAGTCTCTCTCCTCTTTCCCTCTCGGAGAGGCTGGTGGGCTTGAACCAGTGACCTTTCTATTAGCAGCCAAGCATTTAACTACTGCACCACCAGGATTCCTGCCCAAAGTTTAGCAGGGTCCCATTAACACATGCCCACCACATGAGCCAGGCCATGTATTCAGTGCAGCCTCTTAGAAGGGAAGGGGTGCTCAGAGAGAGACAAGAAAGTGGCTGAAAGAGGCGAGTGGAAGGGGAACAATGGAGGTGGGGGGAAAGGTGGTGGAGAGGGGGCTCAAGAAGGTTAAGCAGAGAGCATTTGGGGTCAACAGCATGGGGTCACAGGTCAGAGCTGCCTCTCTTGTCCACGCCACCTGAGCCACTAGCTGTCCTGTCTCCGGCACTCCAACAACCTCCTGGGACTCATGCCACTCCGGCTACTGTCGTTGGATGAAACTGAGTGGATTTCAAGTACGAGTGACCCCGGGGCCCTGGGGGCTCAGCAGCTTACCTGTGGGGCTGCTGACCTCAAGGTTAGCAGTTCACAACCACCAGTGAACGCCTCAAGAGAACGATGAGGCTGTCTGTTCCTGGACAGATGGACAACCTTGGACACCCACAGGGGTGGTTTTTCCCTGTCCTGGGAGGGGTGCTGTGATGGTCAGGATCCACTCAATGGCAGTGAGCTTGAATTCCTGGTGACCCCACAAGAGCCTGCAGAACCGCTCTTCAGGGATTGTTATGGGAGCGGGTTGCCGGGAGGGCTGTCGAGTGGGCTCGAACCTTTGGGCCTAGCGCTTAAAGTGTCCGCCACCAGAGCTCATCCTCCTGTCCTTGCCGTCCCAGCCCCCGACTTCACCCTCTCACCAATCTCCATTTCCCGTCATGTATGCTACAAACCTCAGCCACGTCCAGCGCGCTCCTCGTCAGTCCCCTCTCTCACTCTCCACTCTCACGGCCACCGAGTCAGTGCTGACTCACAGAGAGCCCTAGAGAGCCTAGAGGACTGGGGCCCGACATGCAACGTGTAACCCACTACCCCTCCAGGGGTCCTGTATCTCAGAAAACAAAACAAAACAAAAAATAAATAAAAACAAAGAGACCCGGAAGCCAATGTGGGTACCCGTTGCCCCAAGTGGATTCCAACTCACTCACAGAGCGGAAGGGATCCATACGTTCTGTGGACTGCGGTCTTTACAGAAAGCGCTTACACAGCTGGATGGGTCTGAACCCCCGACCTGTGGTTAACAGCTGACCGCAAGTCACCAGACAAACGACCAAAGAAAAAACCCTTCCTTATCCCCTGCTATGCATAAGGAAGACAAGAAAAAGCACCGCAGACTTCCAGGAAAACGAACACCTCTCTCATGCAAGACGTACAGCCAGCTTGCTCTTCAGAAGCAAGGACGGCGAGACATATTTGGAACCTGTTGTCAGGAGAGACCAGTCCCTGGAGAAGGACAGCATGCTTGGCAAAGCTGAGGGTTAGCGGGGTATTTGGGGGGGTTGGGGGTGGTGCAATAGGAAGACCCTTGACACTGTGGCTGCCACAATGGGTTCAAGCACTGGGAGTAGCTCCATCTGATAGACCTCTAAGCTAGGTGTCGCAAGGACTTCCGCTTCCCCCAGTGGCTATGGGTCCACTCTGATGCCTGGCACCCCCAGATGTGATCCACATGGCTTCCTGTCCTCACTTCCAAGCTACTTCCATGTGGATTCGAACCCCTCTCCTTTCCCTTGGCAGCCGATCACTTAGCCACTTGGCCTCCTGGGCCACTGAGGGATAAGGGACAGCCAAGGAAATGCCAGGCCTGGAAAGGTGATGTGACTTGCCCAAGGTCACACGGTGACTTGTGGGCAATTGCAGTGCCACCCTCCACTCCCAGTGCCCCAGCACCTGGAGTTCTGACGCAGCCTGGCCAGACCCACCACAGGCCATTCCCAAGAGCAAGGATGGAGCTGGTGCCCTGGGCCAGCCACTACTCTCAGTGTGGGCCCTTCCTCCTTCCGCCCTGCACACACAGCCCTGGGAGGGCCTGGCAGTGAGCACACCCATTTTAAAAGCCAGGAAACAAAGCCCAGGAAAGAAACAGACTCCAGATCACACCAGCCAGCCAGTGGGAGTTGTCCAGGCTGAGATCCAGAGTGGCCACAGGCACCTCCACCATGCTCCACCACCACCACCACCCGGGGGGTGGGGGTGGGGGGGCGTCATGGAAAGGCTCCTTCCACCCTCCACCCTCACTCACTCACCCATCACCAACAGTGGAGGGGGGGGGCTTCATCCTGTCTCATTCTCCTCAAGCTTTTGGACTGCTGTGTCTCCCACCCAGCTTCCTATATCTTTATTTCCTGCACCCCCATACCTGTGGGTGCCCTCCTCTTCTTTCTGCACCTCTGACCACCCCTCCTCTTCAACAAGCTCCAGGAAGCCCTCCCTTCCACTCTGTAACCCCATAAGACCACCTCTTCACCTCCTCCCACCATCCCAGCCAGCCCTGCCAAAGTCTAAGGACTTCTGAGCCCACCTGCCCCAGCCCCCCAAAGGCCTCCTTAGACTTTCCAGTCCTCCTCCTCCCTCCCCTGGCCTCCCCCCTCCTTATGTCCTCCCTGCTCCCCCATAACCCCTCTAAAGACCCCCCCTTTACTCATAGTCACACACACACTTCTCCATGGAACCCTCTTCCAAACACGTCTGCATTCACTGCCTCCTTTTCACTAACCACGGCATTCATTTACATTCCCTTCACCCCCACCCCTTCCTCTCTCTCCCCACCGGCCCAAATCCCCACCCCCAAATCCTTTCCAGTTCCCCAGCATTGTCTCCCTCCCCATCCTTCTCCCCCACCCCCCTGTGCAACTACTCCCTCCTCCCCAGCACGGGCCTAGCTTGCTCCCTGGCTCCCCTTCCTTCCCACCCCAGGCCCCTCTGGTTCCACC
Organism: Echinops telfairi; assembly: GCF_000313985.2. Classification (NCBI taxonomy): domain Eukaryota; kingdom Metazoa; phylum Chordata; class Mammalia; order Afrosoricida; family Tenrecidae; genus Echinops; species Echinops telfairi. Next base: position 20,827,658 of record NW_022104553.1, on the reverse strand, counting down.
CCCTTCCCCAGCAGCGCAGCTCACCAGTCCCCTCACCCCCAATATTATTCATGCCTGGGGACTGCTGATGACCTGTCCCGCTGAGGTTCACACAATGCTCGCCCCCATGTCACCCCTGGGGGCCCCTGCGTAGCCCCCGGAACCCAGCAGCCAGCTCTGGTTCCCCACACACAGTGACTGCAGCGGCATCCACTCCCCCTACCCCCACTGGGTCGGCCCCTCTGCATCCCCAGGGCCCCATGGTCCGGGCTGGAACAGCGGCTGCTGCACCCGGCGCTCCTCTCTGGAGGCAGGCCCAGAGGCGCCAGCCCCACTCTGTGCTGAGAAGTGCCAGGGACAGAACATACAGCTGCAGTTACGCCGCCGCCGCCGCTGGGGCCTTGCACACGTGCCCCGCGCAGCAGCGGGCCAGCAGCTCCGGAGCCCACACAGGCACAGACCCCACGAGGGCAGGGAGCAGGGGTGGTGGTGGCGCGCAGGGACAGGAGGGGCACACAAGGAGGGGCGGGAGCACTGGGGAGGGGGAGGGGGCAGGCCTGGCACAGAAGGGTGGGTGCTGGGAGGCACAGCCGCAGTCCCTGGGACAGATCCACTCCATGACCCACACACACTCACACCGTCACACACACGCACACGCACATGAGTCCCCAGACAGGCCCAGGCCCACACGGAGACTGACACCAGCCCATCCTCCAACAAGGATGCGCATATGGACAGTGTGTGTATGTGTGTGTGTTGGGGGGGAGGGGGCGCTGGGGACCCAGCACATCTGTGTAACTGTGCGTGCCACACACACTTTCTCACGGGTCTGCAGGCAGTCACATACACGCACGTCGCCACAGCCACGGGGATACATGCACGGAGACACGCAGCGCACTAACAGGAGGGGAGGGGAGGGGAGGCTGGGGGCGGGATGTAGATGTGATCAGGGGGGGTGAGGACTGTGAATGGAGACAGGGGTATGAATGGGGGGACTTGCCAACTCCGTCAAGGGCTGTGGGGACATGGGGCGCGTTTGAGGGGGGGTGTCAGTGTGGCTCGCATGGGAGGGCTCCCCACTGGGGGTGCTGAAGTGGGCAGGAAGGGTGAGGGTGGTCTGAGGCCCCGTAGAGGTAGGGGGGACAATCTAGAAGGCCTGACTGGGGGGAGGGCGGAGGGGGTCCTGGAAAGGCCTGTGAGGGGCCAAAGGAGAGATTCCCAGGGACACGGTGTGGGGCGCAAGGAGAGGGGCCCGTAGAGGCGGATGGAGAGGAGGGTTGAGCTGAGGGGTCCCGAAAGGGTTTGGCGCCGAGAAAAGGTTAGGGACGAGAGACAGCGGAGGATGTCTTGGGGGAGGGGGAGGAATCCCAGAGGTGGGGGATTGGCAGCTGGGGAGGGTCGCCGCGGCCCGCTGGGAGGCAGGGTCGGC
>NW_022104553.1:20822529-20825536 GCF_000313985.2 Echinops telfairi | reverse complement strand
GCGCAGGTGCAGATCGAGGGAGCGCGAGCAGAGGGACGCACAACCTCTCACAGATGGGCCTCGCGACCGCGTGGGGGACCGCGCGGACTGACCCAGGGGCGGAGAGGCGGAGCGCGCGCAGGCCCAAAGAGAGAGGTCCCAGGAGGGGACTCGCAGCCCACCGACAGCACAGACCCCGATACGCAACATACACTACACAGTCCAGAAGGGCTGAGAAAGGAAGGCCAGGACCTTCAACTGGGCCAGAGGGCAGTGAGAGAAACCCCCGATCTCCACTCCCGTCCAGGCAGAGGGGGCGCACGCCCTGGAGAAGGTACATGGCAGGGTCAATGGGGAGAGAGAAATGAGGATTGGGGTGCACAACCATAGCCTTCAAACAGTCTGGGGGGGGGTACTTCAAACCTGCCCCCCCATAGAACGCCACGTGGGAGCAGGAGGGGAGGAGGACCAACAATGAATCCCAGGCCAGTAGCCGAAGCTGAAAGGCTGGGAGACTCAGGTTGAGGAGATCCCCCCACCCCACCCCACCCCAAAGGATACTCACCCGGTGCCCAGAACCAGAGACATACCAGTCAACACGCACAACAGTCAAGTGCCTAGACCCTGGGGTGCAGGATGGCACCGGCCCCTTCCCCTGTCCTCCGCGCTGGCCCCCACCCCCCAAGCCCTCCATGGCCAGAACACAGACACAAGGGTTTGGACACATTTAATGGAAGGGTGCTAAAGAGAAGGTGACCCTTCCCTGGATTGGGGTGGTGGTGTCATCTTTCAGACACCAAATTGGGATGACCAGCCCTCCTGCCCTCAGACCTGTCTTTCTGGACGTACCAAGCTCTGTTTCTTCCATCTCCGAGAGGGGACTCTAGCCCGCTGCCTTGCACCCCAGCACCCCAGGCCCCCAGTTCCAGATCCATCAGACAGATACCAATGCTTGCGCGCGCTCTGAAGTGTGGGTGCATGCACTTGGACATCGTACCAAGGTGCGCTCTGATGGAGTATTGCGCATGGACAGAGACATGCGGGGGTGGGGTGGGGGTGAGGCAGGCATGTGCAGAAACCCACCTGTCCTCAATAGGCAGTACACACACCCACAACGATGCCCACATTCTCCCATCCACAGACAGACTCCCAGAAACACAGGTGTGCAGGGCCCCAGAAAGCACGCACGTACCCAGAGCAGGACAGACACCCGAGGACAGTGCACGTAGGTCCACGCGGGGGAGGGGGCCCCTCCAGCCACGCATGCACACAGACATGGTTCGTGCGCACCACCAGAGACACGCAGGCACCAACACGTGAGGGAGCTGGAGGAGTCCGTGCCAGGAAGTTCAGCTCAAGCCCAGCCCCCTCTGTGCGCGCACGCGCGCACGCACGCACGCGCACACACGTGTGCACCCCCCCCCACCAAGTACCCCTTCCCCTCTGCTCTCACCTCCCTGGGCCAATGCCATCCATCAAGCTTCCGAAACAAATCAGCCAGCAGCCAGGGGGTGAGGGGAAAGGTAAGAGTGGACCCTCTCCACTCCCCACCCAGCCGTGCCCCCTCCCCACTCCCCTGGACACACAGTGCCATCCCATGTGTGACCTTGCTGCCTCCCCTGCCCCCAGCCATAACCTCTGCCCCCTCTCCTCACCAACTCTTGGGTCCCCATGTATGGCCCTCTAGGTCTCCCCTCATCTTAGTCCCTCCCCTGTCTCTTCCCACCCTCCACCGGTGACTACCGCCCATGATGCCCAAGGGAGGGGTGTGTTGTGTGACAGCTGCCAGCTGCCTGGGACTCCCCCTCCCCCGCCCCCCCAGATCCAAAGAGCAGAGGCAGGAGCCCTCCAGCAGGTGGAAGTAAGGGTGCGAGTGTGAACGTATGTGGAAGTGGGGGGGGGACCCCGAGAATGTAAGGAACTTTACCTTGGGGCATCAAAGCTGTCATAGGAGCCCACAGTGTAATGCCGGAAGAGCCTCTTTGCCTTGTCACTGCGGCTTTCTGCAGGACAGGGAGGGCAAGGGTCAACATTGGAGTCTGAATCTTAAAATCCACAGACCCACCCATCTCCCAGCCCCTCCGTCTATAGCAGGGTAAGGAGAGAGGGGGTATTCGGATCTTTGGGTACACTGCAGACATGGGGGGGGGGTAGGGCGGTGTCCCTTCCTTACCTTGCTTCCCTTCTTGAGAGCGGTTAGCCACCTCTTCCAGGCACTCCGAGGGAAACCAGCCAACTCGACCTTTGACCTGGCCTTCCCAGAAGCCGCCTTCCCCGATGCTCAGCACTGGGCGAGGGAAGAGGAGCAGGGACAAAGAGACATTTCTAAGGCTGGAGCTAGCTGACGATCCCATCCTGGGTGCGGATGATGGACATGTAGGTCTAAGCGTTGGGCTGTTAACTGCAGGGACCGCAGTTCAAACCCATCAGCTGCCCAGTGCAGGGAAGGCGAGGCTGTCTGATCCTGTAAAGTTACAGGCTTGGAAATGCTAGAGGAGGTCGCTACAAGTTGCCATGGACTCAGTGGCAGTGGGCGTGAGTCTGACTGGCAGGGACAGTGGCTTTCTGGTTTGTATGCCCCGGTGGGCTGTGAGCAGCAAGGTTGGTGTTTCAAATCCACCAGCTGCTCTGAGGGGGAAAGATGAGGCTTTCTGCTCTCGTATAGACTGAGAGCCTCAGAAACCCACAGGGGCAGTTCTATCAGGTCATACAGGGTTTCTATGAGTCAGAATCCACATGACAGCAAGTTGGGGTGGTGGGGTGGTGGTGGTGGTGGTTCTCCATGCCCAGCCTGCCCACAAGTTCCAACATCGAGCACAGCTGTCTCCTCAAATCAAGGTTTGGAGGACCAGAAGAGGTCATTTCTGCATTCCAGCTCTCTAGATCAGTGATTCTCAACTTTCCTCCTGCCGTGACCCCTTAAGACAATTCCTCTGTACACTGGTACAGATAGGAACTGGAAACACAGGGAATCCAGGACAGATGATCCCTTCAGGACCAGTGGTGAGAGTGGTGATAATGGGAGGGT
>NW_022104553.1:20819768-20822227 GCF_000313985.2 Echinops telfairi | reverse complement strand
GATTGTGATAAGAGTTGTATGAGCCTCCAATAAAATGATTAAAATAAAAAAGACAGTTCCTCATGCTGTGGTGAGCCCCCCCAGCCCAGCCATAAAATTATTTTCATTGCTACTTCATCACTGTCATTTTGCTATTGTGATGAATTGGGCCACCCCTATGAAAGGGTCGTTCAACCCCCAAAGGAGTCGTGACCCACAAGTTGAGAACCGCTGCTCTAGATCCAAGATGGGGCAGACAGAGGCACTGGGAGAAGAGGCTGTCTTCCCCCACAGGGAACTCATACATTAGGAGCATGCCCACCCTGTGTCCTCCTTGCCTCGGGTCATTGGTCACGGCTCAGGGCCTCTGTCATTGTCCCCCAAGCCCTCCCAGAAGGTGTGGACTAGGATTGCCGTGGCACGGACACCTTCAACCCCCACCCCCACCCCACTGCCAGATTCCCCTCTTGGCTTATTCTTCCATGGTATGGTCTCCCAACTGTTGTACCGACTCTTTGCCAATTCAAGACCGACACCGGGGCCACAGCCCTGAGCTCAAGTCCAATGGTGAGGAGGGCACAGGCCTGGGCATGCGCCTTTCCCTTGGGTGTGGGGTCCTGATGGGCCAGAACGGGCTCGATGGCCCCAAACAACCACCACAGGAACAGCAACAACTCTCCTGGCTTAGAGGAGACCAGAAACAAAATCCAAAATAAACCCCAACAACTCGGTGTGGGGTGGGGTGGAGTGGAGGCCAAAAACCCATCTGCAGACAATTGGACAACCCCTCACAGAAGGGTCACCAGGAAGGGATGAGCCAGCCAGGGTGCAGCATAGCATGAGGAAACATACGACATTCCTCTAGTAGTTCTTCAATGCCCCCCCTCTTCCCACTATCATGACCCCAGTTCTACCTTACAAATCTGGCTAGACCAGATCATGTACAGGGGTAGATAAGAGCTCTTGACACAGGGAACTCAGGACACAGAAACCCCTCAAGACCAATAATGAGAGTAGCGATACCAGGAGGGTAGGGGAGAAGGTGGAGTGGAGAAAGGGGGAACTGATCACAATGATTGACATATAACTGCCCACCAAGGGGGACGAACAGGAGAAACGTGCATGAAGGAAGACAGTGGTTGGTACAAGATATGAAAATAATAATAATTTATAATTATCAAGGGTTAATGAGGGAGGAAGGGTTGGGGAGGGAGGAAAAAATGAGGAGCTAATACCAAAGGCTCAAGTAGAAAGGAGATGTTTGGAAAAGGATGATGGCAACATATGGACAAATGTGCTCGACACAATAGATGGATGGATTGTGATAAGAGCTGTAAGAGCCCCCAATAAAGTGATTAAAAACAAACAAACCAACAAAACCACGTTCACTGTTCTTGAGTCGATGCTGACTCACAGTGATCCTCTAGGGCAGGTTAGAACTGGCCCTGTGGGTTTCCAAACTGTCACTCTTTACAGGAGTACAAACCCACGTCTTAGTCCTGTGGAGCAGTTAGTGCTTTTGAAGTCCTGACCTTGCAGAGGGGATCACGACTGGTAACCACTCCGCCAGCAGGGCTCCCTTAAACTCAGAGACAGGGGGGAGTGAAGGCCCCCCAGCTCCCTCAAACCATACTGCTTAGCCATCAGACACATAGTGAACCCTAAGAATAGCCATGACCATTCTCCCCATTTTACTGATAGGGAAACTGGGGTCCAGAGAGCCAAGGTCACTTGCAAAAGGCTATCCAGGTAGCAAGTGACAGAGCGCCTGGATTTGAAATCTCTGCTTCCGTATAGCACCCCTTTACTTGCTTTTGGCTAAGCGCTGCACTGCTAGCTGCAAACTTGGAGGTTCAACCCCACTGGCTGCTCTGTGGGAGAAAGATGAGGCTGTCTGCTCCCATTCAGAACTGAAGAGCCCGTGAACTCTGTACAGGGTCGCTATGAGTCAGACTGGACCTGATGGCAATGAGTTAGTGCTGTCATAAGGAGCCTCAGTGGCGCAGTGGGTTATGTGTTGGGTCGCTAATCAAAGGGTCGGTGATTCAAGTCCACCAGCTGCTCTGTGAGAGAAAGATGAGGCTGCCTGCTCCTGTAAAGACTGACAGCCTTGGAAACACACAGGGCCAGCTGTACTCTGTCCTGTAGGGTCACTAGGAATCAGAATGGACTCCTGTGAAGATGTACGATCTTGGAAACCCTATAGAGGGCCACTATGAGCCAGAATGGACTCATTTGCCCTGGGTTTGGAGGGAACGCCTTTAATAAGGAGCTATGGTGGCACAGTGGTTAAGGGCTTGTCTACTAACCCCGAGGTCGCTGGTTCGAATCCAGCGGATGCTCCGAGGGAGGAAAAAATCAGGCTGCTTCCTCCTATCCACGGAACAGCCTAGGAAACCCTACGGGGCAGCACTACTTTGTCCAATGTCACGGTGAGTCAGAATCGACTTGCTGGCACACAACAAACAGCACGGTTTATC
>NW_022104553.1:20818108-20819212 GCF_000313985.2 Echinops telfairi | reverse complement strand
AACCAAAGAACATACAAATCTGCCTTGAAAGAAGTACACAGCCAGGGGGGCCCCTTAGAAGCCAGGATGGGGAGGTGCCCTCGTGCCTCACGGACTCTGCATAGGTTATCCGGAGACACCAAGCCCTGAAGATGGGCCTCGTGCTTGGTAAACTCGCAGGGCAGCGAAGAGGAGGAAGACCCTGGACTGACATGGCACGGCGGCTGCAGGACGGGGCAGCCTTGGCTCTGTTATGCACGGAGGTCACTCACAGACCGGAAACCGAACAAAAAGAAAACAAAACGCACGCCCACGGAGGAGTCCTTAATGACTCACAGGAAGGAGCTGACCTGCCCCTGTGGGTTTCTGAGACTCACTCTACGGAGTCGAAAGCCTCGTCTTTCTCCCATGGAGCGGCTGCTGGTTTCAATCTGCTGACCTTGCGAGTAGCAGCCCAACGCATCACCCACGGCGTCACCAGGACACCTTTTCCCAGGTTGGTGGGAAATAAAAATGCACAGTGGCCTTCACAAAGGCCTGGGACATTCCAAAGGGCACTGCTCCGCTCCCCTGGGCACGACCGCACCACAAGCCGCACGCAAACCAACAACACGAAAATCTCTGAACAAGCCATTGCCCTAAGCTCTTTTTCCCGGCCCGGTTCCTTCCAATCTCGCAAGGGTCCCATTTCACCGAGGGTGGAATGGCGAGTCACAGGGCTAGAAGCTGGTGGGGGCAGGATTCGAACTGGGGACTCCTGGCTCTACACCACTACACAACACCGCTTGCCTGTGGCCCATCGCCTAGCCTGTTCGCTTGCAAGTTCTTGGGGTGCTTCCTAGAGCCCTGTGTGGCCCACAGGATGGACGCATCTGGAGGAAGACTGCAAAGCCAAAGAGAAAGCATGGCACGTCCATTCTTCCCAGAACACCTCATCCCTGTCCAAGAGGCAAGCTCCGCCCAATCCCATAGGCTCCGCCTCTTCTCGCGGGCTCTTCCTCATCCTGCAGGCTCTGCCCCATCCACAAGTTTTGCCCCAGCCGGCAGGCTCCGCCTCATTCTTCAGGCTCCGCCCCAGCCTTCAGGCTCCGCCCCAGCCTTCAGGCTCCGCCCCAGCCTTCAGGC
>NW_022104553.1:20808650-20816897 GCF_000313985.2 Echinops telfairi | reverse complement strand
TTCGCGGAATTTCATTTATCACTGTAGGGTCTAGAACCGATTAACCGCGATAAACGAGGGTTCACTGTAACTGTACAGGGCCGGAATCCCCACTGGATGGCGGTGAGTTCTGGTTTTGGGGACCAAATCATGCAAGCGACATGCTTGGTCACGCTCTTTGCTTGACCGTGGTAAGCTGGGGCCAAACCCTCAAAGTCTTGGGGGTCCCGCCTATCTCAGCAGGAAGTGGGCAGTGACTTGGGACTGGAGGTGGGCTTTCTTCTGGTCATCGCGACCCTCTCTAGGGTTTCCAAGGTTTTGCGACTCTTTAGGGGAGCAGACAGCCACGTCTTTCTTCCGCGGATTGGCGGGTGGGTTTGAAAACCCCCCCTTCGGTTCGTCATCCAGTGGTTGCCGGACAGCGCCACCAAACTTTCCAACTCCAACCTCACTGCCATCTAGTGGATTCTGTTTCCTAAGGACCCTAGTCTTGTCGGTTTCCAATGCTGTGAATGCTGATGGGAGGAGAAACGAGAAGCTGGTGGTCTCGAACTCCTGGCCTTAGGTTAACAGCCCAGCTCAGAACCTTATGTAACGGAGCGCAGACCTTTGGCGCCACCCAGGGCTTCATTTCGCCTCAACACTTCCTCCTGCTGGACAGATCGCAGCTACATCTGTGCATCTCAGAGGAAGGGGCTATGGGAACCTGGTTTGTTGAGTGACTGTTTCACTCGCGATTCCACGCCCCCCCCCAGCCCACCCTCCATCCCAGGTACCTTTGATCTTCTCGCCCTTGCTCAGGGAGATCTCCCCCTCGCCTTGTGCCTGGTAGGACTTCACGGCCATGAAAGAGCGTCCGGGAACCGCAGAGTAAAGCTTTCTCCGCCGCCCGCGACTGCCCAGGGAGCCCCCAGGGCCCCCCGAGCCCCCTGTGCCTCCGGCAGGCCCTTCTCGGGGCGTCCCGCTGGAGCTGTGTACACAGAGGGTGTGAGAGGCAGGGGACGAGTGGAGGGAAGGGGCACCGCTGGGGGAACAGGGGTCCTTGGGGTGGGTGGAGCATCAGGGAAGGGGAGGGGATTTGAGTGTGCTTCGCAGCTCTGACATTGGAGAAAGGGCGGCGTTTGGGGGTTCCCGCTATCTTCCTGATGGCCTCTCTCCCTGCCCTGCCAGCCCTCCTCTACCTATTGCCTTCTCGCTTTGGGCCCAGATTCCCCGCTGCTTCCCCACCCCCAATCTCTAGCCCCTCCCCCAGATTTGGCCTCTGGCCAGACCCCCAGGTTCCTCTGGGTCAGGGCCAGCTCCTCCAACCCCCTAATCAGCCTTTCCACCTCCAGTCCCTCCCCTTCTATCCCCACCACCAGCCTGGATCTCCAACTCCCTTTCCCTCTCCTCCAAACTTAGAACTGGCCCCCTCTCCACTCACATTCCTATCTCCCCATTTCTCCCTTAACCTCTTCTGTCTTCTTTGCGTCCCCCAATGCCAACCCCTGCAACTCGGGCACAGACCCTGAGTGGGGGTGTCTACCCATTGCTATTTGGAGGTCCCACCTCTGTACTCTGGCCTTGGGTTGAGGGTTCAAGCAGGGCTCTCCTGTCCTGTTTTCTCAAGGGGTGGGGTGGCAGAGAGAGTGATGGGGGGGGGGCACCAGAGACTTGGATGGGTGGAAGTCATGGGGACAGGAAGTGGGGAGCTGGGCTGAATGGGGCACTCGGAGGCCGGGGTGCACCCATCCCTTACCTGGGCCGTCCTCGGGCCTGCCTCTTGGTCTCCTCAGGGTGTCTCCCGCGGGAGGGGGAGCGCGCCCGGGCTCCGCGGGGGCTGCTGGCACTTCGGAGGGTCCCGCTGCTGAGCTTGGTGCTGGGGGCTGGGGGCTGGGACGAGCCCTGGGGCCCTGAGGTTGGGCCGGGGGTGCCTGAGGAGGAGGCCCCGGGCGCTGAGAAAACCATCCAGTCGGGCAAGGCCATGCTGGTGTCACTGTTGGCGCGGAGCAGCGCTGGGGGTACTGTCAGCCCTGCGCTCTGGGCTCCGCGACGCCGGGCTGCGTACTTGGGGGACTCTTGGAAGGGCACTGAGGGACACAAGGCGTTGGGGGAGAGAGAAAGAGGAAAGCATTACAAACATCGGTGGAGATCAGAATGGACAAGGGAGCTTACAATCACTCCTCCTGACCCGCAGGAGTCCCTGGATGGTGCGATCAACGAATGCGCTCAGTGCAACCCAAAGGCTGGAGGTTTGAGACCACCCAGAGGCGCCTTGGAGGCGAGAGACTGGCAAGCTGTTTTTCAAAAGATCGACCACGGGGAAGAGTTAGGGGTGCAGTTCCACTCTGGTCCGCAGGGGCCGCAGGAATTAGAATCGACCGGTTGGTCGCTAGTTTGCATTAGAAAGAGCTCTGTTGACCTTGTTCTGTAAGCTTGGGGCTGCTAACGGCAAGGTCTCAAGGTCGAAGGTTTAAACCCAACAGCTGCCGGGAGAGAGAAAGATGAGGGTGTCTGCTCCGGTGAAGTTATTCACGGTCTCGGTTTTCCAAGACTGTTACTCTTTACAGGAGCGGAACCTCTTGTCCTTCTCTGTAGAGCGCAGTCCAACCCATAATCCACTACGCAACTAGGACTCGGTGACAATAAGGTTTCGTTTTGGATGAGTTAGAACGGGCTCTATGGCAGTGGGTTTCTATTCGTTTCTCTCTCTTTCTCTTGTATATTATGCTGCTAACGCCAAGATCAGTAGTTCGAATCCCCCAGCTGCACCTCGGGAGAAAATTGAGGCTGTCTTCCTATAGAAAGATTTACAGCCTCAGACACGCAGAGTGGCAGTTCTACTCTGTCCTCAGGGGTCCCTGTGAGTCACAGATTCTCAGGCAGTGGGGTTGGCCTTTTGGGTTCGTTTGTATTATGATGATAATTTTGGCTTTTCTGCTTCGACAGCTACTCCTATCTCTGGGTGATGCAACTGCTGGTGTGTCCAGCCGCTAACCGAAAGGTGGGAGGTTCAAGATCACCTAGAGGTGCCTTGGAAGAGAGGCTGGGCAAGCTGCGATTAGATCGGCCATGGGGGTAAAAGAACAAAACAAAAACTCCCTAGAGCTGTGGTTCTCAACCTTCCTCATGCCTCGACCCTTTCATACAGCACCTCATGTGGTGGTGACTCCCAACCATACAATTATTTTAGCTGCTACTTCATCACTGTCATTTTGCTACTGTTATGTATCGTCGTGTAAATAGCTGACAGGCAGGATGTGTTTTCATGGTTACAAATTGAACAGAATTTAAACATAATGAAAGCATAGTGATTAATCACAAAACAATATGTAATGATAGATTGTGAAATATTGATGTGTTTTCCGATGGTCTTAGGCGACCCCTGTGAAAGCGGCATTCGATCCGCTAAAGGGTCGCGACCCACAGGTTGAGAACCGCTGCCCTAAAGGGTATAGTTCCACTATGGAATGTAAGGGGGCGCCTCTGCAGCAACTGGCCAACGGGTTCTAGCTGCTGTACGGCTGGGTCCGGGGAAGGGTTAACGAGCCGGGCTGCCAGGGAAAAACTGGCAGCTTGAACCCCAGCACGGCTGCCTTGGAAGCACGGCATTGACAATGCTTCCAGAAAAATAAAAAGCCGAACTCCTAAACCAAACTCATTAATTGATCCCAACTCACAGCAACCCTAGAGGATTGAGTAGAATTGCCCCTTTGGGTTTCTGACACGATAACTCCTGATGGGAGCAGAAAGCCTCATCTGTCTCTCGCGGAGCGGCTAGTGGGTTCGAACCACTGACCTCGTGGTTAGTAGTCGTCACTAAATGCCCTCTGCAGCACAGTTCCACTCTGACACACATCATCGGGGTGCAACAAACCAGAGTCAAGTTAGATGGCCACTCATTGGCTGGTTCTACTCAGGTTCATGCCTCACCCAGGATTTCCTCCAACCCTTCCTGCCCACCCTCCTCACTATCAGGCCCTCCCATTCACCAATGCTGTACCCTGACCCCCAACTGCTCTCCCTTTTCCCCTATGATCCCTGGGGTTCACTCACCCACATCCTGTTCTCGATGACTTCTGATTAACTCCCCCAGCTCAAAATTCCCAGCAATCACTGCTACCTAGAGGGAGAGGGGTCGGGGTGGGGACAGAGGGACATCATGAGGGCCCGGCCAGCCCCTCTCTCCCCAAACATTCCTCTCCAGCAAGCCCCTCCTTTCTCCTCTCCCAGCACCCCTCCATGTCACCCCCTCTCCCGTGTCCCCCATGCAACACCAGCCCCTGCAGCCCCAGACCTGGAAGGGCGTTTGGCCGTTGTTGTTCTTGACGTCTTTGTTGGCCCCTCTGTACAGCAGGATCCTGGCGCAGGTCTCCTGCCGAGAGCCCGGGAAGCACAGAGGGGAGGCACAGCAAAGACAAGGTCACCTGAGCGCCCAGGACTGGGCTCAGAGCTTCAAGGACCATCAGCCTGCACTGTCCAGCCCTGAGCTTGGGCCATGCAGTCTGGCCCACGCCGCCTTGGGCTCGGCGTGTGAAGAGGAGCCCTGGTGGCTCAGCGCTGAGCTACTCAAGGAAAGTTGGTGGTTCGAACCCACCCAGGAGCAGAGGTGCCTGGCGGCCTGCTCCAGAAAGGAATTCTCCTCTGCTCCGTGGAAGAGGAGGAATCAGACTGGGTATGGTGGAATGTAAAACCAGGTTCTGCTCGGTAGACCTTTCCCTCAGTCATTCACCCTCCATGGAGTGGACTACGGAGTGGATTCTGACTCATGGTGACCCTCTAGGACAGGGTGCACTGCCCCTGTGGGTTTCCGAGGCTGTCCATCTTAACGGGATAGAAAACTTCATCTTGGTCCCTTGCAGGGACTGGTGGTTTTGAACAGCCGACCACATGGTTAGTCGCCCCGTGCACAGCTCATGATGCGATCGGAACTCTTTTACATAGCACAGCAGTGTTCACTTCTATCTGACCCAAACTTAATTGACCTACTAACTCCTTTGCAGGGAAAAAAAATTACCCTGCACCCCTCTGCCAGAGAAAAACTTGTACTGTAGCCCATAAAGGTGCACTGGGAAATCCATAGGGGCAGCTTTAGTCTGCCCTTTGGGGTCGCTAGGAGTTGAAATAGAGTCTATAGCAGCGGGTTTGATTTTGAGTTTTGTACCTTGGAGGGAAACCAGTAGCTCTGGCCTCTGTCCACTAGATATCAATGATACTGCCCCCTGCTCCGTCTGAAAAACTCAGTCTTGCTTCTAACTCACAGCGACCCAAAGGACAGGGCAGAACTGGTCCTGTGGGTTTCCATGACTGTCAGCTTTTACGGAAGTCGGAAGCCTCATTTTTCTTGCGAGGAGCGGCTGGTGGAGTTGAACTACTGACCTTGTGGTTAGCAGCCCAACCCTGTCATCCACTTAGGTTAAGGGGGCTCCTTCTCCAAAGGTGAGGATAATGCCAGACATTGACAAATGTCCTCCAGGGGGCAGTAGCGCTCCAGTTGACAGTCGCTACCTACCTACACCTTAATCGAGGGCTGGACCAATAGGGAACATCCCTATGAATAGAGAAAAGACTGAAGTTGCCAAGGATCTCATCTGGCTTGGATCCGCAATCAATGTTCGTGGGGGCGGCTGTCAAGAGCTCAAAGAACACATTGCGTTGGGTCAATCTGTGGCCCATGATTGTTTTCAAGGGTTGAAGAGCAAGGATGTGGCTCTGAGGATTAAGGGGTGCCTGACCCAAGCCAGGCTTATTTTCACTGGCCTTATAAACAAATGAAAGTCGAATACGAAAGGCCAAAGAAGGATCGATGCATTTGGATGATGGTGCCAGCGAAGACAATGGAAAGGGGATGTCAGAAGGACAGATAAATCCGTCCTGAAAACAGTACAGCCAGGAGGATCCTTAAGAGCAAGGATGACTCACCGACTCGGAACATGTCATCAAGAGGGACCCGTTCCTGAGGAAGGGCGTCATGCTGGGTCATCGAAAAAGAGGAAGGCTCTCCGTGAGATGGGTGGACACCGCCGCTCCCACCACAGGCTCAAGCTTAGGGACAATGGTGAAGATGATCCAGGAGCAGGCAGAGTCTCGCACTGTGGTACGCTGAGGGGGCTGTGAGCCGGAGCAGAGCCCGGGACAATCAAAAACAAGGCTGGGATGCCAAAGCCTTTGTTCATCAACAGCCCTCCACGAGGCCGAGAAAGAAGAGGGCAGTAGGGGCTGAGAGGGCAGGTGCCATCTCACGTTGATGAGTCCCTCGCCAAGAGCCACCATAACATGCCCCTCACCATCCTCGAGCCAAACCCAGGGCCTTTGCCCTTGCCTAGGAGATCTCACCAAGATGCCTTGCGGCGGGTAAGCCTGCTGCATAAGCTCTCTTTCAAGCGCTGATGATGGGCCACGGTGTCCCTATGAGGGCTGAGGGGCACCTGGTCTGAGCCATGGAATCTCCCATCTCCTCCTGTGCGTGGGAAAGTTGGACGTGGGATAAGGAAGACCTGTGGATGCCTTTGAATGCTGGCACTGGCAAAGAATGGTGAGAGGCCCACGGCCTGCCAAAGAGACAGACAGACAGACACACACACACACACACACACACACACACACACACACAGCCAGCACATTCCGTAGAATGGAGGAAGACGGTGAGCCTTCATCTCGCGGCCTCTGCACATGTCGTCGGGAGAGATCGGTCCTTGGAGGACATCAGGCTTGGTCAAGCACAGGGCCAGTGACGAGCCGGATGGACACGGTGGCTGTGCCAATGACCATCAACCTAAGAACGATTGTGAGATGGCGCTCGCAGGGCCGGCGGTGTTTCTTGCTGTCGTCCAGGGCTCCAGGATGGTTGCTGTTAATTGCTTGGCGGCTAATCAGAAGCCTGATGATTGGACAACATCACCCACTACCACCACCGCCCCCCCCCAGCGCCTTTGTGGAACAAAGACCAGGCCGTCTCCTCCCCTCAGAGGTGACAGTTAAGAAACCCCGATGGGGCCTCAGTTCTAATCTCACCCAGGGGCCAATATGGGTCAAAAATCGCCTCCCAACAGCCACCATGGAGCCTAACTGGTGTTTCCTTGGTCTCCCCTTGTTGTTTGAGCTCAGGCAGACATTTGCTCCCCGGTCTCCTGGTTCTTCGAACATTCCAGATTCACTCCTGCCCCAGGACCCTGGCACTTCCTGTGCCCTCTGCTTGGAATTCGACTTGCCCTCGGGTCTCCGGATGAAGAGCCTTCCTGGTGCAGCAGTTATGTGCTCAGTGGCCAACCAAAAGGTTGGCGGTCCGAACCCAGCCAGCGGCTCCACGGGAGACAATCCTCCCTGGTGAGCTGCTTCTGCAAAGCCAACCGTTTAGAAAAGTTGGCAGTGCACAAGTCAGCCCCGACACACGGGGCGCTGTGAGTCAGCATCGCCGCAGCGTTCCCAGCCGGATTGCCACGTGGTGGCTCAACACTGGAGAGTCATGACAACGAAACCAAACAGTTCCATAGGGCTGCGAATTGCCGGGTCAGCAGTTCAAAACCACCAGCCGTGCAGAAGGAGAAAGATGAAGCTTTCTACTCCATGAAGAGTGGCAGTCTCGACACACTGGATGGATGTATGGATTGTGATAAGAGATGTAAGAGCTCCCAAGAAAAGTATTTAATAATAATTTTAAAAAAAAACACAGAGTTACAGCTTGGGAAACCCACAGGGAGCAGTTCAACCCTGCCCTATAGGGCCGCTGGGAATTGGAGTTGGCTCAAGAGCTGTGAGTTTTTTTGGGATTTTTTTTTTTTTTAGGAATGAGATATTATTACTGATTTCATTCGAAAAAATGGGTGACACGAGGTCACCAGGAGATGAACATCACCCCCTAACAATAACCGTTTAGCCCCCCTGGTGGCGCAGCGGTTACCTCTTGGGCTGCTAATTGAGGGGTCAGCCTTTGAAAACCACCAGCTGTGGACAACGATAAGGCTTTCTACTCCAGGAAATACTTAGAGCCTCAGAAACCTCACAGAGGCAGTTCGACGCGGTTCCATAGGGTCACTGTGAGTCCGATGGGACGGGACTCGATAGCAGTGAGGGAGATTTATTTTTACACACAGCCAACCAGTTACCCTAGTCAATAGAGTCATACATAGATCTTATGGTTTCCCAGGGTATCTGAAGGTTGTGACCAAATGCAAGACTCCCCCACTGCCGTCAATCCCAATGCATAGCGACCCGATAGGACAGGGTCGAACTGCCCCTGTGGGTTTCTGAGACCCTAACTCTTTAGGGAACAGAAGGTCTTGTGGTTTC
>NW_022104553.1:20804081-20807090 GCF_000313985.2 Echinops telfairi | reverse complement strand
CCCTGTCCTATAGGGTCATTGAGTTGGCATCGCCTTGTTTGACTTGATGGCGGTGAGTTTGGCTTGAGTGTATGTGTGCGTGTGTGTGCGTGTGTTGAGAATGGATAGTTGCGTGCGAATGTGTGCTGTGTGTGTTTGTCTATGTGTTTGACACGGGTACATGCGTGCAGCCTGTGTTTTGAGGGTGTCTTCGCGTGCGCATATTTGTGTGTGCACATATGCGCTGTGTGACTGTGTGTGTGTTCCTGTGTGTGCCTGCGTGCGTGTCCCGCTGCCTCCCCAGCTCCGCGGTGGGGAATTCCCGACAGGTGGCTTAGGTTCGTTTTTTCATTTGCATATCTGCGCTCCCGCCCCGCCCCTCCCATCCCCAGGGCCAGAGCCCCGCCTACCAGTGCGCCTCCTCTCCCGCTCCTTTCCCGGAAGCAGAGCCTGTTTCTGGGCCTAGTGAGTGGTTCCCTCCCCGCGACTCGTATTTACTGGTAGTCTAGCACTTATCTCATGATGCTGCAATTATTTGTTTACACGTCTGCCTCTTCCCCAGACTGTGAACCCCGCCCCCCGCCCCCCATCATCAACCCCTTTCCGGGGACAGACAACGACTCTCATTCAGCTCCGCAGCCCCAAAGCCCGGAAGCCAGCACACAGTAGGTGCTGAAGAAGTGTGCGTGCACCCAAAGGAACGAGGATGGAGGGCCAGGAGTGGCGTCCCAGCCCGGCCAATGATGTGTGCAAACGGATGGCGTTGCCGACACCCGTGGAAGCTTCTGAGCGAGGGCCTGGGAGAAATCGGACATGGGGGACACTTCAATCCCCTCACCTCCTACAGAGTGGACTGACCCATTCATTCTGTGCTGGGTCTCGGGACAGGGCTCAACTCCTGGCCCGAAGGAGGGCCTCACAGCTTAGTCGTAGCCCCAATCATCACCCAGCCCTAACCAAGCACACTGCCTTCCGACACACGCAGCGACCCTGATGCGAGCAGCACGGATCCAAAGTTTCTGAGATTGACGCCTGACTGGAGCAAAGAGACGCATCTTCCTCCCGTGGAGGAAATGGGGGGTCGGACCCCACACCTGGTGGCTGGCAGAGCAATGTTTAATCCACTGCGCCACCAAGGCTCCGTCCACCATCGTCGCGAGATACGAGGCATGCCAACAGGTGGGGGAAACGCTTAGAACCAAACCGAACTCCCTGCGCTTGGGGCCCATTCCAGCCCCTAGAGAGCCCGGAGCACAGAGAAGCCAGGCCCCAGGGTTTTCTAGACCGCAAACCGCTACCGGAGCAGCCAGCCTCGTCTCTCTGCGGAGGAGCTGCTAGGGCGATCGAACTGCGGACTTGGCGGTTAGCAGCCGAACGTTAACCCACGTGCGCTCCTCGTCACAGGAAGGGAGAAAAGCGGAAAAGAATGTATTTCCGTCCAGGGCCACGAGCAAGGTCAGGGTCGCTTGACCCTCGGCACCGCGGGTGCTCCGAACCCATTTCACGAACCAGAAAGAACTTTGTCCTCCGCCCCACTAAAGATGGATACGCGCAGCGGGATCCAAACGCCAAACTCAGACAGCAACTCTTCCCGGGAGGATCACGCCTCTCCCTGCTGTGGAGTCACTCTTGTGGCTCCTAGTGACCCCCCTGTGGGGCTCTGAGACTGTAACTGTCTACCAGAGCAGAAAGTCCTGTCTTTCTCGCGAGGGGTGGCTGGTGGTTTTGAACTGCAGACCATGAGGATCCCAGCCCCACGCGTAACCATGGCGCCACCACACAGAGATACCATCCTCTAACTAAACATTCTGTAGAGCAAGCAACCAGGTCGCCCAGTGGCCAGGACTGCCCAGACGCAATGGACTCTGGCGCGGCGGTTCGGATACACGACGCAGGCAATACCACGCCAACGGACCTTGGAGACCAGGTGCTGAGCCAAACGGGGGTCAGTCTCCCAAACTCACTGCCATCAAGTCCATTGCGACCCACAGCGGCCCTGCCGGACAGAGTAGGACTGTCCCCTGTGGGGTTTCCAAGACGGAATCTTTACAGGAGCAGAAAGCCTCATCTTTCCCCCACAGAGCAGCTTGTGGATTCGAACTGCTGACCTGTAGGTTAGCAACCCAGTGTGTAACTCCCAGGCCATCAGGGCTGAAGGATGAAGTTCAGGGGACAAATACTGAGCTAAGCAAATATACAGAGGCCAAAGATGGCACTTTGTCACCAGGGACAGGAAGGAAGGAAGGAGAAGACTGTCCGGAGTTGTAGGGTTGATGTGAATGAGGGTGGCGGGTGGGTGGTGATTTGGGAAAAGATTAGTGAGCCTGGTCGCATACAGGAGGGGTGTAACCAATGTGAACTGAACTGAACGCTTAGAAGTTGCTGAGATGGTGCGTGTCCTGGAAGGTCACAAGACAAACAAAGGTATGCTTTTCCCAGTTCAAATGAAGGCATCTTGGTGGTCTCAAGGGTCAGGCAGAGGGCTCCCCACCACAGGTAGGTGGTTCAAACTCGCTAGTCGATCCACGCGAGAAGGATGAGGCTGCCTGCCCCTGTGGAAGACTTAAGTCTTGGGAACGCCATGCAGGTGGTTGTGGTCCATCGTTTAAGGTCGCTAAGGGGTGGGAACAGACTCCTTGGCCGTGGATGGGTTTGGGTTTAGGCTTGGGCTTGGTTCTCAGGACTAATGTCATTTCTGCCTGGCGATGGGACCCTAGTTAATACGGTCATGAGGATGGCGGTTAAAAATAAATGTCGGTTATTCTCAACACACCACCTCGTTAATGTTAACAAATGGTTTCTATTGTACTGTGGCGTCAGGAGGTCCGGTGGTGTCCTGGCTCTGCCCTGGGCTGCGGAGCACCAGATCAGCAGTTCGAAACCACCAGCAGAACTGAGGGAGGAAGACAAGGCTTGCTGTCCCTGGAAAGAATCACAGTCTGGGAGCAGCACATCAACCCCTGTGATCACAAGGTATCAAAGGCATCAAAGAACAAAAACATCATATCACTGAGAATGAGGGGCAGTGTG
>NW_022104553.1:20801046-20802990 GCF_000313985.2 Echinops telfairi | reverse complement strand
CGGTGGGTTCAAACTGCTGACCTTGGTGCCCACTCTGCCACCGAGGCTGCACGCACACACTCACTGGCTGCCATTGTGTCAAGTCTGACTCATAGTGACCTTACAGGGCAGCACAGAACTGCCCTAGGGGGTTGCTCTTTACGGGGATGGAAAGTGGTTTCGAACTGCTAACGTTGAGCTCAGCAGCCCAATGCATAGCTGCTACACCAGTACTAGGGTTCCTTTTCTGGAGACAGAATGCTTACTATATAGGGCTGCTCATCGCTGGGTATAAATCCCTTCTCAGGGAGGGGCAGGAGAACCATCGAAGGAAGTGGGGGCTATTGAGGGGTGTAGAAGCGGGGGCTGATCTGCTCTCTCAGTTGGGTTTGGGGTGTGGGGTCAGAGGTGCTGGGCAGGAGGCCCGTCTCAGTGAACAGGAGAGACAGTCACACACGGGGGTGGGGGTGACCGTCCCACGCTGGTTTGGTTTGACAAATACCGAGTCCTCCCTTGGTGCCAACCACACGGCTTGCTGCCACCAGGCAGCGGTGGCTGCTTGCCAGAGCCCTAGGATGGTAAGTTCTGAGGAGGCAGCAGGGGCCGGGGGCTGTTCTGGAAGACTTCCTGGAGATGGGGAGCATCTCCAGGCGCCGTCTCCCTAAATCCCCACAGCAGCCCCTTAAGGACGGGGGTGTTTGGGGGCATTCAGGAAATGGGTGGGGAGACTGCGGCTCTGATGGGGACTGGCGTGGCCTGGGTGCACACAAAGGCCCCAGATGGAGAGCCCCAACCCTTGCCAGCCCCTGTCATGGCACAGAGAGGCTCCCGTCAGCCTTCCATGCCCTCCTCTCCTGGGCTCTCTGCAAGTGGGAACCGTCCACCCCACCCTGAATTGTCAAAACTCTAAAAACTCTCTTGTCTCACCCTCCCGGCCGGGACCCCACAACGCACGAGCACCCAGTAGGTGCCTTACAGCCAGGTGAATGGAGACCTGTGGGAAATGAGCCCACCGGATGCCTTTTAGGAGTCCTGGTGGTGCAGTGGGCTATGCACGAGTGGGACGGTGAACCGAAAAGTCGGCAGTTCAAACCCACCAGCTGCTCTTCAGGGGAAAGATGGGGCTGTCTGCTCCCGTAAAGAGTTACAGCCTGGGAGATCCCCAGGGGCAGTTCTGCTCTGTCCTGTAGGTCAGGGTCGGTGGCAATGAGTTGTTTAAGTGGTGCTGGCTCTCATTTCCTGTCGTGGGGCCCAAGACCCAGACACCAAAGCCATCACTGCCGAGTCGGCTCTCACTCAGAGTGAGGGACTCTCCGAGGTCCCCAAGGGTGTTGTCTTTACGGAAGCATCTTTTCCCCAAGTGGCTGCTGTTGGGTTTGATGAGCAGCCTTTTGGTGAGCAGCTGAACGCTTTAACCACTAAACCACCAGGGCTCTCTGTCACTCGCATCTCTCAGCTCCGGGTGTTTGGCTCCCTGTTCTTGAACACCCTCTGCCCCTCTCCAACGTGGCTGCCTCCTGTTCACCCTACGCACCCCACAGAAGTCCTCAAGCACAAACCCAAGTCCAGGAGTGGGCTCCCACATGAACCTGGCTCCCCCTAAGACTTGGCTCTGAGCCTTCTGGGTTGTAGTGGCACTGTGTGTGGTCTGAACCCCACGAGGTCACAAGCACCCCAAGGGGAGAGGGCTGCTCATCTTGCTCCCCACCTTATGCCTAGCTCAGGGCCTAACACAGAGAAGGAGCTCAGTAAATATCTGCCCAGTGAATGAATGAACGAGACCAGTGAATCAGGCTCCGAAAACATCTGTCCAATGAATGAATGAATGAAACCAGTGAATCAGGCTCTCAGAGAAGATCTATCCAATGAGTGAATGAGTGACACCAGTGAATCAGGCTCAGAAAACATCTGTCCAATGAATGAATGAGTGACACCAGTGAATCAGGCTCAGAAAACATCTGTCCA
>NW_022104553.1:20798242-20800730 GCF_000313985.2 Echinops telfairi | reverse complement strand
CATCTGTTCAATGAATGAACATCTATCCAATGAATGAATGAGGGATACCAGTGAATCAGGCTCAGAAAACATCTGTCCAATGAATGAATGAGTGATACCAGTGAATCAGGCTCAGAAAACATCTGTCCAATGAACAAATGAGTGAGACTAGTAAATCGGACTCAGTATCTATGAAATGCACGAATGAATGTATATGATCAGTGGAGGGGCTCAGTAAATATCTGTCAAATACAAGAATGAATGGATGAGACCAGTGAAGGGCTCAGTAAGTATCTGTCAGCTAAAGGATGCACGATTGAATGGAGAACAAGGAAGAGTACATACCTGTTGAATGAATGAATGAATGAACAAAAACAGTGAAGGGACTCAGTATCTGTCTATGGAATGAATGAATGGACGAGACCAGCGGAGGGGCTCAGGAGGTATCTGTCAGATGAATGGATGCCCGGGTGAGTGAATGAGAGTAGGGAAGGAGCAGAAGGTGGGGAGGTGGCTGGGGTGGGTGCTGCCAGGCAGACCTTGTTGTAGAGGGCGCAGATGTGCAGGGCCGTGTTCCCGGAGGCATTCTGGGCTCCAGGCTCAGCCCCATAGAAGAGCAGGTGTTCCAGGTGCTGAGAGTGACCCCGCTGGCAGGCCTGGGGAGTGGGGGTGGGGACAGTGAGCAGAGAAGGCCAGGACTCAGACTATACCCTCTGCGTTGACTTCAGGATGTCCCCCCCTTCCTTATTCACCACCCTTCTCCTTTCAACCCCACTTTCCCATTCAGGGACCCCGAGGGTCCCTTTAAGTTCAATCATTTAAGGCTGGGTGTCTACCCACCCCGAGGATCAGGGCACCCAGGGCATGCTCCCTTAGGGTCCTGGTATCTACACCGCCAGCCTTTTCCTCTTTGAAGATCATGGTACCGGCACCCTGTGAGTCCAGCCCCTCAGGCTTCCATCACACACCTCTGCCCCAACCCACTCCTTACGCCTCCAGGGCCCAGGTCCAACCTGCTCCCCGCCCTCCAGCACCTGGTGGGTTTCCTGCCAGCCATTCTCATCGGCGATGCCCAGCTGGGCTCTGTTGTACAGCAGCAGCTCACAGCAGCGAGGGTCACCCCCTACCATAGCCGTGTGGAAGAGAGGGGTCAGGCCCCGGCGGTCCTTGTAGTTGGGGGAGCCCCCAAGGTCCAGGAGCGCCTAGGAGAGGGAGACAGCATCCAGGAGAAAGAGACCAAATGACATTTATGGGGGAAAGGTAGTGGGGTGGGCGTGTGGGGTCCTTGGTGGCCCACAATGGCCAAATGGCCAGTGGTGGCCTCAGTTCCACCACTAGGCCCTTGTGAAACCCTGAGAAGCACCCCCCCTCCGCCAAGTCTGGTGGGAGGAGAGACACAGAGCCTCAGAGTCAGGAGTCCAGAAAGAAGATGGTCTCTCCTCTTCCCTGTGAGTAATTAACGGGCTGGGAGAGGCACCCATAGGGTCCACTCACTGCCACACCCTTCTCTGGCCTCTCCCGGGTGGGGGGGGGGCTTGGAAGGGTCTGGAGCTTCAGACGGACCCCCGCTCCCTGGGGTAGTGAATGAGTGGAACTTGGAAACAAGAGTGTCTCTGGCCAAGCAAGGGCCGTCAGTAAGACCAGGACCCTTAAGATCGGGCACAGGTGTGTCGGACACGTGTGTTGACTTTTGCCACAACTACATCTGTGAGGGGGGTGGAGCATGTAGGGACAAAGCGATGAAAAATCCGTCAACATAACCAAACACCTTGAGGGAAGGAGTCACTGGGCCTGGGTGATCATGTCCACAGTCCTGAGGCCACCAAGGTCACTTGGCATAATGTAATTCACAAAGACAGTGTTCTTCCCCTATAGAGTGAGTAGTGATTAGGATCTTGAAAGTGTGCCAGCAGCCATCTAAGGCAGATCGATTGGTCTCTTTCTGCCTAGAGAAAAGAAGGTCGGTGCTCATGGAAAGACGTATGGAAACAATCCGTCCAATGACGGACCCTGCAGTCTCCAGAACCCGGAGACTGGAGGGACTAGATGGTGCCCGGCCACCTAGCTACCAACTGCTCTGAAAAGAACCACATGAGAAGACCTGGATACTGTGGGAGGACACCGTGGAGCTGAACTCAAAACCATAAGAGAGAACCAAGCTCACTGGTCGGATAGAGACAGGTGAGGCGTTCAACAGCCCCGCCCACAGGCACCATTCAGGTCTGCAACTGAACTCACCTCCATACTAGAATAATCCGTTACGTAAGACCGAAGGGAGTGGTGTTTGCCCAAGGACAGAGTCCAGGGGGTTGGGGATTAAGGACGAATGGAGACCAGAAGCACAGGGACGAAGGGGGAGATGGCAATGATGAGATGGAGCAGAACGTGCGTGCCCTGTTGAACGTAAAACTAGAAACTGCTTTGGAAACCGTCTAAAGTGGAAGAAGAAACAGGAGAAGTGGTGGTGGAGAAGGAGGAGGTGAGGAGCAGGAGGAGGAGGGGAGGAGGA
>NW_022104553.1:20789315-20797701 GCF_000313985.2 Echinops telfairi | reverse complement strand
GAGGAGGAGGAGAAGCAGAAGAGGAGCAGGAGGAAGAGGAGGAGGAGAAGGGGAGGAGGAGGAGGATGAAGAGGAAGAGGAGGAGGAGGAGAGGGGAGGAAGAGGAGAAGGAGAAGAAACAAAGATTGGGCACAAAGAAGGGGTGTCTGGTAGAAGGCAAGCTTGGGTTGAGGGAAGTATTGTGTGAGCCCAGCAGAAGCTGGGGACTTGGGTACAGGGAGTGGTCTCTTAAGGAGGACCACTTCTTTGCAGCGGGCAGCATGGAGCATTATTAGGAGGGTGTTGGTGGTGGCACTGTACATGGGATAGGGACAGTCAACATCTGTGCTATCCAATATGGCGGCCATGTGTGGCTGCTGAACACGCTCGGCGTCATGGTGAGTGGGGCCTGAGGAACTGAGCCTGTCACTTTCGTCCATTCTCACAACTTGAATTCCCAACAGCACCACCAGAATCTTAGGGGAAAATGTGGAACAGAACCGCAAATTCTTAAAAAACAACACACACACACACACACACCCAGGCCTACTGGGATGGTTGAGACTGGAGGACAGCTAGAGCCTATTGAACTGAATCTAAACCCTGCATTTACCTGGCGGCTCAAGAACAGCTGGGCTCACAGAATTAAGACTATCACCTGCGAATAGGTGCGCCTTTAAACCAGTACCCATGAGAGCAAGGGTCCAACAAGGTCTTTAAAACAAAGAGGAGGAGGTAAGGGCTTGTCAGGGTCGCTAGATTGCTGGAGGCAGAACATCCAGAATGGATTTCATGAGCATGCTCGCAAATTGTGAAGAATGCGACTAGCATTTTGAAGCAACGTGTGGAGAGATTGTTGTATGGTAACCTTATCTGCCCTGTAAACTTTCACCAAAAGTACAATTAAATAACATTGTAAAACTGCCCCCCTTCCCCTCAAAGCCATACATGGCCAGTAGCTACTTTATTATTGGCCAGTATAGCAATTGTGGATCAAGGTGCGGTGGGTGGGGCCGGTTGTAAGCAAGATCTGGACTTGGGGGGGTGCAGTGGAGGTCTGTAAAGTCTGTTGATTCCATGGGTGTCAGGTAGACCATTGCGTTTGATAGCACGGGATCTTCAACAGAGATTTGACCCATCTATACTGAGACCAGAAGAACTAGCGGGTGCCCAGCTACCCTCAACAACCATTCTGACCAAGGACACAGGTAGAAGGGGAGGGACATATAGAATAAACGCCAAATTCCTAAATAAATAAATAAATAGATGACCAGACCTACTGGACCCAGAGGACTCCCCGAGACCGTCACCCTACACACTTAGAATGGCATTGTGAAGAAGGTATCGAGGCAGCGGCTGTGTCTGCCTTTGAGAGAAGAGGGGGAGGACTAGAGGGGTGAGCTGGGGCTGGGTTTGGGGACACAGAGGTTAGGATGTTGGGGAGCCAGTGTTAAAGGGAGACAAATGGAAAGGTATTGACTGGGGATACGGAAGGGAGCTCCCTCCCTCTGGGGATGCAGAAGGAGACATCTGAGTTGGGATTGACAGTCCTAGCGGCATACGAGTTCAGCGCTCAGCTGCCAACCCAAGATCAGTGGTTCGAACCCACCCAGTGACTCCATAGAATAGTCTGGTGATCTGCTCCTATAAAGATCACTAAACCCTTTGCCATCAAGCCTGAGAGAGCATGTAGGACAGGGTAGACCTGCCCCTGTGGATTTCTGTGACCGTAACTCTTTACGGGACTAGAACACCTCACCTTGCTCTCAAGGAGCAACTGGTGGTTTTGAATGGCTAACCTTAGGGTTAGCATCCCAGCGCGTAACCCCCTATGTGGCCATGTCTCCTGCGTTCTGACTCATATGCGTAGTGACCCTAATATTGGATTTCCGAGGCTGCACATCTTCACGGGAGCAGGCAGCCCCATCTTTCTCCTGGTGGGTTTGAACTGCCAGCCTTGCCCTGAGCAGTTCCACTGTCTGATCTGCAGCGCCACTAAAGTTCATAAAGGTTACAGCCTGGGAAGCCCAAGGTAGGGGGTGGGTTTATACCCCAGGGCTAGGGAGGAAGAGTCTGCATTAAGCTAGGTCAGAGGGAATGACAGTCTGCGTGTAGGAGCAAGAATATATGCTGTCTCTTGGGGGCTGGAGAGCCTGTGAGGGTCCGCTGTAGCCAGGAGGGAGACCCGGAGGGCCTGGGAGAGGGTCTCTGATTCCACCGGAGATGGTGGGGATCCGGCAGATCCCGGCTGGTGCAGAGGGCTCCAACCTAGGCAGTTCTACTCTGATCACACAGGGGGGCCACCGAGGCTCTGAATTGCCTCCGGTAAGCTTGTTGAATCTAGACCATGGCCTTGCCTGGGGTGGGGGTGGGTGCAGACCGTTCACACAGCTGGGCCGCTAACCAAAAGGCACCACCAAGAGGAGCCTCGGAAGAGAGGCCTGGCGACCAGCCTCCGAAGAAGACGCAGCCCTTGGAAACCCTAAGGACTATGGGGCTCCTCTGTCGGACACACCCGGGGTGCCACCGCAGGCTTTGTGGCTCCAGGACAATCTAGGGAAAGGGGTTCGTGCAGGGACGGGGAGAAGAGTGTTTTCCAGCCACGAGAGAGAACTGCGGTTTGAGAAATGATAGCGGCTGAAGGTGGAAAGGGAGGGAGAGAAGGTCACTGGTCATGGAAGGGACAAGAATGGCGCTGGCACGGAGTGGGGGGCAGGGGGAAGCTTTAGGGTCAGGAGGCACTGGAAGGTCAGAGAAAGTCACTGTGAGTAAGTCACTCTCAGAGATTAGGGGAGATGGGAAGGGGGGGACGCTGGAAGAGGAGGGTTCCGGGCAGGGCAAGGCACAGTGGGGATAGATATGACTCACTGGGGGCGGCAGGAGGGGGCATGGATCTCCATTTGGCTGGGATTGGGGGCATGGCCGCATGTGCCTGAAAGGACCCCCTAGCAGGTTGAAACTGGGTGTCCGGGTCTTCAGCCAGGGGTAAGGGTAAGGAGGGATTCATGGTCAGTGTGTGTGTGGGGGGGGTCATGCTGGGGAAGGGGGGTGTCCTGCAGCCTCACCGTGAGCGCAAGGCAGTGTCGCGCACATGCGGCTTTGTGTAGGGCGGTCATGCCATCCCGCGCCCGGAAGTCGATGTGGGCTCCGCCCAGGCACAGGGTTCGAATCACCTCCACGGATCCTTCAGTTTGGGCAGCCAGTGTCAAGGGGGTCTCTGGGGACAGGTGAGAGAAGGGAAACCCAGTCACATGCAGTCCTCACGGCTCGGCAGCTATGACCCCGACCCCCATCCAGCAGTTCCCCCGCTACCAACCCCCAGCCCCGACTTCCAGCCCCCACACACCTCCCGAATCCGAATCATGATAATTGGGGTCCAGCCCTTTGTCCAAGAGCCTTGCCACCTTGTCGGACGTCCCGAGTTGCACGTATTCCAGGAATTTCTTCAACCCCGTCTGCGACGAGGAACAAGAGAGACGGGGCGGGAGGGCTCAGTCAGTTGAGTGCAACCCGAAACACCTCGAAAGAAAGGCCTGGTTATTTCCCATCCCCACCCTCACCCCTAGCCTTGGGGTTCTACTCTGAGACAGGTGCCGACTGGACGGCAGCTCATGACAAGCACAGGCGTCCGTCTCAGGGGAAGATACACAGGGGCGACCGGCGGGCACTTGAAATGTAGTTCTTTGGCAGTTGGTGGAAAAAGCTTCCCCCGTGGCGTCTAGGGGTACAACGTTAGGCTCGTGAGGTCAGCAGTTGGACTCCACCAGTCTGCTCCTCCTGGGATTGAGAAATCAGGCTGCCTGCTTTAGGAGAGATTTGCAGCCTCCGCTGCCCAAAGTGGGCAGTGCTACCCTGTCCTGTGGGTCAAGATGCGTCAGAATTAACTCAATGGTGGTGGGTGTGGGTTCCGGAAAAGGGGCTTTGCCCTGGGGGCACGAATGGTGCCTGAAGACAGACTATCTTCAACCCAAATGACAAAACTAGGGCTTGGAAAGAGAGATCTCATCTCCTGAAATGAATCCCGATGGTTTATGGTGGTGGGCGTAGGGAGGCCCTGGGAGGAGCCCCGGTGGTGTCCTGGTTGGGCTGTGATCCTCACGGTGTGCAGTTTGAAACCAACTGCCAATCTGACGGAGAGGGGGGAAGTGTTCTACTCCTGTAAAGAGCTACTGTCTCGGAAACCCACGGGGGCAGTTCTAGCCTGCTCCGTAGGGTCGCTAGGAGTCTGATTTGACTCAGTGACATTGAGGGAGGGAGTGAGGAGTGAGTATGTGAATGCAGACTTAGCTTTGCACTGCGCATGCTCCAGACCTGGGGGTGTGGTGAGCTGCCAGCACCAAGGTCAGCAGTTTGAACCTACCGGCTGCTCTGTGGGAGAAAGATGAGGCTGGTGGCGCCTGTAAAGATTTACGGTCTGGGAAACCCACAGGGGCAGGCCTACCCTGCCCTGTGGAGCAGCTATGAGTTCTGCGATGGCACTGTGAGTGTGTGAGCGAGCTTGCGTGGGAACACACGATCAGGTTGTGTTTTCAGTATGGTGTGAAGACTGAGAGCACACGCGTGTTGGGCACTCGGTTTGGGGCCTGCCGCTGTGGGAGAAGCCTCAGAGATTGAGGGAGAACCAGGAGTTGGAATGTGGGGCGTGAGGGGCATGGGGGCGCAGAGCTTTGGATGGGCAGGGATCGACAATCCAGGGTGTTTATCTCTCAATATCAAGACTCCTTCAATGGAAGACCCCACCCCACATGTCCTCCTAGCTCTTGAAGGTCAAGGGCAATGGGGGAGCTCCAGGGGGTGGCCCCTAAACATGGGGCAACTGGGTGTTGGATTCATGGGCCAAGTACAGGGGAAGGGGTCTTGGGTGACCTATGGAGAGGGGGCTTGGCGAAGACCAGAAGAGGGCACTAAAGGGCAAAGGACATGGGAACCAAGTAGTGAGGGATTGGGCAAAGTCAGAAGGAGTTATGCTGGGGAGAGGCGCCGCCAACCCAAAGGTCAGCTGTTCGAACCCGCCAGCTGCCCTGTGGGAGAAAGATGAGCAGTCTGCTAGCTGAAAGATCCACAGCCTGGAACATCCCATGGGGCAGCTCTATTGCTACGGGTCATAATGGACTTGACAGTGATGGGGATGATGGTGAGAAAGGGGTGGAGGTGACTCTGGCTGTCTCAGATGGCATGGGGACATCCCACATTGAGAATGGGGCCTGGGCCAGAAAAGGAAGAGGTGGGTTGGGGCATGGGGATGCTTGCTGGAGAGGTGAGGCGAGCAAAAGGAAGGACTCAGGGCAGTCCGGCCTTCTCTCAAGAGCCCTGGTGGTGTCAAGGTTACGTGTTGAGCTGCGATCCCCAAGGTCAGCAGTTCGAAAGCACCATCCTCCCTGAGGGAGAGACTGGGCTTTCTACTCCCCGCCAAGAGTTGCATTCTCTTAAAGCCACAGGGGCTGTTCTACCCTGTCACAGAGGGTCTCTGTGCGTGGGCATCGACTGGACGGCAGGGAGTTTGCTTGGGGGGGGGTCGGTTCCCTCTCTCACCTTCGTGTGCAACTTGGCCAGCTGCTTCTCATCCAGGTTGGTCTGCTTGTAAACTCGAGTCTTGTATCGAAACTGAGGGCCGGGTGGGAAGACAGACGGAGAGAGGGCAGAGACCCAGCATTAGGAGGAGGCTGGGGCAGGCGGGACCCTGTGGGTGTGACCTCTACCTCTGGGGTAGGTCCCTTCTGAACCAGGGATCACTCAGGATTGAGAGGGAGGTTTGGAAACAGGCTTTCTTGCTAAACGGACAGATTGTACCAGGCCGTGGTGGGGTATGCAGGCTTCAGATCTAATCTGGGGGAGGGAGTGATTGTTCTAGAATGCAAAAGGGGCATCCCCCATTCCATTGGCTGAGTTAGGAGACGCTTGGGGGATGTGGGGGGTGGCTTGATTGGCCCAAGGCGGGGCAGGGGAGGACACATGTGTTAGGGGACAACCCTTGTGTTATCAGAGCCTGGGGTGGGAAGGCCAATGGGCCTCACCTCCAGGTAGGGCACCCCCTTCTCAAAGGACTGGGGATACTCGCGCAGCAATCTCTCCTCCTCCAGGAAGTTGGCATCCCTGCCTGAGGTGGCCGGCTGGAACAGGCCATAGTTTAGAACATCCTGTAGACTCTCACTCAGGGCGCACAGCACCTGCTGCTTGGCGGTCCAGATGGTGGCGTCCGGGTTGAAACGAAGGCATTTCTGGGGGAGGAGGGGCAGGGGCAGTGGAAGGGGACAGGTCAGGGCAACGGAGGGACCTGGAGGCAGGTAGGGGCCCTGCAGACAGAACCCTGGAGAGGGACTTTAGGCAGGAAGGGGGCTGTCCTGGGTCACTCGGTCCCCTATTCCACCCCCACCCCACAGCCACCGGCTCAGCCCCCATGCCCACTCACTGTCTGGTGTAGATCCGGGATACCAATCCTGAAGACCATCATGCTGAAGTGGGCGTCGTCGGGGACGGACATGGAACGGCCTTGGAGGCCTCGGACTGAGGCTAGCTTACCAGGTGCCCCACTGCCCCGGCCCCGGGTCCCCCGGGGGCCTCTCCCGGGTCCGTCTGGGGAGCTGTCGGACTCTGAGCCCCCCTCGGGACACTCGCTGGCACTGTGGTGTTCGTCCTCGCTGGACGCGGGGCTGTGGGGCATTGTGGGGCCACGGGACGACGGGGGGCGGCAGCATCACAGGCAGCTATGGGGGCAGTGGGCGGGCGGAGGAAAGCGAGGGAAGGTGTCAGACTAGGAGCCCAAGGGTCCCCTCTGACGCCAAGGGACCGGTGGCCGCGGACGCCCCCACCCACCCACTGTCCATGGCGGCGGCTGGCGGGAAGTAAGCAGGCACCACCACCCCCCAAACACTCCGCCCCTCCGCGTGCGCACGCACACGCGCACACACCCCCTAGCCGGGCCACGCTCCCCGCACGTGTCTCCTTCCCTGCCCTTGACCCTCCTCGCAGCACCCCCCTGCGCCCCACTTTGCCGCTGACCCAGCCTCACGGTGTCCCAGAAACCGCAGAATCACCGCGGGAACTAGTGGCCCACTTTGTCAGGCCAGAGAAAAGACAGCTAAAATTAGCAGAGGACAGACAGGTGTACCATGCGGTCCGGCATCCTGCCCTCCTGCCCCTGGCCTGGACCCTCGCCTTGGGCCCTTCTTCCCACCCCCTTCCTCCTGGAAAGCTGCGGGTGGGGTGCGGGGAGGCTGAGGCTTCGAGGGAATGAGGGCTAGAGGGAGGTGAGCAGGTGGGGCCCGCGACTCCACCTGTGTGTGGCTGCCAGCGAGTGTTGGTCCAGCGCAGGCGTGCTAGGGGCCTGAGCTGTCCCAGGGGAGCAGGGGGGTGCCGAGGGAAGCACCAGAGGTAGTCTGGCTGGGGAGTGGGGTTGGAGGTGCTTGTTGAGGGATTCCCAAAAAGGGCCTGAGGGTGGGCGGGAGGCACCCCCTCGGAAGGAAGGCGTCCTGGGTGTGGACATGACCCCGGGTTCAGGGCTCGGGCTGGGTGGGTTGCGGGGGCCCTGGTGTTGGAGGCGCCACTCGGCGGGGTGGGGTGGGTAGGTGGGCGGGCTGGCTGACTGGCAGAGAGGCTAAGAAGCAGGGTGAGGGTCTGGGAACTGGAATGGAAGGTCACCAGAAGACCTCTCAGCAGTGTTCTCCCCAGAGGTAGCCTTATAAGGGTGGTCCCAAGTGGGGTTCGACCCTCCATACTCTCCCCCCACTCCCATCCCAGCACCGGAAACCAGCATGTCTGGTCTGGTCCCCCACCCCCCACCCCCCCATGCCAGTCCCGGTTCCAGCACCGTTGCCATGGAGATGGGAAGCAGTGGAGGGTACTGCTGACTTTGGGGGAGTGGGGATGGGCTGGGGTGGGGGGTGGGGTGGGGGAAAGAAGACAAAATGTGTGTGTGTGGGGGGCGAGCAGGAGAGTTCCAAGAGGGGGGCGGGGGGAGAGGCGAGAGAGCATCTAAGAGCCGGCGGGTTGACCCCAACCCATCAGGGGACAGGGCTGCGCATCCGCCTTCCGGCCCAGGTACCCAGCGGCGCTCTGCCCCCTCGTCTCCATCCTCCCCGCGCTGCCCTCACCCCACATTCCACCTCTGGCCTAGGGGCCTGGCAGCCACTCCCCCTCGGCTGACCCTGGCTGACCCCCGGCTCCAGCTTGCCCGGAGTGGGGTGGCTGGGTGATGAAAGGAGAACCGGTTGTGGGCGCCCTCGCGCGTGGCGGTCCGCGAGCCCCTGGACCAGCGCCGGCCCCTCCCCCTCAGGCCCCGAGGGAGGGAGCGGGCACGCTCCGCCGGGGCGGCATGAATCAAACGCGCGGCGGCTAAGAATAGCTGGCGCGCAGCTGGTACCGAGACGGGCTGAGGTGATGGGGATGATGGTGAGAAAGGGGTGGAGGT
>NW_022104553.1:20785064-20788026 GCF_000313985.2 Echinops telfairi | reverse complement strand
CCCCCCGCTGGCTCCTCCCCTTCTCCTTACCCTCCCCCGCCCTTCCCCCCGCCCCGGCCGGCGGGCCCCCCAAGCCCGGACTCCACTCCCACCGGTCCCCATACTGCATGATGGGGGCCCCGCCCCCTTGAGGTGCGCCCCATTCACCCCAGGGCCACTCCCTTCCCAGGGTATCCCCCACCCTTTCTGCACACAGTAGGACGCAATGAATATTTGTTGGGGGCTCCACACCCCAAATAGAACTGCGAGGGTTATAGATCCCTGTCCCCTTCTTCCCAAACACACACTTCCTTTCCACTAGAGCGCAGGGCACCCTTGGATACACCTGGCCCAGCTGCACTTAACCATGGACACAGGTGCACCCGCAGGAGGGGATGGGGCACTCAGATATCCTGCTTAGACAAGCCCTCCAGGACCTGCACACCCAGACCCCACGCATCTGGGTGCACTTTACCCAAACCCACCCAGTGCCAATGTGGGCATACTGACTCCAGGACCACTGCATGCAGGTGGTATGCACCTCTGTGCACACAAGTAACCCCACCCACCCCAACCCCCCCTCTCCCCCTGCACTCCTGCAAGCTCAGATGTCCAGCCGGGAACAGGAGGCACCCAGCTGCAGAGGAGGGGTGCCTGCATTGCCAGCATGCCCACTCCCTACTGTTTATCCAGGGACTCACCTGCAAGGCCTAGTCCCTAGAACCTTCCCCATATCACAGGGCTCTGAGTCCCCTCATCCACCCCAACCCTATGGGCCAAGAACTCTGCTCACCCCATTTTAGAGAGGGGAAAAGAGAGGCCCAGAGAGACCAAGCAGTTTGCCCAAGGTTACACAGTGAGGGAGGGAGTGGTGGTGCCAAAGGTGGATGGCTGGCCTGCTCTGGGGTTCTGCTGGCCACCTCTGTGGCTGCAGATTCTGTATAGCTACTGACACACCCAGCTCATTGGTGCACAGGGGCACACCCAAACAGGTGTGTGCGGATAGCTCACTCCAGCCTGGGAGACACCCGCAGACACAGGGGCAGGTGGGGGCTGGCGTGGTGGTGGGGCAGGGGCAGGGAGGGGTGTGTCTTAGGGGTCCAGGAAGGGTTCCTGGCAGCCTCCAGTGCACTCCCCCCTGCCCCGCCTTCCCACCATGAATGGAGCAGGTGCCTCCAACCTTCCCAGGGAAGACCCCGATTTTGACGCCCACCCTGCCCAGGTGGTCAGCAGCTGGGCTTGGAGAGAGAACATCTGCGTTGGTGCCAGCTGAGAGAGGAGGCTGCACAGCCCTCCACAGTGAGCAAGACCTTTCTGGGTCTGGGCAGGAGGGGTTCCTGCTCCCCCCAGCCTTC
Organism: Echinops telfairi; assembly: GCF_000313985.2. Taxonomy (NCBI): domain Eukaryota; kingdom Metazoa; phylum Chordata; class Mammalia; order Afrosoricida; family Tenrecidae; genus Echinops; species Echinops telfairi. Next base: position 20,786,692 of record NW_022104553.1, on the reverse strand, counting down.
CCTCACGCCCCCCCACCCCCAACAGGCCACTTGAGAGGCTGGGGCTCAGAGGGAATGAGTACCTACCAAGGTCAAGCCGCCCTTTGTTTGCGGCAGGCTTTCTTGGAAAACCAAAGGCTGGATGTGTTCATTTCCAAGGCCCCTCCGTGCCCTGCTCCTGGTTGCTCAGAGCCAGAAGCCTTGGCTAGCTGCCACTACACCACGCGCCGCTGACCTCCGGCAGGCCACAAGCACGCGCCCCTCCCTGAGCCTCGGTTTCCTCCGCGGATCCCTTGGCTAGTATGCCCCATGCTTGTTGGCTGAACCAGCTCAGCCGTGGCTGGGGAAGCCCTGGTGACTCATGGGGCCTGGCTAGAGCAGTACCGGGCCTTTTCACCTCCACTCTGGCTGCCACCGACATGGTGGTGATGGTGGTTGGCAGGGTGGGGCGGGGTGCTGGAAGGCATTGGCTTGTCTTGGCCTTGGGTGCCACAAAACCAGTTTAATGAGAGCAGCCTGGTTTGGGGGCCTGAAGGTCCCCCACACCCACCCTGCTCCCTGGCTTGGGCTGTGGAGTTTAGGGAGCTTAGGTGGCGTGGGAAGCTGGGAAGAAAGACCTTTGGGGCAAACTGTAATCCTGCCAGGAAAGGCAGCTTCAAGAGGTTTCCCAGGGACATCCTCAACTCATTCTAACATGCTTACAGCACCCCTTCCCTACCCCACCTCCACCATTCTGGAAAGACTCTTTTGCTCTAACAACGGTTCTCAACCTGTGGGACGCAACCCCCTTGGGGGTCGAACGACTCATCACAGTAGCAACATGACAGTGATGGAGTAGCAATGAAAATACTGTTATGGTTGGGGGGTCACCACCACATGAACTGTCTTACAGGGTCGCGGCATGAGGAAGGCTGAGAACCACTGCTCTAGAGCCTCCCCCTTAAGGAGTCTTACCTGGACCCCGTGTGCATGACCCCGTGTGCGTGTCCCAGTAGCTCTGTGCTCCACAAGGGTTTCGATGGTTGTGATTTTTCGGGAGTAGGTAGTCAGGCTTTTCTTCCAAGTTGCCTCTGGGTAGACTTGAAGTTCCAACCCTTGGGTCAGCCACTGAATGTATTAGCCGCTTGCACTATCCGGGGACTCCTGCAAAAACAAAATCCGCCCCCTCCCCCTTCCCGCCATGTCCTTGAGTCTGTTCTGACTCGAGGTGATCCTTCATGGTGCCCGAGACGGATAAATAAGCGAGACAGTGCCAGGCGCAATTACACCAGCGATATCATGGGGGTATTTAATACAGGGATTCATGGAGAAGCTCGCTTCTTGCTTCTTTAGATAATGGTGGGGGGCCCAAAAAAAAAACCCTCACACTAAAATCATTGCTGTGGAGTCCATCCAATCCAACTAACTCATGGCGATCACTTGTGAGGCAGACGGGTTTCCAGCTTTGTGGAAGTCTATCACCAGGCCTTTCTTCCGCGCCCCTTCTGCGACCAACTGCTGCCTTTCCATGAGGGTAGTTGTGGTTGGGTGCCGCCGTGGAGTGGGTTCCGATCACTCACAGCCATCCCCATGTGACAGAGTAGAGCGACCTTACCCCACCCCCCTCCCTGCCCCTGTAGGGCTTTCTAAGCCAGTTTAATCATTGGGCC
>NW_022104553.1:20780853-20784267 GCF_000313985.2 Echinops telfairi | reverse complement strand
GGGATTGGAGGGGCTCGGGAGGAAGGCGGGGGAGAGAGCAGAGGAGCCGACTGACTGCAGTGGTCCAGGCGGGAGGCAGGCGTCTCGCCAAAGGCAGAGAGCTCTCCTGCGTGCGGGCGTCCACTCCGCCGACACGAGAGAGCTGCCGGGACCCTGCCTCTCCCCTACCCCCCACTTCACTCAGCCCCAGCCCCTCAGCCCTTGGGGCCCTCTGTCCCAGTCCGTCTGTCTGCTTGCAAGCAGCTGGACTTTCCAGCACTGCCCTGGCCCAGCCTGCAGGAGGCACCCAGTGAAGGATGGCAAATGAACCAGGGGGTGCACGTCCTCTCACAAACATGGCCCCCACCGGTGCTCACACGCTCCCAGTCAGGGCACCCTAGGGCAGGGACATGAAGGGCCGGGGCAAGAGTGATAACAAGTCCTCCTCTTTCTCTGGTTGTGTGGGTGGAGATGACCACACACTAATAACAACCTTAGAGGGGGACCTCTCCTCAGGAATTGGGATGGGGGCAGGGGAAAGAGGGAATGAGTGGAAGGGGAACAGGGCCAAACCATTAAGAGAGGTCCTGAGGCTTGATAAGCCTGGGCCTGACACCATCCCCTGCATCCACAGGCGAGCAGGCGCCAGCCTCTTTCTGCTTCCTTGTCTCCCTCCCCCTACCCCCCAGCTTTGGGCCAAGGCAGAAGGAAGGAGCTGGAAGGATTCAAGTTCTACAAAGTGGAAAGTGGGCGTGTGTGGGGAGACCCAAGGCAGGCTGCATCCAGGCTTTGGAACGTTGGAGGTTTCCGGCCACAGAGGCAGGCCTTGGGGAGCCAAGAGGGGCGGGGAGAGACTCACACAGAGACCACAGAGACTAGACAGGGCGGGACGGGGGCGGGGAGGGGACTAGCGACCTGCACATAGGGCTGGACACATCACAGTCCCTAGAGACTCCTAGTGACAGTGGGGCGGACCTCTGTGGGCTTGGGTGCCACAGCCCAGTCCGATGCGGGCAGCCTGGCTCCTGGGGACCCTGGTGGTCCCCCAGCTCCTTGGCTATGGCTATGGGGCCCAGGGAGCTGAAGGGGAGTGGGCGGACGGCTGGGGAGATGCCCAGGAGGAGGAGCGGGAGAGGGAGGCCCTGATGCTAAAGGTGAGCTGTGGTGGGTGGGGAATGGTAGGCTTGGGATTGGGGGACGTGGGCTCAGAGGGTGGAGGGTGATGGGTTCAAGGAGCAAGTTCAAGTTTGGGGCTGGGGAGTGGTGGGTGGAGGATGAAGGGGATTTTTGGCCCAGTGGCCCTGGCCTCCCCTCTCTCTCCTCCAGCATTTACAGGAGGCCCTGGGCCTGACCACTGGGAGGGGTGATGAAAGTCTTGCTGGGACCTCTGAGAACAAAGAAATCTGGGGGGTTGAGGAGGAGGAGGGGTTGGAAGACGAAGAGGAGGAAGAAGCCACGCCAACCCCTTCCTCCAGCCCCAGCCCCTCTCCCACCCCTGAGGATAACATCTCCTACATTCGTGAGTACCCAGATGCCCCTTCCTGCCCCCTGGACTCCGTGGGCACTTTCTCAGAAATGAACCCACGGTCCACTGTCCCTTGGCCTTTCCAGTTTTGCTCACTGTCCAGCTCGCAGCCCTTAGCCACTGGCCCCTACTTTCCAGGATTCCTAGGTCCCCCCCAGTCTTGGCCCCAGGAGCCCCAGGTCTCTTCCTCACCCATGCTCCCTGTCTATAGCCTCGGACCACCCTCCCTCCGCCCCCATCCTACTTCTGCCTCTAACCCCAACCCCCACCAGCGAACGCCCTGTCGCTCCACAGTGGGCCGCCTGGCGGGCCTGGACGCGGGCCTGCACCAGCTGCACGTCCGTCTGCACACGTTGGACACCCGCGTGGCCGAGCTGACCCGGGGGCTGCGTCAGCTGCGGGAGGCGGCGGGCGACACCCGCGACGCCGTGCAAACCCTGCAAGAGGCGCAGAGCCGCTCCGAGCGCCTGCACGGCCGTTTGGAGGGTGAGTCCGCGCCGCGCTGGGCGGGGAGAAGGGGGCCACCAGGACTAAGTCCGCAGCTGGTGGGAGGAGAGGGCCTGAGGCTAGGGGGCGGGGACCCCGAATGTCACCCTCAAGGGGCCCCTAGAGATTTTGGGTGTGTTGGCAGATCTGGAGGGGAGGAGCAGCTGGCAGGGTGGATGCGGAGAGCGGGAGGGGCCCAGGAGGAGACACGCCCCTCCGTCGCCACGCCCATTGGGTCACGCCCACCGACGGTGATCCTTCCCTCCCGCTCCTGTCCGCCGTGCGGTTCTGACTCCATCTCCTCCCTGCCCTGACCCCGCCTCCTGGCCCGCCCTCGACGGTCTCCCTCCTCTCCAGACCACGTAGCCCCGCCCCTAGCAGCCCTGCCGTCCGGACTCCGCCTCCCCCCCCGACACGCCCCCAGAGGCTCTGATTCCCACTTTTTCCTCGCCCTCGAGCGGCTTGACCCCGCCTTCCGGAGCCTCTGACTCCGCCCCTAACTCTTCCGTCTCGCCCATAGGCTGCCTGAAGGGACTGCGCCTGGGCCACAAGTGCTTCCTGCTCTCGCGAGACTTCGAGGCGCAGGCGGCGGCGCAGGCGCGTTGTGTGGCGCGGGGCGGGAACCTGGCGCAGCCGGCCGACCGGCAGCAGATGGACGCGCTGAGCCGCTACTTGCGCGCGGCGCTCGCGCCCTACAACTGGCCGGTGTGGCTGGGTGTGCACGACCGACGCGCCGAGGGCCTCTACCTCTTCGAGAACGGCCAGCGTGTGTCTTTCTTCGCCTGGCACCGTGCGTCCCGGACCGAGCCCGGCACTACACCGCACCCGCTCAGCCCGGACCAGCCCAACGGCGGCGTGCTGGAGAACTGTGTAGCGCAGGCTTCGGACGACGGCTCCTGGTGGGACCACGACTGCGAGCGGCGCCTCTACTATGTCTGCGAGTTCCCTTTCTAGCCGCCGATCCTCCTTCTCCGGCTGGAGCTCCCGCAGGCCGGGACCCCTTCCTTGCCCTTGTGTGCCCTTGAAGCCCATAGTACCTGGCTGGGGCTGACGACAATAAAGGCTTATGGAATCTGACTTGAGTAGCCTGCGGAGAGGCCAGGAAGGGAACGCCTTTACTTAGCTTTGGAGTTTTCCACTTCAGATGATCTTCACAGCTATTTATCGGTGTTATATGAACGCCAAGCCCTGGCGGTGCAGTAATGAAAGTGGTTGGCGCCCACCCAGCGGCTCCAGCTCCGCGGAAGAAAGACCTGGCGATCAGCCTCTGTGACGATGCCCAGCTAAGAAAGCTGGTGGCGCCGTTCTGCTCTGCCTCACAGGGCTGCTGGGCGGCAGAATCTTCATGGCTTGCCACGTTAAATTTTGAGCCTTAGGCTCGGTGATGGAGAAGACATTTGCCTATATGTATACGTGGTCATTTG
>NW_022104553.1:20778785-20780673 GCF_000313985.2 Echinops telfairi | reverse complement strand
GACATTATCCCAAGCTTGATTCTTGGAGGGCAAACATACCTCTACCCTCCAGCCTTCTTACCAGTCCTGACACCGCATGGCACTCCCACTGCATGCTCCACTCCTGCTGGGTTCTAGAATTCACTGCCATGGGCATGCAATTCACAGGCAACACTCATGATTATGTGGTTCATTAAGGAAGCACCAGGTTACAGGTCGGGATCGCAATCAGGAAGTATGTTGCAAGTCTCCTTTCTTCAAAGCAGGATGGCTCCCTCTGTCTCCTTTCAGTTGTACAGCCATCCTCAGAAACCCCTCCGGACAGGCCTCCCTTCTCAAGCCCTGGGCCTGGCTTCTGCTCTCCTCTGGCAGGTGTTACAAAGTTCTTTTAGCTCTGCCAATAAATACTCGGAGGCATCCCCACTCACTACAGGTACTCCGGACCCTTGCTCCGTGGATTGGCTTGTTCACTTCCTGGTCCACAGTGCTGCCTCCTGCTGGTCTCCTGGTTCTGCGGCTGCTGTGTTCTCTGCTGCGCTTGCCACTGGCTTCTCGCCATCTAGTCTTCTCCCGTGCTACAGTTCTGACGCAGAGGCGTCTCTGCAGAGTAACTGGGGGGTCCAAAAGATACAAGCCCTTCGTGATGGGAGTGAGAGGTCCTACCTCTGGCACAGCTCACTGTAGATGGCAAACCTGACCAATCCCCTCGTTAGGACTCCACGCACCCTATCTGCCTGGCTCCACTCCATAAGGGGACGATGCACCTCATTGTTAGCAAGCTGTCCAGTGCTCTTGGTGGATCACAAGCACCTTATCTGCATAGTCGCTGCTAGAGGAAAGTGTGCCAATGGCAAGCACTGACGTTGCACATGAGGGGGACCAGCCGCCCCACAACCGAATGGGTCCAAGGGGAGGTTGTGTGATTGAGGGGTAAATTAAAGAGATAGGACAAGATAAAGCATACAAGGGCTCAACTCCTCAATCATGACTTCAGGAGGCAGGTCTGAACAGAGAGGGTGAGTAGTGTAATCTCATGAGTTTTTATAATCTGGGGCATTCAGGCCACAGTAAGTGCATATGTAACAGGAAAGGGTTGTACAATACGCATATATGTAACAGGAGGAGGGACGAGCTAGGGGGGTACACACAATAGGAAGGGGAGGCATTAGGGGCACACGTGTAAGGTGACCAGACGTCCCGCTTTTGGCGGGACAGTCCTGATTTAAAATGTCCCACAGCATTTTTAAAAAGTCCCGATTTTTGGAAAGAATGCATGACAAGCTAGGGAACAGTCTATTTGATCCAAATAGACCAAATTTTTAATCAAGACCCTCCCCCCACCCCTCCAGTCAATGGTGTCCCGCTTTACCAATGTTAAAATCTGGTCACCTTACATATGTGACAGGAAGGCATATATGTAACAAGATGGGCGGGCTCTAGAGTCAAGATGGCAGCCTAACCTTGGTCATCCCTGAGTTGGCTTGACCTTGGGTGTCTGAGCTCTTCTCCAGGGGAACAATCCATTATCCTTACCAGAAGGGAGTGGGTCCTACTGTGTGTGGGACAGACAACAGGGTCTGGTTGCTTTTGATGTCAGACAACCTTCAGGCAGATGGCCTTCAAGCAGTTGACCTCCAAGTGTATAGTCAGTGACCATGTGCTTGCAAACAGCATCTTAAACATGGCATTATTATGGGGGACGCTGTGGGGAATAACTTTTACTTAGGAGAATGTGAGTGGGACGCATCTCCAACCGATGAACATGAAGGCTCTCTCCCTGGGAGCCTTGGCCTCCCAGACTCCTTAACATATGAATGTTGAGCATTTGTCCGCATACACTCTCTTCCTGGGTCTGTTTCACACACACACACACACACACACACACACACACACACACACACACACACAC
>NW_022104553.1:20773629-20778685 GCF_000313985.2 Echinops telfairi | reverse complement strand
GGAGTATTATTTCCACCCTTATCCTACTACATTTTCATTTCTTCCATTTGAAAACGTGACCCCTTCCTCTCCAGCTACGCTCCCACTTTCTAGAAGTTTGACTTTACTGCGGAACTCCTGGAGAGGTTGCTCTGCTATTTCAACACACACACACACACACACACACACACACACCCTCACGGTTCAGACATCCGACACCATCTTACTGACCATAATATCAGCCCAAATCTATAAGCCAGCCTGGATGATCTCTCAACACATGGTGGCCTTCCATGAAAACGACAAATGAATCTTCCTTACTTTCACTGATGACAATTGGCCTCTGTTGGGCTCCAGGCAGTTGTTTCCCATCGTTTCCTCTTCCTACACTCAGCCAGACAAGGTCACACAGACTGCCTCGGCCCACCAGGGCTCTCTATTACAGACACATTCATTTTAAATCACTGAATAGCCTCCCACAACTGGTGATGGAAACCACCATGGTGAATCAAACTGCTAGGTTGCTGGTTTAGGGACAGGGGAGTGTCCCTCTCATGCCTACAAAGGCCCCCAGACAGGAGGTTGGAAAGCAATCAGGCAACCATTAGACACCTATGAAAACCCCAAACTGAGCATGCTCATACTCAAGCTTCCGAGCCAAGTGGGAAGTACACCTGGGTGCCCAAACTAGGCCCAGGTGGGCTCAACCCAGCCAATGGTGTCAACCAATACCTTCCACCGGGCCTTCCCCCAGCCAGGGGGTGGGCTAGAATAAAGGAACAGAGCATGCTCTGGGATGCTCTCTTGCCAGCCCCCTACCACCCCCATGCTCTTGCCCCCTTGCTCTCTGTCTTCCTCGCTCTCTCTTACCCTGCTTCTGGTCAGAGGCAGGGGAAGGGGGAGGGTCTTGGAGGGTCCCCCCTATGCAGGTGCACATGCACCCGCTCCGGGCCTACTCAGGGCCCACAAGCTGTTGGCCCGCAGGCTCTCAGCATCTAGGGTTCTTGGGCTTCTGGCTTCCCGGGATTCCCCCCCACATTCCACACATGTGGGTGCTGTTTTCCACATGGTTGCTTGTGCCCAGTTGTGCATCCCTTTGAGACTGTAAAACCTGAAACTTCTCCTGTCCTTCCTAAAAACCCACTTGGATGACAAAACAGGCTTCGGCATGAATTCTTTCATCGCGTGAAGCAAAGAACCGAGTTATGACCCACTCCAGAAACAGAACCAGCTCAGTGGCGCCAACTCTTCACGTCCGGCCCAGAGCATGTTCCATCCCTGCCCTACCTTAGAGCCACCTCTGGTCCCACCGATCATTGTGTAGATGTTATAAGATGATGGATGGCTGACAAGACCCTATTCGGTAAATCAGTGTGCTGCGTAGGGTCTCAAACTTGGCTCATCAGACAGATGATACCCTTCTCAGGTAATACCTCACCCTGGAGTGAGGCAAGAGGCACCCCTGTGTCCCACCGTGCTCCTCAAGGGCACACGTTGAGACACAAACTTAAGGGCTCACCACAAACACGCCAGGAGCCCTGGTAGCATGGTGGGTTATGCCTCAAGATCAGCAGTTCAACTCCTTCGGTCCCGCTGGGGGAGAAAGATGAGGCTGTCGGGCTCCGTGAGGAGTCACAGCCTTGCAAACCCACAGGGACAGTTCTCAATCCTAGAGGGAGGCTAGAGGTCAGAATTGGCTTGATGGCAGTGAGTTGAATTCAACACAAGCTGCAAATCGAGAAGCTCACCTTCTCTGCACTGCTTCCTCAATGTCTTGTCTGGGAGGTCAGAAAGGCCAGTCCCTTCCGCTCACCAAGCCCCTCAGTTTCCTCATCTGAAGCCTTGGCTCAATCTCTCCTACATGGTATGCCTGATGCTCTGTTAAGGTTAGGGATGTGAGCATTGCAGGGGGGGTGGGGGTGGGGTGGGGGGGGGCGTGGAGAACAGGCCCCTCTACCTCCCTCTCCCAATGTCTTTCATATTTTTATTCCCTGGGGGGCAGTAAGGGAGAAAGACGGGGCTTTCTACCCCCAAGAGGAGTTACAGGAGCCCTGGTGGTGTAGGGGTTACACACTGGGTTACACACTAACCACAAGGTCAGCAGTTCAAAATCACCAGTTGCCTCACAGGAAAAAGAAGCAGCTCTCTAACTCCTGGCATGAGTTTGTCTCCGAAACTCACAGGGTCAGCTCTATCCTGCCTGATAGGGTCGCTACCCATTTCTTCTCTGTCGGGGGAAAGGTCACCACGAACCATGTCATTGTAAACAACCCTGCCCCAGGCGAGCTTGGGGAAAGTCCCCTCTTTGGGGTCCCGGAGTTCCAGCACTGTCTTGACACAGCCCTGATCTAGCTCTCCTACCAGACTGGGGTGGGGGTGGGGGTGGGGATGACGCTTGAGAGTCTTTTGAACAAGGGATGACGCTTGCCTGCATGGGTGCTTGAACTGGTGACCTCCAGGCTCCTTCGGGCCGAGCTCGGTATCTCCTCTGGGTTTTCCTTGTGTCCCGGACCTCCACCATCACAATCCCCATCCCTCTGGGCTACTGTTTTGGCCAATGCGTTCCTCCCCTTCCAGGCCCGCAGTTGCCACATCTCCCCAGCACCAGTGAGGTCCGAAGCGGGGAGTGGAGGGCGTTTGCAAGGACTGCTTATGCATCAGATCAGCAGCCTGTGCGCGGCATTCGAGGCAGCTGCGTGACTCAGGCCTGTGTGTGGGAGCCCTGCCCACTCCTCCAGGAAGCCCTCTGGGGCCCCCTTGGGAGGCCCCAGTTTGCCAGTGTCCCTTCCCTGGCCCTCTGCCTTGCGCCTGCATTTTGAGAGGCCACAGCGAGTACCACGAAAAGCTTTGGCGATGGCTGGGATACATGTGCTCAGGGAAGTGATGGAGGGCAGGGAGACAGACTCAAGCAGGAGGAGGCAACCCCTCCAGCCCCCCACCCCCGCAAAAAAAAACACCCCAAAACCAAACTCACCCAAGAGGACTACAAATCCCAGGAAGCGTGGCCAAAAACCCTTAACACCCCTGGCCCAGCACCACGTCCCCTAGCACGTCTTACGCCCCGCCCCTTTCTCCCACGCTGCTTTGGCCTACATTTCCCAGCAAGCTTAGCGAACTCTAGATGGGCACTCAGTAGGGCTCGCCCCGCGATGTCTTGGGAAATGTAGTCCAACGACGCGACAACGGGGAGGCAAAGCTGCAGCCTACTGATGCCATTGTTCATTTACAGTCCACCGCGGCCCGGGGGGCGTAGCGGTCACGTGTTAGGTTGCTAACAGCAGGGGGCAGCAGTTGGAAACCACCAGCTGCTCCCCTGGAGAAAGACAACGGTTTCTACTCCACAGGGGGCACTTCTACCATGTCCTATAGGGTCACCATGAGTCAGAATGTACCCCCAACCCAGCATGTAACCATCATACCCATAGGTCGCAATGAGTTAGGGTTGATTTAAAAGCCACTGCTTACCTGGTTTGTGGCTGCCGGCACCCCTAAGCTGTAGATTCCTTCTTCACATCACTCCAACTTCTTATTTCTGTGCTCCCATGCGCTGGTGGCGGAGAGGTTACATATTAGGTTGCTAACTGCAAGGTCAGCAGTTCAAAACCACTAGCTGCTCCTTGGGAGAGAAGATGAGGCTTTCTACTACGGTAAAGAGTTACCGCCTCTGGGGGAACTGATTACAAGAATCTAAGTATAGCCTCCTCCCTGGGGGATGGACAGCAGAGAAGAGGGCGGGGCGGGGGAGACGTCGGACAATGTAACTTATGACAAAGCTATAATAATTTATGAATTATGAAGGGTTCGGGAGGGAGGGGGAAAATGAGCAACTGATATTAAGGGCTAAAGTAGAAGGCAAATGTTTTGAGAACGATGAGGGCAACAAATGTACATGTGTGCTTGACACAATGGATGGATGGATGGATGGCTTGTGATAAGAATTGTATAAGCCCCCAATAAAATAATTAAAAAAAAAACTCCATGGGAAATTCCATTATCTTTTTAAACAAAAAAAGGGTTACAGCCTCTGAAACTCACAGGGTCAGTTATACCCTGTCTTACCGGGTAGTGAGTTTCTTTAATGTGATCTCCTGCCTCCCTCTGATAACAACTTGATGATGTTGGGTTTACCAGGATAATCCTTAACTTAATCAAGGATCTTGGGAAGGAAACGAAGAAAGAATAGGGATGCCAGGGCCCAAAGAGGTATAGCGCCAAATCTATACCTCCCCTTAACCCTACTCGGCTGTGTTCTTTTTTACCTCTGAGGGTCTGCCGGTCTTCCAGTCTTTCTTGTTGTGGTGGTTACATAATCTGGTGCCAATTTGAGACTATTAAGAGCGAAGGGGTGGAGGTTAGCCTGTCAATCAGGTCGCTGATTGATAACCTCATTTGGAGGCGCTACAGAGATAAATAGGTAGCTGGAGGCAGGACATAGACACTCTACTTCGCGTTCCTGATAACAAGACACATGGAGCTACACTAGAGCCTGGAGCTGGACGAGCCATGTGGAGACCCACACCAGCGCTGAGATGCTTCTACCACTACTGGATCCACAAGACTTTCCACCCACTGACCTGTGATCTTCCTGCACCCGGAGTCATTGCAGGTGTTGCGTGAGTCTGAAGAGGAATTTATAGACTGGTATCAGACCTATGGGCTAATATCGGATTTATGGACTTGATCAGGACTGGGCTGGGATGTTTTCCTAATATACAAGTACCATTGGATATAAAGCTCTCTCTTACATGTATGAGTGTCTCCCTTGATTTGTTTCTCTAACGTGGGGGAGAAACCCAATACTAGTACTGGGGGGCAGGTAGAAAGGAATGAACTGTCCCCTGAGTGGGGAGAACAATTGCAAAACATGTCTGCTCCAACAGACAAGGCCTCCGGCTGCATAGTGATTAGCTGTGTGTTTGTAAGAAATATTATTCTGGTAGCAGTATTATGGGAGGATACTGTGGGGCATGCTTTTTATTGATTTATTTTGGGGGGGATTTATTTCATTATATGTATATACTCTTAATTAGGAGGATGTGACTGGGACGCTTCTCCAACTCACAAATGTGAAGCCCCC